>NC_135500.1:202615509-203215509 GCF_052857255.1 Amblyomma americanum
TTCCTTCTTCTTCTTCCTTTTCCTTCTTCTTCTTCTTCTTCTTCTTCTTCTTCTTCTTCTTCTTCTTCTTCTTCTTTCTTCTTCTTCTTCTTCTTCTCTTCTTCTTCTTCTTCTTCTTCTTCTTCTTCTTCTTCTTCTTCTTCTTCTTCTTCTTCTTCTTCTTATTATTATTATTATTATTATTATTATTATTATTATTATTATTATTATTATTATTATTGGTTTTTGGGGAAAGGAAATGGCGCATTATCTGTCTCATATATCGGCGGACACCTGAGCCGCGCCGTAATGGAAGGGATAAAGGAGGGAGTGAAAGAAGAAAGGAAAAAAGGTGCCGTAGTGGAGGGGTCCGGAATAATTTGGCCACCTGGGGATCTTTAACGTGCACTGACATCGCACAGCACACGGGCGCCTTAGCATTTTGCCTCAATAAAAACGCAGCCGCCATGGTCGGGTTCGAACCCGGGAACTCCGGATCAGTAGCCGAGCGCTCTAACCACTGAGCCACCGCGGCGGGTAATGGCTCCCTTTCTTTTCCTTCTTTCTCAAAGAGGGACCTGGCGCGATGCGTAGAGCCGCCGTTGGCTTATTGACGCGTAAAAGCGGTAGCAAAGGTTGGTCAGGCAAGAGGATGTCTCACGTGGCGCGCGTCGTAGATAGAAGCGCTTTATTAACAACTGGATGACAGGGGCCTGCATTCAGAGTTCCAGATTTCGTCAAGTACCTGTCACCGTGGGTAAATCAAAAAAGAAGAGAGGCAGTGTTAGAGGCGAACAGCCCGTCTGGCGACTGGGGAAACGGAGCGGACATTGCCGAAAGGGAGGGGGGGAGGGGGGGGGGGGGGACATCAGGTAGCACTGAGTGCAGTGCTAAAAACCTTTGTTTGGACACCGTAGCACTAAAAGGTGTATTAATTTGGTTCTGCCATAGATGGTACGTTCCATATTAGTCACTCATGCGAAAGAAATGAAATGAGCGTAGTTGTTCGCTTGTTCAAATCGCGTCTTACAAACGGTGGCCACAAGGAACAGCGATGCCCCGACGAGCTTAAATTTTACAACCACGCTTACTCATGGAACTTTATTAGTGCATAAGCAGCACAGACGCCATTATCAACGTCGTATTGATGCCGCAGCCCCCCTTCCCCCCCTTAAAGAAAGAAAAAAACTCCTTCGAATTTCAGCGAAAATGTTATCCAGGTGGTCATGTCTGTCGGGTTCGAGGACTGGTCTGTCTCGAGAATGCATCATTTAAGCCTGGACTCCATGTACGCGAAAACTCAAGCGAAGGCGACGGCGGCGGCGACGGCTGGCGTTCGCTCCGTCGCTTGTGGGCAACCTCCATGCAAGCGAAGGCGGCAGGCGACGCGAACCCGCGACGTGCGCAGCGGATTCCGTGCTTTGCGCACTCAAGCTTAGAAACACGCCCGTAACCTGTTCTCTCTCTTAAAATTTTGTGAGTGTGCCTCATAGTCAGGGCCAAAAGAATATTTCCTCTACGGCAGCGGTGTAGCGGCAGTGGAGATAGCCAAAGGCGTGCTTGCGGAGACGAAGTCACATCACGGGTTCACGGGGGAGGTGTGCTTTCGTTCGGTGCCTGTGCACTCCGGCTTAGTAAAAACACTCCCGTAAACTGTCACCGCAACCTGATTGTAAGTGAGCAAACTATAATTTACCAGTGAGAATGCGCGCCGCGAGTGTTTCTGGACAGTTGGAGCGCAGCGGCACGGTGGATCGAGCGCCGGTACCTGCGGCTCGACACGCATCTCTCCCTGCAGTACGCCCGCTCGCGCAGCCCGCTCCAAATGCTGTTAGCCCTCCGCACCCAACAAGTAGATTGTTTTAATTATTTAAATCGTGCCGGTCTGCCTCTCAGCTACAAAACCAAATATTTTATCGACGGTGGCGATGACCAAGACGACGGGCGGGTTTCGTGAGATGTACCCGTGAGAAACCGTAGACAAACCGGAAACGGCTTTGGGGGGCTCTGATTGGCCAGTCGCGTGGGGGACTTCCGGGCGACGAGCGAAATTTCCTGTGGGTGCAGATCCGAGCGACACGGCAAGCGACACATGCATTTTGCTTCGCGCGACGGCGTCGCTCGTCGCTTGCCCGCCGTCGCCTTCGCGTTCGCGTGAGTTTTCGCGTACATGGAGTCCAGGCTTGATGGTTTCGCTGTGCTACAAAGCTGAGATAAGGTGGCCACGACTGTATCAGGGCTGCAAGAAGCCTTTGTCTTGTAGTGGGCGTAATTGGGATAAAGACGATGATAATGCTGTTGATGACAGTGGTGGTAATGGTTGTCCAATAAAAGAGAGGGTGGGGGTGAAACTATCGCTATTGCTATGAGTTCACGGCCTTGAATGAGGGCGAAAAAATTCTGGGCATACTCCGACTGATTCATTTATCGGCCAACTTTCAGAAGCCGCAAGAGACGAGATGCTACTGAAAGAAACGCGCTGACCAACGAACCATGAATAGGATTTGGAACTCCATGAACCGTATACGAGAAACACGGACAACTAGATTAGAAAAGAAAAAAAATTTGTGGCCGGCCCGAAGCAGCCCTAGTTCGTCCACGGCAGGGGATCCTCTCCTTGGAGGAGGGGGGGGGGGGGGGGGAGATGAGGGGGGGTGCCTTCTCGCAACAAAGGGAGCGCGGGCGCGGGGATTTATTTACGAGCTCGATTTTGAGAAGGCCGAGCTTTCGCCGTTCCGGGGCCAACGCCCCGGACGCGCAGCTTCGGGGCGCTCATCTTTGTTGCCCAATGACGGACCATTGCGAAGGGCCATAATTTAATCGGGCGCGCTTTACAAACGCGATTGTCTCGAGTGCAGCTCCCTGCCGACTGTGCTTCCCTTCTGGCTCGCCATTCATTGCGTGCACGAATGAAACATTCCTTTCCTTTTTTTTTTTCCGGGGCTGACGTGTGCAGCCAGCAAGGACCGAAATGTGCCATTGACCTACCATATAAGGGGTCGTCAGGAAATAATGGGGTGGGCTGAGGGTGCCTAATTCTGCGTTTGTAATAATTGGCCTTGATTTGTAGGAGCACTGTCGTAAAGCACAATTGGCTTCGTCACCTTTCTTTAGCTACGGCCGGATGTAGACATACAGGAGATATGTGGTGCGAACAAAATAAATCCATGTTGTGTTGTGCTCAGACAAACGCTTGCAACAGAGCCTCGAAGAGTCAGTTTAGGGTTTCACGGGCGGTGGGGAGAAGTTTTATTCCAGTGTTCATTTCTAGAGTGGCAAGAAATTCGAAAGTCACCGGCCTAGAGCGTGCAGTTCTTTTGTTTTTGCGCAAAGCTGAGTGCTAGAACAGCCGTCTCTTAGTTTTTTCTTCTAGTTTCAAGCGGATCTTCACTTCAATAAGGGTTCTTCTATTGAAAAGCTGACGCTGCTCTGGCTGGAAACGTGCTTTCATTTACCCACGGCAGCATCGGAATATGCTGAGGGAAATTTTCGCCACAGAGCCGGTGAATTTGGGAAGTATAGTGCATCCCCAGCGGCGTATAGTGTCCGCGCAAGCAAGGGTCGTAAAGAAGTATCAACTAAAATCATTTCTATCGACACCTCGCTACGCAAGACCTTCATTCAATATAACAAGAAAAAGAACGCGCTCATATTTCGACTTCGGTCACTTCTGGAGGCGAAGTAACAACAGTTACTGCACAGACCGTCACACGCCGCGCTCCTCACACCCTAACTCCTTTAGGACCGCCAACTTGTCAAGCTGCCGTTCTTCGCGTAGTTTTACCCACAGCCTCCTCCATATTATCAATTCAAATAAACTATTACAGTCTAACCTCGTTACAACGAGACTGTTTATAACGAAATAAAAGATATAAGGAAGTAATGACGATTCCCTTTGGAAGCTCGGTCAACACGGGCTATAACGAAGCTACGGCTATAACGAAGTAATCGGCGGGCCCCTTCAGCTTCGTTATAACGAGGTTCAACTGTATTGCTAATATTATTAACCTCATGGTTTACATGAGCATAGCCACCTCAAAGAGATATTCTCGGGAATGCCCATTATCCTGTCCCCCTGGGTCTCAGTGTCCAAGAAGTTGAAAGCCGGAGATTTTCTTTGCGACTCACAACGACGACACCGACGCATTTCACCCCGGAGGAGAAAGCCTCCATACAGCTAGACTACTTCAGAATAAGCGCTTACTACTACTACTCCCACCATTACGACTCCAACACGGCTGAAACACGAGCAAGCAATAAGATGGAAGAAGGGATTGCTGGCTTCCCCAAGCGTGACCGTAATGGTAACCACCGCGTTCCTCGCCGCGTCATCTTCGCTTTCGCCCTCACTCAATCTCGTCCCCCTCACCTGTCCCATCCGGACGTAAACCAAACCTCCGAGCCGGTCTTCGCGGACCACATCTCAACGGCTCTCTCTCTCTCGCTGGCAGCGCATCTGGAATGCGCTGCCAAGCCGATGGAAGAAGGACGCGAACGTCGCGCTGAAAGCGTGGGGGCGCTTCGCTTATTCACTCGCCCTTGCGTGCACGCGAGTAGGAAGACGCAAGTCAGCAAAAGCGCGGCGTCGCGAGGAAAAGATATTTCATGTCTTGTTTCAACAGCGCCTGTTTATAAGACAGCGTGAGTTAGGCGCGAGGCCACGGCTTGGGGGCACCGTGGAAGCGGCAGCATCGCGTGGAGGGCGTGGAGCCTCGTCAGCGACACACAGCGCGCTGTGGTTCCTAGCCATCTAAAGAGACACGAAAGGGTCGTCCCTCGCCGAGGCGCCATGGCGACAGCGAGTGCTGGACCTCGAGAACTTGGCACGCAGCTACTGTTCCTGCTGCTTGGAGCGACTTTTACAGTTTGGACCTTGACATGGCTGCGCAAGAAACTTTTTGCAGGCTAGTTGGTTCTTACTGACAGGGGTTTACAGCGCAGACAGACAAACGCAGGAAGAAGCAAAGTGACAAAATAGAGTGCTGTCTTAACTTTCTGCGACGAAAGTTTCTTGAATTTTTCGAAATTCGCCGAAATATCTTCTGAGGCCTTCTGAAGATAGATTGTTTTTTCCATGAAGCAGAAGCCCGCTTCCTTGTCTGCCGGTACAATGTTCGGGGCGTTATCCTTCATTTGGCGAATGGTCTTTTCAACAGGGAAGGCTTTTGTGGATGACTCATGTAGGTCCACGCCTTCCGAAACGCACATCTCAGCTTCATAGCCAGAACGTCGTGAAACTTGTCTTACCATCTCCACCAAGTCAGCCGAAGATCTACGTGGTTCGGTGGCGAACTTCGGGCTTTTCGCCAAAGACAAAACGCCACATGAAGGATAACAGCGCTCTTTTCTGTCACTTCGTTTGTTCCTGTGTTTGTCTGTCTGTGCTGTAAACCCCTGTCAGTATGGTCGTGTAGTTTTAGAAAGACAAGCGCTTCACACCCGTGATGTTTTGTTTTGATTTTACTGTCGAAAATTGTTGGCAAAAGCTTGCCACGGTATGTCTACATTTTTGTTTAAAAAAACAAAAAAATTATGGGGACGCTTAAATCACCTTAAGAGTGGAATGCGATAGCACTACGTTTCCCATCTGTCGCGGCTTCTCTTGGAACTTCTGTGCGTGTTTGCGTCAGTTTATTTGCATCAGCCGCTAGGATGCAGGCATTTGCTATGTTGTGACGGTACCGAATTTTTTTCTGATTTTTGATTTCAATTCTCATTCTAGGTGTCTGTCTAGAAACTTGGTTACTCACAACCCGGTGGGCAGGATGTGACTGTCAAAAGGTCACGCGACCTCTCTCGACCAAACTTTTATTCAACGGCCACCTGCCACAGTGGGCAGGTGGCTCACTGCCATGGTGAGCTGGTTGTGATGGCGTCACAAGTTCACCCGACCTCTCTCGACCAATCAGCGAACTTCGTCTCGGACATCGGCGGGGTTTTGGTGTGACGACCGCTCTAATGCTGCCACATTAGAAAAGGCAGCTGTTCCTTAGAGCTGTTCAGAACGTTGCCCTGTGAAAATATTCGGGAGTTCGCATAATAAGGCGACGAAAAGCGTCAGAGCTCAGGCAGAGGAGACAGCGTTTGTGCACTTGTTCGTGCTTTTCTTGCGCCGTAAATGTGCCAGTGTGACACACAGACTATATATCACTGTCACGTACCGCACTGTGCTTTGTTGGTTAATTATTAACGCGACGGCATTCAGCAACCCTTGTCTCAGAAAAGCCGGCGCCTTAGACAATGAGCGAAAATTGCACGAAAATTCCCCAGGGAAGCAACCTAGGGGGCAGGTGGGACACTATAGGTAACGCGACCTTGCGGCGTCATCACAACTTGCCCATCGGATTATGAGCAAACTACCCACCGTGGCAGGCGGCTGCTAAATTAATGATTGGTCGCGAGAGGTTGCTCGGGAAGAACAACCAGGGTCTCACACGCCCCACAGGTGGCAGCACCTGCCATGGCAGGGCAGTGGTGCATCGCATAACCGCTGCACCACCGCGAAAGAAGTGGTATGAGGACTCTCAGGGATCTATGAATTTAAAGTCGATAATTACCACTGCATGGACATTAACCCATTGACGCTTCCCCATCATACAGTTAAGGCGGAGCTTACGTGTCCCCTCCAATTTTTTTAATTTCCTTGTTTATTAGGCAAGGAAAGGCGCAGCAACTATTCCTTACTCGAGGTGGACACCACGCGACCATATCGCGAAGAGAAGGATAAAGGAGCGGGTCTTGAATTCGCTAGTAAATCGCGGACGAATTTATCTGACATTAACGAATTAGTATTACGCAGAGCACTAGGTTATAGAATCAGTGCCACGTGTGTCGGACTGAATAGTTATGCTTAGTGAGTGTCATGAGCTGTTTTCCTCCAATCTGCGTTATCATTTGTTCCTGGTGTGAACTCTAATAATAAATCCGCTCCCTTCTGCTTAGCCTATCGACACTCTGACTTAGCAAATAATGTGCCAAGTCACAATGTAATTCATGTATTCAGCCGCTGAACGCCTAACCCCGGCAACCAATTCATAAAATAAACATTTAATCAAAAGCAAAAACGGCAACCCTGAATCGCATTGTCTTCTATGACAACAATGGGTACGCCCAAAAAAACTTCACTCGTAGTATTCAAACAGTACTCCGCAACTCAGCGTAGCGAAATATGTGACGCCCATAGCGCGTGCGCGCGCTCAGGTTTCGGCCTAGCGACGTTGATTCATGCCATATATTACGGCCGCGCTCCGGAAGGCCCGCGCAAGTTGTGGTTTCGGAGCCGCGGCGCAGAAAATAGCGTGAGAATCAAGAGGCGCGCGCCTCCGGTCCCCCTTCCGCCTCTCCTCCAGCCGCCAGAGCGCACCCCAGCGCGGGCCCCACAGCTGCTGTGTAATCACACAGCCCGCTTTTTCCAGCCATTTTCGGGCCATCGGCAGCAGCGCGAGCACCAAGCGTTGCGCCGAAAGATTTTCGCGGTAAACAGCACGGCTCGCTGCGCGCTGCAGTGGAAGGATTCTCAGTGTGCTCGCGCACTGCTGCTTCAGCGCAACTCGTCAATGTGCCTGCTTCGGAGCCATTGGGCGGTCAGTGACGCTTAGGAATGCAGCTTCCGCTATAGCGTGGTATGCGTGCGGTACGGTAAGAGAACAGACGCGGACTAAAAGAAGAATCTTCTGTTCCCCGTCTGTTGGCGCCTAGTACAGTACGGCCGTAGAGACGAATCCACGAGCAGATGCTATTGATATCGAATTTGTGTATAACGCCGGGGGTTTTGCATATGGGAAAGCCAAAGCGTTATACAACGTTATTCTTCTGTGCCTACTACCAAAACAATAAGGAACCTGCGCAGCCAAGGCAGGGGCCTAGCTGAGGAAGTTGTTGAGGAACCAAATGAACTGACTACTGATCCCCCGGGCGCTGTGGTATCGAAGGATGGGTGAGGTACATTAGAAGAGGCGAGCTCTTTCACGATGTTAGAGACTGACTCTGACGCAAACAAAAAATTCCTGATTGCGTACAGCAGAATTCCTTAATTGGTCTATGATATATCTGCACCAGCCTTGCTGAGTTGTGCTCTGCCCTTTCTTCTTGCCCATCCCTTCACCTCTTCGTAGCCCGCATCGTTACTGCGCTGTTGTCTTTGCGGCGAACCCCACGGGACAGTGGCAGTATAAAGATCACCCCGCGAGAGGCCTCAGGCGCCATTGTGACACGTTTCTAGAAAAACGAGTACTTAAGAAAGGTGTGGGCGAGGCGGTGAGAAGGGTTCCTACGCACGTTAAGTCTCTCTCACCGCGCGCACCGAGTCCCGAGTCTGGAAGAAAAAGTGAGACGTTGAAAGCTCCGCGAGGGTCCGTGGTACACGGTTATAAAAAATTACCTACCGCACGCCGCGTATACGAGAACGCGGGATATTCCTGGCCGACATTTGCCGAGCGAGCGAGAGCCGCGCGACGCGACGCGACGGTGGAGGTCTTCTCCCCAGGGAACCAACCGCGAGCGCGGACCCCGGACTCCCGCCCCGTTCTTTCTCGAGAAAGGCCCGTCGTCGCAGGGAACAGAGTCCGGGAACGGGGAAACCTGAGCGCAGCCCGAGAGGCGGCGGCGAGACAGCGGAGGCCATTCTTCTCTCGGTACGAGTCGGTGCTTTGTTTTTTGTCTCGGTGGAGAGAAGGGTCGGGAGAACAAAGCGGAGCAACGCTCCACGGTGAGGGCGGCGGAGGCGCTTGACACGGCTGCTTAGCCGGGACCACGCGCGGAATGCGCAAAGTGGGGTCGAGTGGGGAGATGCTTGCGCTGATGCCCTTTCTCGGGCAGCAGAAGACGGTCGCTGCTGCGACCAGGAGTCTGCTTCGCTGTCAACTGCCGTTTTGCGGCTGTCATTCTATCGGACTGACAGAGGAGCAGAAGCCTTTTGCTAGGGTCGCATGTTTAGGAGACCGTATGCGACGATTTATATGAGCCGAACGATAAACTGAGTCTTCGAGGCATCCCTTTTCTTTCATTTTTGTCTTTTTAGAAAGAACCACTCAAACACACTCTGTTGTTGTTTTTTCTGCACAGAATGAAGGTATGAGATATGATTTCGATGGGCAATGAAGGCTCGGTGCATGTGGCGTCAAGCGCATATGAGTACCAAAAATCGCGTTACTTGAAGCAAAAAAAAAATTATAGAAAAAGAAGTTTCTTGAAACATAAATATTTTTGTTCTGCAGGTTTTTATGGCTATAATTAAGAGGTTTGTACATTGCTGACACATTTACGCTAAACTAATTGCGAGATGAAGATAATTATTCAAGCCGGAACTTCACATGCATGAAAACGTCATGAGCTTTCGTCCGGTCCCTCCGAACAGTCTCGCAGTCTTTTGCCTCGATCATTCCGCAAGTGCAGAAGCTGCAACCCGTATCTCTGACGTGAGTGAATCTGCAATGAACACTGAAGCTGATCGGTATCCGGGATCGAGCTATAGTGCGTAACAAGCACCTAACCATGCACGCATAGAGTGCGCCCGCCCGCTGCCCTAACGAACTGTTCTGTTCCCCCCCCCCCCCCCCCCCCCATTACCGGCAAATATAATGTAAGTTTAAATATTCTGTTACTCTTCTCCCAGTCACGGCGAAAGCATTAATTTCTAGAGCTTATTTTAAGCAAATACAGTTACACAGCTGACGCTGGCCATACTGGCGCACCTACACAAGAAGGAACAGTGACGTATCGGAAGCGTGCATTCGGGGAGCAGGCGTTGACCTGCCTATTCGCGCGAGCCAAGTTCCAGAGTTTCGAGATTCAAAACCGAGCAAAAATGGGAGACAACAGTAAATTCGACTGCGCGACACATGCTTTCCAGTTTTCATACGGACAGAAGCCGGTGTTCACCGCCTTCCGTGACTTCGGCACGACATGCACGACCAACAGTCAACATCGAGCAGCGACGCGCTTTCGTTCACGGGGCAACGTTTTCTTCTCTTTTCATTTCTCCGCGTGTAAACGTGACGAAGGCTGGCCAACTTTCGCTTCCTGTTTCTCCCCACGTAATTTCCGCTCTCTTTCCGCATATTCTCCTCGCGGGCGTAGGGTGTAATCGAGCGCCACCAACAACACTGAGCCCCCGAACAGAGCGGGAACAGAGAGACGTCGTAAAACAGCTTCTTCCTCGGGTAAACAAACTCCGGTGAGGTGATGCGCAGACTATCCGGTAACTCACCATAGAGAGACTGCACACGTTGCCACGGTTCATGTCCACACAGGCAAACACACTCGCACACGTGGCACGAATTCCTGCGCCCTGAGGCGAACAGGCAAGGAAGGCGGTTTGCTTAGCGCGTCTTCAAACCAAGAGTATACAGTACACTGCACGCAGCGAAGCTATGGGGACAAGCCCGGAGGACCTTGGAGCTCGTTCCTCGGGGCCAAAGATGGATGAAATAAATTCGCCAGTCTGGAAAGGTCAGGTCAAGTCGTATTTCACTCTTAGATCACCATGCCATCCAAACAAGGAGGGGTGCTTCGCCAAGCTTTGCTCGCTGCCGCGGCGGCCTCCAGGGGCTTCTTTCGCTCTCTCGTACTGTATACGCCCGAAGCGAGGCAAGAGATACACGTCAGCCGATGCCCCTGCTTGTGTTTCATGTTACTTCTTTATAAATCCTTACTTCCTTTCTCTTCTGCGCAGTCGTTCGCTGTCGCTGTGTCCTTTTTCCGCGGATCCCGACCCTGTTTGTGCTCTACAGACCTTATCGCGCTGGCCATTCCGGGCGCTTGCCGTGTGTACCTACCGCGGACGATGCGTTCCTTCGAATACGCCACACGTATGCCCGGATGTTTTAACATTACACTGGAACAAGAAAATGGACGAAAAAAAACAGCGAAGAAAAAAACGCTTGGTCAGGCTTTTCACACACGCACATACACGCGCGCACACACACACACACTCTCTCTTTGTGTGCCAAGGAGTGGCGATACGGAGACACGCTTCATTCATGCCGGCAACCACTTCTTCCCTCTCTCCCCATTGCACTCACGGTCGGCGGGTCTACGTGTGCACTTCACTGCTCTCCTTTCCGTTTCCACCTGCCGCGGAAAATAATTGCATGCAGCAATGAACTGAACTTACGTTGATATGGCGAGTAGCAGCAAGTGGTGAACTATGCAAGTGTTCCGGCGTCGCAAATTCTGAATCTTGTTCAGATGTTGGAGGCATCCCACAATAATAGCTAAGGAATCTGGTTAATTTTATCTCGCTCAGTTAGAACATCAGGTTTGCTCCAATTGACGCGTGATGTTAGCCCACCAAACAACAATTCGATTAAAATACGTCCTCTTAAATAAAACTGCGCAAAACTTGAGCAATCCCTCAAGGGGGAGTAGGTTTGTAATAAGGGAGTAATAATTAATTCGTTATAATCGACACAAGTGCAGCATTCGAATACAAGAAAAAGCTATACAGCCTTCACGGGAATTTCGTAGTTCAAGCAAAATTCGTCCTGTTCTGAGGTACGAACCCGGCACCACTGCCTATCCGGGGCAGTCGCTTTACCAACTGAGCTAACCGGGACGAGAGAGTGTTGATCTTTTCCTATGTATTTACTGCAAATTTCATTAACATGAAAGCTGTAAAGCTCTCGCAGAAGCTTCGTAGTTGAAGAAAAATTTGTCCTGGTCAGAATATTAAATTCGGATAGTTCGCAGCAGCCAGGATACACTGAAGTTTAGCTTTGTTTATCAAATCGGCGCGCATGCCTGCGTTGAGTCTACGCTAGTCGTATCTCAAGAAAGAGTCTGACCGAAAGTTAAGCTAGAGGTCAGCTTTCGCATTTTTCATTCCTTAGCTCACTTCATTAAGTCCCGCCGTGCAGAGGCCGTGACGTCTAAGTCAATCGCTCTTCTCTCTTAATCCGATTCTTGAAACCATAGCAGCAGCGCTAGCATAGAAGACCATACCCAGCCACACCCACCAAAGGCGCCACCGTTTCCTCATAGCTAGCCTCGCAACAGGGAACCTTCTAGAACCCATCAGCAATGTTCACAAATCACCGAGTCGATACACGGAATCCGACAATTGAATAAATCATCTTTTCAATTGCAACCGCCGCTGCCTGCGTCCACAAAGTTTACCCGTTTCATTTTCTTCGTTCGCGTGCGGAAAGCGCGCGCTGCCAACTTTTCCGCATACGCTCGAGCCGCCAATATAGCAATCTGCACTCAACGCACAACAGAAGCGTGTCGAACTCGTACTGTTCCAAGATGAGGAGCGCGCACAGAAGCAAAATGAAACAAAGAAGGACCGAGCAGCGATTGGAGGGCTGTTCAGTACCGGCTCATACGGCGAACCCCGAGTATAGGGGGGGGGGGGGGGGTGGGGGGGGAGGGGGGGAGAGAGATTAACGAGCCCGCATGCAAGGCGCTTGGCCGTTTCGAAACTACAGGCGCACGTATAAATGGACTGCGGCGCGGAAATCGAAGTCAAACACAACGAGAGCTATTTCGCCGCAAACACCTTCGCGCGCGGTGAGCGAAACTAAAGGAAATGGAGGCCCGAAACACGCGGACTTGAGAAACGGCCTCCGGAGATGGAAAAGGCGTTCGCTTTTCATCAGCCCACCGCAAGTGTGTGCGCGGTAATGTTTCGACACACTTCCAGCCTGGTGGCGACGTCACGGCTTCCCTAAGCTGGCCATAAACTTGCCTCCTCTCAGCGGCCTTTCATTTAGCTTTTTTTTTGTTTCTCTCATTTAACCTCCCCCACCGTCATCCTCGTTTCGGAAACATCGAGTACAGCTCACAAGGCGGCGCACCTGCTTATGATGACAACAGTTGCGCATTAGAGGTCAGCGCGCGTTAGTCGCGCTAAGTGCGCGTAACGTGCGTTTAGACAGACTTTTAAATGGTTCGAGGGCACTGGTCGAACAGGACAGTCAGCGGCAACGTTGACGAACTTATTTCTCAGAAACACGTCCCAAAAGGAATACGTAAATGATAGAGTGACGCGCATGCAAGGTGGTAGCTTAACATAAGTATCTTCACTAGCTAGCATTCATGGGGGCCGTCTCTTCTTTCGTGTTGCTACTACGGTCTAGTCGTTTGAGCATTTGCCTCGCATGTGGGAGGTGCGGGGGTCGATCCCCAGTGCCGCCGGGTACCTACCGGTGATACAATGGGTACAAGCTTTCCGGTCCCTGCCTGGCGCACGGCGTCTTTAGGGTGAAATGCTTGGGAAATGGGTCTTTGACCCCACCTTGAGTAAAAGAAAAGAACCTTATGCCATGACGCTCTTTCGCCACAGATGCCCTTGCGCCAAAAAAATTCATCATCATCATCGAGCAGCATGAGGCCACCTCGAGCCAACAAAAATAAATGAATTTATAAACCAAGCTTTCGCGAAGAACAGGCTTATAAGTAATAAAGAGCATTCATATTTGAAGAGCGCAATAAAACAACGCGACACAACGAATAATGGACACCACAAGCGCTGGGTCCAAGAAGAGACACCACAGCGCTTGTGGTGTCCATTCTTCGTTGTGTCGCGTTGTTTTATTGCGCTGTTCAAATATGAATCAGTACCAATTCGCCCAGTTCGCAGCTTTAATAAAGAGCATTAATGAGAGACCATAACTTATAAAATGGCATTTATCGCCATTAGGAGAAAAAAACAAGAAAACATCAACGCGTGAACACGTTGGTCAACAAGTGGTCAATACGTTTTGACCATAGGCCAACCAGACAGTTCGTCTACAAGAGCATTGATGATTACATGAAGCCGCTGGCGCGCATTATTTTTCCGAAATCGTGGAGTATAACGTCCCGAAGCGACACATTAACTATGGGGGACGCCGTAGTGGAGGGCTTCGGATTGATCTAAACAAGCTGAGGTTTTTTGTAGCGAGAGCTACACTGGACTACCAGTCGAGCATTTCGCGGTACATGGGAGAGGACAGTTGTGCGCATGCGCCGTTACCGTGGCAACCGAAGAGGAGCAAAGTGCGGCATGCGCTGCTTCGCTGTCGCCGCGGCCGCGCGCCCGCTCCATCGTCAAAACCGGCATCACGTCACGCGGATGAGCAGTGCGCATGCGCCGATACCATGGTAACGCGAGAGGTCCCACAGCTGCGCCGCGTTCTTCGTCGCTGCCTCGCCGCACGCCGCTCTATCACCCGAACCCCGCGTCGCACGCGCAAGATTGCGTATAAAAGGCGGAGATGTAGTGGGCGTCTGTATCACAACGTTTGACATGCATGCAGAGAAGGAGAGTCCAGCCGCTGCTAAATGGCGGTACAGACACGGGAAGGTTAACTCTTCCGATCCTGAGGTTGTCGCCTGGCAGTTGTTGGCTTGAACCAAATAAGAACGCTGGAGTCTGTGTGTACGTGAAACAAGGTATCTTCGCTGTCAGACATCTCCCTTCGATCGCGGTGAATAATAGTGAAGCCTGCTGAGTTCGGCTTCTGGAAAGCGGCATTAGAATCCAAGTAGTCTACGTGGCACCAGGAACATCTGTCAAGCAGACGATTGATGTGGTGGCCACGTGTATACCAGCCTACGGCACGGTTTCACAGTTGTGTGTGACTTTGGGTGATTTCAACAGGCAACAGGACTCTCTTAGTCAGTGTACGAAAGAAAAGTTTGACTTTAATTTAGCTTCCGACCCTCACTTCCAGACTACACAATGGGGAACTACTATAGAGCTTGTATACTAAAGAGGCTCTACCAAATCGAAACACTGTATCGATAAAATTGAGACCGCTGCATACTACTTCACAGATCATCGCGAAGTCTTCGTCTCGTCAATCGAAATGAATAAAAGATGTGTGTACCCAATGTCTCTCATTGCTAAACATACAGTGACCACAACAAGCTCAGCCAGGGAAACGTACCTCTCGCTACATATATCCTAGCTGGCATAGACGAGCTAAGCCACTGCCAATTTTTTGCTATCGCAATCATCATTATTAATATCACCACCACTAACATCACCACTCCCATCATTATCATCACTATCACCGGCTGCCAACCACTATCGCTATCATCATCATCACTATCACTATCTATCTCTAGCACTACCGTTATCAGTAGCTGTCATTATCACTATCTATCTCTAGTAATATCTCTGTCAGCACCTATCATAATCACTATTTTTTACTATTTACAAACTATCACTACTAGCATTACATACTTAATGTCGCTTATCAACCTCTACATTTTAATCTAATTACCATACAACTTATGATTGACAGTTCATGCGGACACTTTTGCGGACAGCGTGTGTCTACAGCTTCTGTACACGCCACTCATCATCCAGGAAAGGCTTTTGCCTTAAAAACTTGTTAGAAAATGTCCCCCTACTAACAATTTTCACAAGGGGCACAGTAAGCTGTAGCTGTTAGGGGGGGACACGACTTTCAGCAAATTTTTTTTAATTTTTTGATGCATTTACTTGAAATTTTTATACATATTAGAAATAATTTTGATTACTCTAAAAAAATTTCAATAATATTTTCCCAGAAATTTTTTTCCAATACATATTTCTGCTCGGAATCTTGTGAAAGGTACAGAGGTAAGAAAATGTTAAAAAACATAGTGACCACAACAAGCTCAGCCAAGGAACCGTACCTCTCGCTACGTATTTCCTGGCATAGCCTAGCTAAGCCACTGCCAATTTTTTTTTAACGTGTGAGGACATCGCCCAGCACATGGGCGTTCTTGTTTTTCACCTGCATCGAAATGCGGCCGCCGCAGCCTGGATCGATACCGTGACCTTGTGATCAACAGTCTAACACTGAAGCCAGTGAGCCATCCCGGCGGATTCGTAGACAATGTAGACTGAGAGAAAAGAAACAAATAAGGAACAGCGCAGTTTACTTCGCAAAAGAAAGAGAACAAAATTTCCTCACTCATTAGGGGAGGCTAGCCTCGAGTCTGTGGTAAGCCCAGGTGCGCAAGGCAAAAGCCCCTGTAATCAAAACAACAGGAAAACATCAAAACCACCTCCTGGCCCTCTCCTCTTTTTCTATGATGTTGCTGGCGCGTGAAGGAAACCTGAGACGGAGACCTGACCAAAGCGTCTGCGGTGAGAACTTCGCCCAAGCAGGGAACTCGAACCCAACACACTGCTCGTTAACAATTTTCTCATGGCCGACGAAGCATAGCCAGAAGCTTAACAAGGACAAAAAGATGTACAGCGAAGCTTGGAGCCCACAAATCAAGTCTACGTGGACAAAAGCAAAATGAAAGAAAGCCAAAAATGAGCAGCTTAGGAGAAGTTGCGGAAAGAGAAGAGTCGGAAATAATAAGAAAAAAAAAGAAGTGGAGAAAACTCTCGCTTCACTATTCCCGCCTGTTGTCTTAAACCATTTATCAAGGCTGTTTTTGCGCCCGACATGGCGAAAGAAGCAGCAAGGAGGCGCAGCGTAGCGCAGCAGCAGTAGCAGCAGCGTCAGTAGCGGCCGCCGCCATAGCCCCCGTCTCCCATCCGTCACTGCCTTGTCACGGCGTCATTCGAGCCCCGCATCTGGCCCCGAGACAAAGGCCGCTCTTCGGCTCGAAACGCGGAGCCCCGGCCTGCGGCGGCGGGAGAGCGTAGGCCAGGAGGTGAAACTCCCGGCTGCGCGAGCGAGCGCAGGCGACCAGATAAAAGTCACAATTGTATGCGCCGACGGGGCCGCATGCAGTGGCGGCGCCATGCGGCGCCTCGTAGAAGCAGCAGGGAAAAAAAAATGCTGCGCCCGGGCAGGCGTATCCGACGCGCGCTCAAAGCAGACGACAAGCAGACGACACGGGTGTTTGCTTCAGCGGGAACGCCGTGACGTTGTATTTCAGTAGTTTCGTTCCAGACCGCCAGGTGCCGCCAGCAGGATAGTGGCGCCGCGGGCTTGTGACCTTATCTGCTCGCTGCAGACAGCGGAGTTTCCACTCTTATATAGTCTTCCTCCGTGGCCGGGGCGCTACGCCACCAGCATCTCAGATGTGGACAACGTCGCTGCATCAAAAGTGGAGACGGTGGCCGGAAGAGGGGGAAGGGCTGTATTCCAACACGCCCCGGTGTTGGAATTTATTTTCATCGCGCTTTTACCTGGGTGGTGCGAAAAAGACGTTAGAGTCGCCCTGGAATGTATCATGGACGAGTCTAGGGTCCTTTTGCTATCACCAAAGTAAAAGCGCGATGAAAAGAAATTGAAACATCGGAGTGTGTTGGCGCCCGGTTGTTCGCGTGTTTCCATCGAGGTAGTACGAAGAAGCTGTGTTGTCTGCCGCATGTCGCGCACAGTTTCAGTGGTTTGCAGTCAGTAGGCCTTGGCGGATAGTTTTTGGTTTTTTGTATTATGATTCCTTCTGCCCTTATGCTTTATCTGCGCACTCACTCACTCACTCACTCACTCACTCACTCACTCACTCACTCACTCACTCACTCACTCACTCACTCACTCACTCACTCACTAATTTTGGACTTCATCGCCTTACCTCAATATGGAGTAACCAATCGTACGCACATGCGTGGTTAAACATTTAGTTTTTCTGCATTTCCTCACGCCCTCCCTCCCCTCTTGACCGCCCGTGACCTAGTTCAGCATCTTCGTCGGATGCGGAGGTAGGAATCGGAGGGTTGGCAGACGCCCATCGCCAAATGCTCGGCAGTCTAGTGAAAACCGTTTGCAGAATGAAGAACAAGACAGAGAAACAGCTTATTTTAAGCGAGTAATTTCCGAGCAGCGTCTTCATCTTGAGAGATATTGGGCAGAAATTAGTTTGCACTCCGGTGTTGGATATTGAACACCCCCCCCCCCCCCCCCCCCCCCCGTGCTAGCGGGATCCTAACTAGGCCGTGTGCTGTGCGGGCGAAGTGATGTAATGCAGCGAGGGAAGAAGCATACAAGTAAACTTTGTTCCGGGTACATAAATCTGACTTAATGTGCCCACCTGGCGGCAGTAAGGCTGTCCGGGCTGACCTGCTTTTTGTGAAACAGCTTCAGTTATGGGCGTATATATGTGCGCATGCGTGATTTTTGTGTCATTGTGGATTACACCATGTTTCATTCTGCTCATCTGTAGACACCTCGAGAACATTTCCAGCAGCCATTACAGAGGGCTTTCTCCTAGATTCGCAACCCCAGACAAGGAAGTTGAACACTGCCTCTGCGCAGTTCTTCCTGTGGCGCATTTCTACGCCTACGCCTTCGTAAGGAGTGTTTACTGCCTTGTCCGGCTGCTATGCCGGATAGTTTCTCTATTTGGCGTTACGTTTTTTCTTTAATCCACTACTCGTTCCAGAGATTGAAAGCCAGTGAATGCTTGGCTGTCTTAGAAGAGCCACAACTGACGGAATAGCGAAGACTTGTGCTAGTTGATGTTTTTACTATATGTCTGGTTTCACTGCGCGCTTCTGGAACTTACCAAAATATGAGGCACAAATGACAAATACGTCTAACCGACTGACCCCAAAAGTCAGCGAATGATCCCCACTCCCTTCTAACAAACATGCTCTAGTTTCATATAGATACACGCAGGAAATGACAGCTCGGACGTTGGGCAACCTAACTGGTTCCCGCGCAGTGTTTACATTGTTAGTACCGTATGACTGGGCGTGACCGACAACTCTCAGACGGCTTCCACAGAACGAGAATAGCGAAAGAGGAAAGTAACGCTGGTTCAAACACGAACTATCGAGATCGCTGCCATGCGTACGCAGACTGGTTCCTTCTTAACTCCCTTCCCACCTCTCACTCCTCCTTCCCCGCTGCAAATCCTGTTCGAAAGTCAAACGCTTTCGCGCGCCCCTCAACTATCTCCACCAAGTAGCAAAGCGACGCACGCGGATATAACCGTACCGTACGCGACGAGGCCAGGCAAAAGAGCAACAACTCGATTGCTCATATCTCCATCTTCGAAAATTCCGTTCCACGTCGCCGCTCGCGCGGCACGTGCCAGGTCCGCCGACTGGCGACGCGCGATACGAAGCGTGCCTTCGTACGCTCTCGCTAAATCGGTGCAGTGCTCTGGACGCCAGCACAGGTAGCTAGGAAGCACTCAGGAAACACAGTCGCATTCAGCCGGCTCCTCGGCTTCGAATGTTGTGATTGGTTGGCGGTAAGGCGCTGCTCCTGCCAATCAGAAGTTGTTCTCTCGCATGTTAGCATGCAGCTTTATACAAGTGTCGAACCTGATTTCATTTGTCGGAGTTCAAGCTCCCATGGAACTGCACGTTTTTAACGGGGCACATCGCACGAGTGGCGCTGTAAAAAAAAAAAAATTAGTAAGTAAAAAGAGAAGGGAAGGAAGAGAGTGGGAGAGAGAGAGAATCCAGCGCCAGTCGACTCGTAAACCAAACAGGATGAAAACTTTCTTTTTCTGAGTTAAATGAGGCCCGCGTCGCTCGCGTTGTGTGAGGTCCGCGCGTCGCGCGGTAAACTCGTGGCCCGCGCGCGATGCCCGCTCACCGCACGCGACTGCGGTGGACGCCGCTATCTGGGGAAACGATCGCGGCAACCAGGAGCCACGCACTGCGCGGGCTTAATCTTCCATCGAAAGACAGCAAAATAAAGCGGGGACGTCTACAGCCTGGGGAAACGAGAAAGGAAGCGCTTATATACGCCCCGAAATGCTCTCTACCCCGCTGTACGGTAGGCATCCAGCGAGATCTGTTTGTTGAGGTCCACGCGCAAGGACTACCAGAATAAAAAAAACAATACAAACAGCAGGGAGAGGGAGAATGTGTGGCGAGAGGGAAAGGAGAAGAGCGAGTGGCCTCTGGCGAGGTCGTTGTCACTCCCCGCAGTCAAAGTTGGCGTGAGTGAATCCGGACGTCGCGGGGGCAGCGACACATTGATTTATCTTTCCGCCACGATATAGTGTCGCGTCGTCTTAAAGAGCAGGGCGGAGACGCCCGTTCTCCTCTTGTCTGTGAGAGATCTGTGAATAAAACATCTTGCTTCCCTTCGCATGCACGCACTTATGGTTAGTCGTTGTGTGTACTTTACGGTAGCCACATACTGATCCACCCTTGAGAGATTATGCAGGTACAACTCTTCCCTGCATGGAATAATTGACTCCTTTGTGTATGTGGCAAAAGCCGGTGGCAGCAACATATCGCTGAGGCAGTGGTTATGAGGTATTATCTTGTAGCAGTGAAAGGAATTGCACAGCCAGGAGTCGTTAGAATACTGTAGAAATAACGTTACGCAGGGCTATTCTAAACCTGCACTGATGATAAAGACCGAGGAGTTTATTTCCATTCACGTGAGCAACAAGCTGCAATGAATAAGCATTGATTGTTGAATAAAATATGAACAAGAAATCAGAGCTGACCCGTACACAAGTCAATCACCAATATCGAAAATCATTTTAATTTTTGACTCAGCAGCCTCGCCGCCGATGGTTATTGTGCGAGCAACGTTGGCTGCAACGCTCCTTCACGGAACAAATGCATTAAGTGTGAGAAAAGTTAAAAACGGGATAAAGCGAGCACTTTTTAAAAACATATATGCATTCGACTGAAAGCGAAAATTTGGCTCAGTGGGGAGTGCGCTCAGCTGCTGAACCATAGGACGCAGGTACAATCCCGGCCTCGACTGCGGTGTCCCTCATAGCCCGCACTTCGCTTCGATATGTTAAATGCCATGTACCGTACCGTACCCTACCCTACTTACCATACCATGCCATATCATATCATATACCATATTATACCATATCATATCATACCATACCGTACCATACCGTTTTATACCACAACACACCGTTCCAGACAGCATATTCTACCATACCATACCATACCATACCATACCATACCATACCATACCATACCATACCATACTATACCGAGTATTTCGCTTTTCGCGCGTTGCTCCTCCATTCGAGTTGCCCGATCGAGCAAACGATATATCAAATATTTTCTGATGCAGTGAACAGTTGGGAGCCTAATAAAAGTAACTTCGACTGTAATTAATTTCGCTTCCCAAAAAACGTCCCAAAAGTAATTCACAACATTACTAAATTACTTGGGAAGAAAAGTAATTTATTACATTACAAATTACCCAGAGAAGTAATTAAATTTCGTTACAGTAAATTAATTACTGCCGTGTCTCGACTGAGGCTCCCCTTCGACACTTGTTCATTTTGTTTGTGCCTTCTCCGAGGTTGTGCGGAAAAGTCATTTTCTTAATATGCTGTTTATTTTCGTCAACATTAGTTCAAAGCATACTTTATATACCTCTATATAAAAACACTGCAAGAAACTGAGCTTACTAGAGCTGAGGAACCTGTATACAAAACCTCAGCGGCGCGCTCGAACTAAGACGTTGCCTTTTCACAGCTGAAAGTGGAAGACGGAAAAAAAAAAATAGCATTGGAGTCGGATGCGTAATGCAGGTAACTTGCCCCTATGAAAGAATTTTGCTTTGCTCGAAGTACGCCTTAATCTATTTCAAGTGCTTTTTGTTCATCCTAAAGGCATGCTAGGCAACGCATGAGGATGATATAGAAGCCACTGTTGGTCATTCGCGGACAGAAAAAATAATATACATAAGCTTTGCGTCCATTTTTTCCTCTATAGGCATTTTCTTAGTGTGCTATGTTACGACTGCTCCGCCCTGACGTGTCTAGCATAATTAGTTCGGGGCAGGGTTCAAGTTTTCGTTTCTGCCCATTCTGATTACATTCGCTAAAGAGAGAGTTCGAGGTTAAAATAGATAAAACCAAAAATAAACCAAAGAAAGGGATATATTACGCAACAGCCACTTCCGCACGTTGATTCCTTTAATTGTACTCGGACCAAGAAACTAGGAATAGGCTTGATCTTGTGTTCAACAAATTATTTACTGAAATGCTAAGTAAAGAATTTTTCAACATGAGTTGCGGACATTAACAGTCAGATCTTTTTTTATTTTTTTTTAAATATGTCAGTCTTTGGGATATTCTTTATTACTCTAAACAAGGCGCCCTGTACCCGCTTACGACTCTAACTGAACGCCAAGTATTGGACCATTATAGCCGGATAATAGGCAGAACGGCAGCTAAACGACCTGTTTTATATGTTGAACAAAACTACTAAAATCGTCTTTAGCGTTTCAAGGTTTTTCATGACGTTCGATGTCTTCTATAATGCAACTTTCCACTAGGGATCACTTAGTTCGACGAAGCAGCTGAAATGTAACAAAAAAAAAAACAAGAGAGAGCGAAAGAAATAAAAAAGATGGACGACATAGAAGCGTTATCAGCAGACTCCAGGCGGCGAGAAGCGCTTGCTGGCGGCATTGCTCGGCGTTTGCGATGATGCATCGGCTTCCCGTTTCGGCACCGTCTTGTTTTCGCTTTCTTGCCAGTCTCACAACGAAAGATCCTCGCAGACCTGTTTATCTGCCCTGGCATCGTGTCAGTGTGTTTTGAGATGTTTTCCTGCGTCATGAAAGACGAAAGACCCACATGACCGATGTCGTGTGATACGCCTTTAATGTGTGCGAAGACTGCCAGCTAGGTGGCCTTGTTAACGAAAACCTTAGCCTGTTTTCGTATCTAAGAACACGGGTGAGAGCTGGTGCTTTCGTTTTCCATTGCAGCATAAATTTGTCGGGTTAAGGGCACAACGGAATCAAAGCGCCGGCACAATTCGTATTCTGCTCCTCGCGGGAAAAATTTCCAAAGATGAGAGAACCTGAACGCCCTGAATTATCAGTCGAACAGCATTCCTCCTCATAGGCTTGTTTATAAATCTAATAAAGCTTTCATTCCATTCATCTATAAAAATATCTGAAGTGAATAAAAATTGGACTCGAAGCCGCGTTTGTGGTCTGGTTCTCATGCTCTTTGTGTAGTTTTATTATTGGCACGAAAAAAACAGATATGCTGCTTCACAGGCGATAAAATTTAAAACACTGATTCTCTTCATTTTGAACATTCTAGTACAAGCCATTACAGAATTTTAGTTTGTGTTTCGTCGTGAGGTTTGTACAAAAGAAAGATATTAGCCATTAAACACGATACGCCAGCGTAATTTATGCTATTTTAATGCTATTCAGAGCTGAAGTCAAATTACGAAACTTACCAGTTGTAAGACAGATCGCTTGGTTTTACAAGTGTTGTTGCTTAGTTCAAGCAACTGCCCACTATGTGTATTGATAGACTCAATGTGTTGAAAATATTCATGTAAAATTTATGCACCAACTTAGCCTACAGATTTGCCCGTTAAGTGTGTCAACTATGGCGCGTGCTCGGATCGACGAATCACAAGCGCGTGGTACAGCTTGAGAGGGTTGTCTGCCAAAGGTTTTTTGTTTTCAAATAAAAGTTCAAAGAAATAAATGAAAATGTCTGTAAAATTGCGCATTTTTTTATGCCCCTGAAATCTCAAGAGTGGCTCCTGAACTGTTCCCATTAATGCACTTAGTGAAAAAACAGCCAGCAACACTCGGTCATTGAAGACACCGCGCAGGTAACCATGTAGTTTCTAGGGGAGTAAATCATAATCACCTGATAAGATCTATGTGCTGTGAAACTTTAAGCTCTAGTGTACTTTCACAAAAATGCAATGGACGAGCATATTCTTTTCTCTCACAAAAACACTTTTCAAAAATATGAACCAAATTATTCTCGTGGGTTTATGGTTCGTACTGTTCACTACATCGTTCGTGTGCTTTGTACGATTCTCACCTAGATATAGCACTGAACACCCATCACAAATGAGGCGCCTCGAACGAAGAATTTTACCTAATGACAGACCAAGATGTGGACGAGGCGAGAAAGGCAAGAAAATAAAAAAATGAACTCGAATTTACAGCTCGCGGTGTTCCAAGAAATTGTGAGATAGTCGCTTTTCTCAGCAAATGCTAGGTTCTTAATAGCAAGATTCTTTGGAACTATATGCTACTAACGCCAATATTTTGTTAGTGTCCACGGAGCTAGTTGTCTTCTGACGAGCGCATAACAGATGTTACCACTGTTCTGTGCCTTACATGTATGGGCGGCTCAATAGAAGGTATAGGACTCATTAACTCAGTCCTATACCTGAACTCTATTTTTTGCTGCGGTACATAGGTTTGCTGCGGTTACATAGAGCACATAGAAGGGTCTGGCGCGAAGACGTCGGGACTATATATGACAGGCACGAAACAACCGCCAGAAACAAAATATAATGAATAATTTTGCGGAAGTTTGTCCTATCAGGCACAATACTGAAAAAAATTGATGGCCACTGACCTAATCAACTGGAACAATTCAAAGTCGTTGCGGAATCGCATAAGGTCAGTGACCGCCGTTTTGTTAAGCAACAATTTTTGGGGGGAAAGTCTTTCTTACCTTGCGTGAACTCCACGACGCTTCGATTGCCGACGGCCCGATTAACGAGAATCCCGTGGCTTGGAAACACGGTCACTACAAATCTCAACTTGGCGTCAACACTGTCGCTGTCGTACGCGCGCAGCACGTCACTGGTGAGGCGAAATCCGAGCCGGCGTGAGCTATCCAGGTACGAGAGCGCGACCGCGCCCTTGTTCACAGCAATCTGGGGAGGACTGTTGTCCACGGCGATCACCTCGATCGGGAACTGCTGCGGTGCGTTCGTTGGGTGCTGGACGTTGGGGTGGACGTAGAAGTCGCGGTGAACGCCGTCGGTTACGACAAACGTAAAGTTGTCCCGCGTGGTGTCACTACCATCGTGCGAGTAAGACACCCTGTTGTCGCCCAGGTCCGCCATGCTGAACGAGCCAGCCTCGCGAGACCTGTCGATGATGAGCCGGCCGTGGACGGGCTTGTGGATGACGCGGAAGTGGACGTTCCTGTCCGGAGTGTCCATGTCGTCTGCCTTCAGCTCGAATGGAGTGATGAGGCGCTCGGTCCCCTCTCGGAGCCTGAGGCCCGATATGAATACCACGGGCTTCTTGTTGTCCACGTCGGTGATGGAAATTCGGAACGTCCTGTACACAGAGTTCCGCCCGTCGCTCACCTCGAACTCGAAGCTGTCCAGCTTGCTCTCGTCTTTGCTGGTGTGCACGTAGCTGATCTTGTTCCCCGCCAAGTCTAACTGGGTGAACGACCTCAGGATCACTCCGGGCGCGTCGGAGCTCTCCAGGTGACCCTTGGTGGGCGAGTGAGTAATGGTGAATCGAAGCCGCTCGTCATGGCTGTTCAGGTCCGTTGTGCTCAGTGCTGCAGTGGTAAGAGTCACCTTGCCGCCTTCGGGCAGCCTCACTCCGCGATTCACTACTTCCGGGTAGATGACGTCGATACTCTCGACGGTCACCCAGAAGTACTGGTCGATAAGTGAGTTGGTGCCGTCTGTGACATCAAGCCTGATAAGATCACGAACTCCGGGCGCACCGGTATGGGCGTACAGGACGAGTCCGTAATCGATGTCTTGCTGGGTGAAGTTGGAACCGAGAGATAAATTTCGCGAAGGCTGGTACGTGGTGGAGTTCAAGAGTTGCAGTATGCCGTGTCTGGGGATGTCCCTGATAACGTATGTCAGACTAGAATCCTCGGAGTCGATGTCTTCTGCCCTGAGTACCCGATTTGTGATCGTCTTCTTTTCTTCCATCGCGACCTCCAGGCCATCGTTAACTGCCAGCCTGGGTGTCTCGTCGTCGACAGGCATGATAACGACAGAAACTAGTTTCCGGCTTTCGTGCTGGCCATCACTGACCGAGAGCTCGAACGAGTCTGCGGTCGTCTCGCTGTCGTCGTGTCGATAAACTACAAACGACGGCGCTCTAACATCATCGACGTCGAAAGTATCCAGTTGCATCGTTTTAGTGGACAGTATCTTTCCGTGCAAAGGCGGCTTGGTGACCCGAAACGTCAGTGCATCCTTAGGTCGGTCCATATCCGCGGCTTGCGTCACAAGTTCCTCCAACGAGGAATCAGCGCCTTCCATCACAGAAATCTCGCCAACCGTTATCTCAGGGTCCTCGTCATTCTTCGGTGTTATCTGCACGTGAAACTTGTGCTTGGGACTAGCGTTCACGCCATCGGAGCAAATGAAGGTGAAGTTGTCTTCCAGAGGCTCGAATCCGCGGTGTATGCTTTGCACGTAGTTAATCCAGCCGGAAATCAGTTCCGCAATCGTGAACGCCGACACGGGCACGCCCACCTGTACTCGCTCCGAGCCCGGAGACGGCGACACGTTCTCCACGTAGCCGTGGCTTGGCTGGACGTCGATGCTGCAGAGGATGTCTTCGTCGTTCGTGTCCACATCAGTGGCGGACAAGTGCACCCGCGTGATAGTCGCCTTGCCGCCTTCGGGGACGGCGAGGGACGGTCCGACCAGCACTCGCGGTGCAACCGAATCAACGGGCTCGACTTTCACGTGCACGAGGACATCGTCCATCCTTCTCGTCCCGGAATCTTCGGTGATGCTGAGCTGGAATATGTCGCTCGAACCGCTCACTCCCGTCTCGATGCCACTGTGAACGTAGAACACCGTTCTCTTGTGCAAGTCCTGCAGAGAGAACCGATTTGCTTTCGTTCCGCTGTTGAAAATGCTGCCTTGTCTGGGAGCGTGCGTTAGAACAAATTCTACGGAGCTCTTATGTTCATTCGCGTTTTGCATATTAAACGTATGAATGTCCAATAGAACCTTGCCGCCCTCCTCGACGCTCAGTGGCACATTAAGGGTGCCCGGTCTTTTCGGCACGCGGGGAGACTCTTCCGACAGCGGCTTAATATTCACCTTAACCGTCACGGGCACTCTGTGAATCCCATCTCGAACTTCAAGGTCGAACTTGTCCACCCTTCTTGCCGAACTTCCCGTGCTCTCATATTTAATTGATCCGCTGGCTATGTCGGAGCGCGAGAAGAAGTCGTTCGGGCCTAAAATTTCTCCGCCTAACCGAAGCGCTCCGTACAGCGGAGGCTTAACGAGGACGAAGCTTAGCTCTTCGCTCGCCGTGTCCGCATCAATGGCGTCCAAGTCCTCCAGAGTTATGTCCGCGGAACTTTTTTCGACCACCGTTATGCCCCGGTTGTGTACCGCGGGCGGTTTGTTGTCCACGGGCTGCAGGAGTATCGTGAACACCTGACCCGCCAGCACGTTATCGCCGTTGTCGGACACCTCGAAGTCAAAGTTTATTATCCTTGGCACGATGCCCAGCTCGGCCGACGGGGGCCGGTAACCGATTTTGTGATGGTTTACTTCCGCCTGCGTAAACTCCACGACTTCGGCGTCCGGGTCGTCCATGCGCACCACCGAGCCGGCGCTCATCGGGTTGCTCGCGTCCGTGTCGAAAGGGGCCTTCGTAATCCGATACCGCAGCTCCCTCTCTTTCGTGTCAAGATCGCGGTAGCGCAACTCCTTCTTCGTGATCGAGGTCAGCTGGAACTCTTCCACGAGGAGATGAAGCGTTGCGTCGGGATGTTTCTCCGGCGGCAGATCGTCCACGGGAAGAACCTTAACCAAGAACTCGTTCACGCCCGACTCGTTGGGCGGCTCGTTTTCGTCCGAGAGACGGAAGAAGACTCGGTCTGTGATAGGTTCGGAAACGTGATCTCCGGAGTGGCGGTAGTAGAGGTTCCCTTCAAGCAAGTCTACCTGTTCCCACCTGGTCACTTCGCCTTCGTACAGTCCGTCCTTGAAGAGCCAGTGGAAGGAATCGGCCGGCTTCTCGACTTTCTTGAGAAGCAGTGTGCCGTGTTCCGGAAACGGGGGCAGAAGCTCGAAACGAATACCGAAATCATCGCTGTCGACATCTGTGGCGCTCAGGTAGCGGGACGTGATCTGCACGTCTTCCCCTTTTCGAACGGTGATGCCTGTGTTAATATCCAGAAGAGGCGGCTCGTCATCTACCGGATAGATGGTGACGGGAAAAAGAAACTCGACTTCGTGCCGCCCGTCGCTCATCTTGAATACAATGTTGTCGGTGCTTGTACTGCTTCCATCATGCCGGTAAGCGACGCGCCCCTCGTCCAAGTCGGCCGCCATGATAATATTCGCTTCCTCTCCATCTACCGTAATAATTCCGTGTCTCATTCCGTCTACCACAGTCAAGAAAACCTCGTCAAGGTTATCTTGGTCCGAGAGAAGCAAGCTGTCTCCTAATTTTTTCGATTTGCCTTCGACGAGCGTGATACCTGTATTTTTAGTGACCAAAGGAGCTATCGTGTTCGTGGGTTTCACGACAATCATCAATGAGAACGGGTCCGAAACTGCCCCTTCCGGGTCGATTATTTCTACCTCCACTCTAAATATTCTCCTTTCATTCGACTGCTTGGAAGGAGGCACGTAGGCTATTTTTAAAGCCTGCACGTCTTTTTGAAAGAACGAAGTGGTGGGCACACGGCGGTCATCGGTCGTCACGAAGTAGCCTTCTTCGGGACCGAGCGTAGTTCTGAGGTTGAACAGTAGGGCACCGTTGTCACTATCCGAATCTTCAGCGGCAAGAACTGTGGGAGTGAGTGGCGTCATTATAAACTGGCTGACGTCGAGGCGCAATTCGGATGCAAAAGTCGGCTGGGGTACGGAGTTCTCAACGCCAGCTTCGATTTTCACCGGCAAATGAAAGCGCTCTTTTCTCGGTGAGTGGCCCGCGGAATCGGTGACTTCCACGAGCAAAGGTACGTAGTCCCATTTCGACGACATAGGCCCGCCGGTGTGGCGGTACCTGACGTCGGCTTGCAAAAAGGAGCTGCAACTCGCGAACTGCGTCGGGACATCACCAACAAGATCACCGTGCCGAGGGAACCTGTGCACTTCCGTCAGCACGCGCACCCTGCAGACACTTCCCGGTTCTGTGGCAGCGAAACTAAGCACGTCCTCACTGATGGGCTGGCTCTCGCCACCCAGCGACGACACGGTCAACGGGTTCACCTTCACTGCGATCTGGTACGGCTCCGGCGACACTTCCACTGACAGCAGCAGGGGCACGATGAGCGTCTCGTTCTCGGCCTCGTACTTGACGAGGAGTCGCACCCTGTCCAGGAGGGGCGCGATCCTGGAGCCGAAGTGCGTGTAGGCCACGCTGCCGAAGCCAAATCCACACGGGAACGACGCGGGCTGGAGCCTTCCGGGCCGGCTCCAGGACAGGGCGGAAGGGGGCTCTCCATCCTCCGCTTGCAGCACGTGGACGTCGCACCGGTCTCCGGGGGCGACCCGTATCCGGAGGTCCTCGGAAGGGCTGAGGAACACCGATCGACCCAGGGCCACCGTGAGGGGCTCGTTTTTGAGCACCACGTCGCCAGGTGAGAGGCGGCCGGCTGCGCTGGCGACCAGGCCCACGGCGGTGAACAGCCAGAGGAGCCGCCGCTTCATGAGCGATCCTGGTGCGCTGCAGCCGCCGGCCAGAGGCGCTGGAGATCGCGGCAGCGGCGGGAGCAGCGGAGAGATGCTGCCGACTCGGCGGCAACTTTCATGTTGTTTAGGTGGTCTCGCAGGGAGCGCCACCGGGCCGCCTTCGCGCTCTCGCCCTCGAGACTAACCCCCCTCTCCTCTGGGCACGTCACTCGCTGCTGAAGACGAGGGGGGCGGGCGGGGAGGGGAAAGGTCCCGCCGCGGCGCGTAGCTCGACACCCATGCGTCCCCCTCGCAGGCTCGTCCGCTGCCCGTCCCTTGTTTGCTGCCGTTTGGCGTGGGGGAGGGGGGGGGGGGCGGTGGCAAGGCGAACCAGTAAACCTCGCGGGAGGAGGAACGATGAGGCGTGCTGCATCACCTTTCTCCGGAGTTTCTTTGGCACGGCGCAGGTCTCGGTCAAAGAAGCCAGCGCGTGCTTCCCGCGATTCTTCTGTGCCATTCGGAGCGAAGGCGAGCCCTGCTCGCTAGGGTCCGCGGCTATAAGCTTTTATTATTTTATTTTTTTGCGTCCGGCATAGAGACGCCCTGTCGGGGTCAACCCGCGCCGTCGTATTGTCGCCACTCCCAAACGAGGTGGGATGACAACTCTCGAGAGCATATTTCACACCCGATAAGAACAGCTTAAATGGACACAACGACTGGGTCGAATTTCTCCCTTTCTAGATGAGCCACCTCCACATATCATTTTTATTTTGCTTCGTTTATTTTTACGCATTCAAAAACTGAACATAGCATCGCCCCGCTGCATTCGCGCTCGACTTCTCCCCTTAGAGTCTATTGGCAGTCTCGCCATTCAGAGTGCGGCCTTGGGTTTCACATATTTGTGAACTTGACCAAGACTACAACCACATGCTCATTGTCCGTGAAGGATCAAGGTTTATCCGTACCAGGAAGGAGCAAAAAATGCACGTAGACAAAATCGGTAGCGGGAAATCTTTAGCGTGACAGAGCTATTTTGCGGCAGATCGATGGTAAATTTCAGTTATTTATTTTTCAACTGGAAAGGTCTCTTTTTCCTTTTCCAATTCCAGTTTTTATTTCTATGACGAGGCTCTACGCGGTGGAGCCGAGAAACGCGCCTTGAGCGCAGGGACCAGCGTTCCGAGCTAGGCGCACAATCGCTCGAAGTTGTGGGGCTGTAATGGCTGTCATCAAGTACATCCAGCGGCAAGGTAGGGAAACAGTAAAATAGTCTCTTGTGCCGTATTTATTAACGAGGAAAGAAACCGGACGGGCACGTGTTCAAAACGCAGCGATTACGAGTACGAAAGATCTGAGTTTTTATATTGTGAATGTGTGATCATCAAAAACGGCAGAATAATAATAATAAGAAGAAAAAAAGCATATTTGCTCAGAATCTTTAAAAAAAAATAACATGGCAGGTAGCCACGCATGCATGCAGTTAGCCGAGCCCAGGCATCTTTAATTTGGCTTATTTATTTTTCCTGCCCATGATTATAAGTTCTATTCCTCATTTTCCGACCCCCTTTGCGACAGTTCGCGTCGCGAATCTTAGGGTTCATCAGGTCACTGACGTCTCTTGTGCTCTCTGAGGAGCCTATTAGAAGCCTTCGCTTTAAGTTGAGACATCAACGACTTCCGTAATAATAAAAAAAACTAATCGATAACCTTGCCATGACGATAAACGTAATGAACGGGCACAGCTCGTGTGCACCGTTATTTTCCGCAGCGTGTAATGATTATAGGGACTATCTGTATTCGGACCAGACACCTTATAATCTTAAAAGCAGCGTGGGTGGGCTAAAGCTACCCGCTTCCTCGGCCGATAAGTCGGAGAAAATCGGTCTTCCACTTTCTTTTTTTTCCCCCTTTAGCCTCGACACTCGGCTCACATGTTCCGCATCAATCTGGACATGATCAAATCTGACCTCTGTTTGTTCTCATTAAAAGGACGCAGCATACACGCGCGCAACATTTAATTGCTCATTAACGCAATTACGGCCCCTGCTTATATATGCGGCATAGTTAATAGCTCCGCACGGTCATGCATACTATAGTGCGCCTGCCTTCCAAGCACGCGCTTGCCGCTTTTATGACCCGAGCGAGCTCTCCATCTTTGCGTCCGGTTAAGTGAAATGCTAAAGCGCCTATAAATAAGCGTGCGTTCATTAACCGGTATAGCGCACCACGGTGCGTCGTATACCTCGTGCCAAGGAGTGCTCCCGAAACTTCGATTGAGCGTTGCGTGAAGGGGGAGAGAGGCGAGGAGGGGGAGGGGGTGGGCTCTCATTAGGCCCGCATTTGGGAGCTACCCGCGTAACTGCGTTGGGACATAATTAATTGCGACGCAAGCCCAGCCTAAGCTGTAGGCTGGTCTCGAATTTCATTCCTGGCAGTCGATTGGTACAGCCAGTGCTCAACCTTTCGCTAGCGCATATACGGTCAGTGCTCAAGGGTCACGGCGCCGCTCCGGCAGCAGCAGCAGCAGCAGCCTGGTTCCCTCCTTTTTGACGTAATCCAGAAGCCCGCCGTTCATTAGGACGCGAGCTGACAAGAGGTTCGTAACAGAACAAGGTTCTTTGGCGCGACGGCTGATCTGAAGGATCGCGAGTGGGTTTCTCTTTATATCGGAAAGCTTTGTTCGTTCTGAAGTAACCCCGCGTGACAGCAGGCAGTTGAGTAGCGCAGTAATGAAATAGCAGAGACCGCCCCCCCCCCCCTCCCCCGACTCCCTTGTTCTTCTTATTGTTTCTTAGCAGCAGAACTTGAAATACAAGAAAGAAAAATAATCGAAAGAAACGTCCTTTCTTCCAGCTAAACTAGACAGCGGGTGCTTCAACAGCAACAATGCAAGTGAAGAGCAAGGCTTCGAACGAAGCGATGCAGAACTATAAAAGTATTAACAAGCGAAAGAAGCAAGTGTCGTATACGAACTGAGAGCCAGGTGATCGAACAAACAAGCTAGCAAAACCAGCAACCGAAGCAGCGAGCGCTCGCGACACACAGAAACGGGACGTGGACAAACAAACGATTCGAACGAAATAAACAAGTCTGACATATGTAGCTTCCCCTCGGAATAACTGGAGTCTGGTTTCTTGGTAAATATTTGAATCCGCGAGCGAACGTGTCTTTCTAATGGAAAACAAATAAACTGAGGGGAAGAGTATATCGACAGCGGCCGGGCGTTTCGCGCGGCTCTATAGGTCGCCCTTTCCTGTGCCGTTTAGTCGCTTACCCGTCGCGCCTTGTACGGGCTGCTTCGCTCAGAACGGTGCAGCGTTCTGGAAGCTATAGACCAAGTTGGCGACGTCTACAGTAACAGGCTGAATTGTCAAAGCTGCGTTGCACGTAACCAAGACTTGTGACTGTCTGGTGACCACGGGCCGGACAATCAGGGCAGTCAAATATAAGACAGCCGAGGGGCACCGGCAAACCACACTCCGTTCTTATACAGGGTGTTTCATTTTATTCAATACGGGTGAATTAGAATACGCTGATTGGAAGCTTAATTAGATCATGCAAATATACTTGAACGTGGTATCAGTCTGGCCAGATAATCAGTCTCAATAACAATGCTCTGTGGAAATCGTAGGATTTATACACAAAAAAAGTCTGTACTGAATATAATGAAACGCCCTGTATATATGTGTGCATCTCGGTGAATTTGGAACTTGATGAAGTGACGCTGGCCGTGGCTTCTACGGAGGCTGGTAGCTTTAGTTAAAATAATCAAATAAATGAGACTTCAGTTAAAAGGAGACAACGCAGTAAAGAAAACCTTTTTTTAAAAAGTAATTGAAAATGAAAAACCAACTAGCTCAGATGTCAATTCTGCTTCGGCAAAGTGAACCTTGTCTGGGAAATTCCAGGCTTATGTCAAGATTAGTCAGGGACAGTAAAAAAAGGTGCTTACTATTCACACACTAGCCGTAACAATGGTTTCCAGAAGACGTCCAGTAGCGTGCTTGTTTTTTCGTGACCATCGGTTCGTGCTCCGTTTTCTGTGATTTGCCAATTGGCCATATTTTTTTACGCAATGATATTGAGATAATGAATGAAAAAATAGGCCATTACATTCCGGCGCCTCCTCGATTGAAACAGAGAGTAAAAGAAAAAAAAGAGGAGGAGGAGCAATAATAATAATAATAATTGGTTTTTTGGGGAAAGGAAATGGCGCAGTATCTGTCTCATATATCGTAGGACACCTGAACCGCGCCGTTAGGGAAGGGATAAGGGAGGGAGTGAAAGAAGAAAGGAAGAAGGAGGTGCCGTAGTGGAGGGCTCCGGAATAATTTCGACCACCTGGGGATCTTTAACGTGCACTGACATCGCACAGCACACGGGCGCCTTAGCGTTTTTCCTCCATAAAAATGCAGCCGCCGCGGTCGGGTTCGAACCCGGGAACTCCGGATCAGTAGTCGAGCGCCCTAACCACTGAGCCACCGCGTCGGGTAAAGGAATCACAATGCACACGAGAAAGAACCGAAAGCGTTACTCTTTATTCTGTGAGGGATACAAACAACAACACAACTGTGAAACGGAAACACATTGTACAACCGCCCAGTCTAGAGACAGCGCGGACCAACGCTATGCACAGGCGAACAGCGCACGCGGTGGCGGCGGTTTTCTTTGTTTATTTCTTTCTATTTACAGGTCAACAACAAATCTGCGCCAGGAAAAAACAACGCGGGCTGTTGAACTTGTAGTTCTAAAAACGTCTGCGACTAGACTCCCCAGTCCGCGACGGTTCATCAGCCGCACAATATGAGTTACCGCGACTGGGGAGTAAGTAATGCGGCTTTGCTGTCGCACGGCCCATTTTGAGACCGCGCCAGGCCAGGTCTCGCTTGTTGGCCGCGAAGAACAGTGCACAAGGCCAGGGACGCAGCAACGCGGTGAAACGCCGACTATAACAAAACTGAGATCCTCAACTCAACCGGTATAGTGATCGTATAAAGTCTGTACGTCTGCCAGCATACACGGCGAAGGCGAAATAGTGCTTGTCACGAAATTATACCGCGTTGAAAAATTTATTAAGAGACTTATGGCAACATCAACAAGACTCGTTTAGTGATTCAAAGAGTCAAAATACTAATATTATGCTATTAAGTATTGTTGCGGTATCGCGGACATCACTTGCATGATATTGCAGCACGGGCACATCAGTTTTTCATTAACCCCACTTTTGGCATCACTTGCTTTGTTTCGAGAAAAAGAAAAGAAATTAAGATACGAAAACAATAGAAATAAACAAACCTTACGAACGCACTTTCTGAGACTACTCGATTTTGTTTCTTGTTTGAACGCTTTACTCGTCAAGTTACTGCTACGATGTTTATAACCAAACACCTGGCGACCGGACGAACTGTTCTGAAACCCGCTCCGCCATAATCAACACATAAAGAGACTGGAATACGAGGGCGCATAGACGACCGCGAGTTATGGCGAAGCTTCTCTTTCGCGGGCGGCGTACCTGCAGCGTCTGGACGCGGATGGCTAGAGAAAGAAGGTGGTAATTTATAAATCTATAAATACTCCTCTGTCCCTCTCTCTCTCATGTCGTAGCGTTATACTCAAAGTGCATATTATTTTCCTTCACAAGAATGCGGGCCACGCACTGCATCCGAGCGAAATCGGCGATGCTGCATAACGCAAACTTTGAATGGTTAAACCTCGGTTTGCTCCACATTTCAAGCGCAGGCTGCTTTATCGCTGTTGGAAGGCAAAGGCCGTCCACCGCTCCTCAAAAGTTATCAGATCACTTCGCGAGTAGCGGAAATAATGGCCAAGGAGCCCAGTGGACTAGGTCGCTGTCGTTTTCCGGGCACTTACGACACTTCAATAAATAAAGGTTACAGAAAGACAACGTCGTTGTCTAAAAGATAGGTATTGAAGCACACTGGACAAGTTCGAATTGACTTGGAGCTGCTGAAGATGTCTGCACACGCTTCAATTGACGTCACGAGCTATCTTCACGACTTCGAGCAACATCTAAACTTATCATTGCTGGCTTTGATACGTTGTCTCGCCTGTCTTCAGATTCGAGTTAAGGCCAGGAATAAATAAGAGCAACAAAAGATGAAAATCAGATAAGCCCTACTTTTCTGAATACCTGCGAGCAGAAACGTTAAGGAAAAGTGAGAAAAGAGATAAAATGACTTGGGCGTTACACCCACGGGCCCTTGCACTTCTTTTGAACGACGATCATCGTCATCATTAGCCTGATTACGGCCACTTCAGGACACAGAACTCTCCCATATCTCTCCAAGCAACCTTGTCCTGTGCCAGCTGCGGCCACCCTATCCCGGCGCTGTGGCGTATTCAGCGCTTCTATTGCTGTACCCGGGATGCTGCGAGATAGTATACAGCAGTTTTGTCTGTTTGTTGAAAGTAAATTTCTGCTCAGGGATGGGAACAATGCTGCATACGGCAGAATGCAAATATCGCGCATAAAGGCAGGCGGTAAGCGATCCAAACGCAGCTAACCGCCGAGCATTACTTGGCCTGCGTTCGCCAATAGCTGATCTCATTTAAAGTGCCACACTAAATGGTAATGTCACAACACCGGATAGTATACATCTGGATACAGTTCTTCATAAGGAAACCTCAAGAATTCATTTTAGGGAACAAAGCGGTGTGAACTAACGAATGAAGGTAGAGGCTTTGAAAACTTGACAAATCTGACTTGGCGGGTGAAAAATTCTATTCTTTGCGTTGGTGCAAAACGAGTCGCCAGCGCATGGATATCTAAAGGGTTGCATTCAATTTGATTAACGAAGCTGTTGCACTGTCATCTTTTTTTGTTAGGCCTGGTTAAGGAAATAATGAAATGTTTCATAAGCCCTGCTTCTTGAAGCGATCCCTTGTCGGCTGAAAGCACCCTCAATAGCCGCTTACACCCACTTCCATTACAGAGACAATTGGATGTAAAGGGATAGTTTTTGTCCGCTGAGTGCACTCATCCGACCAAAACATAGACTTTGTTTGCATGACAGCGAAGCACCCCTTTCTAACGTTTGCACTGCCACAGGTTTGGTTCCTGAGCGACATATACAAAGAAATCTTAATCGACTCGCTAAGCTCATGGCTTTCTCGATAAGAGAATAAAAACAGCCTGCCTTACTGCAAACAACCTGCACTTGACATTATCGACACAAAAAGCCTTCCATTATACGCCAATTGCTATAAAATAAACAGCATGAAACAGTAGCAAAAAAAATCCGAACGTACCCCTTCGAATTTTACGTTCGTGCTCCTTATAAAGAGCGTAGACAAATGCTCGTTAGTCGGTCAGCGTCGCTAGTGCCCAACAGCCAACAACGCCCATTCACTCGGCATACCAGCGCGCGCACACGTGGTCACCTTAGCCGCCATCGTCCACTGGTGAAGCGTTCAACATGCAGGCATGGCCGTTATTCTCGCTACGCGCGACACGCGGAAAGGCCCGTTCAGTCGGTCGCGTTGTTGTTGGCCTCGTCTTCTCTGGATAGTTCCTCCGTGGGTTCCGCTTTGTCCGCACTATCTTGCTCTGCACTTTCCCCTTCTCGGGATTCAGCTTCAGAGCTACCGGTGACCGCTGAGGGCTCTTCATCTGGCTTGGCTCCGTTGGGGTCCTCGGTTACTCCATCTGACTCTCTGCTCCCGGCAGCTTCGGCTGGAGCCTCGGCTACGGCTGCGTCTTTGGCTGATGGCGGCTCTTCGGAGCTAGATGCGGTGGCCGCCGCTTCTACGACGGACGCCTGGTCCCCGTTGTCTTCATCCTCGCTGTCGGCGAACTCGCGGGGTGGCTCGTCCGGTGAGTCGATCACCACGGTCACCGTCTGCTGGTGCGGAGGCGTGGGTGGCCGCTCAGGCGCCCTGCCCGCCGCCGAGTCTTCTGCGCCCTGCGGAAATAGTCGGCAAGCGAGAGTTTCACTGAAAACAGAAGTATGAAGAAAATCTAACCTGCTGCTGATGCTGTTACTGATGGTGCCGCTTTCGCCAGCGTTAGCATTGACATAAAACTTCGAAGGTACCACAAGAAAAGGACAGCCAATGATAACCGGTGCCTGCGCTGGACGACAGAACGCGTACCAAGACTACCATTTAGGAAACTCCAAGCTCTTGTGCAGTGGCGCTAAGTTCATGATGTGCGCTCTACCGAAAGCGAATTGTCGGTCTGACGCGACTGCATCTAGTCGCGAGTAAACTGGGGATGCGGTCCTGATTCGCCAAGTAGTTCGCACATCTTCAGACAATACTGCTTAGCAATATACTATCATCTCTCCAGCTCTCACGTTCGACTAGCCAACAGGTTGGTGTTTTATTTACCTCAGTTGCTTTGACACTGCGCATACGTGTAATTGCCTGGGGTGGCTGTGGTGATGTGGCAAGCAGCTATCAGGGGCAGATGGTACACCTCGCATGACTGTGCAACTACCATGTGGGTGGTCATTTTCCACGGAGTAAGATGTCGTTTCGCAGAAAAAGGGCGAATAATCGTGAGTACATTCGCCTTCACGGAACCTCTTCTCGGACACAATGAGCTTGAAAACGTAGCTTTACTTGATATAAAGATTGGTATCGAGTAATTATGCATCGCACACTCCCAGCTAATCGTAGTGCACCCGTAAACATAAAGCTGGTTAAAGAAGACAGGCTGTGTGACCGAGGAGACAGGGAGGAACAAGATAACAGAGACTGTATTGTGTGTAGTGGCAGGGATACGATATGTTTAATAATTGCATACATCAAGCAGATATTCCAACAGGCACCTGGGCCTTCTACGGAAAGCATGCCTGTACAAAACTAAACAAATTTTTTTTATCTCACTATATTTTGTTTTCTGGCTACAAAAATGGTGACTTCCTGGTACAGAGTAATCAGAAAAGTAATCTAGGCTACGGCCTGCACTGCTACAGCATGAATTAAGCAGGCTACAGCCGACCATGAAACGCAACTCATTTCAAAGGCTAAGCCCATCCCTCAGAGACATGAGGATGTTACACGTTGTACCACTTAAATCGCGCAGTGTTGTAAAAGGTAGACCAGGTGTCAACCAATCAGGGGCCGCATTGACAATGCTGTTCTCTCGAATGGACTGTTTGTAGCTGACCTGTGCTGTTCATACTGTTGAGATTAGTACCACCATCGGCCAGCGCACGAGTCGGCCAATGGCTAACCATTCGATTCTATGAACAGCTTTGTGAATTCGACCCTTGATGAGATGACGCCAACCAGAGCTCTCAGAATTGCTCTAGCACATATTTGGAGCTTTGAATGAGTTAGAAAATAAGATAACGCCCAAATAAATTAACAGCATTAAACACTACAGGTCGTGATAATCACGACCATTGTTTTCTACAACAGAAGAACTCCTTGTGGAACACAATACACTCCGCAGCGAGGGAGGTGATAAGAGAGATGTACGTAAAGCGGAATTGTTGCATCTTTGCTGTTAGCGATGAAGGCGACGACGCCGTGCTCAGTGCAGACTTACGGAAGCATCCACAGCCGCTGGACTTTCGGGGCTAGACACCAGAGGGGCGTAAGTGGCTGCCTCGGCCAGGCCTTCCCGAAGCAGCACAAAGTGAAAAAGCGACTCCACTGTTAGTACCTCCTTAAAGGGATGACAGGGGGAGCCATGCACCAGGTGTAGACATGGGCGAAAATAGCTAGCCTCCAAGCGAAGTGCGCATCTTTTTTTAGTTCTCATGAACTGAGAACATTTGCTCTTTGCTCTTTGATTTTTTCATGCATGAAAAATCGCAAGGTTCAACGGTAGAATTTGGCACAACGTAGTGAGAAACCTGAGAAGTAAAGAAAATTCGTTGCTAATGCAAAGCTCGTAGCGCAGCCCAGTGTTAGCAACGTCATGAATCATTATTACATTTGGTTAAGTTTTGCTTATGTAAGGGCCGGTGGAACGAAATACATGTGTACGGTCTCTACACTGAGGACAACTAGAGCTTTTGTAATATTCAATAATAATTCAATATTGTACTCCTGAATTACAACGTGCATTGGACCGCACGCGGAACATAACTGAAGCCTCGTCCCTAAGCTACTCCCGCGCAAGTCTTGAAGGGTAAACCTTCAGTTCGCAAGACCAGAAAAAAAAGTTAGATGTCTGACATGGTGCCTAGTATCGCACTTAAGACTGCGGCAGTACAATCGCGCAATAATCGTTTTTTTTTTCGCCTTTAGTCTTTTCTGTCATACTACAACGGGCAAGGTAAATCAGCAAGACATTTTCAGCAAACGTCATTGACTTTCTTGTACACACATGCACATTTTGTTAGGACCACAAGGCAGTCTTTGTTCTGCTGTGCAGAGGAAGGAAAAAAAAATCTTTGATACATTATTAGCACCGAAATGGCAAGGCTGAGACCAATCCGAAAGCTGATTAAAGAAAAAAACATTGCCGGAACGTACGCGGCGACAAGCACGTTTCTACTGATCTAAAGCCACCATGCTACAAGCGTTTGCACAACCGGGCAAGCACGGGTCGCGTAGGCGAACCCCAACGAGCAATGCTGCTCTACTGAGCACAGCGCATGACACATGAAAGGCATGCTGAACAGAAGCAAAGGCTAAAATGCCAGGCATATCAAGCAAAAAGTAGGGCTACTTCTAACCAATGCAACTATTAAGCTCATCTGCGGTATTATTCACTCGACAAGCGTGCTGTAAAGAACATTCTGCATACGCTTGGTGTCAGACCCGCTTGGTGTTTGCAGTAAACTCGCTGCCATAGAAGCCGTATTGATATACAGTCGTAAAGAGTACTCATATCTACAGGGTGTGCTAGGAAAGATTTTGGAGTAGACTGTTCGCTCCTCGCATAAAATATTGTCAAACTGTTCAGTGTGAACTCCATGAACTGATAGTGCCGCATATGAATTGTTTCTGGACCTGAACTGATTTCCGTGATGAATACTTGCTATAGTGTGAATAAAATACTAAACTATTTTTAATATAACCTTGCAGAAAGCTTGACCACCTCGTCAATATTCTTTTCAAGTACAAGTAAACACTAAGCGGCTGTAAATATAAGACTGGAAGCAAGGCAGTGCGATCAACTTACTTTAAGCAAAACCAGCCTTCTCTTCATTTTACTCTTGTTCCGCTTATTTTTTTATTGACAAGGGAGTACGCATCTCGTCGCCAGGTCCTCAAGCTGGTATTAGCTGAATTGGAAGATTTCATTGTTCAAATAACGTTCTCATAAAAATTACGTTGTGCTGGTTGGAGGTGAGGTGGCTTTCTTATTTATTTCCTTTGTTATCCATCACATGGACGATCAAGGGGTCGAGGCAAGATAAACAGGACCACATACCCGCTCCCTGTTAACGTATTTCTTTGCTCTAGATTATCTCTATTCTTTGCCAGCATCCACTTCGTTTAATACGGAAAATGCATTTCCCCTTTACTTCGGTCTTTGGAGAAGAACCTGCAGCTTCGATAGTGTCTATGTACCAGCACTTGATCTATGATATGAAGCGCGAACAGGACGAAGGATGAAGAAAGATCTACACAACTCCTGTGTTGTGACAAAGAAAGAGGTACACAACACTTGTGTTGTGCACCTCTTTCATTGTCCTTTGTCCTTTTCGCGCTTCATATCATAGATGATCGTTACCGACTCGCCCGACTTTCCACCCTTGTGAATTATATCAGCACTTCTTTTATTTCTAACCCCATTTGAAATGGAAGAAATATGTACGACAGGCCGTCCGTTCAAAGAGAGGACCGACATCGAAACCATCTATGGCTGGCGTGTTCTACACAACATGTGTCCTGAGGTGTCTTACCGTACAAGTCTTCTGTGGCTAGCTTACACACTAAATAAATTTTCACCCTTAAGGGTGCAAATCAGCTGTCCCCAGACGAACACCCTTTTGGGTGCTAAAAAGGGTGCAAAGATCAGCACTCTTCAGGAAGGCTGCGAAGCATGAAAGTTTTGATGGCGCGCATCAATCCAAGGCTTTTGCTTCATGGGTGAATCAATGTGGAGCACCCTTCCAACATGCATTCGTAGAGGTGTTATGGAAAAATGGTACCCTTTAATGAGGGCGCAACCATTACATCCTCTAAAGTATCACTAAGTGCACCCTTCCTTAAGGGTGCTGATCTTTGCAGCCTTTTTTAGCACCGAACAATTGGAAAAGGGTGTTCGTCTGGGGACAGCTGATTTACACCCTAAAGGGTGAGAAATTGTTTAGTGTGTACTCTACAAGTGGCCGCCACCCACAGTGTAGACCGCATATAGAGAGCCCTCCCGTCAGGGAATCGTGTAAATATACTGCGGGCATACGCTTGCTCCTGTCTACCTTGCCCCGCGGGGGTGGACGACGAGGGGTTGAGAGAAGGGTGGGGAACACCGTGATTTCCAACTCGAGACTTACCAGCGACGTCATGGTCGCTCGACTCGCTCTCGGACCCCGAGAACTGACTCTGGTAGTGGGCCTGCTGCGGCGTCGGCAGCTCCAGTTGGAAATCAGGATCATTATAAAGTACAGAGACGGCTACAAAAGATCGAGACAAGCACGCGCTGGCTGTGGGAACCGGGCCGCCCGCCGGCCATCGCCACACCGCAAGCAAGCAGGCAAACAACCACCACGGCCGAGCACTGGCGCCGACTATGAGCTCCGGTCCAGCACGCATAGCCCGAACACGCCGCTGCCATTTGCGCTGTGAACTGGGCAAGTGCCTTCAGTCTTGGTGGATGGACGGTTGTTTTTCTTTGAAAGAACTGCGCCATACTTGAATGACATTAAGTATGATGTGCCGCACGACAGCAACGTACCTTGCTGCTGCTAGTACCAGAAAGACTGCCGGAGTAAGAGGCTAGAACGAATGGGCTGATTAAGATGTGAGCTTCAATCATCCAACGATTCATTTTCTTCCTTTTTTTTCTTTTTATTGTCGGCCGTGCCAAGTGAGAGGTTCTGGCGATCGCTGTTGCGTGGCAGTGTCTGTGCCAACGACCAGTAAACCAGCGCATTCCGAACGGCAAAAAGAATTAGGGCAGAATATAACTGGAATATGATATTTGTATGCTATCATGTCGTAGAATAGGATAATTTTAGTAGAAGGCAACAGAGATGCACTGAAAGGTAGGCGTAACCAATTTTGATAGCGGCGCATCCTCTTTTTAACGCAAAACCAATAAAGCTGGTATTAATGTGACAGAAACGGGATGGAGGTATTTAACTCTTGATGTGTAAAAAAATGACAACGAACGCAACTCGATTAAGAGATGTGAATAGTAAGTTAGCACATGAAATGACAAATCCACGGAAAGAACACGAATGTCCAACGGGTTTCTTGACAGACAATGCTTCGCTAAATATTAATGCAATAGCATTAGAAGCCTCGTCGCCAAGAAAATGCGCCGTCGGCAGCTAATTCTCTGAGTGGCTGCAGTGAAGTGACGTCATCAGACCGCAGCATTCCCATTGGCTAAAGGGACCGGAAGTGAATCATTTCAAGTATAGGCATCAACAGCTGCTAATGCTATCGCACTGACAATAGGTAATGGAATTAGGTGTCCCCGACAATATTTTTCTCGTTTTCTTTGTAATAAAAAACCAATGTTTACAACCCGTTCCTCCCAATAAGCGTCGAACAGCGACGGGTTCAGACTATGCGCTGGCCAACTACGGGTGTGCACTCTACAGAACTACGGAACTACCGCGAGCTAACAAAGGCATTTTCAGGCTCTACTCTAGACGTCAACTAGCATTCGTCTACAATGCGCAAGTGCAGCGTATACGATGCACAGGAATAAGCGAACAAGATGAAGCAAAAAGGAAATGCACTAGTATAAAGTGGCACGCCACGAGGTCTGCCCGCAATAAGCAGCAAATAAGCGAACCTCAACCAGCAAGCGCGCATATACACAAAAGCTGCGAGTGCATCCCGCGCGAAAGTGAGCGAAAAAATGGCTCGTTATCACAGACAGCGTCCCACATCGCGTGACAGAGGTGTCCGCTCCCATGAGTCACCTTGCTCCGTCGGCTGTTCCTCTTCTCCGCCTTGCTCGTGGTCGGGCGTGGGCTGGGTGAGTATCACTTGCGACGGAGGTACGAGGAACGCGGGCTTCGGCGGCGTGAACGCCGGAGGCGGCGGCACAGAGTCCATGCTGGGGTCATCCTGAAAGTGGCAAAGCTCCGCTGAAGCCAGTCGAAAGCCCTCAGCCGAAAGCCGTCTTCGGGATCACGGTGGCAGGCCAGCTGAGTACTTCAAGCTTAAAAAAAAAATGTTTTCGGTACATTTTTCGAAAAGATCCAACATAGGATCTACTGGGTACCGGGACACGCCGGAGTCGAAGGCAATCCGAAGGCGGACAAGCTAGCTCGCGAGCTTACTATCCGAGCTGGTGCGTCAAACGCCTCGGACGGCCCGGAGATAACGGTGGAGCTCACGTACGCAGTTATGCTCAACCTCATCAAAGGCAGAAGACGCAAATATCCCCAGCCACATCCTCTGCTAACACAATATGAAGCGACATGTTGGAGAACACTCCAAACAGGAGCCTTCCACAACCTTCACATTCTTGATAAGATGTATCCGGAGCAGTATAGGGATACATGTCCGTGGTGCGGGGCAACCCCCCCGCTGTATCATATCACATGGGAATGTACACACAATGTAGAGTTCCGAAATAATAAAGACCCAAATGCGGAGCAGTGGGAGGACCGGCTAACCAGCAGCCAGCTCAAGGTCCAAAGAGACCTAGTGAGCCACGCATGCCGGATGGCCAGGGACAGTGGTGCCTTGGACTAGGGGCGCCAACCACGCTCAGCCTGGAAGACATCGGCAATCTTCGGGCAAGCAGCAAGACTCCTTTATTAGAGGAATAAAGTTTATTCCCTCACTCACTCACTCAGTACACTAGAGCTTTCGATTAAGGACTAACACGATCTTTTACATAATTGGAGGCAGAAATACAGGCTAATCAATAGAATGTCAGCTCTTTGAACGCGTGGCTTGTGGTTGCGGCTCATAATGAACCGTATTTAAGCGCGAGCAGCTTCGTGACTTTGACTGCTGGCAAGCTCCCTCTACTACTGGCTGCCGCGAGGTTTTAGTGAGATCGCAGAGGTACAAAATGGCATGATGCTAGGCTAGTCGGTTTATTGCCTGGAGGAACACGGCGAATGCTACAAGACAACCGCGTAGTACACTGCTTTTGATTTCGCTGGCGATGTACTTCTCTTCATTGACTTAACAGTAAAGAGCGATACTGTACTTGCACACCCGAAATACGCCTTTGCAGGCTGTAGGGGGCGCCACATGGTCACCTAACCTTCTCTTCATGCTCCTCTTCGGCAACAATATAAAGAATTTTGTCACTAACATATTGAAGTCCGTTAGAGGCACAACTAGAACTAGGCAAAAAAAAAAATTGCACCAGAGAGAGGAAGACCTGAGGAGGACTGACCATGGGCGTCTGCGGCTCGCCGGTGACCTTTAGCGCCTCGACCATGAGCGAGGGGAAGATGCCGGTGCGGCCCTCGAGCTCGCCCTCCCACCAGCCGTCGTCGACTCCGTCGTGCACCACGGTGCGCAGGATTCGGATCACCTGGCCCTCCGAGAAGCCCAGCTCGTCGCTGCACGTCGGCTCGTAGTCGTAGATGGCGCGACAGTAGGTGGCTGTAGGGCACCACACGGGACGGGTGGTCAAGCAGAGCTCTTTAGACATCGCACCACCTCCATGTGTTAGAATGAATCACGTCTCGGTGACCACGCCCATGCTGGAAATTTGCTCTGTACGCCTTTTCCTAGTTAAAAGCCATAAAAAATATCATTTTAACAAATATAACAGAAGTGCGTTTTTATACTCTAGAGAAAATTATGTGGCTGGTGGTGTTGATGCTGCTGCCATTGATGATGGCTGTTACTCGCACGGGTGACAGTCCTTGCAATCAATGCAAAATCTGTAGGGGAAGATTCGTATCCTCTGTCGAGGAACGTGGCATTAACAGGGGTCAGGCTTAATCTTTATAGAGCCCTGTGACTCAACGTACTTGTCCAGTACGCCAGAGAGTCATAGATAGGTATACTAAAAACAGAATGACCATGTAATTGTCGAAGGAAGGGTGTATCCTTGACGTCTAAAGATACGATTCCTCCAAGAGAATTTCTACTTCGCGAGGCATGTGCTGTATAAAGTTTCGCCTCAACTTCGCACGATCGTTGGTCATCGGACGGCTTTTGGAGAACGCTGAAGATGCCTGCCATACGCGGAATGACGCTACAATGACACATAATATATGAACAATCATCAACACTTGACAGATACAACGATGATTATGTTTGACCATCTTTTACTTTGTCCAGAAACCATGGCCATCATCAATGGCTCAGACACATCTGGCTTCAACTAGAAAACATGAGAGCTTCCCAGGTACCACACAGTGCGCCGCCTCTGGTTATTGCGAAGGAAGTGCCTCGTAAAGCTACTGATATAAGAGCATCTTCACTTTGCGAGCAGTGCTGAAACATGTCAGTTTTTCCTGCATCGTAGGTTACAGCAATGTACTACAGAACACTACTGACGATGAAACAGACGAAAAAAAAAACGTACATCTCGAAACGGAGCGAGAGCTCACAATTGTTTTCGAGTTGAAACAGCTGCGAGTTAACGCTTCGTCTGGAAATGTCTGTTTCTTCGTTTGCTCCATCGTCACCAGTGCTGTGATGTAGCGCGCAGTAACCGAAGAATCATTTTGCACTTGCGAAACCTGCGCCATTGCAGATTTTCCTCGCAATTCCGCGACCACGCGTGAAATGTGCGACCATGAGTGAGCCCTCACTGCTGAGGTGGACTTCTCCAGGAGGCGCCAGCGTCGCCGGGAAGTCTGTGGGCGGCTGTAGAGGTTCCGCCTCTGCCTCCGGTGGCTCCGCGGCCGGCGGCTCGTAGCTGGCGTCGGGGTCGGCCACGGCCGCGGCGGTGGCGCCCTCCTCGTCTCCACTGGCGTCGACGCGGTAGTCGACGCTGGAGAAGGACTCGCCTGAGGCGCCCGCCGGCTGGCTCTCCACGATCTCCACATAGTTCTGCGGGATGTAGCCCTCTTCGCCTTTGTAGTTGCGGGCCTGTCACGAAAGGACACGCGAGCGCCGCACCCCGAGAGAACGAGGCTGTTTCATCCCAACAATCCACTCCAAAAATTAAAGCACTAAATAAGGAAAAAGAAAACAAAAAGTGCGCAGCTGATATAAGCTGAATATGACGGAAACAAATAAAAGAAACACTTCGTCAAGCGAGACAAAGAGATTAAAGACATTGGCAGACAGACAATGTAGGATGAGACTCACAGAGGGTATAGCCTTTTCCCGAACCATTACTCTATCGCGGGATGCAGACGTTCATGAGTGGTTCACGCATTACAGGGCATAGTTTAGACGTTGCATCCTCGTCTTCAGCGGGAGTTCATCGCTTCCAACGATACAGACGTTCATGAGTGGTTCATGCATTGTATGGCATAGTTACGACGTCACATCCTCGTCTTCAGCGTGAGTTGGTCGCTTCCAAAGATTAACTAGAAGAGCCCCGCAGTCACCTTGATCCAGCCGTCACCGTCGCCTTCAGATACGATCTCCATTTCTTCCTGCTCCACGAAGCTGAGCTCGTCCGGATTGGCGGCCTGAGAAGAACACACAAGCACGCCACAGTCACAACGCTTGCATGAAAACTAAGTGTACCTTTTTGCACGCGCCACTCTTAACGTTGACATTCTGAGTATTTTAGTCTATCTACGCTTTCTTATTTGTTCCTTGAAAATTTAGTCTTGTCTAACATGCACGCTGATTAGAATTCCACGGGGTGCTGCCCTAGGCAACTGAGACATGCAAAAGAACTTTTTGTTTGCGTATTTAAAGAAAATTGGGCATCTCGACAAGCTTTAATTTCGTCTAGCATGTTGCCCTCATGCATTCTTCTTGCAGAACTTTGTTAGCCCATTTATCAGACTATGCACTTCGTCATTTCATATGTTACATCAATTCTTGCCGATGCCCCTTAATAGGCATTCAATGGCCGCATTTTATGCTCTCCCCTCTGCTTTTATTTCTTTACTTTAACCTTGCCCGCAATGCTCTCCTTCCGTCTTTACCTCCCGAATTCCCTTCCCCACGTAGAGTAGGATGCCACCGATTTTGATACGTCGGCTAAATTAAATTCTCTGCTTTTTCATTAAAGGGTATCTCTCTCTCTCCCAGGGTGCTTCACCTGAATGCAACCAAAGCAAAAAAACAAAACAAACTCAGATATGCTGCCTGTCGCCTGGCGCACATAAAGGTATATTTTTGCTTTAAGGAACAAGGTAATTAATTGTGATTAATTAGTCAAACTTCTCATGCTTGGAGTTATGGAATAAGCTTCACTTGAGCGGTTGAAGAGAGGGAAGGCGAATAAGGAGAATGCACCGCGGTTTGCTAACCGCTAAACCTCTCTCTTGAGATGGTTGCGAATGATTATGCGATGTAGTATTACCAGATCAGCATACAAACAGCGCCATCTAAAACACATGATGGGAACAAAGGCCGGGTAGAGTGGTGCTTTTTTCTGCTGCTAAGCGGCAATGGGATATTTTTGTTTATTGTTTTTAAAGTTTTGCACTTTTTGCTTCTCTTTGCTGCTCTATTAGTTTTTTTTTAATTTTTGCCCGTAAGCCCCAAGCGGGGCCTTCCTTACAAGAATTTATTCAGACTGTCTACGGACAGCCTGTACACAATCAGCGTACTCTTAAATGAAAGGACTGTAAGTTCAGGCTTCAGAAAAGTGTACAAGCGAAAGAAATACAGGAAGTATGTGCAATCAACAAGAGTTATTGTGCGAAGAAGTTTGCCGCAGGAAACTATTCCTGAGGGATCAAGCGAAACTTCATTTAGAACGGGTAAAGTGTGCTTACGCATAGGAATTGAAAGTGAATGCTGATTGCTTGCGGCAACCTATTCCCTTACAGTATTGTGTCCTCCCAGGTAAATAGATGTCTCAGAATGTTCCGTCCTAAATCTCTTTCTTTAGTTCACTTCCGCGAATTCCTTTTATTCTGTAGCTCCATAAAACCAAAACAAATCAAAATGGAAACAGGCATAAGCAATCATGACAGGCTATTCAGGGAAGGCCAATATTGAAAATTGAATTGCTTGTCCGATAGAGTGAATTAAAAAAACAACAACACGGAAAGCTATTTTCGCACAAGATGCTGTTGTTGACTCTCTTCGGAAAGGAATGGAAAGCGGTTGTCGACGATGAATAAGATTTCAAAACACCCTTCACGTCTTTCTAAGCCGACCTGTGTGAGAGCGCGAATTTCGTGCCTCAATATATTTTCACGAAGTCCGACATAATCCCACTACACAAATACTTTCACCATGTTTGCTTCAAGTCATTTTCTTTTCTTTTCGAAAGAGCGCACGGCTTGTTGCAGTTGGCAAAATAAATAGGATATGTACAAACTGTGTCGAGCAAGAATCCTCGAAAATAACACTTCGAAACGCGTAAAACCTTGCCGTAAAAAGAAGTCTGTGAGTGTTATGAAAATAGGATATTGGTCTACCGTTCTCACCGGTCAGCCTTCTAAAAAAAATACTTGCTAAGGCCCAACCTCAAGAAACGGCGGAAATAAGCAGAAAACTTCTAATCCTCGGCTCACAAAAGTTTCAAGAGATTCCTTTCTTTTTGTAACGGAACATCCGACGTTGTTGTAGCAGTAGTCGTCCACGCTCTTGTTAACCTCAAATGTTTGCAGCACCAGTTGTAGGAGAATGCCCAAGAACGTGGAGGTGACGCCGTAATTCTAAAAAAAGAAAGGTTCTAAAGATACTCAAATAGCTACAGCGACAAGAAATAACAAAGAATCGTGTGCAATATTTCTTAGGAGATCTTTCTTGTTATCTTCAGTCAGAGAAACTTTTGCTCTATGCACCCAGAGGTCCGTAATAAAACCATCAGAGGCCCAGAAATTTGTAGCATATATTTTGTTTCGTGCCACGTTTGACAGGTGAGCACGTCTGATAACTCAAGAAAGAAAAGTAGAAAGTAGTTCGATGCTCACTGCGACGAGAATCAATTAGACGCAGCCCGTCAAGTTGTCGCGACGCTGAAGCAGCGTAAACACACAAACCTGCCAATGATTATGCGAAACCCCTTCTTGAGAGGTTCTAACGACAGGCTATAAAACACAAATGTGTTCAGGCTGAATAATGATGTTACCCTTCACAACGTCATCGCTGAAATACGAGCTCCTCGGCACGACACGGGAGCTTGGAAAAGAAAACGAAACCGGTAAAATGCGTCCTCCACTGGCCTCGATTTTCTTAGACAAGCCGTGAAAAGCGCCAGTGAGTAGCGCGACGAAGTGCGCGCTCTACGAAGTAATTGAGCAGCACTCGTAGCGTAGTATTTCATGCAGCAAAAGCCTGCATATATATAGTTTATGCTGTCAGGTGTCAAACCGTGTCAATAAACTCGTAAAGATAACATTTTTTTTCCTTAGAAGCACACGACTTAATCAGGGCCTCTGAAAACCAGTTTATAAAAAGCTTAAAGCAAGAAAAAACAAGAACTATGCGGAATTTGTAATGGCTGACCGATGTGAACCTGGAAATACAGTAACCAAAACCCGTCGAAACTTATTTAGTGCGTTCGGGTTTCATTCCCCCAAAACAGAAAAAAAAGTGTTGGTTACTGCAGGTGCAGCGTACATGCAAGGCGCATAACGTCCTTTTTTTCGGAAAATGGAAGGCTGCGGAAGACTGAATTTTCGACGGCGTAATAAATCAAGCGCATGTCTGCATTACTTTCCACTATCGTTTTTCCGCTAACTGCTATAGATAGCAAAAGCGGCCGCGATTTCACAAGCGCCATCGCGAACAGACTCTCTATACGTCATTAAACGAGGTAGCGAGGTACGTGCTTTATTCAAAGCGCTTTTCCTCAGCCAGCTAGCACGAGACAGCGCGGTGCGCAGAAAACGAGGGATAAGAAGAGTCTTACGGCCCTTTTTCTCCGCGGATTTGCGAATTCGAGTGCCTCTCCTGGTGAGTGCAGTCAGCCGTGCCTATAGACGCCAAGTTATTGATAAAACCGGAAGACTTCCCACTTCCGTAAAGAACACCGACAGGGAAGCTTTGCGGGGCTAGAGTGAGTTCTAACAGGGCTTTAAGAGTGCCAGGGAGGCTCTTTTTCACACCATCGACGAATTTAAAAGCAATTGAAGCTCGCAGAAACATTTGCGCCGGCATATCGAATGATCGCATACGCGTTTCATACAGACCAAAACGCCGTTGAAAGGGCTGAGAAAGGTTTTCTTTCCCACAGTCCTCTTCAGTCAGGCACTTTTTTTTTTTACTAGTGCTACTGTTCGCACAGAGCTAGCCCGTTTGCTTCACCCCGGCTCCATTTTCTAAGGTTTGTCGGACGCTGGAGCAAGTTTCGTAGAAGACGACGCAAAGACGCGGCGTGGTCTACCGCACGTAAGCCGCAGACACAGAAAAATAAAAAAATAAAAAAGTAAAAAAGCAGGGACAGGGACGGGGTTTTCAAGGGACCTACGTGTATGCCGGGGTGAGCCCGTGGCCCAGGCAATCAACGCGCGGACAGGTCATTAGCCTCCCCGCGCCATCTTGGCAGCTCCCCCGGCCGACAGTGTAGCATGTGCGAAAAGAAAATGAAACGCGGCGTGGTGTCGTATAGTCGCACGCAGTCAGAAAGCGAGCAGTTGTTGGCGCGCAACGACCGGGAGCTGAGCGTCGTCATTCAATATCGTTTACAGTGCGCGCGCCCGAGGCATCCCCCCCCCCCCCCCCCCCCCTTTCAAAGGATCGACGTACCGCTTTATGTATGCCCGTCTTTAGAGGCACGCCGCGCTGAACAACGCGCCCCGTTGTGGGAGACCGCACCGTCAAACGTATCGTCTGTCAAAACACGTTTCTTCGCCGCGTCACTGAAGAATGCCGCCGCCGAGGGGTAACCACGGTGGAGAAATGGGATGCAAGGGTTGCTCGGAAAGCCGCCTACTCGGAACGAGCGGGCGCCGTTGGAATTAGGATGGTTCCTCTGAAGGAAGTTACCAGTAGAGCTCGAAATGGGTGGTTTTTATTGCGCGAGCGCCACTGTCTAAAGTGAAAGTTGATGAGATTCAACAGATGTAAGCAAACTAGAATACAGTTGGGCCAAAAAGAAAGACGGGCTAGTTGGTTAATTATGTGGAGATAACTTTCTAGCACTGAACTGAAGAGACAAAATATATAGGGATTCCATGTCTCTGCAGTATTATGGTCTATGTTTTATGAGGATTTAACGTCCCAGGAAGAAATGGGCTTGGACAGGCCATGCAAGCGAAGGCAAGATAACAGATAGTCCTTAAGCGTAACGGATTGAATTCCAAGAGAAGGCAAGCAGAGCAGGGGGCGGCAGAAGGTTAGGTGGGCGGATGAGATTAGGAAGTTCGCAGGCATAAAGTGGGCGCAACTTACAAAGGACAGGGTTAATTGGATGGTTTAAGTTTATGGGGGTTTAACGTCCCAAAGCGACTCAGGCTATGAGAGACGCCGTAGTGAAGGGCTCCGGAAATTTCGACCACCTGGGGTTCTTTAACGTGCACTGACATCGCACAGTACACGGGCCTCTAGAGTTTCGCCTCCGTCAAAATTCGACCGCCGCGGCCGGGATCGACAGGGTTAATTGGAGAGACATGGGAGAGGCCTTTGCCCTGCAGTGGGTGCAGTCAGGCTGCTGCTGATGATAATGCTGAACGTCCCAAAGCGACTAGTGAAGGTCACCGGTGAAGGGCACTACTGAAGGGCCCTGCTGAAGGGCACCGAAAATTTCGACTACCTGGGGTTCTTTAACATGAACTGACGTCTCTGCAGTATTATAAAAGTGCTTGCAATAGGATTAGTTGGCTGGAATTAGCTTGAGGGCCAATCTTAATTCCATTCTTGACAAAGGAAAGACAGTCACGAAGCTAGACACAACGTGAGAAGTGTGTTGTTTCTTTCCTCCTGCGTCTCTTTCCTTCGTCTTTGCCAAAAATGCGCTCAAACTCGCTCCCTCCACTGAACTGAAGCGCGAAAAAAAGAAAACAGTGACAACGGTAACGACAGAACCAGTCACTTCCACTGGCGTCGTTGATAATCAGCGTCATTATCAGCTTAAATATCTTCCACCTTTTCCTTTGCGCCAGGCGCCACCATTCTATTCCAGGAAGTTTGCTTGAGCTCGTCACTGGATTTGACCCTAGGTCGCACCCATTACGATTTTATTTTTGTGACACTCTCAAGGAACACCGGTAGTCAGTTGTGCGCGGTAAGCGGTCTGCCTATGCCCATTTATTCTTTTTTAAATTTCAGCAAAAGTGCGCTCGACTCATGCCCACCTTATGATATACCCTGCTCTCCATTTTCTCTCTTAACTTGCCAGTGCCCACCTGTCATTTTTTTTTTTCGCATCACTCGCTCGACATGCAGTTGTTAGCCTCATTCCTGGCCTTTTAAGCTCCAGTTTTCGGCCCTACACGCGAGTATCAATGACAAACATTGGGTATATGCTTTCCATTTCAGGCATATGAACTAGATGCTCTTAATAATTTGGGAGTGACAGCCGAATGTATGCACCCGCCCTTTTTCGTTCACTAACTAATTTTTGCCTTATGAGTTTCCATATGCCATGATGACTGAATAAATAGACTCCTTAACTACCTCCACTGCCTTATTGTGTACCGGAAATTGTTATTCTATTTATTTATTTGATTTCTACGTCAAAGGCCCGAAAGGGGGCATTACATGAGGGGCAATGCCAGGGGTGGCATCATCCATGAGTTTGAGTTAAAAATATGAAATGTTATCTTGCCGAAAATTGACTTCGGAGATTACTGCTCTGTTCTATGCGACAATGCGGGGTATTTTCACGCCAAGATTCTTTAGTTAAAGGCGCCCAATGAACGACTTACTAGCTAACTGTGCTCCTGTCATAATAGCGACCTCCTTATAATCACCCTACAAAGTAACCGGCAGCCTTTCGTAGCGGACTAATGTTCGTCCCTTGCAGATCGTGCCGATAAACCACGACAGCCTCACTTCATATAAGCGGCAGTCCGAAATCTGCGCGCACTGCGACATTCAATAGCCAGGGAGCGGAACAATCAGTTCGCGTCGCTTTCTGAGGGCGCTCGTTAAATCGCTCGCTCCGTCATCCTTACGTCAACGCAGCTGCGTTAGGGTACACAATGGCCCCGAGAGAATGCGCCGTCCCTCACGTCTGCCCGGGTAATCTCGCTCGCTCGGTCGTGGCTCGTGGAAAAAGCAGCCCACAGCTCGTAAAATTCCTAATTGCTTCATCGGCCGGGGGTCACTGCTCCGAAGTGAGACTCACGGGGTACCATGCATGCGTCTTCGGTACTTCTGTGCAGCGAAGCAGGAGCGGTGACAGTGGAACGTGGCGGCCATCGTGACGAAGAAAGCTTACGTCGGTTGCGGGCTTTCACGAGGAAGGCTCCCTGCTTGTAACCGATACGCTTAAAGTTACAGAAGACACACAACCACAGAAAAAGGCAAATGGACAAGCATCTGCACAGCTCGTTGTTTTTATTTTCTGCCATAGCGTGTTCTGTGCAGTTGGCTGCGTTTCAGCCTCGAACTATGCCGTACCAACTAGCCTTTACTGAACCCTTCTAGAGCGTCAGTTCCATGCAAGCGCGAGCGATTAGTCCGTCCCGATGCTGTGAGGGGAGCTCCAGTTTACCAGAACAAGTATCATAGCTATATACCTATATTTCACCCTCGCCTGTAAGACCAGACGCTGCGCCGGTTGTGTCTCAAACAAACTCGGCAAGGGGAGAAAAACAACAACAAAGTTCTCCATCCCGGTGACTGTGTATGCTGTAGGCGAGGTTAAGTCCGCTCGACCATCACGAAACAACAGACCACTTCTGGTCCAGCTAACAGTGCGACCTTTGTAACCAAATCGAGAACGACAGCTGATGACTTTAGTCGTAACGATTGTTCGGCACAGGACCGGTACGCTTTCTCTGTGACTACTGCTTCGTTATAGCGAGCTTTCGCAACAGCGAGAGCTGAAAGTAGAGATGCATGGAACCCAGCATTATAAGTAAGGCATATGTCCTCCTAGACGAACACAGGTAATGGTAGTGTCCTATAGTGGTGTTAAGAGGTCGGCGGATTGCCCTTATAGTGATCACGTCGGCGAATGTTGCGCCTGGACTTACTGACCTGCAGTTGAATTTCCGCACATATCAGCTAGCCTTCAAGGGGAATTTTCGAAGAAGACGTTACGTCTTCCACGGCATTGCCGTCGCCAGTGCTGCACCGAACCGCTGGCGCACGGCACGGTGACGAAGCGTGCACGTCTTCTCATCGATGGGGAGGAGACGGCGGCGCTTCCGCGGTCCCACGCACTCCTCAGCTACCCCCACCCCCCTCTCCCCCATTTCGAAAACCTCCCCTACAGTAGACTTGGTCTCTCCTCCCGAGGTACCAATCAGGGCGGCGTTTCTGGGCGGCCAAATGAGCGATATTACACGCTCCGCTTATCGGCGCCAAAGGAGCGCCTGGATTGAGAGAGAGAAAGACAGCGGCCGATGCCGACGCCGATAGTGTCAGGCCAGGCTGCGCCCAGCCGCACGGTGTGCCGTCGAGTTCGCACCTGCGGGCACCGAGAACGCCATTACGCAAATGGCGCCAAGACTGGCGCACGCATGCGCTCGCGGTACGCCTGCGCGCGCGCGCGCGCGAGCACACGTCCTCCGGTGGCTTTCCTCGTCTCTCTCTCTCTCTCTCCCTCCTCTTTTTCGTACCCTTTCTTCCTCCTATCCGATATGTGCTGCAGCTCGCATTCGGCAGCCCGGGAAGATGGACGATATGTCGGAGAGCCGGCGACTGTCACGGAGCCGCCCGGCCCAGCGGCTGTTCCGAGGCGGTGCGTGTGGTACGCCGTCATTAAGCGCGGCCGATGCATATCTCCGCCGAGGGATCGCCGGGCCGCATGTGCTCTGGCCGCTGCGAAACGGCATCGTCATGAGCAACGAGAGGGCGTACGGCGAACACTTCGTTATATACGGGCGCTATTTCTTGGTATGCATAGGCAACTGCGCGGATGTACTGCAGTCCGAAAAATACTGATCGACGAATGAACTGCACGGGAAGAGAAGCCAGGGAGAAAGTAAAGGACGTGTACGCTTCGCTTATTCGTCCTTGTTCTTTTAGTGAAATTTATTTATCTCGTCAGTAGGCGCTAACTAGCCAACGAACGAGTACTGTCCAAGGAGCAGGAGTGAATGCACCTGATTCTTGAGGCAACCTAAGATTACTCTGAAAGTTTCAGCGAGATGCGTACTTTTCCTTTCTTAGTGGTCTTAAGTAACTATTCGTACGACATTTTCAAAAGTTTATTGGCGAAATAAAAACAACTCTGACATTTGAATGAAAGCTAAGTTACCTCTTTCGCATTAGTAATTGTGCCTGCGCACGCAGCGCACCTTCCGACATCGAAGGCACACAGTGAATGGCACTGTAACTTCCCGCTTCGTCTCATGTTCTGTGTTACCGCAGAAAATAGACGGTTTACTATCACCACTGCTATCAATAGAATCGGTATGGTGTTTTTCCCTTGATGGTCAGAAAAAAAATATAGGATGGTGTAGAGACAACAGCATGCAAACCGGATTCGATGTCTTGAAAGCGTATGAAAAAAGGCGAACAGTTGACAAATATATTTAGGCGTCAGAATCTACAGCAGTAGTAACAACAGTAGATGAATAGAGCTGAACCTTCCAAGACAAAAACTAGGGACAATCTGTCCTTAGTATGATACTAGCGACAGATTTAGCTACGCTAATATGCGGTTGCGCTTAATATGATGAAAAACTTGCCGACGGTGACATAGTGCGGTTTCCGTTTAATAGAAATTGTCTGGAAAAAAGATGCACAGCATCAAGCATGCGCCAATGCAGCTGGGAATTGTAGTATTTCGACTGGAAAGTAAATGTACTACTTTTAGCAGTGCGTCATAAACATGACAGGGCACATATCGTGCGTTGCAGATCATATTAAGCGCAACAGCAGATGCCATTTTTCAGTAATTAGATGAAATCAAGTAGAATTCAGTGTCTTAACCGAAAGCTTACGGGATGCGGGTTTAGAGGCAAAAAAAAAAAAAGCGCGAGGTCAGGCAAAACATTTTACTGAAAATATGGTGGTGACTTAAAAGAACCTGCAAGCTCCGTCCGCTGTAATGAATTCCAGATAACTGGCTACGGAGGCAAGGCAGCGATATCTTTCCTAGATCCGTGCAAGCGTGTTTTATAAAATTTTCTCCGTGACTGTACATAAAATAGGTGCCACGCTTCCAAAGTACAAGGTGCCGAATGCAATTGCCAGTGGCCCGCATGCAGTATCAGCAATCCCTTAACGCGCAGCGAAGCTACTTGAGAAATGCTTGCTTTGACAGCAGAATATCTTGCAGGGCTGGGGAATAATATACCTACAACTGATAGTCTCATCAATTACTAACGTCGCTCTTGTACAAGTCACGTGCTGCTCGCGTTAACCCGGTCGAGAGGACTTACGTTGTCCAGGACGGTTACCAGGTGCTAACTTTATCAAGCACAGTGCACGCGAATATATTGATCGCAAACAGGTTTGGTCTCATGCGATAAATGGAGGCGCGACCCTTTTGCTGCCGGAGCTCGTCGCGCTGATCCTCATAGATAAACACTGCGCGGCGGCTGCTACCGCACGACGCCGCTAATGATCCCCTCCAAGAGTCATTCCTGCACAATTTGCCCCAGCTATCCGGAGCCGAACCGTTCATTACGCGCGCATGCACACAGTCGAGTTGACGTCTTAATCTGCCGGTATAGATGCGAGTCGTCTCACATCTGAACCGCTTATAGCAGCCGTTCGGCACACAGACGCAAGCTGCGATATGGCTGGACTAAAGAAGAAACACGCGAATGCAAAATGCGCTTCTGCTTCCGCACCCAAGCAATGAATCATGCCTACGCGCAAGCGATTGCGCGGCGTTTCTTGGAAGCGACTCGGTGAGCCAATGACATTTCGAGCGGTTTGATCTGCGGTTAGTTCCTAGAGGGTTGCGAAAGGTATGCGCGAGCACCCAGGAAAAAATGCAGCTCCATTTACGCTGTCTTTCTGTGAGCAACGAGGCGACGAGAGATACTGTCTACTTCGCCATCCACGCTGCATTAGCTCCCAACAGCACGCGTGGTATTCCCTCATTTGCTTTGCTAAAAAGATATGATCAAACGCGGCCTAGCGTGGAGGTATGTAATCATATTTGATCTCTTTTCTTTGGCCAGGTGCTGGGGAAAATGTGTGATGATGTAACATTTGCTGTAACATCTAGTACATCTATGACGACTAGTTGAGCTGATAGCGCTGTCGTAATTATAGGAAGCTCTGCGCGCGAAGTTGTCTTAGTGCCGAGAAAATAAAAATCACTGCGCTTTGGCAATCGATACTAAGCACAGTTCTTGCCGGAGTATGCTGCGTTGCAGACGCAGAGAACAGCTGCTTCATTGCTCTACGTGTCAGCGACATAAAGCCATTCAGTCCTGCTTTAGTTCTTGTTTGCTTTACTCCCGATCAGCGACATAGAGCCATCTATTCTTCTTTTACTTCCTTTTTAATTTGAACAGTGTTGAAGCCAACATGCTTAAAGTAAAGCGTACAAATTTCCTAGGTATTTGCCTTAAATACCGTTCGCGTACTGCATGGTGTTTTTTTTTTTCCTTTCCTTGCCTTTCAGTATGTTGTTGGTTTCTGGAACGAGGGTACTGTTATATGCCTCCTAAGTGAAGTGTGCGCATTGTTTTAGTCTCACTGCAGTTACCCTCGCTTTACAGACACCCTCGTAATGCCAGCATGCGGACGAGAATAAATATTCGCGGGAAGCCATTCCCCCCCCCCCCCCCCCCCCCTTCCTTCGCGGTACACCTTTGTTTACGAAAGCGCGGGCGAAGGAGCAAGAACGTGATGCGCGCCGCCGCATATTAGCGTGTACTCTGCCGGCCCCAGATTGCGCCGAAGGTTGTTGCTGCTGCTGCGCTCTCTATCCAGCCCCATGGGATCGACCGAGAGCGGCACCAAATTGTTTCCTGTAGACACAAGGGAACGGGGCACACGCCGAGACCTCTCGGCGCCTTCCGGCTCTACCAACATACACCCCCCCCCTCACCCCCTCCGTCTTCCCTGTGCGGTTCTCTCTCCAGAGCTCGATGTCACCCCCGTGCCCCATGTTGTGTTCACACACACTGCTACCGACTTAGTTTCTACATGAATAGGCGAAGAACGCAACCAAGAATTGCGTCACTCTGGCACCACACAGGGCTGAGCTAGTTCTTTTTCTGTTTACAGCGAAAGCTATCGGAATTTTGGTTTAACCATGTTACTTTGCATTCTACCCTGGAATCTAGAGAAACAGCCGTAAGAGCTCAAAAAAGTTAGCAAAGTTAGTGAAATTAATTTAAGATAATTTAATTGATTTGAGTTGAATTCAGTTGAGCTACCACTTGCCAACTGCGGCAGGTGGAGGCCGTCTTCACGTTTAGGGGAGATGAGAGATGAGGGAAAGAGAAAGCGAGAGAAAGAAGAGTGACAGAGAGATAGATAGATAGATAGATAGATAGATAGATAGATAGATAGATAGATAGATAGATAGATAGATAGATAGATAGATAGATAGATAGATAGATAGATAGATAGATAGATAGAGAGAGAGAGAGAGAGAGAGAGAGAGAGAGAGAGAGAGAGAGAGAGAGGCAATGAGTTGGAATGAACCTAAATGTGCGAACAAGCGTAAAAAGCAATGCAGTGGACAATGCAAAATTAGCACAGATAAATTAAGGACAGCAAATTGAACGCTGGACGGAAATGCAGCCAATAACGTAAACATTAAAAAATAATGCAACTGCATCCGTGTGAATAAGGTGAGCACCAAAGGAGAAATAACAAGAGGCACATAGAAACGAGAAAATCCAGTGCCACAATCAGAAGCAGAGCACGGCCAAAAGTGGACGAATTAGACCAGAGGGGCACGGCTAGGTACCGTCTACTCCGTCCTTGTTTCATCGTCCATCTCTCTCCGGTTTAGTTTTCATTTCGTCTTCTTCGTGCAAGCTGGACGTAGCATTAATTAGCAGAGAAGCATTTCTGCTACCCTGAACAATCATTCCGAGAAAAGATGGAGACCACAAAGGGAGTTTTTCGGAACAAGCTTTTTTTTTTCGAACCGGACCACGGCGGCTGCGTTTTTGTGGAGACAATACGCTAAGGCGCCCATGTGCTGTGCGATGTCAATGCACGTTAAAGATCCCCAGGTGATCGAAATTATTCCGGAGACCTCCACTACGGCATCTCTTCGTTTCTTCTTTCACTGCCTCCTTTATCCCTTCCCTTACTGCGCGGTTCACGTGTCCAGTGATATATGGGACAGATACTGCACCGTCTCCTTTCCCCAAAAACCAATAATCATTTTTATTAACAAGCTTTGTTTACCTCGCGCCCGAATTCCAGTCCACTTCGCGGCATTTCCCACCATCTTTGCCAACGCTCATCAATGGCAGCAAGGAAACCCCCCTCCCCCCCCCCCCCCCCCGGCACCCCAACCCCTTTTTCAAGAGCTACGGCATTACTAAGGAAAGCCTACAAGACCGCACTAAACCTACCGAGAAACACCCCGAACGACAAGCTACTACAGCTAAGAGTCCACAACACCTTCGAGGAGTTGGCGGCGGCCCAGCTGAACGCACAGCTAGAAAGACTAGAACTTACAGAAACAGGCAGGCAACTCCTGAGAAGACTTGGCCACAGAGTGGAAACCACAGCAGATCCGGACGAGAACATTCCGGACGAAATCCGGCAAACCCTCAGAATCTGCCCACTGCCGCGCAACATGGACCCCAACCTACACGCGGCCAGAAGACAAGCAAGAGCAGAATACGTGGAGAGACACCTAGCCACGCAGGAAAACACGGTGTACACGGACGCAGGACTATATCCGAGGGATAGACGCAACAACATCACGAGAGTGGCGGTGGCGGTCGTAGACCACACGGCGACACGATCAGCTGCGCATCCACGAGAGGACGTACGGTGGCAGAAGGGGAGGAGATCGCTGTGGCGCTTGCAGCGGTCGAAGGCTACCGCAGAAACAAGCCACAGATTATAATAACGGACTCCAAAACGGCCTGCAGACGATATCAGCAAGGAAGGATCTGCAGGGAGGCCCTACGCATCCTCCTCGGCGCGAGAGCCTCGGGATACAAAGCGAAGCAAAAGGTCTTCTGGGTACCGGCACACACCGGAGTCGAGGGCAACTCGAGGGCTGACAGCCAGGTTCGCGAGATCACGCACCGAGCCTTGCTGACGGAGGACCTCGAGAACCCCTCGATGGTGGACCCGACGTACGCAGACATCCTAAATCACTACAGAGGCTGCAGGTTCAAGTATCCCCGGCCCCACAAACTCCTCACACAGCAAGAAGCGGTCAGCTGGAGGAGGCTGCAGACTGGCACCTTCTTTAACTTACACGTCCTAAGCAAAATGTTCCCCACCCAGTACAGCGACAGCTGCCCCTGGTGCGGGGACGTCCCGACACTTTACCACGTCACATGGGAGTGTAAACACAATTACACCTTCCACAAACGGACTAACCCGAGTGCGGAGCAATGGGAGGGCCTGCTCACCAGCAGCGAGCTCACCGCCCAAAGGGCATTGGTGCAGCACGCGTGCGAGGTGGCCAGGACCAGTGGAGCCCTGGAATGAGGGACCACCGTTGCTAAGGAGCCCCCGACGGCGGCGGCGGCTGCGGCAAGCGCCAAGACGCAGCTGCAAGGAGACTCTCCGGAACTGACCAAAAGAAGTCAATAAAGTTTTTCATTCATTCATTCAAGAGCTCCATACCTCTGTCTCTGCAGTAAGCGCAGTTACTTGTCCAACGAATCAAGACGCCTGTCTATAAGAGTTAAGGACGAGGCTATTACACACGCACTGCAACAAATATGTCTTCTTGAATAGGACAAGTTGTCGGACTAGTCGGTGGTGATCCATTCTTTTGTTGACAGCGCTTAAAGAACACGGACAGAAGACATAGAAGACGACGTCACAGGCGGCGTCACAGGCGACGTCACAGGCAACACAGCGCCTGTGACGTCGTCTTCTATGTCTTCTGTCCGTGTTCTTTAAGCGCTGTCAACAAAAGAAATATGTATTCTTCACGGCACCGTAACTATAACTACAGGGAATGGGTATACAAGCACGCAATGGCTGTTTGCGTTACTGGAGCGGTGCAGCGCATGTTGTAGTGGCGAAGCCGTGCGCACCGGGCCGACTCGAACAGAAGGGGCGCATGTGAGCGCGCATATGGGGCCACAGCGCCCGGGGAGGTGCCAACGTCTGGGGAAACACCCCGGCTGCTAATTAACGGCGGCGCGGAGCTCCCCTGCGCCGACACCCTGGTCTCGAAGGAGAAGAAAGGGAGTAAGCCAGAGATGGAACAGGGTGTGCGTGCACAGGCGCAGTATACGTCCACGGCCGGCTGTTCGAAAAGCCTAAATAAAATGAAATAAAAACAAAACAAGAAAACAATGTAAGCTGAAAGAACTGAGAACTACTACATGTGAGTCATGATTGGGTGTCATGCAGCGTTTTTTTTTTTTTTTACAGCACAATAAGACAAACTAGTGCGCATTTTCCGATAGAACATAAGCCTATCATATTCGCTGAGAGAGGAAAGATTTTTTAGCGCCCTGTCATTTCCTCTTGGCTCACGTTTTTACTTCCTTACAGCTGTCGCTGCTCGCTGCGCTGTTTAATTGTTTGGCTGAACTAAAGCTCACCAATTGCGGAACGATGCAGCGAAGGCGCCGACCATTATATGCGTGTCAGTGATGTACATGTGCATGGTGAGAGCATCGAATTATCAACCCGCCTACTAAATCGTTAAACTGTGGGTTTTATAGAAAAACGCGGCCTGCTGTCACACCCGCAGGGATGAAGCGTTCAGGGGGGTTGAACTTCGGAGTTTCGACGCAACTTAAATATTTTATTGTTCTGTTTTAACAAAGCACGCGGGTGAACTCGCGCGATCAACATCTGTAGGAGAAAAAAAAACTCTCTCCTGCCGTTTTCATTACACCCACCGCGGTGGCTCGGTGGTTAGGGCGCTCAGCTACTGATCCGGAGTACCCGGGTTCGAACCCCACCGCGGCGGCTGCGTTTTTATGGAGGCAAAACGCTAAGGCGCCCGTGTGCTGTGCGATGTCAGTGCACGTTAAAGATCCCCAGGTGGTCGAAATTATTCCGGAGCCCTCCACTACGGCACCTCTTTCTTCCTTTCTTCTTTCACTCCCTCCTTTGTCCCTTCCCATACGGCGCTGTTCAGGTGTCCGCCGATATATAAGACAGATACTGCGTCATTTCCTTTCCCCAAATACTAATTATTATTATTATTATTATTATTATTATTATTATTATTATTATTATTATTATTATTATTATTATTATTATCATCATCATCATTACATACATTTGGAACCCAGCGAAGGCTTTACTTCGAACAAACAGCGTTTCCGCGTAAACACATTCCTCGGGAATTCGCTGTTCTCCTCCTCTCCTCGCTTCTTTTCCCTCTCCCCCAACTCATGCGGGGCAAGGTGTGAAGAAGATGAGACGAGCAGCGCCCCCTGAGAATCCTCACAGAGCGCGCGTAATGCATTTAAGCGAGTGAACCCGTGGCGCCCCGGCGATATGCTCCCAGAGGCGCCGGCTGGGGACACGCCCCCTTCGCGCCTTTTTCATCTTGCGTCGCCCATCCATCGCCAGGGCGCTTTCTTTTCCCCGACGCCCGAAAGCTCTACGGCGCAGCGTGCACAACACGGGCGATAAGCATCGCTCCTATGCCGCCACGGCCATTAATTTGCGGAAACAGGGCGGCCAGGCGAAGAAGGAGGAGGAGGAGGCATAGATGGAGGAGAGGACTGGGGGGGGGGAGAGAGTGGGCCTTGGTTGCTCTCTGTCTGCGTCGGGGCTTATAGCTGTTCATCCGCCAAGTGCTCACGCGAGACACATTTGAGGGCGGCGAAGCTCGTCCTCTCGTCGTCTCCGCTTTCGTGAGAAAAGTTTCAGCTGCGCCAGCGATTTCGCCGCGGCCCAACGGCGCTGCTCTGTGTGACCGCTCTCCTGCGACGCCGCGCCTGTTTGTCCCGATCCCTGGGGCTTTTAACTTCTTTAGTTATTTTACGGCGGCGAGAAAGGAGAGTTTTTAGCTCCGTCTATACACTCACCCTGCGTCTCCTTACGAAATCGATGACACGTAAATAAGCGAAACTATAGCCAAGCAACCGATAAACATGGCGGAGTAAGGCTGATACGGGAAAACGTAGAGGAAGTATTAAAATCGTTTGTGCTAGCTATGAACTGTGCGCTCGCGAAAATGCCGACAACGAAACAAGTCCAATAGCCGGTTCGGTTGGTTGCTCGTATTTCAAGGGCCGACTTTACGATAGTTTTATGCGGCTTGGCACCAAGAAACGGTAGGAAGCCAAAGGGGTCCAAGGAACGTTGGCGCTTTCTGAGAAAATTGAACCGAATCCAAAATTTCCCGCATGCAGTTTCGTTTGACTTTTATAAGCCGAGAGCTAATAACTCTCCGAAAAAAAAAAAAAAGCGGTGAGCACCACGCTGTGAAATTCGCTCCAAACACATTGAAAGAGACAGGACACTCTTACTCTTACTTTGGTCCCTGTCTGTGTTTGTGCTAGTCAATATGTTTCAATGAAAATCTCAGCCTTCTAATCTTTCCATGTTTTCTGGAGAAACCGCCTAATCGCAAAGAAGATATGCTTGCAAAAATAGCTCAAGTACAGCTGTAAGCTATGCAGCTGGTCCGTGCAGAACTGGACAATGACGCAACAAAGCCAAATGTAGACAGGTATGGTCGCGCGTGTGTATAGATCATTAGTTTTGTTTAATTTGGTTTATGGGGGTTTAGCATCCCAAAGCGACTCACGCTATGAGAAACGCCGTAGTGAAGGGCTCCGGAAATTTCAACCACCTGGGGTTCTTTAACGTGCACTGACATCGCACAGTACACAGGCCTCTAGAATTTCGCCTCCATGGAAATTCGACCGCGGCGGCAGGGATCGAACCCGCATTCAGATCATTAGTAAATTTCATCACCCACATGCGCCATGGTGGCGCAGTGGGTAATAAAAAGAAGTACAGCGTTTCCAAAAATACATTAGTCATTGGGGCTGCTTCAGCGACGTGCAGCGTGGCCTTTTTGCCATCCCCACCGTGATTATCATCAGCATCATCATCCCAACTACATTCCCTGCAGGAAAAAGGCCTGTTCCACTTGTCTCCAACTATTAGAGCCTTGTCCTGCGCCAGCTGATGCCACCCTACTATCGTAGACTTACTAATCTCATCCGGCCACCTCACCCTCTGCGGCGCCCTTCTCTTGCCCTCTCTTAGAATCCAGTCCGTTACCTTTTAGAGACCGTCGGTTATTCGCTCTACGCATTGCATTCCCTGCCCAAGCAAACTTCTTGATCTAAGCTAGGACGTCATAAACTCCAGCTTGTTTCCTGATCCACTCTGCTCTCTCCCTGTCTCTTAACTTCCACCTGTCGTTTTCCTCTCCTTCGCTTATTGCGCTGTTCGCAACTTAGTTTCAACCATTTTTGTTAGCCTCCAAGTTTCTGCTCCATAAGTGAGTATTGGTAAGGAAGAGCTACCTTTTGTCTAGAGAAATACTGGTAAGCTGCTGTTCATGACCTAAGAAGGCCTTCTAAACGCATTCTACTCCATTCCCATTCTCCTATTGTCTGAATTTTCAATCACTATACCTGCCCTACTGCCTATCACAATACGACGCTGCAGATTATGTGAGAGTGAAGATGACTATCACCGCGACCACCCAAGTATGCTATAAGTGCTACAACAGCCTCACTACGCAGGTCTGCACCAGGCTCGGCGACCTGTGAATTTTTTACAAGGGCTGCACCTCCCGAGTGGTTAATCAAACGTCACTCAAATGAAACTCGTGTTTCAGCGGTAGAGAATCGAGAAACTATAAATACTCTATTCCTCTTCCATTCACATTTCATTCTTTCGCCTCTCATTATTGTCTTGAGCGAAGCCACGCACTTAGCACCGCTGGGATTGGCCGCTCGGTGAGGCGGATGATAAGAATAGAACAAAGTCAGAGGAGAAGAATCGTAACATTATACCGGCCGTTCTCAGACACCAACACACTGCCGCTACAGTGGCTATGCCTATTTGCTGCATTATGCCTCGGGGGGAAAGCTTTTCGTACCACTTACTCTTAAATAGGAGACAGACCGCCATTATTTCTTTAGCTAAGGGGAATTCTTCGCACACCAAAGATACAGGGCACGTTAAGCGTTCTTTTAGTCTTTATATTTTTAATTCTCACGGAAACTAAGACAAGTAGACAAAACGTTCTTTGCGTTTCACGTCACACGATGGCGCAAGGCAACAAGCAGCGAGTTACTGCCACATTAGCTCTCTTCTTGTCTTATTGCTGCTTCTGAGCCATTACAGACGCGCCAGCAAAGCCAATTGAGGATACACCGCACAGCGTAGTATTGATTTTTCCATTCGGGGATTGAAAAAAAAAATGTTTTAGTGCTATCCGTCGAGCCGCACATTGAGCGAATGAGGACCTGGGCACAGGTGTGACCGACTTTCAAAATGACCCTTCACATCTATGTGGCGCGCCGCCGAAGCACACACGGGAAGGATCCCGCTGCGTCGAGGAATTTCGGCAGCGTTTTCCGATAGCGAGAGACACGGCTTTGCTGAGGATTACGCTCGCGACGGGATTGGCCGACGGAGTCCCCTTCGGCTTCGCGATCTTTTCTCCCGCCGGCAGCGAGATAAAAGCGCCGCGCGGTGAGCGACCATTTATTAGCGAGCTATATGCCCCAAGCTGGCTGGCGAGCTTTATCTCTTGCGACGACGGGTCCCGTCAGGCACGGGCGTGCGATTGAGATCGAGACAACGCTTTCGCTTTTTTAGTTCCTCTGGGAAGACGGGTAGTCCGTCGTCTCACGGACTCGGATGGATGGTGCTCTGTCCCGGCAGCCAGCGGAGAGAAAAGAGAAAAAATTGCTCTTCACACGCCGCAAAGGGAAACCTGCAGACAGGGCGGCCAGAAAACTTCGGTAAATGTTCTTCCGCAGGAACAAGAGCGGGAAACAGAGGGAACTTCTGTCAAAGGGAACTGAGTACAGAGGTTTGCAGCCCCTCGCGAACGTACGTGCAGTCTCGGTCAAAAGTCTTGAGGCCACAGAGTTCAGCTCCAGCGAAATGAATGCTCCTAGGATGCTCCGTGTAGCGGATCATTCAAAACGCAAGTCAAGCAGGAAGCGTCTCTACCGCAAGAAGAAACCTTCTGCTATCGTTTCAAGGTCATTAGGTCTTTAATAGGGCCGTAAGGGCTCTGTTATGCGGCTGAAGAGAAAATCCTTTTGCCTCAAGTTCCCGGGTTCGAACCCGACCGCGGCGGCTGCGTTTTTATGGAGGAAAAACGCTAAGGCGACAGTCTGCTGTGCGATGTCAGTGCACGTTAAAGATCCCCAGGTGGTCGAAATTATTCCGGAGCCCTCCACTACGGCACCTCTCTCTTCCTTTCTTCTTTCACTCCTTCCTTTATCCCTTCCCTTACGGCGCGGTTCAGGTGTCCAACGATATATGAGACAGATACTGCGTTATTTCCTTTCTCCCCAAAACCAATTATTATTATTATTATTCAAGACTTTTCATCTAGACTGTACATACCCATGAGTCATGGACAAGTGCATTTAGCAACAAGAAATTGTTTATAACCACAATTTTTTTTTTCACGTATCGTAAGATTCCAATGTAGCAATCAATGCATCCGCAGATCTTCCCTGTTCAGGCTTGGATTTTTTTTGCCATTAACGTTTTGTGCTTTCGTCAAAGAAGTTCCACGCTGGCTTCCATGGTAGTCTTAACTACTCTATGGGAGTGATGGACAAACTTTAAAAGAAAGATTTTAATGCGCATCCAAGGAATGGACAATTACTTTCAAATTTTCATAACAGTACCTTACAACATTCCACTGTTGCCTCACAATAAAAAGTGATGTCCAAGAATGGTGGACATGTTTTCACAGCCAGGCCTAACCCGTATTCGCTTTATTGGCCCGGGGCAGAGTAGACGTTCCAGAATTTCGGAACAATTCACTGTTAACAAGGTTCTTTGCCCTCTCTATAAGCTTCTTTACCGGGTTCTGTAAACAACTCGTTCTTTCTTACTGTTTATCATGACAAGGTAGCCGCGGTGGCGCAGTGGTTATGGCGCTCGGCTGCTGGCCCGAAAGACACGGGTTCCAACCCGGCCGTGGCAGTCGAATTTCGATGAAGGCGAAATGCTGAGGCCCTCCTTGTGATGTGCGATGTCAGTGCACGTTGAAGAACTCCAGGTGGTCGGAATTTCCGGAACCCTCCACTACGGCGTCCCTGATAGCCTAAGTCGCTTTGAGACATTAAGCACCCATAAACTAAACTGTTTACCATGGCAACTGCTCACTTCACTCGCTTGAATGCACTGGAAAAATCAAACATAATACGCCACAGAAAGAAATGTGCGTAGTCCAACAATAAAAATAATGCAAGAATTGAACGTAGGTTAAATGAAAACGGATTATCTAGGAAGATGAAATGTATAGGTGCATGCCAGCTTAGCACTCTTAACTGGTGGCAACGCAAACATGCACTCTTCAAGTGACAGAAAAACAGGCGTGCGGACAGCTATGAATGTGTTCGGGACATGCATTAATACTCGACCCGACTTCAGGGGACGTTGAAAAATGAATGTGCGGAGTCTGTATACCAATAACGGCGATGTGTAGGATCCGGCATGCAAATGCCCGATCTGCCAAGATACAGGCCTTTTCCGCTCGCTCATTTTTATCGGTACCCTATCTTTCTCTCCAGCCTAACGCGCGAGAATAATTGGGAATAAATAGAGGCAGATGCGGCTGGTATGTTCTCTCTCTGGCGTCTGTCTGCGCGGCTAACGATACCATTGTTATTTGCAGTATACGTGCTTACAGCCTCTCACGGCAGCCGGCGCTTAGCTCTCTACAATCGAGGAGGAATCTAGAGAAGCAATGTTCGAACCTTCTTAACCAAACGGAGCTGAGCTCACACCACTAGCCATCTTATATCGTCCTTCACATTTTATGACATTCACTGTTTCCCTCCACTTTAAATAATAATTTCAATTAAATTACTGAGTTTTGGCCTGTTGCGATGAAACGACCGAATAAAGCAGGAAAGTAAAGAGCCCCTTTACAGCCACTTAATAATGCAAGGAAACTTTACATGTACGGTCTTGGTCAAAAGTCCTAAGGCCACAGCGTTCAGCTGCAGCGAAATGAATGCTCCGTGTAGGGGATCATTCAAAACACAGGTCAAGCAGGAAGCTTCTCTACCGCAAAAAGAAACTCTCTGCTGGCACTTCAAGGTCATTTGGTCTTTAATATTGCCGTAATGGCTCTCTTATGTGGCCTAAGCGAAAAACCTTTGGCCTTAAGACTTTTCACCAAGACTGTACCAACGTCAAGACCGAGGTCGCCTAGCTTCCAAAAGCGACTGCATGCCTCGCTAACTGCCGCACCTGCAGAGTGTGACACGTCGGTTTCTTGGATTGAGCATAAACAGGCTAGGGCCCGGAACTCGAGAGAGTACGTATCGCACTAACTGCGCGTTCAAAACAAGCTTTCGAAACTCGACTGCTGTCGCGTGTGTCACCCGCCGCGATGCACTCGGCCGCGGTGCGGCGTCTCTCGATTGCGGCAAGCACTCGCAGGTAGACTCCATAACGCCGCAGTATTCGTCCTTGGCGCGAGATAAGCCAGGCTGGGCAGCCGCCGTCGCGACAAATCCAGAGTGCGCGTGCGCGCGCGCGCCAGCCAGCCGGCCAGCCTGCAGGCGGCGGCAGGCCCGGACGTGAACGACATTTATGATTCCCGTTTTGCGGCGTTTGCCGACCGGCGGCCGATACGGTCTAGCCGCCGCCGCCGCACCGACGCGGGCGCCAGGTTGGAGGAATGGTGGTGGCCGTCGTATTGGCTGCCGCATACAGCTTCGTGGAAAGGGAACGTTATGCTCTATAAGGCAGCACTGTACTCTTTCCATCTGTGTGGAGAGAGCAGCACACGTGGGAGGAGTGCTGCAGCTGGAATGCACGATCGGAATATTTGGGGGAGGGGGAGAGGTAGTACCTTGAGCGAGGAGGCTGGGGAAGTGGACCACAAGTTCGTCCCACGGGGCGCGCGCCAGCGGCCTTCCTGTTCATTCGGTCTTGCATTGAGCGCAGCGATCCCGCGCACTTCTGGAAGTAACCGAACTGAGCGCAGTCATACATGGCAGAAGGAAACTTTCTACTCTTCCCGCACCGAGCCTTGCCTTTCGCTCTGGCAGCTAAGATCGGTCGGGTCAGTCGGTAGCATCTTCCGTCGTTCGGTTTTGCCGCGGAGCACGCGAGTCGTCGGGACAGCGCAGAGGCAGCGGTGTGCACAAAGTCGTAGCTCTCTGCTATCGGTCTAAGGAGAACATCGTTGATTTCCGAGAGCCGTAAGTTACTCTCTGTCGGCCCGATCACTCTACGAGTTGTTTCTACACTGTCCGCGTCGGTTAAGAGCCGCTATCTGATCAGAACGAAGGGATGTACGACACTCGGTGGTCTAGTTTATAGCCGAAAGGTCGTCGTGTCTCACACTGTCTGGAGCCTTTCCTATAACAGTGAAGGGTCCGCTGCAGTATCGCACATATGTTTAGGACTGAATGGTCCCACCACCCCTCCCTCCCCTATACTTGATCGGGCTTCCGTAAATCGTCGCGTGAGCAGATATTAGAAGAAGCATTGAGTTTTTTCTAGGCTGCGTGAGCGTCTTACCAAAGTCTTTCTTTTTTTTTAAAGGCGAAAGAAGCGTGCTTTCTTTGGTGATGCAAACCACTCGCGTGGCTAAAGCAGGATTAGTCAAGAAGAGAATTTGCATATAAACTAGCGAGCGTATCTCAGAGAGAACTTCACGTTGAGCGAGTTGGTAGCTGTTCCTAGTAAGTATTTAAAGGCACCAAAACACACACACACGCACGCAGACACACCCACAACAAAAATAAGACAACTGGATGCTGCGCTTTTTGCCGTTATCTTCTGTTTTATGTGTGTGTCTTTTGGCGCCTTTAATTATCTATCGTAAAGATCGGTATCTAAGCTCTAAGAAGACTTTCTGAGGCCAGCAAATTTGCAACCTCCTGCAGTCTAAAAATTTACAAATAAAAACTGTTTTAGCGCTGCTGACTGATAGGAGACAGATGCGCATAATGGAAAAGCAGCACAGACAATCACGAATGGACAGAGCACTACTACTTAAAACTAAGTATTCGCTTAGGCGACAATTGTGCCAATACCCTGTCTGTTTAGCCCACTGACTAAGAATAGACCAAATCTCTGTTTGCAAATTTAGTTTGCTCCAGATTGAGAAAGACAGGAAGGTGGGAAAGGGGGCGGGTTGCACCTTGCCTTTGATGTTGCTGAACTTGCTTGAGAATGTTTGGATTTTAGTTGTTTTGAGAGGTAAATCAGTTAAAAGAAATACTGTAGCGTGTCTTTTGTGTTCGTCTGCGTCTCTCTCCAGTTTTCGGCCCTTCTGTCTGCTACGGGTCAGCTATTCCCACTGAAATGCTTAGTTACGTATTATGCGTTACTGACATTACTGACTTGTCATGAACGGAGACTACATTAAACCAACGCAAGCATCATTGATGCCTGGTCTGCGGTAATCTAATAAAATTTAATCGTTCCCACATTTGGTGTGTTCTAAAACATTCTGTTCCATGCCCTAGACTAGATGAGCTGAACCGTCCAATGGCAATATCGTTTTCTTTTACCACACTCAAATCAATGAACGGCGGAGGTCCACGCGAAGTTTTGCGACGCTTGCTCGACTGAGCATCGAGGGCCAAACGATCGCCTTTCTTACTTTCTTTATTTCTCTCCAGAGGTCGCATAACAGCGTGAAGCCCATATTTCACGGATGCACTCAAGTGGACAGGACAGCCCTTATGTAAAGAATGCGCAGCTCGCCACAGACACCCCTGCTGTCCAGCTATTTCACTGCCACCTCGGATAAATCTACACGATTTGTTCGCGATATAATGAATGACGTACGCTGAGCAGAGGCGCGAACTCTTTTCGCATATGTAGGCAGGCAAGACATTCATTTGTCTCAGCGAAGAGCAAAGCAAGCCAAAGGTCTCCCATAGGTGGTAATGACAAGCGGAGGTGTAAATGGACAAAATGTAGGCAGCGGAAAAAGTTGCTTATAAGCAAGCGCTTCTTTTTTAGTTCTTGATATTTTCTCCGCGGTGGTCCACAGGACGCCTGCAAGGCTGTGCCGCGTCCCTTTGGACGTCGTCTGCATACCAAACGCGGCGGGCTCGGCCAGCATGTGTACAGCGACCCGTGTCGTCCAGTGTAAATGATGGCACTCGCAACAGCGCGAGTAGGTTTTTCAAGAAGATGAATCTGCCTCTTCGCTGCGTGCGGTATGGGCGAGCGCGTGAGCTGCCCTCCTCATCTATAGCCTGCTCGCGCGCGAATGCCGGTGAGCGGGGTGAGTCGGCATGGAGTGTTTCTCGGGGAAAGCAGCTCTTTGCAGTCTTATTATTCAACTTAAGCTCCGTATATTGTCTATTAGAAGTTACAAATGTCGAGTGAACTGCTTCAATATGACTGAGCGCCTCAGTGGCCTCCCTTTTACCTGTCTTCCTGCAACCACTGCTCCGCCTATTGCTAGGAGTTTCAGAAACAGCGGCAGAAGCCCGCGCACTAGAAGCCTGTGTGTACAGTATCGATCAGTAAAGCTTCATTGCACACATCTGGTAATCATCATAAAAATAACGATGATGATTTCATTTTCATGACTTCGGCAGCTTGGCAAAACAGGACAGTTGATAATGCGAGTGTTGTACTCAAGATGGGATCAATGACCGATTTTTAAAAGTATTTCAGCCCAAAGCGGCCGAGTACCAGAGTAGTGAAAACTTGTGTCTATATCAGAAACCCGGTGGTGACTGGCCGCAATGAGGATCGAACCCTCCACCTCACGCATACGACGTGAATGCTCAGATCATTGGGCCACCGCACTGGCGATAGGGATAAAAATCATAATAAAGGGGACACACGCCCGCATTTCCACTGCTCTCTCTTCGTGAATAAGACATGAAATTTCGCTGCAGGTAACGAGAAAACAATTTCTGATGGTCCGAATGGTGGTCCTCACTTTGCTGCGATGTGACCGCTGAGTCTGGTACAGAAGGCGAACTTTGCTTTTAGCAACTTCAAGACGCCGCGGTGGCTCATTGGTTATGGCGCTCGACTGCTGGCCCGAAAGACGCGGGTTCGATCCCGATGCGGGTTCTCTCATGTCCGAGTTATCCTGACAAAGAGAATCAGTGGGTCGTCTGGCCGATGGGTTCTCTGGGCCGACAAACATGAACTGCTTTTACTTGAAAGAGGCCACACTCCTCTCACATGTACTGATCATGTGGAATCGGCCGTGAGCAGGAACAATAAAAGAAAAACTGAAACTAGAGAGAGAGAGCGAGAAGACATGGAATGATTTTGCATACAGTTGGAGGGTGTGATTAGCATTTGCATTTAATTTGCCTGTCACGGACATGAAATAACTCTTAAAGGTTAAAGGGGCCTATGCTTGAACTCTGCATTTGCTACTGCACGTGAACTGTAAGGCACGCTTTGTAATGTCTTCAAGGCTAACAAACTGCTCTGTAAGGTGAAGTCCACTGGTCTAGGCTTTTTTATCTCTGTACCATTGCCATTACGCCTGATGTCATTAAGCCGCCGCGGTGGTTCAGTGGTTATGGCGCTCAACTGCTGACCCGAAGGACACGGGTTCGATCCCGGCCGCAGCGGCGAATTTCGATGCAAACAAAATTCTAGTGTACTGTGCGATGTCAGTGCACGGTAAAGATCCCCAAGTGGTCAAAATTTCTGGAGCCCTTCACTACGACATGCCTCTTAGCCTTAGTTGCTTTGGGACGTTAAACCCCCATAAACCTAAACCAAAAACTTTTAGCAACTTCATTTCCAGTTCTTTCCTCGCAACGAGTTGTATTTCTTTTCAGTGCTCACCTTTGGCAAAAAAATTATGCTCATATTACATGCGAGCAGCCGTCCTCCCCTTTGACATAAAATAATCTGTCCGGACATCTCACAGAGATCTTCCCGCCTCCGAATTCGGTGCGCTGCACGTTACTCATAAATGGGACCGCACATCCTCTTACACTGCGTTCAGAGATACAGAAGTGAGGAGTATATTACGTTTAACACACGAGAAGCGACCCCCTTGTTCGCAGGGTGTCCAGTGATAGGCTACCCTTTCTACATGCATATATTAAAAGGCTAGTTCCTTCATTTTCAATATCCTATTAAGAGGCTTTTGAAACACGCTACATAATTGGTAGCAACGCCGCCGATTCTCCGCATTCGGCCTCTAAATGTAAAGCGCAGGCGGTCGCGACCAAATTTATGCGGTTTCTGAGTTGTATATTAATGCAACAGCATTAGGAGCCTCACCAGAAAAAAAAACAATGCATCGTCTGTCACACAATTCCCAGAACCGGAAGTGACAATTAAAGGTTTGGTGTATCTTCATTGCGTCCATGTTGCCACCTCTAGACACAATCAAGGATGCAGCTAAGCATAACCAGAAGAGATGTCTCGTTGTACCCGGACAAACGCGTAGGGGACTGCAAACACAACCATGAAAGAATGGCACAAAATTCGACGTAAATGCATCAACAGCTTCTAATGCTATCGACTTGAAAACACGTAATGTAATTAGCTGTCCCTGTGAATTTTTATCGTAGCACGTCGCAACTTCTTGCTGGCGCATGTTGGACGTACGAGTGGAAAGGCACTTGCTGCGCGTTTTCATCATCATCATCATCAGCCCAATTACGTCCACTGCAAGACAAAGACCTTTCTCAAAGATCTCCTATTAGCACTGTCCTGTACCAATTGCGGTCATCCTGTCCCCGCAAGCTGACTAATCTCATCCGCTTGCCTTACTCTCGTCAGCCCCACGATACACCTGCTGTCCCTTGGAATCCAGTCCATTGCCCTAAGGGAAGGCGTTTATGTTGCCTTCTTATTACATGCTGTGACCATGGCTATTTCCTCTTCTAGATCGCATCCTAACTTGTGTTTGCCCAGCGTGCTCCGTACGTTCTCACAGCGCTTTCGTGGTGCGGCGTCTGGCATTATTTCGGGAAAGTTGCGCTCTCGATTGACCAAGAAGATCGTGCGCAATGCTCTCCGGCAGGCACTGGTTACGCGTCAACCAGCGGAGGGTGTAGAACCAATTCAGGTGGCGTCCGTGGCCGAGCAATCGCACGCGACTGAAATCAATATATGCCGCGAAAACGAATTATTCGCCACAAGGAAGATCTGCTCGCAGGCGCTCGGTCGTACGGGCTTTCCACCGACCTTTCTTCCAGCCATCAGCCCTCACAGTGGCCTCACCATTAGTCCAACTTGAGCTACTCCTTTACCGCTCCGAAATTCAAACGAATTCGAATAAAGATTTCCTGACGGATAAGAGGAGATAGAAAGTTACGCCCGAGCGTCACGCGGAAGTCGTCGATGTCCCCATCGAAGGGCCAGTGCGACCAAGCATGCCTATATCTGTCCAACAATTAAACATTCGCAAAAAAGAAATCATCGCGCACCTATTCGGTTCCAGGATGCAACAGAAAATCAGCGCATGGAAATGCCTGAGGGAGCACGCACAACGTGCCGTTATGGGAACCGATTCTCAGAACCTTCTAAACAAACATCTCTCCAGAACGAATTTGAACCGAAGTTAGACGAAGCTGCACCGTGGATAACAAAGCATGCCGCCTTCATCCGTCTCACTCGAAACCAAACACAAGCCGGCTCGGTAGCAGCAATAACAGAAAGCGGCCTAGCGCATCAGTCGCTCCGCGCCATGCGTACACAACGGCTTCTCCGGCACGCGAGCGCATTCATCACGGAACCGACACGCATTCATCGCACCCTCGTCAAACGCATACAAAGACGTCGCTGTGTAGCTCGCATGCGCGACGTGCCAGCCAGGGCATATGCCAGGAAGCGGCATTAATTAAAAACTGATCCAAGCGACGATGGCGCCGCCATCGTCGGCGCGTCTATTACCGACCGTCGACCCGTGCCTCCGGTCGAGACTTGTGCCGGTCGAGCTGCCTGTATTTACGCTTGGGAACGCACGTGCGGCGATGCCAAGAAGCGCGCCGCTCGGCAAACACCGGTAGCCGCCTGTTTTTGTCGAGGGGCTCGTGGGCTCAATTCGCTCCACGGTGCCCCGGACGACGACGATCAGCCTGGCTGTTGACAGTCTCGAGCACCGCGATGAGTGACTGGCGCTTCGTGAATGCCTGCCGCTGTTCAGAAGTCGACGATGACGCACATGCCCTGCGTCGTCTCACCGCGCTTCGGCTGGATCGGTCCCGGAGACGCGTCAAAGACCGCGCCTGTCGGGCGTACTTTCGTTTGTTGGAGGAAATGAAGGAGTCTTCCAATCGGCGCTGTGGTGTTTACGGGGATCGACTCCTAACGAGAGCGCACGGCGTGTGGAAACTCAATGCAGAGTTGCAGTTATTTGTCATTGTTAGCAATAGCGTCCATTATTACGGATACTTTCACGACAGTGATCAATTGACATTAATTCTCTAAACCATCCACGAGCTTGAAGGCCGCTTAGTACAAACGAGTAAAGTTCGCTATCGTCCAGCGCCTATGTCCTAGCCAGTCGGCATAGCCGAGCATACACGACAAACAAGACGGCAGTCGCAACCTGTTCTTGCGAGCGAATAGCCAGGCTTAGCTACCCGGGAATTGAGCAGAGCCGATGCAAGCTCTGGTCTGCCGAACGGATGCGAACGGGAAGGGTCGGTGCAAGAAGTTCATGAAAACAAAATTATAATGAACAACCGAATCAACGCTGCCGCGAAATACCCGGCCAGGCGCCGTCACATGTTCATCGATGATGAAAGAAAACGAACAAGAAAAGCCAGGCTTTTTCCACCAGTGCCTCAGTGAAAGCATCGAGCGCTTTCCATCGAGTTCGTTTTCCGCTCCACGGAGCACGTGACACGGGAGCACGGGATTGAAGCGAAGGGATGCGTGAAAACGTCTCTTTGAAGCCGTGAAAAAGATGGATTGCCCATTGATGAACTGCAAGCGCAGCAAGCGCTAAGTGCTGTCGACGTTTTGGCGCTTTCGACGAAGCGAGCGATGTTTTCGCTTCACTGTTCCTCGCGCTTCAATGGCAGACTGAAATCACATTTTCGAAAGTTTTTAGTCGCCGGCATTTTAAGCAGACCTAATTTGCGTTCCCTATAGCGATCGGACGTGCACCGCACCCTGATGTTGCTTACTTATATTTTCTATATAACGTTCCCATCTCTCAACGTTCAGTTCAGAGCCTGTTCGCTGAATGTGTGCTAGTTGGTTCCTCTTTGTGAAGCAAGTTTCGTCGCGCTTACTTTTGCAATTGTATCGAACGAAAGAAAATGAGTATTGTGCTTCAGAGCGCGACGAACCGAGCATCGCCACATCAAAAGCGAATGGGCAAAGCTCATGCTTGAATAAATTCTAACAGAGAGGTTACCGTCTTCGTGTGCTTTCGACTGGGCTTATTTAATAATAATAATAATAATAATAATAATAATAATAATAATAATAATAATAATAATAATAATAATAATAATAATAATAATAATAATAATAATAATAATAATAATAATAATAATAATAATAATAATAATAATAATAATAATAATAATAATAATAATAATAATAATAATATTATTAATAATAATAATAATAATAATAATAATAATAATAATAATAATAATAATAATAATAATAGGTTTTGGGGGGAAAGGAAATGGCGCAGTATCTGTCTCATATATCGTTGGACACCTGAACCGCGCCGTGAGGGAAGGGATAAAGGAGGGAGTGAAAGAAGAAAGGAAGAGAGAGGTGCCGTAGTGGAGGGCTCCGGAATAATTTCGACCACCTGGGGATCTTTAACGTGCACTGACATCGCACAGCACACGGGCGCTTTAGCGTTTTTCCTCCATAAAAACGCAGCCGCCGCGGTCGGTTCGAACCCGGCAACTCCGGATCAGTAGTCGAGCGCCCTAGGCACTGAGCCACTACGGCGGGGCGGGCTTATTTAGCCATAACCTTCAGCTCTTCTGGCAGTACTCTATGAAGGAGACATCGACTAGCTTCTTTGATGTGCTATTAATTTATCTCTTTGAGACCGTTACTCATTAAGCAGTGACGTAGTACACTCTAAACACGAATGCGCCTATATGGGAGTAAATGGGTGTAAACTGTCCGCTGCTGCACACCCTTTCATAAAACGAAGTTTGCTATGGGACAGTTTACTCCATTTTACCCCTTCCTGTTAAGAGTGTATCCATCGCAGAAAAGGTGACTTAATACACTCTAAACACGAATACGCCTAAATGGGAGTAAAAAGAGAGTAAACTATCCTTTAACAGCCTCCCATAAGGGAGTGCATTGGAGGACCGCTTACTACCTTTTCACTCCTTTCTGTTTCGAGTGTAGGACTGCCTAATTTGTCAACATCATATAGTGTCACGACGGCAGCCCCATTCGGAGCCACGAGCCGGGGTGGATGAGTGGATATGACGTCCTGGTGTTGAGGATGAGGTCTTGGGTTCGATCCCGGGCGCGGCGTCCTCATTTTATTGGAGACGAATTACGAAAAACGCTTGTGTGTTGACATTGCAGTGTACACTAAAGAAATATCAGGTGGTGGAAATTTATCCGGAGGTTTCTATTATGAGGCATGTCTGACAGAAGGCGCCTCGGCTTTGGCACACCCACAAACACACTATAAAAACAGTTTATATCGTTTTGTGCAGCTTCAGTGCACATTTCATTGGTCTAGACACAAAAGGCGAGCTTGTTTCAACTAGAGAAGAGCACATACAGGGCGCCCGGTGAAGGTGATGCTTATCTCAACATACTCGTACATCAAACAAGGACAGGAAAAGAAGCAGCCACAGAAAAATAGAAGAACGTAGAAAGTGAAACAATTGAACGACTTAAGAAAGAAAAGTAGGGCAGCCAACAGGAGAACAAAAGAGTCCCTCACACGTATTTCCAAAGAGAGAAGCACCCCCTTGAAGCGCAAGTGTTCGTACACACACACAAAAAAAAAAACGAGACAAGGTGAAGAGAACAAGGAAGGCACGGCAGGCAGTCGTCCTGTTTCGAGTACCACTGACACGGATATCACAGCGACCACGGCAGCGTAGACGGCGAGCTCAGCGAAACGGAAGCGCGCTTCGAAAGCACTGCAGCAGCAGAGAAGAGGTGGGTGGGTGGGGGGTGCAAGCAACCCCATCATCTTGGGCGAGTTGTGGCCGGATTCTGGGCGGATTTCGGCGCTCGTCCGGCGGGAACCATGACGGATGGCCACCCCTCTCTCGCGCCGGACCCGGGCGGTTGATCCATCACCGAGGCCTCGACAAGCCGCGACGGTGTCTGGTCCCTGGTGGTGAAGGCTGTTCCCAGAAACGCTTCGCACCTTCCTCCAGCATGCACACGCCGCCCATCCTTTCCCCTACCTGCTCGTTCTTTCGCTTTCCTATTAGGCTGCTCTTCAGTCCAGGCGCCATACGTGGGTGAGAAGAGAGCGTTTCTGGACGAGGATTCTTGCGCCATAGGAGTCCAGTAAAAGAGCGAAGAGATTACGTCATGTGCTCAGAGCAGACAGAACCCGTGGGAGTGACCCCAAGTGAATAGATGTATGAAATTCATAAATGAGGACGCAAGTGCAGCACCTCCCTACTATTGCCCTTTCGCGCTTGTCGGGGCGCGCGGTTTTCTGGGGACAACTGCACAAGGAACAAGCGGGGATGTAGATTTGCGTGTGTTTGAGGTGCGCCAATATTCTTCACTGTAGAAGGCAATAGGTTTTATGCGGTGGTGTGCTTAGTTCGCTTCAAACCTTCTTTTTGATTCTATACGGTGTAATTAGGAAAGTAATTCATTCACTGGTGTGTTCGCGATGGAGCTGGAAAGAAATAGAACCGTTATACCACTCCCATCCTATCAGACAAGAAAAAATAGCAAAAGAAGATTTGCACCAAGAAACCTTGTAGAGGTATTCTTTCCTGCGAAAAGAAAGCTTAGAATAGATTTTGAGAGCTTAACTATGTGGCTAGAGCAACATAAAGCATGATCTGGCGTCCTAGTTCTGACGCGTATATACGGAAGCTTTCTTAGCCCCAATTCTATATACCTCCCGTATACGCCTCCTGACATTGGTATGTTGTAAGCACTCGTGAGGCATTGCATAGTTTGGCAATAGACGCTGCCGTTTATTTGCGTTAATATCCAATGCAACAATGAACCGACTAACCCACCTAACGCTCTCCGGAGCACACACGCGTTACTGAGCCTCTAGTGTGCTTGTGCGGATACAAGAAGCCAGATGCTGACGTTTTCTTGCACGGGGCCGCATACTTGCAAATGGGTAAAATAATCCCGTGAGTCCCCTTTGCTACCGACACAAAGTTCCTATACCGTGACTTCTGTTCATCCTGCCCATCGTGAACCAAATTCACAGAATGGTTGGTCTCTTTCGCACTTCGCGACCGCGTGAAGACATGTATGTGGGAAGCGAGGCTTCCTGCCTTGACGGTTGAGTCCTACCGACTATAGAGTTTGAGCATCTGCAATACTTATTAGACTGGTGCCTGGCCGCCGCTCCCAACTGTGGAATGAACTGTTCACATTGAGTCATATCGCCAAGAGTTTCCGCATTCCAGTACCAACCTGCCCTTTCTGATCCATCGCCAACACAACCCAGTGCAACCTGCCAAGAACACACTGCAGGACTTGACGTTGGTTTATGTTGTAAAACGGGTACTGCGCTAACAAACAAGGGCAACAGAAGATAGGACGCGGTTTTGTTCATAACCAAGGAAGATGTCAAACACCATCTGTTTGCTTCCCGCAAATGCGCTTCGGGGTGTTTAGACCAGATTCAATCCAGGGAGTCTGAATTTAAACGAGTTCCTTGCATTTTTTGTTTTCTTTCAAGTAAAACGCGCCTCCGACGAATACTGCGTTCTGATTGGGCTGTCATCCGTGACTGCCCTGTAAGATCGATCCCTACTGATGTCGGTTATCGTACTGCGCTAGAACCGTTTTTTCGTACCTACCTGGTCACGTTAGCCACGCAAGACATCACGGCGAAAATGCCTTGAAGTCTATTGTTGTGTCACAAGAGCGCCGGCGGTGTCACCAAAGGTTTTTATTTTCTCTTTTCTGCTCAGAGTAAGCAACTGAAAGTCCTGCGGAAAGGCAGAGTGCTCCTGTAGTGCTTCCGTAGTTTATTCTTCGACGCAAAACCATAACCCATATTTCTTCAGTGTGTCTTTGCAAAAGGCATTTCACGAAATTAATTTGTAACGCGGTGCGAATAAGTGGGGCTGGCTCAACGCACAGGCAAGCCCGCGTAGTGTGTGTTGGGCTCCTACCTCGTAAGAGAAGAGCGCGAAGCACTTGATGGCCACCTGCAGCGCCCCCTCTCGCTCCTCGGCTGACTGCACGGGCTCCTCGGCCTCCTCTGCCGTGGCAGACGGCTCGTACGCGCCCTCCAGGTTGCTCACGTCGATAGCAGACGCCGACACCTCGGGCTCGTCGTCCCAGACCACCATCGTCGGGTCTTGGTCGTAGGGGGCGCCCTGCGTCAAGCAGTGATTAGTGAGCCTGGTGAACACCCAACCCGTTGCATGCAAAGGGTACGCTCTTATGGTCCATCCGCGCTGCAAAGGGAACGCTCTTAGGGATTAACCATACACGATCCGCGCCCGCAAGACGGTTACACTGCGTGTGCATGCTCACCGCTTCATCGTCTGCTGAAAGAAACCTCAGCTCGTACGTACCCCTAGATACGCCTTGCCTAACCACATTTATAGCCCATAACGGCCAATTTTGTGAGTAAACCATCACTTCCCACTTCTTGAAACAGTGAAAGACAAAACGGAGACCCGCATGTGTTGGCCCCAATGCGTACAGCTGAGGTCAGCATCTACTGGGAAGTGTGATGCGCGGCCCACACTTTGTCCTGAGCTTCACTTCGCCACAGCTTCACACACCAAAATGATCCATGATTCATGGCTTATAGCGATACCCGCCGCGGTGGCTCAGTGGTTAGGGTGCAGTAGAACTTTCTGACGGGCTAGTTGGTACATCTCTATTAAACAGCGTGCGCTAACAGGACGTACACAGGAAACTTGGAGACAGAGGAAAGAAGCGCTTCTTTCCTCTGTCTCCAAGTTTCCTGTGTACGTCCTGTTAGCTCACGCTGTTTAATAGTGGTTAGGGCGCTCGACTACTGATCCGGAGTTCCCGGGTTCGAGCCCGACCGCGGCGGCTGCGTCTTTATGGAGGCAAAACGCTAAGCTGCCCGTGTGCTGTGCGATTTCAGTGCACGTTAAAGATCCCCAGGTGGTCGAAATTATTCCGGAGCCCTCCACTACGGCACTTCTCTCTTCCTTTCTTCTTTCACTCCCTCCTTTATCCCTTCCCTTACGGCGCGGTTGACAGATGCTGCGCCATTTCCTTTCCCCAAAAACCAATTATTATTATTACTTATAGCTATCGATGCAAATAAACGTGCATAGTTTCGCGCACTGCTCTATAGCGCTGTGAGTACGCTCTCGTCTAAGCGTTTTTTTTAAATGTATTTTAAAGTCTAGCTTGATTGTCACTCAAAACAACTCTAGACGCTTAACTATCTCCTCAGAAAATTCCACCTTAAAAAAGTGCATTATGCCACTTCTGTCTCTCTGGCCTTCGAGAATGTTGGCATCTTCCACACTTGTGTGGCTGGGAGGAATGTGAGCCGGTTGGCTCAATGAGAATCATGCGAGGCACCCGCCTTGCGTATGCACGCTTGATATCTTCTTCTTCTTCTACACTTTAGTAATCATGGCACATACCCACGCAGGGGGATTGGCCAAGGTTGTTGTTCCCCTCACAAAATAGCACATACAGTCTGCTCCACCCCTTCTTCTTCCTGTCCGATCGTGCCTATTTTTAATACATCCCAAGTTCAGTCATTCACAGTAAGAACCAAGCATACCAAGTCGCAGTTCATTAATAATAATAATAATAATAATAATAATTGGTATGCACTGCGATGCTTCCCGCACGCGGCCTAATTGTCATCTCTTCGCAGATGGCAGGATGCGTCACTTGCTTTTCAATGCATCATCCATCGCAAAAAACGTCGCTCTCACCTCCAGAAAAAATAATTGTGAAAAAAAAATATGAACACACATCCTGCGCCGGTACGATAGAGCGCGGACTGCCGCCACCTGAGGTATCATCATTTCGAACAAAAATTGCACAAAAAATGACGCATGATTCGTGCTCTACTATGCTACGTGAAGCTGCAGGAGGTAATGCTACGAAGGAACACCAGTGCGGCAAAAAAAAAAAAAAAAAACGCTGTCCAGAAACGGGTGATTTTGCTTTTTTTTTTTCCTCCACCCGAGTGACAGGGGGACCTCTGAAGTACAGTTGTTAATTGCATTCCTCAAAAACCATTGCTCTTTCCTTTGGTTGTGTACTAAATGGCACAATTATCACTCTAAAGTCCACTGTGTCCCTGTACTATCAGCAACTAATGAAACGCGAACAAGAAAACTGAGGTGGCAAACAAAAAGCACAAACATATTAGCTCCTGGACAGCAAATACAAGCGAGGTTGATTAACACTTCTGAAAAAGAGTTCTCGCGCTTTCGAACTGAAAGTACTCTCCGTTCCCTCTCTTATCCCTCCCCTTACGGCGCGGTTCAGGTGTCCAACGATATATGAGACAGATACTGCGCCATTTCCTTTCCCTCCAAAACCAGTTATTATTATTATTATTATTACTGGGCTACTCACTCAATTGTCTTGCTCGCGTTTCATTTCTTGCTTATAGTACTTTTTTTCTCTCATAACTCCGTTGCTTATCGGTGTTTGTTTGTTTGTTTGTTTGACACAATATCTCGGTTTGAGCAAGCAACCTCGCTTAAGCGCAACCGCCTCTTGGGAAAGGAAATAGCGCAGTATCTGTCTCATATATCGTTGGACACCTGAACCGCGCGGTAAGGGAAGGGATAAAGGAGGGAGTGAAAGAAGAAAAAGAGAGGTGCCGTAGTGGAGGGCTCCGGAATGATTTCGACCACCTGGGGATCTTTAACGTGCACTGACATCGCACAGCACACGGCGCCTTAGCGTTTTTCCTCCATAAAAACGCAGCCGCCGCGGTCGGGTTCGAACCCGGGAACTCCGGATCAGTAGCCGAGCGCCCTAACCACTGAGCCACCGCGGCGGGTACACATCGGGCCTCAGAGAATGCACGTGCTTCGCTTGACGTGGCTGCACTGCGCCGCGCGCGTGCCAGACGCATACCTGAACAGCGGTGGCGGCGACCTGCGCGACAACCTCGGCCTCCGTGGCGACCGCGACAAACGACCCTGCCGGCGCTCCGGACGTGTCCGACGAGGATCCGCCGTCGAAGTCGCTTTCGTAGTACGCCGCCTCATTCGGCTCCTCGAAGTTGAGCTGCGTCATGCACACACGTTAATGAGGCGCCAGGTAGCGTTAGGACACGCTTCAGTCAAGTGCGCTTGTCAGGCCACGAACACAAGTAAGGAGAAGGTAGGTAGGGGGGGAGGGGGGTTGCAAGAAAGAAAGAAAGAGAAAAGTACAAAGAGGGAGGAATGTAAGCGCACGGAAGGTACATATGCACTTTTGTTATCTACAGGAGAGGCAGCTAATACCCGTGTTACACGGGCGTGTTCAACGGCAGTTCAGTTGACTCTCAGTTGAACTGAACGGCAGTTAGCGGCGTTACACGGCAGTGCTAACTGCCGTTCAAATCTCAGCGGTAGTTGAGTTCGACTGAGATCGGGGATCGGAGTTGAACGACCAACTGACAAGATGGCGACCTACGGACTGAAAAACTTGCCTTCTTACTGGATTGTCTTGGCTCAGTGTGCTTCGCACCCGCAAATTTCTACACCAAAGCAAAAATACACAAAAAGAATTGTCCCCATAGTAAAGAATATACACACTACGATCATTTACAACAAGAAAAAAATGCAGACACTGCCTTTTTCTTATTTATACTTCGCTCTAGACCCGAGGTCATGTAGTTAGAGTGCTAACTGAACTGAACGCGAAGTGCTTGTGTAACAGCTGGCGATTCCAGTTGAGTTCAACGGCAGTTGAAATCCTCAACTGGCGATTAACTGAACTGCCGTTGAAAACGCCCGTGTAACACAGGTATTACACTATTATGTTGCACCGTTGGGCAGCACTGATATCGAGACGAGAACCAGGAACCACCACAGTATTCTACCCAGTAAATAATTATCTGTGATGCACCATGACCATGACACTTGCCGCAGATATGCGTTCTCAGATATTCTCGGCAGTTCACTTTTTCAAAGGCGTGAAAAGAGCTCAGTTGGCCTATATCAGCAAAGAATGCGTGAGAGTTTAGGTTGATTACTTTTCCCCTCTTTTTATGTTGGCAGATTGTCGAACATCCGTACACGTGCCCCACGTAGCCTCTGGTGATTGCGCGTATTGTCCCGGTTATCTTGCAGTTTTGCATAACAGCAAGACAAGCTCTCTTTATTCTTTCCCTTTTAGTACTCGGATTCTGCTTCTTTGTTTTAATCTAGAACATTCTGGTGGAAACTAACTTTGTCTCTATTTTATTCCTCGGCGTCAAGCAGTATCCGAGAAAATACTGGCATGCACGAAGTGAAGCCTGTGGAGGTGTCAGCGCCGTCAGATGGCTGCTTCATCGAAGATACCGTACTATTACGACCGAGGTTCCGTCCCTCGTCGCAACCACACTATTCTTTTCAACACGTCCCGTAAGCATGCGGGGTGGTATAATGGCAGCTTTAGTAAGGTTTTGTTACGAAAAAGCGCTTCTGAACCACAAGGAGCAATGAAACTAGTTTTATTTTTCAATTCCGAACTTATACAGCTATTCTGTTTTCCCTTTGTTTTCGTAGAGAAGACAGGCACACTTTTATGCATTCCACGACCGCCGCCTTCCCGGCAGTACAGCTGTCCTAACACTTAACCCGAACAGTGGAAGCCACTACGTTTGGGCGTCCTTAATGCAGCAGCAGACAGGCGCTGTGGCTCGGGCATATTCACTGGTTCGGGGAAGAAAAGCTAACCTGTAACAACCATCCCGCGCAAGCGGGCGCACGTGTTTCCAGAAAGCTCAGGTTCCGTCAGCAGGGCAACCCTTGCAAAAATGGTCTATAGACAGTCTGTAGACTGCTTATAGACCCCATTGTCTTCCTATGGATACTTCTTTTTGTATATTCATACTCTATAGACTGTCTATAGACAAAAGTCTACAAAAAGTATATGGTCACACATCTACCGATTGTCTATAGACTGTCTGCAGGACTTGTATTGCATATAAACTGTTCTATAGGGTGTGTCTAAAGAGAGTCTATAGATATAGACATTTAGAGACAGAAGTCTATGGACAGTCTACAGACTGTCTAAAGAAATGTTTGTAAGGGAGGTACCGAACGGATGGAACACCACACCTGGTGCGCTCCTTCTCATCCTATAGTTTATGGCCATAAATCTACGGATTGTCTACAGACTGTCTGTAGGATTTGTATTGCCTATAGACTGTTCTCTAGGGTGTGTCTATAGAGAGTCTATAGACTTTAGAGACAGAAGTCTATGGGCAGTCTATAGACTGTCTAAAGAAATGCCTTTAAGGGAAGTCCCGAACGGAAGTAACACCACACCTGGTGCGCTCCTCCTCCTCATCCTTGACTGAGTGCAGTGCGTAGGTTGCGGCCCACTGCGCAGCTAGGCGACAGCTGATATCCTTGAGCATAGTTATGCAGGAAGCAGGTGGAACGGCGAAGCGACGGCGTAATCTCGCTGATGAAGCGGCCCGCCATAACTCGCCCGTTCGCGCTCCGTGAGGAGGCGGAAACGTATTTCAGCATTAAGTCGCCTTCTTCCTCTTCTACTTTTCCACCGGCACGAATACCCCCCCCCCCCCCCCCCCCCCCCCCCCCCCCCCCCCCCAGCTCACCTGTGCCCCCGTCCTCGCTCCTTTGCGCCTCGATAGACTAATCCTCTTAGGCGTCGCGGCTCAATCGAGAGGAAACGCGCGCGTGGCGCCCCCGCGCGCTTAAAAACGGCGACATCAAAGCTCCTGCTCGCCAGCGTAGCGTGCGAGGCGTCAGAAATCGACGAGGGGGGCAGCGCGTTTTGAACGGTTTGTTTTCAAAGAACGATGACTCCACTTCCAGCGCAGCAGTGGCCTCTAAGCGCTAACTTGCTTTTTTTTGGAAAGTAATTGCGTTCCACGGTGAGTTTAATGCTGTTACCTGTAAGCTGATTAAGGGGTTGTTTTCACTGTGACGTTTGAATTTCGTGATTTTGTTTAAAGTTAGGGGCAGATGCGATAAGGAGTCCTTTCTTAGGGTCTATTTCGCGTGAAAGGAAATAAGTGCGTTGTTTTTATTTCAAATTGAGCGAAGTTGCGATCCATAGTTTGATCATCATGAGAATGTTGGGAATAGTGGAAGCTTGTATGAACTTGTTTCGTTAGAACCATTTTTGTTGCAAGGCAACGATTTGCGAAAATCATGCCAGGAAGACGATCATAAAGGCGATCCACTTTCCGGCAATATGTAACCGTGGATTTTCTCGAAAGAAACTGCAAGACGCTCGCCACGAATTTCTCTTCAAACTCACTTTTTAAGGAAAATTCGCATTCGCTCGCACTCTTAGCTCGGCCCATCGGCTGTGGAGGGCGTCTGGTGGGACCATGAGACCAGCAGTTGGCCGCACAACATTACAAGATTGAAAGAAAAAATCTAAATAAATAATGAAGAAGGTTGTTCATTGTCGCCTTGGGAAGCTTCCATTTATCTTATTCCTCCAGAAATTACTTAAATTTTTTTCCCAAAATTTTAACGAGTCGAACTGTCGATCTCTTCCCTCTCACAATTCTGACTGCTGACTTTTGCTTTTTTTTTTGCTTAGCTCCCTCGACAGCTCGTCTTCAATATACAGGATGTGGTCATGCAGTGTGAATTTTTTTCAGCAAATATTTTCGCGTTTCAGTGAAGGAGTTGATTTCTTTTGCAGCCACATGGATAAGGAAAGGTGAGGAGGCAAATATTTTTTCACTTTCAACTCTCCGCGAATACGAACAGGTCTATAGAAAGTGATCGAATTCTGAACAAAAGCATTTTTGAGCGGGAAACCGCTTATGAACGCAGTTTTTTCATATAATGTAAGATTTCACTACAATTATCAACATATCCACAGATCACCCTACGGCAGGCTTGCATTTTTTTTTCTGTTCACGTTTTTGGTATCATCAAAAGCGTTCCCCATTGGTTTTCTATGGCAGTCTTAACTTTCCGATGCGATCACTGCAAACACCTAAAAAGAAAGATTTTGCTACATATCTGAATAAAGGACCATTACCTTCAATATTTACATAACAGTGCCTTACAATTTTCCAATTTTAAAAACTTTTGCCCGAGAAAGCTGTACTTGTAAACAGTTTGTGCTGAAATAGAACAGTTGATCTTTCTAGGCGCCGAAAATGTTGCTAAAGCCGCTAGAGACACCAGAAATTTACCACTAGCGACCTACGCGAACTGTCGCCGCCGGTCATTCCGGCGCTCCATTATCGGGACGCCTTATTATACGTCGAGCGCAGACAGGTTTGCTTTGACTGGTTTTGTGAGCTCATTAGTTATTGCACTTAGAGCAAACAGATAAAAAAGAGATACCATTGCAGAGAATGGTGCGGGCGCTATGGAAAAATATACTGCGGGGTGCTTTCACATTCATCGGGCTCAATGCACTAAGGTTGCCGTACATACACGCGCAGCTAGAAAGGCGATTATGAAGGGGATGACAACACGAACCGCTGTGCATTGTCTATCCTCTTCACGGTGCCTGTTTTCTTACGCTCTTCTGCTCTCTATCACGTACCGGACAGCTCAAGTCTATTGTCGCAGTGGACATTGTGATTTACTATATATATATATATATATATATATATATATATATATATATATATATATATATATATATATATATGCTAGGCGATCAAAGATTAAACAAGAACTGCTCTCTAAACTGGGAACGCCACTTAATTGTGCGTACACTGAAACACTGGAATCATACCCAGTAATTCTCGACAAAAGTATTTTTGAGCGGGAAACCGTTGATGAACGCAATTGTTTCACATAATGTAAGATTTCACTGTAACAATCGACATATCTGCAGATCACCCGACGGCAGTCTTGCATTTTTTTCTATTAACGTTTCTGCTATCGTCAAAAGCGCCCATATTGGTTTTCTACGGCAGGCTTAACTGTTCGATGCGACCGATAGGAACAATATAAAAAAAAATGTTGCTACATATCACAAGAATGGACCATCACCTTCGACATTACCGTTGAAGTATGTTAACACTTTTCACTTTTCAAAATTTTTGCCCGAAATTGCTGGACATGATTCACGAAAAATTATAGCAAAAATTAGTTTATGCCCAAGGGAATCAATGGAGAAGATCTTCATCAAGCCGAGGGTCCCCTGCTTCACTATGCTCCTAATGTCTCAAATGCGTGTATTGGAGATCCGGTAAAGAACAAAAGGAAACTGCCCTTCCGTTCTCCGTTCCTTGCAGAGAGAGGATGCAGTCAGCTGTAAAAGGAAACAAGAAAAGAGAGTTGCACGCACATCTGAGCGCGAACTCTTGCGGCTTCCCCGAGACGCCGTGCTGCCTTTGCGGCTCAGGTCGTCGATCTGGAGCGAGTCGATGTCCAGGGAGTTGAGGTACTCGTCCACGTTCACTGCAAAATCAACGAGCGCGGGTTTCATCCATCCATTCGTTCGTTTACAGCCACACACACGCCGCACGAGCTGATATCATTAATCCATTCACTCACTCGGTCTTTCGCTCATTAATTGATCGAATGAGCGATCGATTCGCTCATTCATCTATCCAGTGATTCATCGAATCAATTTATAGCACCATAGACGCAGCACAAGGTGATTTCATTCATTCATTCATTCATTCATTCATTCATTCATTCATTCATTCATTCATTCATTCATTCGCTCGCTCAGCCATTTGTCAGCCATTGATCAATTGACTAAATGATTATTAATTAACTAATTAATTGATTGATTGAAGTATAGCCGCATGACTCATCTACCCGACGTAACAGCGTTCTTTCCATACAAGAAGAAAGGGTAGTGTTGTAACAGAACGAACTTGCGCGTATCGATGGTAATGGACCCTAAATTTACAATTCAGTATTCTTTCGGGAAAGAAAGGCTCTGCTTCCAATCAACGCCGGTGTAGTGAGTGACACTAATTAAATTTAAAAGAGCTTTCTTGCGCCACCAGAACCGAGCAAGCGAACGGGCGATGCGGCAGAGCCGCCTCTAGCGTCTAATATGATGCAGGAAGCGTAATCCTGCAAAGCTTTCAGTGGTGCGAAGCAAACGGCCTTTGCATTATTAGCATTCCCTCTTAATTTTTTTTTGGTACTGTAAATCAATCGAGGAAACCAGAGTGGCGCAAGCGGTATTTTATTACTCCGCCACTCGTCTCCAAAGCCAGCGCGTTGGGTATATAATCCAATCAGTGAAGGAAGGATCTACGAGATCGGAGCGGCAGTTTTAATAACAACCGCCGCCCGCTGACATTACGTATACACGTCGTTGCGAAGCCAAGCCTAGCCGAGCCGAGCCATCGGTTAATGCGGAAGGCCCACAGCGCTGTGCCGCCTCTGCCGCCTTTGAAAAGCCAATTGCGGCGCGTCGTTCCGGCGTGAACGCGTGTGTGAACGGTCGCTCAGTTTTGTTCATATATTCCACTATTTTTTTTTTCTTCGCAATCAGGCGCCGGGGCTGCTCTCGCGTCTGCGGGCGCTTTTAATTAAAACCGTCTGCTGCTGCCCGGCGAGGTTCGAGTTGCGCCGCGTTGTCCATTAATTAGGCCGCCCACGTGTTGTCAGCGGTCGCTGCCGGCTTTGAAATGGATGCCCGGCGCATTGAGCCTGCAGGCCTAAAGGCTATACAGAGGGCCGCGCCTTTCTTGATCTTGCCGCCCGACGTGTGGGTTTAGCAACACCATCCCCTCACGCCTGCTCTAGTCGTGCGAATCCTTCGGCGGGGTCGTTTGTGTTGACGCCGCGCCGCGCGCTGTTTGGATGGAGAAGCGTGAACAGGTGCGGAGGCAGGTCGCGAGAAAAGTACAAACAAATCAAGGAAGCACGTATGCTCTTGACTGAGCATGTTTTCGGTCGTTGTTGGTTTCGCAACGAAAGGCTAAACCATATAGGCTGTGTGTGTTGAGAAAGCGATCTTGATGGAGTGACGTAGCCTGGTCTTTCCATCTCACACACGCTCTCATGCGCTCTGTAAAAGCCCAGAACAACGCGTGAAAGTGTACGTCTATAGATTTGAAATTAACGAAACAAAAAAGATAATTCGACAGTCGGCTTGTATGAATGGAGACTCGGTAGTCGGCTTTGAGATTGAGTGAGCTGGGTGGTCCAAATTGAAGGGCTCGGATGAATTGTCATGAAAACAGGCGCGGTTTAAGTACTCGTTTCAGGTTAATTATACGACGCAACCACATCAAACTAAAAAGTTTTAAACTACTAAAAGTGCAGAAGTTTTATTTCACGCTGAACACCCTACGGAATGGTATTTTTATTGCCCTAACAAAAAGGATACAGAGCATTCGTGGCACTCGACGTGCATTTGTTTCACTAATATCGAGTCTACAGAGAAGTTAGTTTTTTTTTTTTCGCTTGAAGTTCTTTTCGTAAACGTCGTGGCCAGCGAATAGGAGGCAATAAATTATGAAGAATTGTTGCAAAATGTTCAGCGGCATTATATGTGTTGCAAACCCATACATTACGGTTCTTGATCTCATACCTACTTTTTCATATTGCGCTTAGAACACTCGAAGAAGCGCTCAAACGCAAAAAAAAGAGAGGGGTGGGGGCGTAACAGAAATAGGGCAAAGAAGAATCTACATTTTCAGGGATGAAAATTAGCAGATGCTCAACAGGTCCCGGATGGATCGCGCGTATCGCTTCCGGGAAACTGGTCGACGCTTATCGTCAACACGGAGCACGCGGCCTGCCTCACCACGCAGCCACGGAGATCCCAGAAGCATCGATGATCACGCGTGCGATGCTATTTATACGCGCGGCTCAATGGGCTCCGAAGCAGGTGCCGTCAATGAGGCACCGCTTGTCACGTAGCTGGGCTGCTGCTGCTGCTGTTGCCGCTGGCGCTCTTGTTGATACTGCCGCCGAGGCTGTCCCGACGGACGGCGCGGCAGAGGTTGGGAGAGTGGCGACGTTGTTTTTTGGACGCGTTTCGGCGCACAAAAGTGCGTTGAACTCGCGCCGGGTGCGTTGAACTTGCGCCGGGCACACACGCTCCTTGACGTCAAAGGGTGAGCTACAAAGGCACGAAGCTTGCGAGGGTATGAAAAACGCAGAATAAGAGATAGAGAGAGAGAGAGGGAGAGACGACCGGGCAAGGCAGTGGGGGGGGCGGGGGGGGGTGTCCTGGCCAAACGCGATGTCACTTGCGCGCCAGCTAATCGATCGACCGCGCGTCGCGTGCTATGACGCGACCCCGGGGCGGCCACCGTCATAGGAGCAGCCGCAGGAGCCGCAATTTGCCATTAATATCGGCGCCTAATTTCTGGCTGCAGACTGCTTGACGATGACGGAGCCTGAGCCGCGTTCAGTGGCGAAACTACGCGTGGTATGTGCGCGACAGGCGCTAAGAGCTTTGCGTATCACTCACTGCTAAGACCACAACAAATTGAATTGATCTTGCCTTTTTGGATTTTTCTTTTTTCTGGGTCTCATCTAAGATCTAATACGTGTCGCGAGGACTTAGGGCGTGGAAGATGAGGTGGCTTGCTGCAGACTGGTCTGGTCATGCAAGGGCGTATATATGTTTGCAGACCGGCCACTGGGTGTCGTTCAGGAATGCTGAAGTGTGACTGAATAGCTCTTTCCCAAAGTTGCATGCCAAGTCTTGCATTTTTCAAGCTGCGACCTCGGTGTTAGATGTACACGATGGCGACGGCATGGACCTAAACGCGCCGTTCTCCGAGGTTGCGGACAGGCAGATCTCAAGGACATTTGTTCTTGAAGAAAAGACTTGCAGAGCAGATGTGCAAGTACACATTGAAGTATGTCGTGATTCAGGATGTTTATCCTGTTTATAATTTGGATGTTTATAATTTGGATGCAGTGGCTCCCCGTAAAAATGGCCGCGGTGGATGACGAACAACTATCTAGACTGTCCAAAGTCGTTTCCTGGCTGTTCATATAAGACCTTTCTGCTAGCTCGGGATGTATTTGTTGTTAATTATGGCGCTCAACTTCTGGAACTACCAATAAAGCCCGTCCGCGTGAGAAAGAGATCTCATACCACGCATGGAAGTTCGGCTAGTAGGCTGCTGTTTAAAGCACCCGATAATTAACAAAACATGTGTCGACCTTTAGCAAGTATCACTAGAAACCCACTAAAGAAGACACTGTGTTGAGGGGGACTGACTTTTCTGCAAGGAATAGCCGCACACGCTTTGTATGTGGCATGTGTGAGGTCCATGGCTCCAGCTCATATGTTCCCCGGCGTTAAACACCGCTGTACACGTACTTAAACATCTATCATTGCCATCAGTGGGCACCGTTCGAACAACGCCTAAACATTTGGGACTAACATCGCTCCCGCTTCTAACTGTTGATCACGTAGCCGCCCAGGCTACCTTTGCCGTTAGAGCGGCTGCCTCAATCAGGAAATGGTTGCGGGTTCGATTCCCGAACAAAGGCAAATGTCCTTCCAGCTGCCAAGTTTCTGAGACAGCTAAATAGCTTTCGTTTATATCCATACGACTGCGGTCAGGTTTATACTAACAAGTAATTATTCCCTTCACTGTTCAGTAAAAGTAAGTCCTGCCTTCATTGCTATGGTCGTAATCCATACATGCGCCGAAAATTCCAATAGCTTCAGTATTCTGGTTTAGTTGTTTTAGAATGCGTTTCTATGGAGCAAATGAAGAAAGCAAGGGCAATAGCTCTTAAGTAGAGTGCCCGGGGACTTTATCTTGCTGTTTCTCTCGTGTGTCCACTCCGTAGAGCCGACCACCATTAAGTACGTGTGACCAACCATCGGCGCCTCTCCAGCACGTCTCTGAGAATGTCCCGTTGTTTGCGGAAAAGGAGGAAACAATCAAAAGAGAAACGCGTTTCCTAAGGCGAGAAAGAAAGCCGTGTAGGCAAGCTTCAAATTACAGGTTGTTTGTAAAGCTCGCCTCCCGCCGAAGATCTGGGGCGGCAACATGGTGCGGCAAGGCCTAACGGTACTGCCGGTTATTTTGAGAACAAAATAATAAAAAAAACAAGCAAAGAAAAACGTGACGGTGCTGCCCGCGCGGTGTTTGAACAGCGCACGCCAGCGTCTCGACGAAGCAATGCGTTTTTTTTTTGTTTCCTTTCCCTCCAAGTGTTAGGCTTAGTTTTTGCGTTGTTCTTCGAGGTCACGTCCGTGGCGCACAATGAAAGGGAGCTGTCTGCGTCCCCGTGATTGCTCTAATTCTGCGGCAAAGATAACGACCGGGCAGAAGGCATCTTGCTTCACATTCAGTCCGTTTGTTTAGCTGCTGTTTTCCAGGAACTAATAATTATCGTCTCCGCACAAGCACCGGCTTTTGACCTCAAATCCTCCGAAGCACCCAAGCGTCGTTCCTCTATTTATCTTCGAATAGTGCATGGAAGTAAGGACAAAAACGAAGTAAGAAACAAGTCTGCTTCAATGAACACTTAAATTGCACGTTTCATAGCATATTTACTTTGCGAAGTGGGTTGTTGGACGATATAAAATGAAAAGCTTGCTGCCACGCACAAATGAGAAGTCAAAAATGCCTCGGAATGGAGCTAGCTGAAACATTGCAAGCTGTCTTATAGACCACCTCCTTTTCTCCGGAGCATTACGTTTGTTCCACCACTATTCCGTAACGTGGAAGGTCTGGCAAGCCTCGGACCTGCTGCCAAATGCCAAGACTATATTCATTAAAATGTTTCAAATTAGCTTATACGTTACTCCCAGAACCAATAAATCTAATATCGATCTCACTGCAAAGTAAGCACATTTTGACAATGTTAAACTGTTTCCATGGCAATCGTAATGTTGGGACTCTGATTATTTGCTCGAAACGAGCGCGGCCGCTCAGGTTTTGACGCAAACAAAATACACGAGAAGTGCTTTTTTACCTCGAGGTTCGCAGTAAATTCTTGTCACGTAGGATCCGTCAGTATACACACAGTGCGCGAATGGGCGTAGCTGACGGACGAGTCATAACCAAGAGCAACGCCCCGACTGGCAGGATCACAGATTCGAACATTTGCAACGTCAAGCACAGCTTCGAAAATAAAAAGTATTCCAAACGAGATGTTACTCAGACTACAAGGCGTTGCCCATACCTGGTCTGCAAGCGCTCTCTCTTACTGTTTCTTTTAATCTTTTTTTTTCTCGGCGCTGCAATCTCAACAACAGCGTAGCAGAACTGCCCGTGCGAGCGTTGTCCTCGCCATGCTCTGGGGCATTGCGGAGAAGCCCGCTGCCCTCGGCGGTCGCCGGCCGATGTGGGTGCGGCGGCGCAGGAAATCCGCACGGTGGTTCTGGTGCCGCCGGGGCTGAACCTTCACCTCTCGTGGCATCGGCCTCTCTCCTCGCGGAGTGGCCCATTACAGTAAGGACGGTCGACATCAAACGGTACACACACACAGCGCCGGTCGCCAGCCGCGAGAGCCACGATCCATCACTGTCTGCTGCGCTTGTCAGCAGAGGCCCAGTGCGACCCACACACGCGCTCGCAGCGAAGGTTGCGTACAGCGCACACGAAACTGAAGTGAAGCCACGCAGTGTGTGCGGCGTGGACGGCGAAAACATTGAACGTTTCTCTCCACTTTCGTTCCTTTCCTACAGGAATGTTGCGTGTTGCATCGAAGTGTACACATCCTGGAGGTTTACTGTCCTCAAGCGAGAGCGTCGGAAACGTCAGATTAGACTGAATTCACTGCCTCGTCGTGGCTCTGTTCTTTTTTTCAATCCGCAGCGTTATCTGCTAAATCTTGTGATGCACCAAGGTGCGATAAATGGCCCCTTCTAGCGATGAATATAGTGGACTTATTGGGCATTCCTGTTCTATATTGCTCTTAAGTTGCTTTTAAGTTTAGGCTTAACATCTGGAAAATATCCCTCTGCGGGCAGCCAGCTATATGCCAGCACACACACACAAAAAATTATTTGCGCTTTCTTCTGCACATAAACTGAGTTTAAGTTAACGAAGAAAACTAGATACGTAGGCAGTATTGCGATGTCTTCGTTCTACGACACATTAAAACTTAATTCTGCTGTACGTACTTTTTTTTCCAACCGTCGTCTGCATTGGTTTTTTTGTGAAGAGAAAAGAAAAGCTATATACTCGAAATTAAGTCTACAGTCGTTTTTGGTTGAAAGTTTGCTGCGGACCTGCGCCGAGGTATAGACACGAACGGGAGGTCGTGCTTCGGCTTTGCACACAATAGCCTTTCCGCGACAGCTGCTACGACTCCGGTGCACGGAACTAAGCGAGACAGAGTTACGGAATGCCGCGCGAGGCCCCGTCCACGCAGCCCAGCTTGTGGATACAAGCAGACACTTCCGATAATGAACTCAGGCGGACATCCTCGCCGGCCACCTTGCTTCTTATATCGTCACTCTCGCCCCTCAGCTTATGGCGGCGTCTCGCCGACGTTGCATCGGTCAGCAGGACCCGCAACATCGGCCACCTGGATACGTTTCGCGGATTCCCACGGCCTCTTTGTGTCGTCTGTGCCGCGAACGACCGATCAGCAGACGGCGGTTATACGCAGACGCACTCTCATATTGTTCGCCGCAGTATTCGGTCTTCGCTGCGGCTCTGAGATGCCCGGATGATACCCTCATCTCAGGAGGGGAAAAAGCCGCTGAAGGTAAAGGAAATATGGACTAAATTTCAGCTCAAGATGAGTGGCACACAAGATTGGAGCAATAGCACTAGGCTTCGTTCTGTGACTTCATCTCGTTTTCTTCGTCTTTGACGCTTGGAAGAAAAGTCTGGGTTTTTGGCGACAATGCATCCCTCAGAGAAAACGTGTTAAACTCGTAACGGCTCATCCTGTTTGATTTCGCATATCGCTGAAGGCGTTTTCATGTCGAAGAAAAAGCATAGTGGTATACTGACAAATCTGGCCGCAAAACTAGTACTAACCTTCACTTCTCGAAGCTACTGACGTGTAGGCTTCCAGTTGAGAAACAGTAAGAGCGCTTAAGGCTCTTACTGAAACGGGCCATTACCGAATAATGTATTTGAAATAATTAATAATGTCGCTAATCTCTCGCAAATAATATTTACGCTAGTTTCTCCCCACGCTCTCATAATTAATTTGTTGTTATCACTGATCATTACATTTATATAACGCATGTGCACTCCACCAAGATAAGACGCGTTGAGCGAAAGGAGCCCCGTTACTATACCTGCTGAACGTTCGTCGTCATCATCTTCAGCCTGACTACGCCCACTGCAGGGCAATGACCTCTCCCACATCTCTCCAATTAGCCCTGTCCTGATCCAGCCGTGGCCCCCTTATCTATGCAAACTTTTCAACCTCATCCACCCACCTAACTTTCTGCCGCACCCTGTATGTTCAGTACTATCCTAATTCAGATTTTTGTTTTGCAATGAATACAACAGCTAATCACGTCATACGCATTCAACATATTGAATATACGGAAAACGCTTGAGGTTCTTTTCCTGAAGTTGGGGTATTATGTAACACTATGCGCGTTTGCTTTCATCGCTTTGTGTTTCCATAAAGACCTTCATAGAAATAACAGACCAATGGTGAGTCTATAAAGATTTGTGTAGTATAAGTGCAAGTTCAGGGGCATGCCAGATGTTTACTAGCAGCGTGCTGCCTATTTGGTAGCAAAGACGTACTGCTGATTTTATAAATAAACTTCTTTCCAACGTCGACACCCTGCCTAAAGGATGTTTTGGAAGGTACGAAAGAAAGTCCGAGCAATTCTTCTTTTCTCTACTCCGACTTCGCGTTCGTTCTTTTCACATCCCAGCTGAAGGAGCCTGTCCGCGTGCCGCGATGCACCCCAAAAAGCGGACGTCGTCTCAGGACAGCGTTTGGCCCTGAGTTACTCTCAGAAGCGAAAAGGCCGGCTGACGTTGACTCTCAAGAAAAGCAGGTCACGCGCCACCCGCGAAGAATCGATCGCGTAAAGGTTAGGCGCCGCACGCGCGGTCAAAGGGTTTCGCTCTAGGCGCACACCGTCTGAGAGCAGACAGCTTCCGTGCCAAACCCATCCACTGGGCCCGCGGACGGTGAAATAGTCCGCAGTATACGAAACAAACCATAGACGCGCTTGGTGAGTGCGCCTGAACGACAGAGGGGACTCGCCAGGCCCTCGAGCAAGCATCGATCTGTTTGTGATGGGAAGCTGCCACGCTCGCAAAAGACATGCGACTCTGTACAGGAGGGTTACGTTAATGGCGTGATGTGGTCGGAAAACTGACGGGCTGAAGGAGGTCGGAAGATGAGGACAAGCGAAGCGAGAAGAAGTTTGCATAATTGAATGGTGCGCCCGTGAAGCAGCACGGATATCTCTCATGAAAAAAAAGAAGAAACAAAATGTACTGTAGTGTACAGTCGGCAGCAAAAGTTTGCGGGATGCGTGTGCTCGAGGGCAACTTTATTCTAGCGCTCCCTGGTGACCCTTGTCACAAGGCATTGGTACCAGCGCAGAGCATGCATGTTTCTTTACACTTTTTAACGCTACAGCATTAAAAAGCGATAGCGTTAAATGCCCCGCTACCCAGAAAATCCGGCGTTGTTGTTGTGAGCGAAAAATCACGAGCATGACTCTGACAGCTGGTGCCCAGCAACCTACGAGATAGGTGGGCCACCTTGGTCATGTGACCTTGCGGCGTCATCACAACCTGTCCACCGGATAGTGAGAAAACTGCCCACCATGCCGGGGGTCAGTTAAAGTAATGGTTAGTCGCCCGGGAAGATCAACCTGAGTCGCGTAAGGAGGGCAGTGGCACATCTCTTAGCCGCTGAAACTACTCAGCCAGGAGAATTATGAGGACTCCCAGAGATCTATGAATTTAAAGTAGAGACTGACCAATTCTGCATGTATGGGAATTAACTCATTACGCTGTCGCGTCATACCCTCTAACTGGAGCTTAGGTGTCCCCTCCAATTTTTTTTTCAGACATTTCAGGCGACTCACTTGCGTGATTGCACCGAAATATTATTTTTTTCACCCACATCTCGTCAACATTTGCTACCGCGTATACATGGAACTAGCAGCTCGCATGTCACCGTAGCAATGCCAAGTCGAACTGGATCATGAAACAAGTGCTATCCTCAACAATGCCTTTCACTAATGTGTTTCTAGGGTAATGGCACGAGGGCTCACTTTGGACTGCTTATTTACTGAGGCCAGAAGCATGAAGTGGGAAATAAGCGTTTAGAAAAAGGGAAAAGTACGCGTGGGTTTATGGTCTGATGAGGTCTGCATGGTATGTCAAGGCTACTGAAACCAGCTTGAAAGGGGGCACCAGGACCAAGAGGTAAGAAGGAGAGAGAAGATCGCAGACAGTTGCGAGCACACGCGGTAGTGTTCATTACTAGTGGAGACGAGTTGATTCGGTCTTCCACTGTGTTTCTCCTCCCTTCCCTTGAATGTAAACATTTCCCCAGTTCGTTACCAGAAATTTTGGAAAGCGCTGCACTTCCCTTGTGTTGCTACCATGTGGTAAATGGCAAGAAGCTAACGGCTGTATTTGTTTTCAGTGAAAAAACAAAGAAGGATACACGGCGCAGCGTAAATTCGATCTGAGAGCCCCTTTACATGTGGAATGTAGCGTGAGATCACTCGACTACGGCGAGACGTTTACGTGTTTGTGGACGCATTTGCTGACAGCCCTGCAGCGCGAGAGGGGGTAACCCTGTTAAAAAAATCTTTACTGTGAATAATTCACTTGTTTGTAAAACGGCGAGATGAGCGAGTGGGTACATAGCTGAAGAACAAAAACAGCGCAGCAACAGGGACAAGAAAGGAGACGGGACAGGCGCTGACTAACAACTGAAGGTTTATTGAATCTAAAAGGAACACATAAAATCTGTTCCTTTATGTGTACCTTTTCAATAAACCTTAAGTTGCTAGTCAGTGCCGAGATGTAGATTCTTTAAAAATGGAGTTTCTGCCGCCCAAAGAGGCTATAAATATTAGCCGTTTCTATAGGCGCCCATTGTTTATGTTTTGAGTGGTTTTGGAACAAACGTTAGGCGAGTAATTAAGACGCCAGCGCATTTGACGTGTGCAGGAGATCACCTAAAACTTAAATTATGTGAAAAAAATTCAGTTTGTTATGTGCACGACTAGCTATAGCAAAAAAAATTCGACTTCTCCCATTTAAGCTGCACAGGACGCGAGGTCTGTGGCTCAAGCTAGCAGCTTTCCAGAATTCCTGACAACGAACTTTTGTTCTGGCTCCGTTTGTGAAAAGATATGGCGCAGCAGAAAGACCAGGCACTACAACAGGAGATGGTCCGGGTTACACCTTAAGTCCACCTGCAAACATGCACCTGAGAAAGAATAAGAAGCTGGGCGACCAGCGCGAGCGTCAACGTACTCGTTCATAAGTTAGTCAATAGAAAATAAACAACTTTCAAAGGTCGCCCCTGGAGCTCCTAGAAAAATGGATGCGAATAATTTGTGGGACTTAATATTAACCTGAGACAAAGTAACAACGCGAGACTGATACAGAGCCGCAAGCACGAAAGTTCTAGAACGTGTCCAGCAATAACATCACAGCTGACTCAGTCTCAGGGGAGCCCTGTCGCAAAGACAGAGAGTTGGTACTAAGTTATTTCTCTGCGCTCATCGGTAGAGCCCCCCTCCTTTTCAGCTGTCCCCCTCTCCTCCTACGCCTCGCGCCGTATCCGTACTGACATACCGATACTCTGCTATCCACTCAGGGGGCGAACCTTTCAGCGACTCTTTCCCTTCCCTGCATCCGCCCCTCGCCGGGGACTCCCTTGCAGACCCGTGAGGGTGGCTATACATGGTATCGCTCGATCACCCTCCGAGATCGCTCCGAAGGCCTCTCCCTCGCTGAAGTCGAGAATTTCTCTGGAGGCGGCTCTGGCTTGCTCTCTCCTTGGCCCGCTCTATCTTTCGCCACAAATCCGTAATTGGAAATGGTTGCCGCTGACTTGACTTAACAGGGCTGCAGGATGGGGAACTCATGCGTGAGTTGGCTGAGGCGTTGAGGTGAACATACACGCACGGAATGCCGCGAAAGAAGACCGCGCGGCTCACAATTAACATGGAGACTTATTGTGAACATAGCCGTGAACTGTCGGCTAAGTAGAAACCGAATATGTTGTTGCCGTAACTAAACATCGCAATCTGTAGCACAGAGGACTTCATGTTTTGAGATATTCCAGACTGTGAGCGAGAGAGGAACACCTGGAGAGAATTCGCGAGACGAGGTTTCATCTCCGCAACTACATCTAATTCATCACATCGGAGCTCTATCTTATCACTCGAAGCTGCACCTAACAGCACCTAGAATATTAAACATATTCCTCTGGATGAAAGGGGTGTCGTATTCTTAACGCCGGTGCCATTTATGAATGGTTAACGGTATTCTAGCCACCGTTCACGATTGGGCCGCTTCGCAGAAGAAAGCTTCGCGAGTATCGCGCCAAAATATGAAAAAAAAGAAAAAACGCATCTTCAAGCCTACTCCTATAATAGGACAGAGAAGAAGAAATGAAAGACCACCGAGACATTTTCACCATCCTTCACGCCTAGGATAGATAGCATGGTATGTACCCCGTCCTCCCCTACCCCCATACTTGTCTTGGTGCAGATCAGCCGCGGTCATATTAGCACACACAGGATGCCCACTGCGCTGGATACCTGGGCAATATTCTTATGGCCACTAGGCGGCGGCAGGAATTTTTTCTTGAGATATACTGCGACACCAACACCGTTTATTACCATCATATCGAAAAAAAATTTCGAATACCAGCGCCCCACGATACTAAAAGAGAGTTCTTTTATTTCGCAGCTACAGTCCTGTGTAGCTTGAACTAGCATTCGCGAGCGCAGTAGAAGATGCTCCACTCAGCGAGATCACCTCAACAACGGTGAGTCCCCCGACGACGGCATACGACGCAACCCTCTACGTTCCCCGGCCGTAAAAGCGGCGCACTCAAATTTAAAAGACGACGGTCAAACGGTGTGGCGCAATTCCACCGTCGAGCCGCTCTGAAATGCTCGTGTCAGACCGCCAAGGAAGCGATAAGGATGAGGCGGGCTGTGCGGACGCCCAGATCGTTTCCGAGCCCTCACTTCGGATTTGGGACCCCTCGCAGTTGTCCACTTCCCAGGCTGATGCGCGCGTCGACTTGCTCCGACACGGGCTGTTTGCTCTGACATTGAGATGAAATCGGCTCTTAAGGATTGTCAACAACCGTGCTCCGTAGGCTGCAGCCTGAAGGCGCGCGGAATCCCGTGCGGACTGAATGGAAGGGCATCGTCATACGGGACGAGGACTGACGGGGGCACTTTCCCCGGAAGCCGCTAGAGGCACTGCACTTTATCGGAGGCGTTGACCCACATGGTTTTCGATATTGAGGGTGTTTGAAATTCTAATGGCCATTTCAATAAAATGAAAATGCAGTCTTCCGCGCACTTTCCTGACGTTGCATCATTATTTTACGACGCTGCTCTGTGCACTTATATTTTCCGATTCCTTTTACCTCTCTTTTTTGCTCTTTAAAGCATTCGGGATTCCATTTCCAGTAACTCCGTATCAGACCGAGAATCTAGGAGAGATTTATGAAGCAGTGTTGCGAATTTCGCGGAAGTAAATGGCTGTGCTACAGCAAGAACTGGAAGTTTGCTGGCATGCATTGATGAGAACGGCTTCTAGTTACGATGAGTGCGCGATAAACTCGCCTCGGTAAGTGTTCCTTGACGCTGGAAAGAATCTTGCGGCTTGAAACAAGCCCTCGTTTCGAGCGCGGCTCCCCAAGTCTGAGTACCTTGCTTGCGAATGGAAATTTTCCTTTCAGATATTTAAATCGAATTTGATGCCTCTGTGTGCGCTTCGGTGTTACTGTTTGTGCCTCTCTTGTTGTCCCGTCTTCTTCGCGCGGTTTTAACACGACTCATCAAAAGAACCAACTAGCTCGAATTCATGCCTTACTTGACGCCTTGCAAGTTCTTTCTTTGCGATTTATTTCTACTGGCTAGCATGTCTTCATTTGTTTACTTTTGATTATCACATTTTTTATCGTTTTAATTTTGTGTTCAGGAACAATTAAATTATATTATATATTTTTTTTTCATCTATACCACAGCTCGAAGCCTGCAATCCAAAAATATTGACGGTAAATCTGCGGTTAGACAAGGGGTACCGGTACCTTCATTAATTCTCAGACGCCATTCTTGCATGAATGCCGCGTATAATCTCCTTTCCGATGGCCCTTTTCGGGCCGGAATAGGTATCGCTATGTTTAGAAGACGCGTAAATTTACATCTAATAACCCACAGACACACAAAAAGATGGAAACACCATTCAAGCGATCCTACAATAAAGTAAAATTTGTATACCCATTTCCAGGACAAAAACGAACATATATAAATGTCTGGCTCTCTCAAGCTGTACCGGATTGTCTTTGCACTAAATTACGACTCCTGTCGAGGATCCATACACACTTTATAGGCTGCTGTCGACAGCTAGAAGAAAATCGATGGAAGTTTTCGTTCCAGCAACTCCAACTCCGTAGCAACGACGAAGAATTAGAACGGCGGAGAAAATTTGCGGCCGTCTCCCACGGAGACAGACGAGCTGGAATCCGGGTTGTTGTTAAGAGTGACGACGGTTGGATAGAAGCGGGAACAGAGAGAGTTGCTTAACAAGCAGAGCCAGTGAAATACGGCGCAAGTTATTTGCCACCGCGGCGGTATTGCCCAAAGTTCATGCGCACTTATGCCTTCCCATTGGTATTCTCAGTGGGAGTCCATTCTGTTCCGGTTGCTTTTTTTTGTTTGTTTTTATACACAAAAATTTCAGCACCACGTACTCACGCAGACGCACTGTTTCTCTCAAGGCGTGGTCTGCTGCGAGTAACATGCAAAAGCTCCTAGAGATCGCCACGGTTTCTTGCGCAAAAGGGGCGACACTTTTTCTCTGTCCAAGCGAGGGAAACTCCCCTTTTTTTGTGGAAGGAGTAATGACTCCGCGCTCTCCTCAGCGCCATCTGTTGAGCGGCGGTGCGTTTCTCGTAACGTCCGCGGCACCCTTGCCGGCAGCAAACGTTGCCGAGGGAGATGCGCTTGCAACCTGGAGAGGCAGCCAGCCATCAATCTCGGCGCCGCTATGCTGCTTGTTGGGAGGGTGAAGCGCGCATGCGCACTCACTGCGTGTCTGCTCGTCTGCAGGGCGCGTCGAAGTCCGGGAGACGAACGAATAAACGAACGAGCGAACGGGTTTCACGCTGCGAATTTATCTCTTCCTTCGCACCCCCTGTGTTGCTTCTTCCTCGATATTGTAGGAGGCAGCCAGCCATTTCGGCTTGGGGTCTTGGTGGCTGCTCGAGTCAAAAGTCACGTTCCCTGCGGGCTGCTGGTTGGATGGAGCATATTTCTCCAGGGGCAGCGCGGTAACCAGGCCACAGAACGTGGCCGACGGTAAACGAGGCGCCGTGCGTTATCGGGACGAAAAGCGAAAAAAAAAAGTGTAGCGCCTTTGCCCGGCATTCGCAACTCTCTGCACTGCCGCCACGCAGCGGGTAGAAGCGGAACGAATCGGCGGCTGCACCCGAAACCGAAGCGAACGTCCTTCGGGCGAAAGCCAGTCTGCGGCGAATAAGCCGCGCAACTGAGATGAAAGGGAAAAGAAGAGAGCGATGAAAAGAAAGAAAGAGATGAGCGAGAGAACGTGGAGGAGAGAAGAAAGAGGACTCACCGCCACCTTCTCGCAGGGCTTCCAGACGTGCCTCGGCTTTCAATTTGCTCGTCTGCAGAAGAAAAGAGAGAAAAAGAAGGAGGCGTGCAGAGCGGCGAAGTTGAGCGGGAGACGTAAGGGGTAGCGACTCTAGAGACGATAGTCACAAGAGGCTGTCAGGGGGCCGAATCCGTCCACAGATTCCCTCGTGACAATCCTCGTGACCTTTCTGCTTGCTGTTGTTGTTGTTATATATTACAACGGGTCACTTTTCTCAACCACAAAACCACGTAGTTGGGAACATTTTGCGACTGCTTGGAGGCTTTTGTAGTTAGGCGGACATACGATTGTGCGCAGTAATAGCATATTGATTTCACGAGAAATTATTCTTACAGGACCTAATCGAAGTTATAGTACGCGCTTAATTGAAACTGAAATGAGGACAAGGCGCAATAACATAGAGAGGCCTCCTCAGAGAGCATTTGTCTCGAAGTGAAAAAAGAAATTGCAGTTTTCGTGCTAAAGAATGCAGAAAACTGAAGGAGCAATGCCAAGAAATGCGACGTGTAAGAGGACATGGAAGCTCGCCGCGAAAATCAGATAAACGCTTGCCTTCTTCAAAAGGAAAGAGGGTATTGATTCTAGCGTTTGAACTGAAAAAAAAATATGCCTTAAAGGTTATTACAACAATCAAGCGGAGATTATTTTTTTATTTAGTGATACATTCCTTAAACATATTAACCGAAAATTAAATAAAAGTACCAGGCTGCTAATAAAACAGCACGTGTAAACCTAATTAAGTCAATAATTCACCCATTAATGCCTTCGAAAGTTATTACTAAAATTGCAACTCAAAAGCTGTGCCAGCGCACGACTCTACATATATCGGTGTACCGGTGTTTTTAGCCCTGGGTACAGATAAGCATAAAAGATAATTATATATAGTGCATTATGTTGCATGCATGCATGTATGCGAATGATTTTTTTTACCCCCGCTTTCTTTAGGAAACGAATATGTGTTTGTCCGCGCCATCTTGCCTTTCTTTTAATCGCTTCAGCTGTCGATACGGCTTTAACGTAACAGTGAACTTTTTTCTCCCTCTCTTAGACTTCATCTTCGAGGAACGAGAAAGCCTCCCTGCAAATCATATTGTCTGCGGTGATTATAGCGCATTTGTTGCAAAGCGATCGTTCACTGCAAGCGAAAATGGTTATAGGTTCATAAGCAAAGTAAGTGGTCAGGCGCTGAAATCAGCACTAAAATCCAAGCTAGCGTTTTTAGCACGCAGAGTCTGCGTCACCCTTATGTAGAGTGCTCAAGCTCACTGTCACGTGAACAAAGCGACACCTCATCATATTTCTAGGTTCTGGAGCCAACAATACGTGGAAGTACAGCCATATGGACCTGTAAGCAATGTAGGCACGAGCACTTTGGCCAGCTATTATGGGCTTCTGTTTAATTTCAGCTTTCACAGTTTTCTAATCACTCCTCTAGCGTTCTAAACAACGTTAGGTCCGACTGTACACGTGCTCCCATGAACACACAGCCAAAATATGAGTCTTAAGATATTCGGTAAACGCCAGCAGGATAACAGACGTAGGTGATAAATTCAGTTTCCTGCTTCACCTCAAGAAAACAAGGAGGAAACATCCAAATATTTTAGATTAGAGCAATAAATTATTACGAATACAGATAGCGTAACCTGCAAATATTTTCGGTTGCTGCTAGGGTGAGGTATGAGAGAGATAGAGAGAACTTTGATCCAAAATAATAATTTGCAGGAACTGGGTGGTCGGGGCCCCTAGTTTATTGCTCCACTAGTGGCAGCTGTCTTGCGGACAAGCTGGATAACCCAGGCTTGCTGGTCCAGATTGTCGCTGGCCAGGACCGCCTCTCACTGATAGTTTATTGGGTTTGCCACTGTTAACGTTTTATCTGGTTTATCCTGGCATTCCTAAGAGGTACATTATAGCGTAAGGCTTACTCCACGCCAAAGAGAGCAACCTGGGTATTTTGTGGCACTAATCTTGTTTTAAATTTGTAGATTAGCAAATGTATTAGTGCGTACTCTCCTCCAGTCTTTGAAGTCCGTGGAGGGCGAGGTACAAAATGTGCGCCTAGCAAGACGACCGAAATTTGCGTACCAGTGGCGCCATCTCGTGAGCGCGAGACCAACAAAATATTTGTGTTTTGTAAAGATGGTCTTCACTGCAGGACAGCCAAGTTAAGTGGAAAAGCAAGCTGTAAAGAGTAAGTACATGGTTATAGTTTGTGGTTTAGTATAATAGTTTATGGTTTAGTCTAACATCTCAAAGCGACTCAGGCTATGAGGGACGCCGTAGTGAAGGGCCCCGGAACTTTCGACCACCTGGGGTTCTCTAACCTGTACTGACATCGCACAGCACATGGGCCTCTAGAATTTCGCCTCCATCGAAGTTCGACCTCCGCGGCCGGGATCCAACCCGCGCCTCCACTGAGCCACCGCGACGGCACAAGTACAGGATAAGTACTGACATCGGCGCCAGCAGCAGGGTCTCTAGCCTGAACTATTTCAGGGTATATAGCCTGAAATACATAGCCTGTACATTCCAGAGTCTATAGCCTGAACTCTAACCCGAACCACCACATAAGACGAATAATTCGATAGCGAGAATTGCAGAACCGCACGCAGGAAGAATATTGCCAAAGAAAAATGAGACTGTCCATGTTTTCACACATGATATGTACCATCCAAGGGCACAAACACATTCAGTACTTGCACTATAGTTCCAGAGAGCATTTCAGATATGAAAAGTTGCGCAAACAGTCTAGACGCATGCTGATGAAGGAACGCGCTGTACTTTAAATAACTAAGTGATGAAGCAGAGAGGGCATGAACAAATGCATGCACTGATTGCCGTCTCCGGGAGAACTGTCCGAAAAGAGCCCGCAAAAAATAAACATGTACAAATGTTTCGCAACTTTGCAACTGCAATATTTGCTGAAACCACGGCTTGGACTTGCCCCTTAGCTGTACATATTTCATCCGCGCTGCGCGCTTCGTACCGGAAAGGGAATAAGATGCAGAAGGCGATGGCATGTCCCATGCTGCCTATGTCTGGTCGTGCCACCAAATGAAACAGAGTGAAGAAAGCCGCTAAGTGAACAAGAGAACAGTAAATGACGTCGGATTAGTCTGCAGGGGGAACAATTCAAAGAGTTCCACAACCCGCGTCAGACGGAACTCTGCATGCGACACAGCTTTTGTAAATGCGAGCGCGTTGAAAATGTGGATTTGTATGCCGCTGTGATGTTTTCAAAACTTCATTTTCTTTGCAGCAGTGATACTGGCACAGTTCCTTAATTACTGCCCTCGAAGCAGCTCACTTCACGTTGGATGTTCCAACTTAATATTTGAATGCAATGCCTTCAGTAATTTGAATCACCGCTCCTCCGCACATGCCACGAAGCACGTCTAGTTAAGCACGTCAGAGCTGTCTTGGAGTCATAAACCGAACTGCGTGTTTCATTAAGGACGTTCTTTTTTTCTCTCTCTCTCTCTTTTCCAGCCGGCGCTTCCAGCTTAGCCATTATGCTGGCAGCCCCTCGTTATATTAGTCACAAACGGCTACTAAACATTTTAACTGGCTCCGGTTTGCTTGTACAGACCTCCACAAATGATTATTCGCAGCGAATTTCTAAAAAAAGACAGTGCTAATTCCCTCGCTAGTCATGCGACGTTTCACAGTAGGATAATTAGTGCCAGAGGAAACTTTACTATTCATTACCTAGATGGGTAACGATCTGGCAGTACGTACCCTTTGTCGAAAACAGACGTCAGACAAACAGTTTAGTTTAGTTTAGTTTAGTTTATGGGGGTTTGACGTCCCAAAGCGACTCAGGCTATGAGAGACGCCGTAGAGAAGGGCTCCGGAAATTTCGACCACCTGGGGTTCTTTAACGTGCACTGACATCGCACAGCACACGGGCCTCTAGAATTTCGCCTCCATCGAAATTCAACCGCCGCGGACGGGACCGAACCCGCGTCTTTCGGGCCAGCAGCCGAGCGCCATAACCACTCAGCCACCGCGGCGGCTGTCGGACAAACAATTAACCACTGTTATAAGCTTTGACTAAGAGAAAGCAAGACGGCTGCTTGGAGCAGACAAAGAAGATGATTAGTTGAATGCGAAAGGCGCCTCCGCACTATGTGAGCAAGTTTCTGCAAAGTTCATGAGTGGTGCACATTGTCTCCATGTTGTAGCCAAGAAAATAAGCACACAGTGACAGCGGAAAGGCTGTTCAGAACATGTGAACAACATAGGTCCTATTTCTTTACCTGAAGTGCGTTCCTTATCATCTGTCGCCTCCCATGCACTTATGCCTGATGTGTCATCAAAGCTAAGCGACATAAATGGTAAAGCATGGATATTGCGAATAACCAGGATTTTGCGAGTGACGTCAGCGGTGCTCACTGTGGTCACATCCAATCAAAACCCGTGAGCTTACCTCGGCTTTGCGGATGGAGTTGCGGATGTCTTCGAGCTTCTGTTCTACGTCTTCCTGTTCACCGGTTGCTGACTCCATTGTCTGCACACCAAGTCCAATAAAGACCGGTTTTACAAATTTACTATTCGATAAGAGGTGCTTTCTCAATACAACACAATAGGCGCTTCGAGAGGCAAGCGTAACAGAGAATCCTGATTCACGAGCCTTTTTGTTCTCATTCACGTTAGTTCCTTCACTTTCTGATTACTTTGATAACCCTCTTGAATATTCTGTTGCGTCCTGTTCCAGCCTCTTCAACTGCTTAGCTGCAAAACATAACGCCAACTAATTGCTATCTGTGCAAAGATTAAGGGAACCAAACACGGTGATTCACTTCACTTAGCGCGAAGTGAAAAAACAAAAAACAAAAAACGAGAGACAGAGCTAAAATGAACAAAAAATGTCTAATATGGCTACAGGAAATATCAAGCGCATTAAATGTGTTTTATTCGTCGCTCATAAAAGATATTCAAACGTCTTTTGTCAGCCAAGTCCATGCGTTATATTCTAACTCCTTGTCTTACTACTAGAATATTCCTTTCATCCGTTATGCAAGCTCTTTTCATCACTTGGCTTCAGCAGTGATTGTTGCTGTGATGGAATCGAGATTCGAGTGCATTTAATTTTCAGTGATATTGTGCTTTTGTGGTATATCGCGTTATCTTGGCTCGACAACTCGTCGACAGCACTCTAGGAGAAGTGAGAATCGACTAATTCTTAATTGGAATTGTGTTCCGTGAAGTATATCTGCGTGTTACGGACACTTAAGCAATCCAGTTGCACAGAAACGCTTCAAGTGGATAGCATTTTGTTTAATTTGACACATGTTCTCCGTGTTGATACATGTTCTTATGCTTTCCGCGCCCCATTTCGGTGTAGGCTCTGTTTTTGTTTAAAACAACAGTGAAAGTTGCTTCCTCAGTACATGCCACACTAGAGGCGTTTTTGTCGGCTTTTACTTTCCGTGTTTTCATTTATTTTCAAAATATTCCAGGGCTTTGGTGAGCGTTACTATTGCGTAAAGTTCGCGGACGTAAAAGCTCTCGGTCAATAAACAAAACAAAGAGATCAGGTTTTGTGTGCTGCAGCGTTTGAATCGCTACGTCCTTCAATGCTTGCAAGACGCGCTTGTGGACTGCAGCTGAAGCACGAAGAGTTACTGGGACGCACATGCAACCGGAAGTAAGAAAACAGAACATTGGAGCATCACATTTTGGTACAGATGGACTCGTCAGATTTTTCACTAATGACAGTGGTCAACCTACACCGATAAGCACGAGTCACTTCTTTCAACATGTTCTCTGGCATTCTGCGCTTTAAAACACAAAACAAAGTCAACAAAAAAAAAAGACGGAGTCTCAGGGTTGTCAGCCTAAGCACCCTGACGCTCCACCCTGCCTTGTTCTTTCCCATCTTCCTGCCTTGTCTCCATCTACTGTGCTTTAGTTGCTTTAAATTTTGAAGGATATGATTTGTTTAGTTCATTATTTTAGCCATCGTAATGCTCACTGATGTTTCTTTTTCAGTAGTTTTTTCTCCTGCGTCTTTTTTTTTTCTATGAAATCATTTTTACAGCAAGTTTTGTATACACTTTTTCAGTGAATTCCTATTTTCTTCTTGATAGCATATTCACACCGAATACTGTTTTCCCAGTGCTATAATCGCGTTAACAAGACACTGAGAACAACTCCAGCCACATATTTTTCTCAGTAAAGTTTAGTTATTTGCCTCTTTCTTGCTGTGGTCACGTTTGTACGCAGCAGAAGACGCAGTTATCGCCGATAGAACTGGATTTAAAAATCTTCCCGCCAGTCGATTCGAACTTGTGCCATCCTTAACTAAAAGGACGGGTTGTCACCGGCTTAAAATGAATGGCGGTGCAGCGTGGCCTCTGTGATCCACGTAGGAATACGATGTTGATGCTCCCATATAACTTTCGAAAGCCTCCGATTTTCAGTGGGGGTGGTCTGTTTTTTATTTGAACGCAATACACCTTATCGATACGGGCCAACTTCTATTTGTTCTCAGTGTCGCTTTAAAAGATCAGCTGCTAGCAACTTGCACTATCTGCTGTAAATAGTGACCCTGTTGTTCTACAATAAGAGGAAGGATTGAATTCATTCTCTGCTCTCAGATCTGTCCTCTTCTCAGGTCTGTCCTTCGCTGGAGGACAGCTATCTAGAGATGCAATATCTAGCGCACCTTTTATAAAATAGAGTGCACCAGAAAATAACTTCCTCCCTTTTTACTCCCATATAAGCGTATTCGTGTTTAGGGTGTACATATACACGGAGCTTTGGCGGGAAGAAGTGGTTCTTGTGGAAGAGTTCCCCAGAATCGTCTGGACCAGTGCACAGAAAGCGTTATAAGAGAGAGGCACTCTCCTCTTCTTCCTTCTCTTGCTTTTTTTACGTGCATACCACCATAGCAAAGAAATGAACAAGAAATCACTGAAGATTAGCAAAATATGTGCAGCACTGTACAAGAGGCGTCGAATTCGACCAGAACTGATATAGGTGGTCCCGTTGCCACGGTTTCCAGCGTTTTGACTAAAAGTGCACAAGATCAACTAGGAATCCACGCCATGCTAGCACCACCCCAGGAAAGTTTTAAAAAATGGAGTAAATTCGTAGTAAACCCGGTACATACACCTCTAGGTTAGGCCTCACCTTCTCTCCCTTGGCGATCTGCCCGAGCAGCCTGTTGAGCTCCTTGTTGGCGTCCCTCAGGGTGCGGCAGTCCTTCATGTAGGCCGAGGCCCACTTCTTGGCGTCCTTGCTCAGGCATATGTCGGCGTGGTGTTCCATGCAGATGGTGCGCACCTGCGCCAGCCACACCGCCAGTCGCACTCTGAACTCGGCTTTCAAGGAGACTCTAACCCCACTTTGAAACTTAGTGCACCAGTGCCTCATGGGGACCCTCTCGGCTGACTAGGACAGACAGCGACGTGCTCAAGCCGGTCTCGGGAAAACTTTGCAGCCTACTCTTTTGAACAAATGATTACCTGACCGTAATTCGGTGCAGCACCTTGTTCTACGCTCTCTTGCATTCGCAGTTATTTTGTCAGGCGTTTGCAGTAAAGATATCGAATGTTGAGACCTATTGCGAGCCTTTTTTTATTGTCTTAAATATTTATGATCTTGAAAACTTGTGAATATTACGCTGCTGATGCGGTGAAATGCTTACTCTTCGCAGTGAAAACTGTGGCGGCCACAACAAAAAACACCTTCGCCCACTGCCACCACTACGCGAAAGTTGTCTGTCCTTCTCTGTTGTCACTCCACCGCCCGGCGTGTACAGCAGACAGCGCAACATTTCTGGACAAAAATATTTTTGGATAGGAAGGAGTTTATGAAGGCAATTTTTAATATAAGATTTAAATATAGTAATCAATATATTCGCAGATCTCCCGTCGGCAGGTTCGCATTTCTTTTTTTTTTTTGCTGTTAACGTTTTTGTTACCGTCAAAAGCATTCCCCATTGGTTTTCTATCGCAGTCTTAACTGCTCGATGCGAACGCTGGAAACACTATGAAAGAAAGATTTTGCTACATATCGGGGTAATAAACCATTATCTTCAATATTTCCATATCAGTACCTTACACTTTTTCAATATTCAAAATTGTTGTCCAAGAATGTTGGACATGAGCCTCAGATTCACCTTCTCAGCTGTGAAGTTTAAAATGGCTGACTAAAGTCAAGTCCAGCTCGCTGCTTTGACAGAGAATAATTTCGCTTTACATTATAGACGTGACATAGCCTTACCACGCTGATCAGCCACTAGTAGGGCTTCGCAAGCCTAGCACCTGCCTTTAAGACAGCTAGTTCTATTTGAAAAGCCCAGCTTTTAAGAAAAATTAGGCGCATTAGGGAAACTAGGGCACCTAGGATACCGCTGCTGTGAAATCCAGGCCGCTAAGCACTTGCGGCATATTTGCAAGGCTGCACACAACTACGACAAGCTCAGTTGACTACTGTGTCTCAGTTTATAGGTTGGTAAGGATTGACGTAAGTGTGATTCGTCTTTTCTAATGCGTACTGTTAGGATTTTGAATTCGATGTATGACAAAGATCAAAAGATTTTTGTTACTGTGATCAAAACTTGTAGTCCACTGTCAACATACAGACGCTGTGAAATTCATGAGCCTATTTGGCCGGTTATTTTGGGCACCCAAAAAACGCGATACCACATTGTCTACTTCTGGACTTTTGAAGGGTTCTCTAACGTGTTCCGGCGTTGCACAGTACACGGGCGAACTAAATGTCTTGGAGCTGTCCCCCAGAAATAAATTTTTGTAACGGCGTCGTCCCCATTTCGTATTCCCTTGACTAACCTGACATTCCGATGCATAAAGATGGTTCACCATCGCGGTCGAACATACTCATCGGGATTTTTATTTTTGAGGAGAGCTTAAATTTACCGCTAAACGGAAGCACGTAAGTTAAAACGCTCCTTTAATTAATTGCATCAGTTCATTCCATCATAAAAGAGAGATTAAAAGGAAAAATAAAAGCACTCCAGTGTTGAGAGTCATGATATATCGAAACACTGAACTCCTGTGACTCGCAAGCAATGCAACATCGGGGAACGCGGCAAGCCGCATACTAGCGCCATCGACCATTGGGCGCGCGCTATTGCAGGCACGCAGTCTTATCGACCTCATCGAAAATAACTTCGGCCCTGCCATGTGCGACACAACGCAATCCAAAAGCGATAGCCTCCACACCTGGTCGTTGTCGCACGGGTCAAATTCGTACTTGATGGACTTTCCCAACACTTGGTTCTCTTGCAGGAAGCATTCCACCGTGTACTGCCGCGTAATCTGCAATGGCATTGGGACAAGCAAAAAAAAAATGAATAGAGAAGCCACAAGAAGCATTTGGCAAGCATTTCGCTAACCTAAGGCTTTTTCAAGGGGGAAATCACAACACTCATCGTATGTAATGTTAATTCGAGATTGACTGGAGGCCCAGGCCCGCCTTCTCTTTCGCTGACTGGAGCAACTGTGAATGGGTACCTGCCAATATTAAACTTTTCATACGCTGAAGAGTGTGAGAATCAGGGCTCAGGGGCAGCATTTTGGAACCATTTTTTTTGCCAATCCATAATTTTTTATATTTGTGTTTGGCCGTACGGTTCGCCTTTAATACCACAGCCGGCAAATGACATTCCTTATCGCACGATATCAGCCATGACGTCGAAGGCGGCAGCTGTTATTGGTCAAGGCGGAGAAGAATAACCAGCAATAATTTCTACAAAACGCTGCCGCAGATTATCAAAATTATTCGCATTTCTTGCTCATGATCATTCCCTGTTTCCCGGCCCGGGCGTACCGAAAATTCCGCCACTCGCGTGCGCACTGAACCGGCTTTTAAGCATGACAAATCTTTTTTATTAAGGAAATACAAAAATAAAAAATATTTATTTTTGCTGTATTAAAAAAAAGTTGACCCCAAGCAATATCAAATCTTTTCAAGTTCGTATCACTTGAGGAGTTTGGAAAAAAAAAATAAGGGGAAATTTAGAAAACAATTTTAAGCAAACTGTTTATATAAAAAAAAGAAACTAAATTGCAGAGTGCAGACTAGGCAAGCCTTCGTTTTGATGGTCCAGTAGGGCAGAATCACGTGAAGCCGCACTTAAGCAATAATGTTAGTGTACACACAATGTTCTAGTGCTATTAATCTTTGCTTGAAAGGAGAGCAAAAATTGTCTACTTCCTTTTGTGAATGTAATAGCGTGCAATAACATTATCAGAAGACACAATTATCTCCGGGCTATAACAGTGGATACATTTGCTGTTTTTTTTCTCTACATGGAGAAAGGAAACGCTGTGCATTAGAACGCTTTTGCTACTCCTATTCTATTTCTTTCTTTTTCCGTCTCTATCAACAGCACTGGTCAAACAACAAACGCGGCACTTAAGAGAGTGCAAAACCAGAATCTGATCAAGTCAGATCAGTACACACGTAGTGGGTAATAAAAAAATCGATTCGTAATGAAGGGAAGCAATACTAAATCTCTTTGTACTAAGTCTCTTCGTACAATTCACAGGCATTGTTTGAATTACGGCACAAACTAATCAAAAGCACAAAACGTACACACAAATTATCGTACAAGCATGTCCATGCTGTATATAAATCACTTATAGGGCAGATGCATAACGTCTTGCGAATTTCACGATAATTATGGGTTCAAATCTATATAGATTGTGGGTAAAGCAAGCCCAGTTTTTCTGCGCTAGCACTTTAAATGGTGATGCAATCGACAATTAAATTTCAGGCTTCTTCTCAACGCACCAAAGGTGTGCGAAGAAGCTCGGTGGTGACGTCACAGGTGAGATTTTAAATTTCCTCTGCCTTCGCCCACAGCTAGCTGAGCGTCGTCGTGTGCCAAAAAACAACGGTCCGGAAGCGCTGCTTTTAATGCCGCTGTTTTTCTTTCCCCTCAAAAAAAAGCGTTTCTGTGCTGACAGTGCTGTAAATGTGCCGGTACTGCAGGTGACGCCATCATGCGTTCCCCACCTGGTGCTGTGCACTGCGGATAAGTGTGAACACCGTCGCAGCTCTAATCAGTGATTATGTCGCCATTTAGAATGCTAACTCAAAAAGACTTCGCATATTTTGCCTGCAAATTACGACACATTCGAAGCTGTAAGCCTGACGAATTCCAAGATATCTTCAGTTGCCATTTAAGGTTGTTCCCAAAGCCGTAATTTTAGGAAGACTTTATTTTTATTTTAAGACGTTATTTTTTAAGTGTGTGCGGGAAAACTCACATGACCAGCATCTTCGAGGATTCTGGAAAACGACGAGTTGCAAGCAGCCACTGTGAGCAGCTCGGTGCGGCTCATGAGCTGGATGTATTCTTTCACTTTCTCCGAGACGTCACAGTCTAGAGACTGGAAGCCATTGGGTGAGGTCGGAAGAGAGGTTGAAAGAGGTAGATGAATTCCTATGTTATTGAGGGGCATCACAAAGTAAATCAGGCATCCAAAAAGTCAGGTGATGGCTGCAGTGACTATCAGGAGCAAAAATCGCAAGGAATATCACGTAGGTGCTTGTACAATTACTAAAAACAGACGAGCAAAATTCCTCCAAACCGTTTTTTCTGAAAAACAACGTGTCGTTAAGATGAAACAGAATGTTGAAGTGCTATTTGATTATTAGGTGTCAGGAGTCAGCTGTAGTACACAGAAATAATAATAAAAGCTTTAACAGGCTGTACAAAAGAACTGGAACCATTATATCCTACGACCATAATTACACCGAAAAACATTCTAAGAATTTCATATTTCCTACTTGAGTATATCAACCAAAGTTGTTAGATGATAAAAAAAAAGAATTGTTTGGTATAAATAGTGCCAAAAGGACTACTATAAGGGTAAAGCTCTGTCGATATATTGGAAACAAAGTGGCATTGACGTGCGTACAATGCAGCGTCTCAAAACCCTTGATCGAGATTCTTCACTTGCATTAATGCCACATTGTATTGCAAACCCGATTTTCTGTGGAAAAAATACAGTTTCAAAGTTCGCCCTTCTCTCTTCCCATGCGTTCCTGCAGATAGCAGATTTTTTACAGCTGGAACCTTCCAACTGTTTTTTTTTTCTTATTGAAACCTTAGAACCTGAAAAACCGTCATAACCTCTGCACTTTTCTAAGACTTCTACAAGGTGACCAATTATTCCATATAAAGTATCCAGGATAATGTACATTCTCTTCGCAATGCTATAATGTCAATTATTCGGCATTTTTGCAAGACACCCTGATTGGTGCTACCGCAGCCCAGTATTTAATATTCTGCGGGTGTTTTTCTGCACACCATGCCTGTCGTGAGCCGAAGACCTCTTCCTCTTTCTTAAAACGAAATGAAACTCCTTTTCATGAATCGTTCCTCTGTTTCCTGGTCATTAGTCAGCCTCGCCTGCCGTAATAGAGCTAGTGACTGACACTGTGCATTTAAGTGCCAGCAATGAACTGCAGAAGAACCGACAACTGAGCTAGTTGGTGCATCTTTAAGCCGTGGTAAAAACAGCGCAAAAAGCTTGGAAAAATTTGTGCCATAATAGATAGGAAAGCAAAGGCTAAAAAACAGAAACCAACCGGGAGTAGAGCCTGCAAAATAAACCACCAAAAGAAGTTTACGTCATGTGCTGAAAGCGTAGTGTATGACATTGAGTTTTCCTGTGGCAAGAAATACATTGGCCAAACGGGAAAATGTGTGAACACCCGTCTTCGTCAGCATCATACCTCGTTAAATGGCCCCCCATCGTCCAACCTTGCATTACATTTTAGAGATTGCCCCCTGAATAAGATCCCAGGTTCCCCCGACAAAAAAATGTGCAACCCTCTTTTCCATGAGACAAAAGTTGTTTGCAGGCACAGGGATAAATTGACAAGGGAACTGTGTGAGGCGTATCGCATCCACGCGAATGGTGATGCATGCGTCAGCACACCGTCAGTGCTTCTTCACGAATGTGAGATTAAGTATCTAGATTCGCACGATTAGAAGGATGTTAAGAGGGGCGTGTTCCCTGGTTGTTTTAGGAGTGTATTAATACCTGTGTTTTTTCCAATAAACTTTTGTTGTTAGTCAGCGCTTGTTCGTCTTCTTCTGTCTTCTCTGTGTCTGTCGTCGCTGCGCTGTTTTACCACGGCTTAAAGTGCCAGCCATCACGTCACAAGCCTCAATAACCAATGGTATAAGGGCAAACTGATGAATTCAGAGAAGGATCTCGTAAAATGCGCCTCCTGGTGAGCTTTCTTTAGCGGCACTATGCGATATGGCACTCCTGCCCACTATTTTGCTGGCCTCTCGACATGACGTTGTGCCCCTTCGCATGTTTGTACTTGAGTACAATTCCCACGCGCCGTTAACAAAGCAGACAGCTTGCTAACACCAACGAATTTCTCAGCACGTCTTGTGAGCGGCACGAGCTTTGTATTTGACCTCTCGTAGATGTAGCGGTAGTGTGTAAAGATACAGGAAACTTAGCTGCTTTGAGGCAGTGTAAATTAACAGTTAAGTACGACTGTGTATATTAGACAGGCAGGCATCGCAAGGTTCTCAGACTTGTGAGCATGCGCAGAGAGGGTGAGGGAAAGAGGGTAGGCACCTGCAGGATGTCTGGCAGGTCCGTCTCGTAGAACCGGTTCTGGTGCGCGTTGGCTGCCACCAGGGCGAGGATGTAGTCGTTTCGGGCTTTCGTCGACTGGATATCGCACGCTTCCCTCCGAGACGAGAACTGCGCGCGGCAAAGAGGACCACCGGAAAAACGACGTGAGAACGCAGCAAGAATTAACGCAGTCAAGATCGCTGTCAAGAAATTGAAAACAGAATAGAGCATGATGAGAACAAAGCGTGCACCTTGTACAGAGCAAGGTATAAATATTTGCATCAGGTGAGCCAAAAGATCGTGTTTTTTGCCTGAATTACTGGTGGACATAGAAAAGTTGTGAAACGAACTCCCGAAACCCATTTTGTGGTAACAGTCATTTTACTATCTTCGTTTCCTTGCATTCCTTCAACAACCTCACAACAAACTCACAGCAATGGCCGCTTCCGGACAGAAAAAAAAATAATTCTAGTATGAAACGAGCAGCACACGCCAGCAAATTACTGGGCAGCAAACTATTGATTTATTTTACTAGCGAGGGTTTTGTTTAGTGCTTGTTTCATTTCCGAAACCAAATCGCCGATCTATACAACGCTTTGTTCTGCTTTTTGTTTTGTTATTGCTCATTGTGTAAGTTATGCATTTTTTGAATATTTAAAACAATTATGCATGGACCCCAGGTCTCATAGATGGGCTAGTTAAATAATCGCCTGTCAGTAGCGGACAAAACGCGTTTACTTTCATTACTTCTATGTGGGGTGACCTCAGTAGATAATGAATTTTTGTTAATTTGGCTGCTCCGACACAGCCTATGAAAGTTTTCTAATGCGTGGTTTTCGAGCTATCATCTTCAGAACTGTTCAGACAAAATTTGAAATGAACGCAGGAATATTAATTGGCGCTCTGTGAGGAATGACGCGGCAGGGTAAGACGTAGTCGAATGAAAGAAAACACGCACGCTCGCGTGTGTGTTTTGTGTCTTTCGTCCACGTCTTTCCTTACCGCGCCATTCCTCCCAGAGCATATCGCACCAACTTGCCCAAACCTTTGCGCTGCTTAATTCGCACGTTGGGTTTGAAGAGCAGTGCAATCTGGGGACGCACACTGACTAAGCACAGATATAATTTCATATTCCGAAATTGTAATAAGAGGGCCATACATTTCAGGTGTAAAACTAACTCATTCGGGTTGTGTTCCCTACCCATTGCAGCCTGACAGACTTTGCCGCGGAGAGTTCCCGAGTGATAATGACAGTTGCTGATGTGCGTGTTTCCAAACTTATTATTCCGCCCATCGCACACCACTCAAGTAGTGACAGCCTGCTCACTTCGTCCAAGTCACTCGACGCTTCGTAATTTCTATGTTTTTCAAGTGCCAGCGATATACTTCTTGCAATGAATCGAGCATATTGCAAACATCGCCACTGAGAAGTCAATCATTGTCGATTAACGAACACATATTGAATTTTGAAAAGGACAGGATAAAAATTGTACAATAGCGGACTTCACTCCAATCACCTACTAAACTTTCATATTCGAGAGAAAAAAGCAAAGTAAAACTTCTATTATGAAATATCTGTGCGAAGTGGGCGGAGCAGAACCTTGAGAAAAGAATAACAAAAAAGTTTGCCGCGGCCTAAGTGTATATTATAAAAAAAAAGTCTGCAGACTATATTAGTGCACATGGGTCATCTCAAATTGAGAACGCAGCTAAGTCTTCCTCTTTCACTATTTTGCAGAGATACCGAATATGCCCCGTCGTAAAGAAAAGTGAAATACAAAAATAAAAACATAGGACCCGCGCAGTCGATTACTTACTTTTTGACTGTTCTTTTGTAAAGACGTGATCGACTGAAATATGCGGCCTTTCTTCTTTTTTAACCTGGAAGAAAGAAAAGAGAGGTATTTCGCTGTCACGGTAATAAAAATTGAAACGCACGCGAAACTGTACGAACATGGAGATTCGGACATCGACCAAAAGCACGACGCAATCGATCCCCGGCGCTGTCTGGGCTGTCTGGGTTCATTATGCTGGAAAAAAGGTTCTATTCAGGAATTACGAAATCACTCTATTCAGAGTAGCTGTACCACATTATTGATTCGGTTGGTGGAAGCCACAGGACCCCAAAAGAACTGCAATAAAAAAAAGTAACACTATTTTGCAGTTGAAAACAGGGGGATAATTTCCATTAACATCCAGTCCAGGGAAAGCAGCACTACTACGGCCCTAGAAAACACGTCGTTCCCGTTTCGATATTTCCATTGATTCTGACTCTCTCTGGCAGCTGCTAACCTCCTGGTTAACATATTTCGTAAACGACGGCTCCATAAAGCCGGAGATCCTCTAGCCAGGATAAGTCTTTATTCAGCTACGAAGTTTTGAGAAATCCTTATCTGTTTCCTTTTTAATCGCATGGCTGAGCTGTGGTGGATGTCAATGGTGGTGGTGGCGATGGTACTGCTAGGCGCTTGGCAGCAGAGTTGGAAAGCAGCCCAGGCAATTCGGGTGTCTTCACATTTTTGAGTGACACGGACCTCGACTCCTGGTTGTGATGTTATCAAATGCGCGTGCACACATATTCGCATCTCTCTCGTCAAACCATCGCCACCCATCACAATCCTCTTTCTTCTCATCTTCCTCTTCCCCTGTGCAGAGTAGCAAGCCAGATATCCCTCTTTCCGGCCGACTTCTTTGCCTTATTTTCGTTAAGCTTATACCGGGTGTCCCAGCTAACTAGAGCCAAGGGCTAAAAAATAAATTATTAGAGACAGGGCAGTGAAACCAGTTGCATATTGGTGGCAGCTTGTTTAAAGTCAATATTTATTATTTATATAATTAAACTTAAATAGACTATTCATTAATTACAAAACAAAAATTGTCTGTGGTGCGCAAGATGGCTGTCACTAATATGCAACTTGTTCCACTCGCCTATCTCTAATAATTTTGTTTTATCCTTGGATCAAGTTAGTTGGGACACCCGGTATATCTCTCTATAATGGTTATTATTTCATCATTTGACATCTACTTCCTCTTTAGAAATTAAGCAAGGAATTACGTCTAACCACATCAGGCTGACAATGAAACCGTGGTGGCAATGCAGTACTATTCTAATTTTTCTGACACCTGTTCATGAACACTTCGTACCTTCATGACCAAGTTATCGTATACAAGCTCGCTTTTTGTTATCACTCTTTTCTATAAGGCTGTTCTGATCAATGTGCTCAGTCGCAAAACTTCCCAGTTTTCCTGCATGCTGAAAAATTAGTAGGAATGGTGAGCAGGTAAAAAAAGAAAAAAAAAGAACCTGTTCGTAATTGCTGGGATTTTTCAATGTTTGTCATATCGCACGACACACAGGCGCTCTTTGCGTTCCGTCCAATCGAAATGCGGCCTCCGCGTCAGAGAATTATCCTGAGAGGTTGTGCTCACCAAATGTATACACCATAGCCACAGCGCCATGGCGGCGGCTAAAGTAAGGAATGAACGTCATTTCCGGGGCTAAAATTAGATTTATAAAGTTATATGATAAGCTAATTTATTATTGCGCACTCGAAATGTGTTAAAATGGCCCTGAAATACTTCAGCATATATGCACATCTTTGTAGTTTTCTCTTCTCTTGCTTGTTTTGGTTTTGTTCCTTTCTTGTGAGTCGTGCCTTATCTTTAGTCAGGACTATTTCTGTTGTGCCTTTAAAAATAAAGTGCTCTCTCTGGCCGATTTCCGTGATCAGAGAAAATCGGATGAAGTGTACTAGCGCATCTAGAAGAAATATAATAAGAAACGCAGAGAAAGAATAACAGAGGAAATAAGAATAGAAGTACAAGCGGAAGTGAAGAAGGAAGGAAAGAAATAAAGAAAGAAGGAAAGAACGAAAGAAAGAAATAAATAAAGAAAGAAAGAAAGAACGAGCGAAAGAAAGCAGGAAAGAAAGAAAGAAAGAGAGTGAAAGAAGGCAAGAAAGAAAGAAAGAAAGAAAGGAAGAAAGAAAGAAAGAAAGAAAGAAGGAAAGAAAGAAAGAAAGAAAGAAAGAAAGAAAGAAAGAAAGAAAGAAAGAAAGAAAGAAAGAAAGAAAGAAAGAAAGAAAGAAAGAAAGAAAGAAAGAAAGAAAGAAAGAAAGAAAGAAAGCTGAGCGCAGGCCACGAGCCTCATCTCGGGGCCCGATTTGCCCTGACGTCTTTCCTTTGTGGCGGCAGCCTTCCGTCCGGCCTCCGTCCGATAAACGAATATACTTGCTCAACTTAGCTTGGGTGACATTAGAGAGTTTCAGATAGCGGAGGCATACTTTTGTAGACGTATACCGATTACCACGGGCGCCTATGCCCACGCGGTGTAGACAGGTGGTATTCCAGTACGCCCGTCTGCATAAATACTTCTTCGTTATGCTAAAACTCTCCATTGTGCTAACACTTCAGTCAGCGAGTTGTTTCGTAGCACGGTGTTCTATGCGAAGAGGTGCATCCTCTGCGTATAGGCAAATTCGAAGAGGGAAGAAAAGAACGATTGCCCTATCTCCTTTGAAGGGCAACTGGTTCAGTAAAGAAATCCTCGCAATCATATCCCGTATCTGGTGGGGCTCTTGATTTGCGAAGAGTGGAGACCCCATTCGCTAAGCGTGACAGGTGCTCACTTCTCCTCGGCGTCGTGCGCCTTGTCCCGTGCCTCGTGCGCCATGTGCTCCTCCTCGAAGTACAGCTTCTTGGTCTTGTCCACGTCCTGGACGCACTGCTGCACTTCCTCCTGGATGCGGCGCAGGCTGTCGAAGCACTGCGCAGAAACCAACCGGCGTGCAAGCCACCACTCAGTATCACGCTTAGAGCAGAAAAAAGAAAAAAAAAAGAAGAATGTGCTTGTGCTCTTTGCCTTCAGGACGGAAATGAATTTAAAAAGAGGACGATAAATTTAACTGGGGTGACGTGTATTGCTTCAGTTGGTAGACCACTGTACGCCATCTACGGAGGTCATGGGTTCGGACCGCGCTCGCGGCATGTGATTGTTTTTTATTCTACTTTTTTGTCGATGATATTTCAGGCAGAAAGTGATTACATTGCCGATTCTACATTAATATTCATTATTAACACCAATTAAAACGTTGTCCTGTGCCTTTCTTGGTTTCGATGTCTGTTTGCATCCTTAATATGCAGCATGTCATAACGAGACCTTCATTTCCCTACCTTGTCTCTTTTGTGCTAATTGTGGCTTTTTAATGGGTGTCGTCAGTATAAACTTTGAAACGGCATTTGAGAGACTCTGCGGACATTTCATATCTGAGGCTGCTAAATTTAGTCAGAAGTCTCCTCACCACTTTTCAGTGCGGATCATGATTGCGAAACAAAACATCGAAGTTAACAATGGTCTTTCCCGGCATTAAGAAGATAAATAAACACAGGCACGGCAGCTGCACCACTGTTCCCACGCCGACTGGCAGCCCACAAATTGCGTTAAACTCCGCAGGGTCAGAACGATTATGAAGCGCTAATTCCGCCGCGCGATATGCACGGAAGCAACAGTTCGTCAAGTGAGCTGTATTCCTCGTTCGAGAATACTGCTGCAAGGCGCCTCGGACAATCAATCGCGACAAGTGAGCGTCACGTAAGTTGCAGCTCCCACCAGCACTCCTTATCACGCCTTCAGCCACCGTGCATCTGATGCCGCTAACTTTGTTGCGATCTCTGCGATGACTGCCCGGCAGTACACGCAGCTGTTAATGTCACTGATACAGCGACGTCGTATGTAACCGGCAATGACGACGGCAGTGTGGTAACGACAGTGCGCCAGTCCTGGCTAGAGAGGACCCCTAACGTATACCTCTGTAACAAGACAACTCATCGGCGCCGATAAGAGCGCGACAGCGTATGGGAAGGCGCGAGAATCAAAGAGCAGGGCACTGTGGGCGAAATAAAAATAGCGTGGTCGCATCGACTGCTGTGCAGGGCTTCGTGTACCTCTCCAACACCTGTTGCACTGTAACACTAATCTGTAAGCAAAGCAAGGCGATGGATAATAAAGCGAACGAGAATCAGGCAGTAGAAACAACGTGATCCAAAAGAGCGCAGATGCAACGCGCGTAATGCGGATCGGAGCACACGGCCGTTAATGCGTGACAGCGAGTCAAACTGGAGCTCATACGCGCTAAGCCTTGGCTCGGATGCCATATGGCATAGTTCGACGATTTATGCTCAGAAAGACTAACACATGCGGGGCCGAGACTGCGAGTAGACCTTTTATCCGAACATTTCTTTTATCCGAAGTTAGCAGGCACAGCCATTCACGCTGCGAGGTCAAGCTCAACATAAGAAGACAAACTAACTTCGCGTGTTAGTTTTACTTATTCATATTTGATAAGTCTTCCGCTTCATTCCATTCTTAATGAAGCAAGTTCCATGCTTCATTAAAGTGCGGACACGCTAAATTAATTAATTAATCGAAATATTTAGCACTTCATGCCGAGTTTGATATGCCGGAAGGTCTTTCTGAACGTGGCTGTTTTCAAACGCTTACCGATGCAAAAAACAGTAACATAATGTGATGTACCTCCGGCTGCGATGCCCTTGAGTTCTTATTCTTGCATCACGGTCAAACCAGCGTAAATCTTTGAGGCTAATTTGACAGGAGAGTGAGCACAAGAATCGCCAGGCTTTCTAGCGAACGCGAAACTAGGGAATTATGCATCGTCCTCGCCACTCACTGCTCTCCGCTTGTTTCTTAGCACGTTCGGGAAAAACGGGAGAGAGAGGGGGGGGGGGGGGGCAGCGAGGACTCGAAGGGGGAGCACAAACAGCCCAACGCGAGAACAAGAAGACTCTCTTCCGAGTGCTCATGCATATTCAACGTCCAGCAGCTGGGATCACCGGAGAACGTCTTGAATATACGCGCGATACCGGAGATTAATTACGGACACGAGCGAATGTACAAGGCACAAAGTGTGGTTGTATGCCTGCGTTGCTCCCAGCTGCGAGGAGAGAATTCACACGATTTGATTATTTACGGAGAGCCAGGTAATAAGTTCTGTGAAGGAAAGTCCAGAAGAATAAACTCTTTTATAGCATCAATAGTAATGACGATGGTAATGAAAGGGTGCGAAAACGAAAAACGATTTAAACTAAAAACAGACACAATGTATTTGTCGCCGTGTCCCATGATAGCGACACACACGTCCGACAGCACACGTCTGCACAGTTATTGTAGTTCTGGCATTATACTGCCTGCGAACAGAGCGTGTCGCAAACATAAAAAAAGTACAGCATTCATGTTTTGTTATAGCTTAGCCTACTTGCACTGCGGTGATATTGGAACAGCTTTTCTTTACTCAGAACAAAATCACAGCAGCCAGACGACCTGACTTACCTCCGAGATTCCTAGACAAAGATGCCAGCTCACAGAAACAGCGGTCAGCTTCCAGTGCGATATCAATGAATGTCTCGGAAATGTTAGAAAAACAAAGGCTATTGTCCGAGAAACAACTCCTGCCGACACATTTTTGTGAGGAAAAACTTCTTAGGTCCTGCAGTGCTGATGGGGCTCAAGGGTAAGCTGTACTGGCTGAAATCAGGCTAATTAATGAGTGCCACTTCAGAGTCAACGGCGTGGCTCCTGTTAACTGCGTGCCCTGAATTTCTCTTTTGTAAGAATTTTCACGCTTTGTCCTCTGATGACATGGCATGAATGTAGAGCTGGGGGCTGCAAAAATAATCAATGAAACAATTAAACAAGCCCGTTCCAAGTAAGTACGGTGGGTGATAAATCAGAAGCTGAATGAACAGCCGCCAGATAAAAGACTTTCTCGAATGCAAAAAAAAAACAAAGAAAATAGTAAGCACTTCCGTCTTTGTTCGCTCAGATAGCGGTCTCCACAGCTACAAAAAGGCTCCCCACAAAGCTTATCGCAAAAATAAAGGACAAAGAAGAAAGCAACGTTAGGAAAGAAGTAACCGTTCATAAAAGAATGTAGGCAGAGAGAATGAAAAGGGTGAGGACAATCTACCTTCTTGGCCACGTGCAGTTTGTTGGCTCGGACGTTCTTGGCGTTCTCCGATATCTGCTGCGAGAAGACCTCGGCTGCGGCCAGCCGAGCCTTCGCGATCTTTTCCGTCTCGTCCAGGAGCATCCGCCACACGCCGAACACAGTCCTGCACGGTTCGAGCACGGTTCGAAAGGCACGCGGATAGCCTGACAGCAAGAAACCAGTTTCATTGTGTCGCGTTTATATGGCTTACAGCTATGATTCATCATTTAGTACACATTTGCTCTTTGCATGTTGAACAGCAGATGTTGTTTAGTATTTGGAAGTTTAGTACGTAAGTATGTAAATCGTCTCGTAAGTAATTCAAGTCACCACTAAACTATTCTCATTCCCACAAAATGCGTCTGAGGGAGAGTAGGAAGACAGCAATGCAGCTTAACACAAAATGGGCTAGGAACGGTAGAGGCATTGCTGGCCCACTCCTCCCCCTTGCGATCTCTATGCATCATCTGTAGTCATGACAATGTTACATGGGCTTCTCGCTGTTAGCAGCGAGACTTCTCTTTCATTGGGTGGTTAAGAAATGTGAAGTACTCATTTAGTTTTTCTTGTGCGGGTGTTTGTGCCTTTCACTTCTATGCTCTTTTGGATTTTCTTGTGCCTTTATCCGGGTTTCCGAACCAAAATAACATTAATAATAATTATCGGGATGCTGCCGGAGCCTCCACGTATCCAGAATGCTTTCATTTGGTTAGGGAGGATGCCAATATCGCTAATCCATCGCGGCGGGCACCACTCCAGTGTTAAAGATCTTGACACCTTAATTCCAGCGCGATCCGCCAGTAGTTAATTAAACAGAGCTAAGAATTAACCAAGACGCCGTTTGGAACAGAAATCATATGTATAAGTTATTTTGCAGCTGTGCTGCTAAAACTCACCCCAACGATCAGTCTGTCTGGCCTGTCATAATCCTTTCGAGTTTTTAATATAGCAAAACACAACCGCGCTTGCATCTGAGAACCAAACACAATTGCTACTCACTCCCCATATGTCTGGATTTTTACTTGTCTGCTAATCAATACTGTCTGCTGAGCGTTGGCTCGCGTCTGGTTATTGAAATTCTGCCAACGCGCGGAAATTAAAGTTATCGACCTGAGCGTTCCCTCGCGTTCCATGCTGCAGCAAATAAGCTCAAGCCGCAGCTCAAGAGGAGTAATTTGGAGAGAAGATAGGCCTCGTTTAAGCCTGTTTTCTGCGCCCGGAGGGAAGAGAAATGCTGGCGCATGTATCCGCCACGTGGTCTGTGGTTTACATTAAAGAAAAAGCCAAGCACTCAATATGAGCCCGATATGTTGTGCTAGTGATGGCAGCAGTATTATTATATTGCCGCTGCTTCCTATCCCAATCTGTTCTCTCGTGCGATCTAATGAAACCGTCGAGGACAGACACCGAACCACGCAACGTAAGCAGATGTTATGCTTGGGTCCCGTAGTATACAGATCAAAAACTTTCATGTATCGGTTGTTAATATTTGTCACATTGTCCTCTCAAGATAAGTTTATCGGTTTGTTTATAATGCAACGCTCATCACACGAGAAGGTAAGAAATGTGGAAGGCGGTGACATCACGAATGGCAAATGTCGCGTACGGTCGAGGTAACAGAATTCCCGTATTTACCTCGTCGGACGAAGCGAATCCTTACGTAAGATGAACTGGGCTTCCATCTGTATATCCCTATGATATAACTATTTGCCGACTAGACAGTATTTATACCGAGAATGGGGAGACAAGTCAGCAGTTAAAAAAAAGCTCACTTGCAGGCTCTTTCGTTACACAGACCACACAAATATACAGTTACGCCAAAAGCCAGTCGCCTGTGTTTCTGACATGCATGGAGCTGGAGGGAAATCAATTTCAAGTTTCCCATTTTTTTAGTTAATTTCCGTGCATTGAACTGAACTTTGAGCCAAGTGATATGTATGTGTGTACATGCCTTAAAGGGACGCTGAGGACAGATTGTTGTTGGCCTGTGTCGGTAGACTACGAAAGAGGTCACTCTGATCAAAAACGGAGCTTTTATAAGCCAGAAAAGATCAAAAAACGTGAAATACCACCGTCGGCCGATTTCGCTGGCGAACTACCTGCGTTGACACCAAATTTTCCTCGTGGATATCAGAGGATATGTTGCAGTTCAATTCACTCCAACGCGACGGACACCAGTTATCGGTGCGGACATCGCGAGTTTGACCCGAATGCCGTGAAAATATTAAATATAAATTTTCTCAGCCATAATTTGCTCTTTTTTTAACACAACCATAATGAGCAAGAGAACTAATTTTTCAGTGACAACAATAATTGGATAGAGTTCTCCTCAGTGTTCCTTTAACTTTAATCGCTCAGTAGGGATGACTACGGAGTCAAAATAGAATTGAGGAATACATTACTGCCTGAACAGCCAACAAGCACTCTGTGCTTAGGTTGGGCAGGAAAACTTATGTGCTAAACGAAGATGAATAAACATTGATTTGATCTGATTTGATTACGGGAATGTGGAACATTGACTTTATTAAAATAACAACATATTTAATGTTCGAATGTAACGCCGAGTGTTACAAGATTTACCGTAGCTGTTGCTAAGCTGAGAAAGAATACATGAATTAAAGAATACAGATGAGACCGGGAGTCTAGTGAAAACAAAAATTCAAGATGAACTAACGAATCGTAAATCATGTCGCTTCTCTCTTCGCAATCTATCTGAACAAGAAGTGCAAGGCAGTAGTGTTAACAGGCTCTGAGAACGCTTCGGTGCGCAGTAATGATTACCAGCGTCAGAAGCACATCGCAGTCTTACGGCCTACTCCACTGATTGCACCTCCACTGCGAAGAGGCGCCAGCTACACCGACGCCGAACAATTTAACGCGTGCAGAATGCACAGCCGAGCTTTTGTGTACGTTTTTATTTTCTGAATTTGTTTTTTTTTTCCTGCTAATGCAGCAAATCAGACGGAAAGTCTGCATCGACCAGCACCCACTTGTTCTCTTGGCTATCCTCGTTCTTGATCTCGATGCCTGGGGGAGGCTTCTTCTGCAGGTACGTGGTCGCCAGCTTGAGCAGAGCCTGCGCCACGAAAGAAAAATTGCACTAGTACCAGTACGCAAAGAATGCGCGAAGAACGTGGTTTCACATCGCCGAGAATGAAAGCAACAGAGGTAACAAACGGCTATAGTGGGATACAACTCAAGAACGCAGCGGCTTTTCGCCGTCAAAGGACCTCCTTCCAGCCAATGGCGTCGGCCGATTGTCATGAGCCTGCTAGTGTTGACAATGCAAGGAGCGGCGCCACAATGGAGAGACGAGTCTATCCCCGGCCACAGAGGGAAGGCATTATCCCCTTTCATCCGCCACTCCCTGCTTTGTCTCACTAGCAGGGTTATGAGAATCGGTTGACGCCATTGGCTGGAAGGAAGTCTTTTGACAAGGAGAAGCCGCTGCGTTCTTGAGTTGCATCTGACTATGGTTCGACCATATTGCAGCAAAAAACAATTACGTCCGTTTTTCCTTCCTTTTTTTTCTACCTTTGCACGCACAGTTTGAAATTGCAACTCCCATTAAAGAGCCTGTAACCGCCGAAGCAAGGAGCAACTGACATATGAGACATTTACAGAGTGAATTCATATGCAGGTGTTCCCGCTACAAGGACGTAGTGGGGGATGTGCCAGTCCAGGATGAATGTACCCATCCACCCCTAGAAATGTAGGGGTCCATGCATGAAAAACACCCTTGTCGCACCATAATTTTCCAGTCCCGAGCCGGACACACAGGTCGGAGGCTTTCCTCCCTTCAACTTCCCTCATCATCATTCGCTGCTCGACTAAGTCCTGGATACAGCACTGCCTGCGCGTGGCTAAATTTGCAGTAGGGTTGCGAATGGCTCTGGCGATACGATGCTTCAAGAGGAAGCGTCTATGCACATCAGCATACGCGCATAATTTGGTGACGTCAAAGTGACGTTGTAAAGAGTGTGCCAACAAAGAATGGAAAAACAAGATTCTTATATGCGTGCATATTTCTGAGATGACACACGACCAGGCTGTACGTGAAGAACCCGCAGGCCGAAATTCCGGACACCACGGAGGATCAGACGTGCTCGAGGCACTAAGTACACCGTTGGGCGTCATGTTTGTGCACCTGATATCTGTTCCAGAACAGTACTTATCACTCACCAGTTACCAATGCGTTTTAAAGTCAGCGCTACTACGTTAGGTGCCAGTGTGCATTCACTTCCTATCATATTTTGGTTTGTTGTGTTAGGATGTTAGGTGATAGTCCCATAGGGAATTGGAAAATTGAATAAGTGCAAGCGGACTTCAGAAGGAACAGTGCAATGACTTATTTCTTTCTTATAAAGCTCCACAGGCAATGTAAAAGGCTGGTTGATGCTACAAGAAGGGCACACCATGCGCTTTGTTCACACGAAGGCTGCTCAAAGCATCTCGCGTGTGAACATAAACATGCGGCTAGAATGGTTCATACTAAACACCGGTCGTTGAGATTGATATATTTTGTTGCGTCCACGAGGATCAGTCATTAATCAACGCTGCATCGGGGTTAATCGGCAACTTGGAAGTGCTTGGGTTTCCGAAACAAAGTATGGTAAGCGGGTAAGCTGCGTCGAACTTTAATGAAAAGTTTGACTCAACTTTTTCTCAATTACATGACCTTTCTCTTGGCCTGCTTTAAAGGTTGCTTCGCGGCAAGACTAGGTCTAGTCCGAGGATGTTTCTGCCAATGCGGTTATGCACCACTGCTGGAGCACATGACCGTCAAAGTTAATACATCTGCGAGTCAGACAAGCTAGTTGTCCTCTATAGTCCCCAAATCAAATTTTGTGCGCAACTTTCGTCAAACTTTCGTCTCGGAGAGCAAAAAGCGATTTGCGTTCTTTTTTATGTTTGATAAGCCATTGATGTTTGTTATTGAAGCTATTGTTGGAAAGAGATGCGTAGTTTTGTAGAAAGCAGGCGCTTCCATAGTCGTTCTCTTACGACGTCATAACTGCGGTGCTACTGTTTTGGTTGGCTTCAAGCATGCATAAACCCCATGAGTGGTCTTTCATAGCGCATGCAAAACGTCCTTCGTTTCTCGCTAACAAAAAAAAAGAAAAAGATCTGCGTGGCGTCTGCATTGCAAACTCGCCCCCTCCTCAAACAAGCATCGTCGGCTCTACTTGGCATCATTCCAACCCTTCCAGAAGCCGCTAAAAAAGAAGCCGGAAGAAGAAGCCTTCGACAAGAAACAAACACAGGGCAAGCAGAAGCCACTTCCCGCCAGATGGCGCCGCGCCCCAGCGGCCGTAAAACCCCGAGGGAGAAGGAAGAGGACGTCTCACGCCGCTAGGGGGCGTCCGATCGTTTGTCCACTCGAGGCGCAACACACAAGGGCAGCGACGTTGTGCACAACGACGCACGGTCGAAGCGCGTGCCCGCCCCACAGCGGACGCCGCAACAGTTTCGCCCGGGAGCAGCGTGACGTCAGAGGCACCCCGTTGGCTCGGCTAGTTGTTCCCGCTCTCCCTCCATTCCCATATACGGGCGATCAAACGCCGGTCTCGCAAGGGAGCGACCACTATCCCCAGCCTCCACAAGTCGGAAGCCCTGGTTCGGGCTGCTTTTTCACGAAGGAAGAACGCGGCGTCAGTGCGGCGGCACATGCGGAACCCTTTTCAAGAGCATGCAGGGCTTTCAGTCTTGAGAATGTCGCAGAGCTGACCTCGTCAAGCCTAGCATGGCTTTTTGTCTGCGTTTCCTCAGTATTCATAGTACTAAGATATAATTTCATTTGATTTATTTTGATTGGATACAACTTGACGTTGAATGATTAGAGAGACAGAAAGCGAGCTTTTTAATCAAAAAGCAGATATTTTAGGGTTAAAGAATACTTTGTGACAGAAAGGGGAACATAGCTAGCAAAACTGCGAAGTAGTGCTAGGAATTGCAGCTGCTGTCATGCGGTAAAATAGCGCTACAGACTGCGGCTGTTTTCGACAACCGCCGACGCGACACGCCTATAGTGACGTCTACAGCCTTGCTCACAAGTATCCGGGCCATAATCCGTGTAGTGTGAAACTTTTGTCAACACTGACACTTCAATTTTCTGGAGGGTGAGACGAACTTTCGTTTTCACTCTTCCGGGCTCGTGCCGTTTCATAAGCATGGCAAGAGCCAACATCCCGAATTAGCTGCAAAACCTGAAACATAGAAACTTTTGGCCCAGGTTTTACGTATACCCGCGTCTTCAGCGTCGGATGCCAGTGGCTTTCATCGCTCGCGGCCACAATGAACTGCAAGCGTACTGCAGAAAGCTCCTGCGGATGTAACTCGGACTTTATCTCCGTGTCTTTTACAGTGAAGCCACCGGAGACGTTTCCGGCCCTGAAACCTCCGGGATTTACCTTGACCTGCGGGAACAAGCGACCTTCGTAAAGGTCCTCGCCTTAGTGCTAACGTGCGCTCTACGCGCGAAAGCCAGCGCTGCGCTACTTGGTACGGTTTTCCTCGCCTTCACTCTGCTGCAACTGAACTGAGCAGACATTCTTTCTTCCTGACTATCGGGAAATGTCACAGTGTGAAACGCAGCGGAAGGTAGCACCGCCTCGCGCCACGGTCGACAACCTCAACGTTCTGCAAAAAGAGTAAGCTTTGAGGAAGGATGTGACGCACCCGTCGTGAGTATTCGCCCCGGACAAGGAACTAGACAATACGTGGCGTCGATCCGGCTTAACAGCCGGGATTTTAAGAGGCGTTGCTCAGGCGGGGAGGAAGGTCGGCTTTAAGCGTTTAACAGCGAACACTTTTTCCCAGCGCAATTACGCCCTACAAATGCATCCTTTGTGTGGTCAAGGCGCAACTTCTAGGGCCGCGTTTTTCAGGGAACGGGCGCAAAAACGAACCGGAGGTGGTGAAACACCGGATGTTGCGTTGAAGAGTTTCCAGGCGTAGCTGCTGACGTCAGTTCAAGCAAACGTTCTATAACAATAATGGCTGCATTTGGGCGAGTTGGTTTTCCATTCTGAACGTAAAAGCGCAAAAACAAGGACACAGACTAAGGCAGACAACTATTACTATTCTATTAACTATTAACTATTCTATTACTTGGTTATAATTCTCGTCGACACCAGTGCAGAGCCTGCGCATTTAGCTTGGTAGCTTTTCCACTGGCAGTATTAAGCGACACACTATGCTTTCGTGGATGACAGCCCCTCGCGATTTGTTTTAGATAATACTACACAAAACGGTGGACGAGGTTTTTGGACGTTGTTAACCAATTGATTCTAAGCGCTTAGGATCATTTACTGCTGGGCTTTGCAGCTGTGCAAACGGGAACGTGCTGTTGCAAGGAAAGTGGGGAATTCTTCTGGGGAATTGAGCGGCTTGAAAAGCCAGACTTGCTTGCGCTGGCTAGTATCAGGCTGAAATTGAACGGGAAAAATACATAAACAGGAAAAAGGATATTTTCACGTTTTCATGTTCACGTAGCCCAGAGCTGCGCAGCATGAGTCTGCATGTTCTCTCTCTTTCTGTTTTCCCCACCGTCGTCCATCAACTCACCGCTTTCTTCGGGTCCACCTACAGTGATAGAACTACCGCATCTTTCTTTCGCTCATTACCCTTCTCTTTCGCCCACGTGTTATTCACTCCTTGATTGCTTTTTCGGAAACGCAAAAGGTGTCCATGAGCTGTGCGAGGTCACCGCCCATTAAAGATAACCAGGTGGTCGAAATGATTCCGCTGCAACATTCATGACTGGCAATACGCATCGATATTATATTCATTTAGGCAGTAAGGGGTTTCCGCATATTGAATCAAGCTGAATGCTGGAATAATAATAATAATAATAATAATAATAATAATAATAATAATAATAATAATAATAATAATAATAATAATAATAATAATAATAATAATAATAATAATAATAATAATAATAATAATTGGTTTTGGGGAAAGGAGATGGCGCAGTATCTGTCTCGTATATCAGCGGACACCTGAACCGCGCCGTAACGGAAGGGATAAAGGAGGGAGTGAAAGAAGTACGAGGTGCCGTAGTGGAGGGCTCCGGAATAATTCCGACCACCTGGGGATCTTAACGTGCACTGACATCGCACAGCACACGGGCGCCTTAGCGTTTATCTTCCATAAAACCGCAGCCGCCGCGGTCGGGTTCGAAACCGGGAACTACGGATCAGTAGCCGAGCGCCCTAACCACTCAGCCACAGCGGCGGGTGCTGCATGCTGAAACAAAACGCTCAAACAGAGCCTAAAGTAGGCTGACGTTTTATCTTGCCCGTCCGTATTACGCTATGAATCGATATATCGCATTTCGAACCACACTCCCACCTTCGATCGCGGTGCATGCAACTAATAAGGCGACCGGCGACTGCCCGAACAAAGGCTTCCCTAACGCCGGCCGAGGCGCGTATTACGAGAGGGGCAGCTGCCCCCGATGGCGTCGACGCAATTACGCCGCGCTCTAGCCGGGCTTCTCTCTCTCGAGACGCGTGCGAACAAGGATAGATGGGCGGCGCGAAGCTGCGCTCATTTGCTGCGATTTGCACTGAATGCGGCGTGCATTGTCGCCCTGCTGCTTCGGGCGACGCGGATATGCCGTGGACGGAATATTGCCGGCCGCGTGCGGTTCCTTTCCCGCAGCGCCGGTGTCCTTCGTACTCTCCCGGTGGCGCCTGGTTTCGCCGAACGCGCCGGGCTCGGGATTTCACCGCCTCACGAGGGCGCACGCCGGAATCCTTGCACGCATCCGCGCATGCGCTGTGCGGCGGCGTTTTTTCACGAACGATTCATCCACGAAGGCGAAGAGGCGTGGTGCGCGCCACTGGGAAAGTCGACGGCGTTTCAAGGTGAAGAGTGCGGGTCGACTGTGCATGCGCTGTCATCTCCGTCTCTGTCATGTGCGCATGAATAAGCCGTTTCCTGGCTTCTTTTCTGAACATGCGTGCGCCACAACGTACAGTGTTGTTCAAAAGTTTTCAGGTCACAGGGTGAGCTTTTCAGTGGTATATCCCGACACCTAAGATGCTGATAACACCACGAAGTTTCTCGGAGGTGAGAATAGTATTGCTACTACCCTCCACAGAGATTTCCAGCTTCAGTGGTGCCCTAACTGCCCGACTATACTGGCCAAAAGCAGACCAGGTGGCTTGGAAACTTTTGGCCGTCCCTGTACCTGCTTAATATTTGCGTAGCCTCTTAATTAGGAGGCCATAGGAGTAGACGAGAGACAGAAGTAAATACAGTTTATACGCGAAAGAAATAAAACATGCAATGATATCATGCATATAATTTCCTGTATTAATACCGATGACGCAGAAATGTCGCCCTTACTAGTAAGAAGTAAACTATTTCTTTAATTTCTCGGCTGCGGTATTGGTAATTAACACACAAGTACAACAGTATATGACCCAGAGTAATTTACTGTTGTCTGCATGGAACTTGATGTTTTTTAACTAAATAAAGGTGCCTTATAATAGGGCTCAATAAATGCTTAAAAACCTAATCGAAATTCTTTATAAAATATCGGCAGCAACTTGCTACGAATCTCATGGGCCACCAGTATTTACTCTAGATGCAGCAATGACCACAGAGTTGTTTGTTCTGATTAGCTAAATGTTCACGACGCGACTCGACTTGATGACAACCGTACCCAAGAAAGCCGCTATGGAGATAGCATTCTGAAAGTAGTTGCCGCATATGCGTAAATAGAAATATTGCTTAAAATGAAAGCCATGATTAATCAGCTGTTGCCACCAATTAGCAGTTGAAAAAAAAGGTTTATCAAGAAAAATTTAGTTTGCTTCTTTTGCTTTCTTCAACGACGAAGCCTCTTGTCTAGTTTAGGGCGTCATAAAGAGCACTTTTATATGAAAATTTTCATCGGTTCTACAGGGAACGATGTCTCTGTGAAAAGTATGGTCTTAAAATTGCGTCATTAAACGGAAGATGAAATCAACCACAAGAATTTTTCAAGCTTGGAACCATGCATTAGATTTGAAGATGAAATCAACCACAAGAATTTTTCAAGCTTGGAACCATGCATTAGCTTTATTCTGCCATCGCAGCAAGATCGGCAAAATCCCACCCATTGACAGAACAGAGTTATGTGACACAGTGGTTGGAACTCTGCTGCTACATGAAACGAAGATCCGGTGGTGGCACAAAGTATTCACTATGAAGAGCCTTATCGACAGCTAGCTTCAAGCTCAACTACACATAACGGTAAAGTAGGGCCAACTTTCCGCCGAAGAGCGTCAGCTCTCCTGCTGAGCGGAAGGCTTATATAAGCAAGAGTGTACTCAAGTTCGAAACGAGCTTGCTCTAATAATGCGCCTACATAACTCGGGCGGACCTAACACAAACAATGGTTTTCCTGCAGGTTCTAAACAGCCCCCCACCATTAATCAAAGTCGTTTTGAAAGTGGCTTTGCTGAGGCAGACGACCTTGGACACACAAGATCACGTAGGAGTCGGCGCGTAATCCTCTTATCTCGCCGTCAAATCTAAACAAAAATATGGCCTCGTAGCTGATCTCTGTCGCAAGAAAAAAAAAAAGAGTAAGCCAACAGTAGGGGCCAAGCTGTATTCTTCGCGCCATGGCAGCTGTGATAGCGAAAAAAATGGCAACATCAAAAGCAAAAAAAAATGCCGAGGCGTCACTCTGGCTGTCTCTCACTCTTGTCCCGCGCGGACCGCCTCTTAAATTTGAGGCCAAAATTGATAATCGATACACGCACCGCGCCCTTGGACCGACTTCTGCAAAGCGCTGGGATGAAGCTTACGAGAGTGCACCCTTATAGCGTGAGGCGCCTCGGTTAATGAGCAGTGTGGGTTTCAAAAATATTCGAATTAATGGCGTTTCACGTCCCCTCAGCAACAGCGGCCCTTCTACAGTGGGGTGCCGCTCTGGATCAATTTTGGACCGCACACTAAGGAATTCCGCCCATAAGAGCCGCGACACTTGCAAGAAGCTGGATGTCACACCATTCAGTGCATGCTCCAACCGGAGTAGCACATTTGAGAACCAAATTCGCAGTGCAAACTAGTTGGCCTATACCGATTGGTTAGGGTTGTATCACGTTTCGCCAGCGTTTATCAAGCGTATTGTCAATTTGTTACTGTGCGCCACTTATCTGATGTACTCGGTTACTGTGCACGTGTGTTATTGTATCGCTAGCCTATGGTACGCCTCGGTTGCAACCATGCTTCCTTTATAAAGCGAAGCCTGTGACTCGTTTCTGTCTATTACGTTCGTATTGCTGTCCGAATAAATACTCGCCTTCACGGCGTCTCTGGTCAACATGGCGAAGAGACAACACGCTTGATAAAGGTTGATAAAACGTGGTACACTGGTTATCATGACAAATAGTCTACCATCACTCAAAACGGAGCTTGTATAAGTTAGGAAAAACCAAAATATAAATAAGCATAGTTATTGCGGCCAAAGGCCTTTTTACAAGTAAGCTGCAGTGACGTCATTTTTTTTTGTCTTCGAATTACTGAGGCTAGATTGCGGCCCCATTCGTTCGAAGCAGTGATCACGGAGTCCGCGAATGTCTCGACGTCATCATTAACGGGACAAGCTTGAATCCAGTGACAGGAAAAATTATTCCCCATTTAACTACAAATTTATCCGCAGTGAACACTTTTCCCGCTGTCGAATAAACTTCACAAGAACAAGAGAATGTGAAACAGTCGAATTTTACTTGATTGAAATCTTGGACGATGTCCTCCTCAGAGCTCCGTTATAAGAGATAAATGGTTTTAAGTTACAGCTGCACTCCGAGTGGCTAGACTGCTCTTCTTTCAATCTTAGTGCTGTTCATAAAATCCAAAGGCAGAGCCGGAGAGGGAGTGGGTAAGAAGGGCAGGGAGCGAGTTGAGAGCAGACCGTGTTGATTGGCAGCCGGACTGCAGTTAGCAAGCAGAAAGGCTGGTTTCTAATTTGTATTGCAAAACACTGCCGATGAACATTGATCACCATAACCCTTAATCATCTTTAATCATCATTAATCACCATTACAGGCAATGTTTAAAACGCGGATGAAGGAAAGACGCATACACCGCATGGCCTAGCACCAACCAAATGGCCCGTCAACCTATCCTAATTTGTGTGCCATATGACTGCACATCCCACAAATAAACAGCTGGCAGAGGGCACAATTATGCCCATGTACTATTGGCCACAAAAGTTTACGAAACCTGTTCTAGGACAAAAAAAAAATTGCATCGCTGCCTCGTCACCTGCAGCCATCTGGTAATGAAACCAGCTGACAGAGCATGCTCGTTCCCAGACACAGTCAGACATTTCAAGCGATTGGCTTGTGTGACTGCTTGGAATTAAATTTTTTCCCGCTTACCCGCATTCCGTAAACTTATTGGCTTATAGTACACATATACAGCACATATCTCCGCAAAAGAACTCTTCCGCTACGCATGGCACTCCAGCGGGACCCGCAAGTTTACATCAGACCACCATTCTGAACCGATATATATATATATATATATATATATATATATATATATATATATATATATATATATATATATATATATATATATATATATATATATATAACACTGGTGGGCAGACTCAAGGTTTGCTTACACGCAAAACATAAATACCTACGAAAGCAGCAGACTGGACAGCCGCCGCCGTAGCTTAGGTTAGGTTAGGTTAGGTTGGGAGGTCGTGGGTTCGGATCCCACCGGCGGCATGGTTGTTTTTTCTGCTGCTTTATAAGTAATTTTCTTTAAACCAATTTTGATTGACCCTACAAATTAAAAAAAAATAGAAACAAGAAACATTCCCCTATGCGCCTTGGTTTCGGTGACTGTTGGCTTCCATACTATATATATATATATATATATATATATATATATATATATATATATATATATATATATATATATATAATTGTCAGCGGAGTCGTTAAAGCATGGCGGCTAACGGCATGCGGCTAGCAACGTTTCTGTCGATACGATTCTATAGGTGGCGTTCAGTTGGGGACACTTTTGCTCATTTACTTAGAGCTTCAGATCTCCAGGACGTCAAATAGATCGTAGGCATTGCCTTTAAAGGAACGCTTGTGTCTCGGCCAGCCAGATCAAGCCTTCTAGCATTTGTCGAGCTACTGTGCTTAATAATAATAATAATTGGTTTTTGGGGAAAGGAAATGGCGCAGTATCTGTCTCATATATCTTTGGACACCTGAACCGCGCCGTAAGGGAAGGGATAAAGGAGGGAGTGAAAGAAAGGAAGAATAGGTGCCGTAGTGGACGGCTCCGGAATAATTTCGACCACCTGGGGATCTTTAACGTGCACTGACATCGCACAGCACACGGGCGCCTGTCCATTCACTCAACACCGTTAAAAGGGACACTGAAAACAGCTGCATGTAACTTTTGTTCTTCATAAAAATTAACTGCTTGGTTCTCTGTGGCTATCCTGATGTTTATTCGGAATCAAAAGACGCCTTTGTTGCTGAGAATTTCGTATTTAAAAATGGGGACCTTTTTTTTCCCCGCCATTCGATTCGTGACGTCAACAACGAAATAATGTCCGTGATCACTGTTTGGAAGTGAATCGCAGTTTCCTTGTGAGAATGACTCGTGGTGACTATACCTGTATCTAAATTTTTTCCTAGTTTATAAAAACTCAGCTCTAAATGAAAGTAGTCCCGTTTCCATAAGAACGCCGAAACCTGTCGAAACAGGTCAAATAGAATTCGTGTCACCGTCCCCTTTACAACAGAAGTTGTCGGCGAGTTTTACAGCAATTGCTGTATTAGACACTTCAGAGAGGACAACTGAGCTAATTGGTTAGAGTTCTGCTCATAGATGGCGGCACTGCGGTTTGTTGTGCTTAGCGCCGTCAACAATGCCGAACGCTTATTAACAATCTCACGCCGTACGCAATTGCGGACTGTCCCCTCTTGCGCTGTTCCTAATTTTCTCACATACTCAAACGCACAGCATGAAGAAAGTGCACTATGCTGGACTTGCCGTAACCTAAAACAAAGATCACTTCTTTACACAAGACCTGATGGCGACAGGAACGCCGGTGCTATACAAATATTGACGCTGTACGGACACGCTCTATGTCCCGCTGATCTGTAGGCCAATAGCAGCTCGTAATTTTTTAGGAATAACGCGGTTAAGGGTTAACCAAGCTGTCTTGCTACCGCGTTGCATGGTCATATGTTGGGCGCACGGGCTCCAATATTCATAGCGAGAATTTTCTTCTAAAAACTATAGTATTTACTATAGTAAATACTATAGTAAATACTATAGTAAATATTATACTATAGTAAATACTATAGTAAATATTATACTATAGTAAATACTATAGTATAGAAGCTCGCACCGTATTCACAGCGTCGTTTTGCTGAGAATTTCTTCGAGGGCTCTGTGGGCTGCTACCCACACGGAGCTATAGTGGGAAAAAGGAAATGCTTTACTCACATTTCCGTACTCCTTTTCGATGGTCGCCCGGATCTTAGTGAAGTTCCTGAAAACGAGAAAGGAAACAATGAGTGGGAGGTAGTAGACATGAACATTCGAGCCAGTGAATGTTCTTTGAACATTTTAATTTTTTATTGGTTTGGTTTATTTCTTTCAAAATGAAAGGGAAAGCCAAAGCAAAAGGCGGTAAGCCTGACTAGGCCTTAGCTGCCTGATACAAGCGGCAGCACACACCTTTAGAGCAAATACGAGACAAACAATTGCACCAAACAATATAACAAAAATGACACAAATAATAATAATAATAATAATAATAATAATAATAATTGGTTTTTGGTGGAAAGGAAATGGCGCAGTATCTGTCTCATATATCGTTGGACACCTGAACCGCGCCGTAAGGGAAGGGATAAAGGAGGGAGTGAAAGAAGAGAGGAACAAATAGGTCCGTAGTGGAGGGCTCCGGAATAATTTCGACCACCTGGGGATCTTTAACGTGCACTGACATCGCACAGCACACTGGCGCCTTAGCGTTTTTCCTCCATAAAAACGCAGCCGCCGCGGTCGGGCTCGAACCCGGGAACTCCGGATCAGTAGTCGAGCGCCCTAACCACTGAGCCACCGCGGCGGGGCAAAAATGACACAAACAAGCATGAATTCAATACATCGCGTGATACCTATAAAAGCCAATCAGAAAATACAAATAAAGTAACAATACATATACTTGTTACAGAGAAGACATTAATGCATATGCATCAGTGACAAATTTTATGCACAGGACGTTTACACAGAAGCAAGGTCACTGGTCAAAAACATATATTACAGCGAGTATAGGCCACTAATCTACGCAACTCTGCGATATTCAACTCTGTGATATTCGGGATATTAAAAGCTCTTCAGTCAAGTGCATCTCTCCACCTTGATATTTGCATTCTCGTTTAGTCAGCGTGCTCTGAAAACCACAAGGCACTTTCACATGTGAAATGGCTGGCCTGTAAGTCGACTCTTCTTTCTTGGAAAAAGTAAAGAAGAACCTTTCAGAGTTCTTTTTTCACCTCTATGCCTTCTCAAATGCCTCCTCGCAAAACGTCCTAAAGTATTCTCAATGGGTGCGTAGCGGAGCCATTTTTTTTCTCTTCTGTGTCCTTTCTATTTCGCGAGACGGATCGTTTTTCACGCAAAAACAAGAAAGGGCAAGGTAATTTGGGATTGCATTTCCTCCGCTCGCATGTCTGTCTGCGATTCGAGGAAGTAATCGCTTTCGAATTGCCCCGACCTTCCGATGCACGTCTGGCGTCGCCCACTAAAAAACACGGGTGCCGCGCTTCCTATTCTCAGAGACTCGGGAAAGGGAAGTACGGCTTTCAGATGCGCGATTTGCCACAAACATCAATTAAGATCCGGGATTTTTGACGGAAAGAGGCACTCGCAATGTTTTATGTTTACGAGTTATGTTCGCTCCCAAGTACGCTTTTACCACATCTGCTGTGCTAGAAAATTTTTTTTTGAAAATTTATTCAGGAAAAATGTTTGCACAATGTCAAGAAATAACACTTTCTTTTTTTTTTTTTTGCTATCAAGGTACCCACTGCGGTGGCTCAGTTGTTAGCGCCAGTTGTTAGTGAGCCAGAAAACACGGGTTCGTTCCGTTCTGTCCGCAGCAGCCATGTTTTGATGTAGGAGGAGCGCAAAAGGTGCCTGTTTGCTGTGCGATGTAAGAGCACATTAAAGAACCCGACTTGGTATAAATTAATCTGGACCCCCCCTCTTTTACTACGGCGTTCCGAATTGCCCATGTGTCGCTTCGGGACATTAAAACACCATAATTTAATTTTGCTAACTAGGAAGAGAGAGTGTGTAAAATTTTATTCGATCGCAACACTATGCCTCCAGCAGACCTCACGACAGTCCCTAAGGCCGGCTGGTCAGAGGTGAGCCACAGCCGCCACATCGGTGCACAAGGTAGGATATAACGGTAGACTGGAAGGCAACCTAGCTCCCCCCCCCCCCTTCCCCGCATTCCGTAACTCCACGATCTCCGCTGCATCCGCCTCAATACATTCCTAACCCCTACACGTTCATTGCTTTACCGTTTATACCTCTCCCCTGGTAATCTGGAGCATGTCGTTTTCTCCTAATTAACAAGGCTCTCAAACAATATTAATCAAAACACACGAAGTGAACGTAAATTTGATGGGTGCATTAACCGAACAAAACATTTCGGCAAGGTTTCTCAAGCAATAATAATCTCAACAATGCTCAATAAAAATCTCAACAAGGCCCAATAGAAATCTCAACGAGGCTCTTAAACAATAATAATCAAAACGCACGAAGTCAATAAGCTTCGGCGATTTACCAGGGTTGATTTGATGGGCGCATTACCCGAAGAAAGCTCTCGAAAGATGCGCTATAGTTAATTTCAAAGAAAAATGGCAGGCTTTCTTTCCTTCTGACCACCCCGTCGGTTCTCGTTTATTCTGATCACCTGCCAAACTACTGCCAGTATCTTTTTAGCCCGTAGAGACTACGAGGTACTTTCTAGGGAATACGTGGTGCTGCATTTGCTGTCTAGTTAAATAACCTGCTATTCAGCGCCCAGACAAAACTGCTGATTAGCGTTAGTATGTCGTCTGCAGAAGAACGGTATAACTTCTCTCCATCCTGGAGCCGTATTATGTAAGTTCTTTTTTCATTTCTCATTCTTTCATTTATTTGCCTCTTTTGCGCTGGTCAGCCACAACTTTGGCCATGGCACCGACGAGCGACATTGCTTGCCAGCTATCAGCCGTGACGTCAAAATAGGCAGCTGCCAATAATAAAGGGGCAAAAACAGGCAAAGGGAGAAAGAAAAATCCCAAAATACGGCCCCTGGTTTCGCCCCAAAAACATTTTCCTTTTAGAGGCCTACGTATGCGCAGATCTGGAGCAAATTCTCATTAAAAGAAAAAAACATAGCTGACCTTTGCTTTGAAGAAAGCGCGGAACTAAAACTCGGAACAATTTTTGTGGCGTCTATATTTTAATTTCTGTGAAAGTCGACTTTATCGTGTCCAGCCACTACGTTCAGCAAGGCCTGTCGCTTGCTCGAGGGGCGGACGGGGCTTTTGTCAAGCCGCGAAAATTGCAGCTTTTTCTCCGCCGACCTTTTTTCACCACCTGTACACTTTGTTGGTGAAATAAATGCGCATTGATTGATTGATTGATTGATTGATTGATTGATTGATTGATTGATTGATTGATTGATTGATTGATTGATTGAAGGTGCGGGTGGCACCACGCAACCGGGGAGGATGAGACGAAGAGACAACGAAGAACCGGAAAAGCTCGGATTTCTAGCATTTGTTTTGTTGTTGTTGCCTTCTTGTTTTGCTAGCCCACATATGAGAGAAAAAGAAAAGGACGATAAAAATTACGAGCCGGTGGAGGGAAAAAAGAATCACAATCACTCGCCATTGGGTCCTCTTTCCCTACGGCACACCATCCGTTGCATGGCAACAGACGATTTTTTTCACCGTAAAGAAAGTGGTAAAAATAAACGGTGACTATACAACCTGTCAGGTTAGGTGGCTGGCGTGTAAATTGGGTGATACACTCGTAACATACCCGTCCGTCTTGAATTTTTTTTATACCCAAAGAAAGAGCCACTAGCGAAGGGAATGTCGAGCCAAACCAGACTAAACCCGCCTCGCCTGTCACGCAAAAAAAAAAAAAATAAGTGTAAGCCCCGTTGCTTATTGAACAAAACTAAGATTACAAGTCAAAAGGAAGCTAGTTCTGGAAACGACATCGAGCTGCGCAGAAAGGGAGAAACAGAGACGGAATGGCTCCGCAATTTCCTATGCACGCACGAGCTGCCGTTGTTTCCGAGCACGATGCAAGTGAGCACGACAGAGCTGCAATGCCACCTCAGCAGCAGCAGCATCCCTCGATGTTCTTTTTCTCGGAAGACCAGAGCAGCGCGCAAGTGCGTTTTTTCTCACATAACCTCGCCGGGCCGCGGCCCCGGCCCGCGGCCAAGATTGAGAACCGTGGCGCGCGCTTCGGCAAACGAGACGCGGCGGAAAGGGATCCCTCGACGACGGGTTGAATTTCGTTGCCATCCATTGCGGCGAGTCGCCCGTTCCTCCTCCTCCTCCTCCTCCTCCTCCTCCTCCTCCTCCTCCTCCTCCTCCTCCTCCTCCTCCGCCTGTGTAAACGCGAGCCATGACGCGAGCACAAGACGGTCGGCCCTCGCCACGTGCACCAAAGTTTGCGCGAATAAATATCGTCGAGCTTTTCTTTTTTCCGAAGCAAATTTACACTTTTTTTTTCAGATTTCTGTTTGTGCAGACTTCGCCGTCATCACGTCCAGCCTAATTAGGACGACCTGTGTAAACTATGGTCTAGAGTAAACTGCAGTGACGTCAGATCAGAGCTGGCACCCACATGCTGCAGTGTCCAGTCCCGAGACCCGAAAAAATGACAGCCATTAGCTAGCCAGTGCCATGCCCGCATAGTTTTGCGAACCCTGCTTTATATTCAGAAGAAACAAGAGCGAATGACCATCTAATAGAACATGTAGTATTCGTTATTTAAAAAAAAGCGTGATCCCGCTTTAATATTTAATCCCAGATCAATCATCCTTGTTAACTCGGTGTGGAACTAATTGCTCTAAACTTGCACTGCCTCCATTCACGGGAGCGGGCACACCCAGACCCATTAAAATCCAAGTGAACGCTTGGGTTTACATTTTCGGCGTACTACAAAGGCAACAAATGACCACAGTAGTCTCTTTGTTGCAGTCGCTGGAAAATCTGGTTTGGTTTGGTTTATGGAAGTTTAACGTCCCAAAGCGACTCAGGCTATGAGAGACGCCGTAGTGAAGGGCTCCGGGAATTTCGACCACCTGGGGTTCTTTAACGTGCACTGACATCGCACAGTACACGGGCCTCCAGAATTTCGCCTCCATCGAAATTCGACCGCCGCGGCCGGGATTGCTGAAAAATCTATTGGGACTGTTGGCAGAGATGGATATTAAAGTTGCGCCGCTTCAAACTTCGCGGTCGTGTTGAATCGATCTCAGACTCCCCGCCACTATAGGTTTAGAACAAGGTCGATGTTTGTTTGTAGTCGTGTAGACAATCAATAAAGCAGACTCCCCAGTAGTCTTGTTCCGGCACCGAAGGAATTTTCGTGTTAGTTGACTGAACACGGGCCAACATACAGCGCAGGACTGGAAAGGTTCGCGAGGGCACGAGAAAATTGGCTCCAGAAATTCTGAGACTGAGGGCTTGAGGCGGCGACAGCTTCTAGCAAGTCTATGTCCCTTGTGAATAATGCGGTGCATATACTGCACCATGCTCTGGCCATGGGCCTACCCGGTATACAGCCAGTCTGTGATGTGTCGAGTAAGAGTAGCCAAGCGTGGCGACATTCTTTCTTGTGGCGCAATTCATGTTTCCAGTTGACTCTTCACGCAGTCTGCTGTGGCTTGCTACATACACAGTGACGTTATACAGCCAGTACGCATTTTATAAGTTTCAATTTTACTAGCTAGAAACTTTGACCTAAGGAGTAGCAGCTATGAAAAACAGCAATGTAAAAGAAGCAGACGAGTGACCATCCATGCCAACAAAATTAGCACGAGGGAACTATCAAGCGCCGTAGTACAGCTGAGCATACATGACTCTACTCTTACGTGGGTTCATTCATTCATTCATTCATTCATTCATTCATTCATTCATTCATTCATTCATTCATTCATTCATTCATTCATTCATTCATTCATTCATTCAGGCCTCTCAGGCTCAGGCCTCTCCTCTTTCATTTAATTTCTCCATTCTGCTTGCTATCCTTTATTTCCACTGTCCCAGCTCAGGTGCTTCAGTATCGATGACAGATGCCGGGGTTAGCAAAAAGCGTTTCCTTCGTTTTTACTATTATTTTAATGAAACCACTTACTACTTCATTCATTTATTCGTTAAGCCTCTCACCCTGGCACTTGATTCGGCGGCTGAGGCTCTAATCACTATACTAAGCGCATGGTCAATTCGGGGCACGAGACGGCGATAGCGAATACATTTGCCTTGAACAGAGCAAACACGCTCCCGAGAAAGGAGGGGCTTCACTGGAAGAGATGAGCCACTGTCCGCCTAGCACTCACAAGAATGGCCTTTGTACTGGGCGCATCTCATCAACGAGCGAGGCCAATTTCTTGTAACGCGTTGCCACACAACACAAAGGCCCGCGGGCGCTCTTCGTGACGTCCATGCGTCTTGACCTTCTTCGCCACAGTGTAGAGGCAGCTGGGCAGCGATGTCGATATCGATTGCCCCGCGTAGCCAGCACCAGGGATCGCCGCCGAATGCGCACGCTGGTGAACGCAATGCTGCAAAATAAATGTGTTTGCCGGCGCGACACTCGAACGCGACTCACCCCTTCCGTGTTTGCGTTCGTGTCACTGCACTTCGTGACGCTATTTACGTGTGCCACGGGCTTGAGCGTCGAGCTTTAGTCGTGTTTCCGCAAGCCGCCACTGTTTTCTATTTCGCAAAGCGTTCACGTCCACGTTTCGTCGCATTTTCTTTTTTTGCGCAGCTTCAACCCACACAACTTGCAGAGTGCAGCTTTGCAATCGACGCACCGGCGTTGCGGTATCGCTCGCAAAGTGTTCAGTATACATCAGTGACATCGTCACAGTTACGCGTCGCACTTGTAATTTGCAACAGCGAGGCACTAGAGTGGTATTGACTTGTGTTCGCGGCGACATAAGCGCCACGGACGATCATTCGTTTCGTGGCCGCGATTATAATTCACTGGCATCATTTCAAAGTGTAAATAACAGGGAATTGTTAGGCCGTGCTTGCCACCACTGTAAGTTCTCTTCTATGCCTTTTAGGGTAACGCAATGGCGAGCGTGGTGGTTTCCTTTCTTTCTTTCTCTCTTTCTTTCTTTCTTTCTTTCTTTCTTTATTTCTTTCTTTCTTTCTTTCTTTCTATCTTTCTCTCTCTCTTTCTTTCTTTCCTTCCTTCTTTCTTTCTTTCTTTCTTCCTTTCTTTCTCTCTTTCTTTCTTTCTATCATTCTCTCTTTCTTTCTTTCTTTCTCTCTCTCTTTCTTTCTTTCTTTCCTTCTTCTTTCTTTCTTTCTTTCTATCTTTCTCTCTCTCTTTCTTTCTTTCTATCTTTCTCTCTCTCTTTCCTTCTTTCTTTCTTTCTTTCTTCCTTTCTTTCTCTCTTTCTTTCTTTCTATCTTTCTCTCTTTCTTTCTTTCTTTCTTTCCTTCTTCTTTCTTTCTTTCTTTCTATCTTTCTCTCTCTCTTTCTTTCTATCTTTCTCTCTCTCTCTTTCCTTCTTTCTTTCTTTCTTTCTTCCTTCCTTTCTTTCTCTCTTTCTTTCTTTCTATCTTTCTCTCTTTCTATCTTTCCTTCTTCTTTCTTTCTTTCTTTCTTTCTATCTTTCTCTCTCTCTTTCTTTCTTACTATCTTTCTCTCTCTCTCTTTCCTTCTTTCTTTCTTTCTTTCTTCCTTCCTTTCTTTCTCTCTTTCTTTCTTTCTATCTTTCTCTCTTTCTTTCTTTCTATCTTTCCTTCTTCTTTCTTTCTTTCTTTCTTTCTATCTTTCTCTCTTTCTTTCTTTCTATCTTTCTCTCTCTCTCTTTCCTTCTTTCTTTCTTTCTTTCTTTCTTCCTTTCTTTCTCTCTTTCTTTCTTTCTATCTTTCTCTCTTTCTTTCTATCTTTCTCTCTCTCTCTTTCTTTCTTTCTCTCTCTTTTTCTTTCTTTCTTGCTTTCTCTTTCCTTCTCACTTTCTTTATTCCTTTCTTTCGTTCATCTTTTCCTTTCCTTCATTCTTCCTTTCTTACCTTTTTTCTGCCGTACACCACGTACACCTCTGCCTTAGGAATCTGCAACTGAATCCACATTTGCTCATTTCAATTTATCACAAACGTACTGCGAAAGAAGCAGTTCGGAAACACGTTCGTATAGCATTACCGCTCGGGCTGTGTCGAAAGGGCTATGTACTCGCAGCCTCACTCTATACCGAGCGGTCAATGGGCCGTCGCCGCGTTACATGGCCCATCGCGGCGACCCGTTTATACCGCCCCCCCCCTCTCCCCGCCACACACACAAGTAAAAAGATGTATTTCAAGCTTGCAAAAAAAAAACGCACAACACTGTTATGGTTCTCGGCAATGCGAGTGGAGAGCGTTGCTGAGGGTGGATATCGTTCGTCGACAGGTGTGGTATGTTGCCTTTTGCCAAGCACAGGCCGGACTAAAGGCGCGCTCACACTAGCGGGAAGCTTCCCGCAGCGGCACAGCGTCAATGTCGACGCTGCCTCGCAGCTCCTCGGAATGACGCTCACACTGCTCGCGTTTTCTCGCTGCGGTTGCGTTGGAATGTAGAGAGAGGAGGCGTTGAGGGAGGACCCGAACGAGCAGAAAGAGAAGGGGATAGTCACGTGACACCAGACAAGACTGGAAAGCGCGCCCTTTTCCCGCGTCGTCGTCTTGATCGTCTGCTAGCTCTCCTCCCGTCGCCCTTTTTGTCTCGAGGATGGCTGGTTCGAGCGATAAGCTGTTGGCTACAGTAAACGTACTTATACTTGTTTGTTCGCTGCTTCTGCACCGTTTCAAGTCGCATGTTCATGCTGGCAAAGCAACCGCCGAGTGCCCAGGAGGACGCGCGCAGCCTCCGCCTCCGCCGACGGGGTCACTGAACTGGGACCGACGTCACGGTTCGCGGTCGGCGCCCATTGGCTGTTCTCGTCAGTGGCACGGGAAAAATAGCTGCCTGACCCATCGCTCTGCGGGACGGCACAGGAGGCTGTCTGCGGGAGAAAAACCGGCTTGTGCGGGAAGCGGCACGCGGAAAACGTTCTGCGTTGCGCGTTTTCCCGCTAGTGTGAGCGCGCCATAAAGCAAGTGCACCGAAGTGCGCAGTCAACGTTGGTCATTGCGTTCTGTCTTAGTACGATGCGATCACGCAGTAGGTGCTTCCGATAGGAGTTAAGCAGCTCAATGCGTTCCCTCCGGTGGGCGCTGGCCTGTGCCAAGAACTTCGTTGTCTCCGGCACTTGGCCGGCCCTGGCAACGCGGGTGGCTGCAGGGAAACAGGTGCATATCTCGAGAGAGGAGGAAACCGCTCCTTCCTTTATATCCCCGTCAATTGCCATCCTGGCCTTCGTACAAGATATCGCCAATAAGGGGGCCCTGACACACCTGAGCACAGTCCATAAACTCACTCAATCTCTCTATTGTGTTGTAATGAACACCACAGCCAAATAATGCACTTTTAAAGGGAGCGAAAAACCCACACTCGCGCGCGAAAGTTCGCGAGCCCTTTCCGGTTAATTCGTGAAACTCTCGGTTCCCTCTGTGTCACGCATCTGCGTATGTCGGTGAAGAGATCGCTATTGGTTAGATCCTTTTAGACGTCACGCAGCTACCGTGGCCGCGACCAGTCAGCCGCATCGCTCTGGTGGATCAGGAAGCACCGCCCCCTGTAAAGTTGCCGTGCGCCTCTGCGGATGGCGATGGGGCCGAGCGGGTCTGGCTGCGGATGAGCGCATGCTTGCCTTTGAACGTGCAAAATGCAACTAGAGGAGAGGCAAAGGCGCGAAGACGCTGGCATTCAAACTTTGAACGCTGATAACATAGCTTCTAACAAGCGCATTCGAAAAACTTTTGCTACAGGGTATTCGTAAAGCGGCGTCCTTTAACATACAAGGCATAGAGCAACTTTATTGACAGCCCCTTTAACAGCTGCGCTGCAAAAGCTTTCTGAGTTGTAGGTGCATTCTTAAGTGCCGCATCAAACGTTGCTAAGGGCACGCTGATCCAAGGCATGCCAAGCGGACTGGAAGAGGAGTAAAAGCGCCCAGTTTTTTCACGCTAGTCTGCTGCAAGGAAATGCCACCAGTGGCTGTGCCTAACCCCTCCCCTTAAAAACACCCTCGCCAAGTTCCCGCAAAACATAGGTGCATTCTTATAGAACGACCAGACAAGGCCTACAACCGACAACGCTCGCTTTTCAGCTCTTTAGGTAGCACTCTTACTCTCGTTATAAGCAGCAGCTTAATATGAGAATACTCGCATAAGACAATATGGCGCCGCCGCTTTTTGCCTATAAAAACGTCTTCTGTGCACATGAAGTTCTAAAGAGAAACGCACTTGGAATGAATCCAAGTGGGGAGGGGTGGTTGCTCCCTGTGGCTCGGTGCTAAAGCGAGAGTGGCGCAATGTAAAACATCGATAAGCGACCGCTAAATGTGCGTCAGATGCCCACTTTATGATGGACGCCTCTCACTGCCCACCCTGACGCAACCACCATCGATGCTTTATTTCAAGCCGATAAAACGGCGCCGCGCTAGACCAAACTGAAGCTGACGTCAGTAGTGTATAGAGGGCAGCACGCGTCCTGCGCCCTCTCTTCTTGCTCAAGTGAAGCGTTCAGTCAATTTCCGGGCCTGTAACACCACTACCAAAACGAAGCGAAGGGACCACCACACTTTATCAGCCGCTTTAAGCTTGAATAATGATGCTTAAATACCTGCTACTGCACTTCATTACGTTTAGCGCAGCTACAGTCCTGAATATAACTGTTTTAACATCATGCAACGTGTGCCGTCTAATGGCGGGCAGATTCGGTTCACGTTGAGGTGGCTGGGAAGAACGCTATACGTATTTACTGCAGCTAAAATTAATGTACCGTAGTTTGTAACTACTTCTTTATGTGTCTCACAATTTTTTCATTTGCGACTGGTCGCCGCCATGTGCGGCGTCGAAGTTGATGCCATGCCCAACGAACCAACATAGTCATTTGGCGGCTCTTGTATGAAAGGCGGATTTAAAATCGCAAAAGAAAGAAAAAAATGGCAGTGGTTTAACTTGGATAACGCTGTAATTCAGCGAAAAGTAAGGATGCTTGCTAAGCGTCTGAGGCTCGTCCATGGCAGCTCCGCTACACGCTCGCGACAGCCGTTCTATATATTATACCCACACTACCACGCGGCTATGACGCGGCATCACATGGTCTTACGACACCCCCATCGGATGTCATCACGTGGCTTCACATCACCCCATCGGATGTTCTTAAGGTCAAAGGTCAACTCAAAGGTCACCCAATGTCAAAGGTCAATTAAAAGTCATGAGTCAAGGTCAGGGGTCAAGCGTTCGGCACCATAACTGTACCACATATGGTATACACGGCTAACGTGGTTGAGCTGAAGGTCGTTCAAGGTCATTCTCCGGCCTACGCGACGACTGCTTTACCTAGCGTAGTGAATCTTTTCGCAAAAAAAAAAGAAATAAATTGGGGACGGAATCGTTACAACACGGCCTCTGATCTCGTTATTATTACTCTAAGCGGATTGTGCAGATCTCTTGGCAGATCAGAACACCTAATTATTGGACGCTGGCCAATGGGGATTGTAAATGATAGGATACGGCACAGCGCGGGTTCGTCACAAAAAAAAAAAACACTCCGTTGTGAAGCGCGTTATCGGCATTCGGCCCCGGCTAGCCATATAACTTTCGCAACGGTGAACAATTTTAGCGAGACGGACGAATGGGCGTGGTAACGGGCAGCCGGTTATCTCTGATCCAGCGCGGACCCCGCGCGTCAGACGCAGGCGTTCCCCGAAGAGCACACACCTCGCGTTGCGTCACGATCGCTTCGGACCGTCGGGCCGAAAATGTTTAACAACTTTCGCCGTGGGCCTGCTTCGCTCCACTGCGCCTATTTCGCTCGTATTTATAGAAAGCCTTTTAAACAAGCTTTAGGACCGAGGCTGAGTTTATTTTTCGCTGTCTTCGTTTACTTTCGGCTCAAACCTGCCCGCTTTCACGCACCTTCTGATATATCGATTGTGCTCCCAGCGCGGAGACGCGTTTTACAGTAATTATTTTGTTTCAGGGTCTGTTTCGCATGAGGCCCCCTACGTGGGCTCGGAACATGGCGAAATCCGTATAGGCTGTACAATTGAGGGAAAAACCTGATCGGCCGTCGTGGAAGCATTTGTGCTGAATGAAGACTGCATTGCAGGGTGTGAGGTGTTGTGGATATTGGGTGTTCCACTTATTTTATTGTGTCATCCCCGCATCGGGATGACACAGTCACACCCTCTGTATATCTGCCATTTCCCTCCTCCTCTTTTCCAATATGGAGTAGCAGACCAGAGGGATGCGGCTCTGGCTGATCGATACAACCTGGCTTACCATTGCAGCCTTTTATTCCTGCACCTGAAAGAAAGCATATCAAATAACATTACGCGTTTTTGAACCGCCGTGAGCGCAAGTCATCAACGCAGATGTCGCAAACGGTTTGTATTACAGACATGAGGTAAATCTGGAGAGCCGAATTAAATACAGTTTTTTTTTCATTTTTTTAGATGAGCGTACATCCACTATTAGAGGTTCAAGTCATTTTGTTTAGAAGGCAACGGCTGAAGGCAGGCCGCGACTGAGAGGATAATAGCGCAGCACATTTCTTTCGATGAATCAGGGCGTCTGCAGCGAAAACGAGCTCTCGTAAGACAAAGCATGGCATGAAGGAGCCTCGAATATTAACTAAGTATTATTTCTGCCACTGTAGTGCAAAACTCTCCGTTTGAAATTGTGAAGTCGAAAGTGAGCCGTCTCACATGAAAGCCCCAACGGAGTGGGCCGCCTCTGTTTCGAAAACTTCGACGCATGTATGCAGTTAATAATAATAATAATAATAATAATAATAATAATAATAATAATAATAATAATAATAATAATAATAATAATAATAATAATAATAATAATAATAATAATAATAATAATAATAATAATTTGTTTTGGGGGAAAGGATATGGCGCAGTATCTGGCTCATTATCGTTGGACACCTGAACCGCGCCGTAAGGGAAGGTATAAAGGAGGGAGTGAAAGAAGAAAGGAAGAAGGAGGTGCCGTAGTGGAGGGATCCGGAATAATTTCGATCACCTGGGGATCTTTAACATGCACTGACATCGCACAGTACGCGAGCGCCTTAGCCGCAAGAACCATATTCAGGTGTAACTGAAGTGTAAAAATCGGGCTGAGGAATAACAAATCTTAAAGCACGTAAGCTGAAAATTGGGTGGAAGGCAGGACTTAGCAAGGGGATTAGATAGAACCGGTCCCACTCGATCTAGCGGTCCGTAAGTGAATCTTTTGCACACAACCGCTCTCGTTTTTTTTTTTTACTTCGCGTTCGGAACGGCAGTAGCGGCGCATCGGTCTGGGAGAATTTTCGTCCGCACTGAAACGCATCGAAACGGATGTACCCTGGAAGACAGAGTAGCGTGCACTAGTCCCTAGTGCACACAAGCGATTTGCATTATTTAATACCGAACACGAGACCCAGTTGGTCCGCTTTGCTGTGCATCCAACATGTTTGTAGAAGGAAAAGAGATTGAACGTTTTGTGAAAAAGGGAACGCTAGAGACGGAATTGTGGCCCCTCCTCTTAATCTTCATGGAATGAAACTCCTAAACGCTCTAAAGAGAATGTTGGAATAAAATATTCAACTTTTCTCATACATCCTTTGTGAATATTTGAAGCGCACCGGTGTGGAAGTGCGAATATTCATCTCTTTACCCATTTTAGATACACATAAAGGCCTTCCTTACAGGACATTAAACGCGCGCGGAGGGGGGGGGGGGGGGGGGGTAGTCAGGGGTAGTCAGTAACTGACTTCAAACAGGAACATTTAAGCAAATCAACAATTTCATTGCTCGGGCTACTCGGAGCGCGACTACATTTCCAAATGCCCGGTGCCGCTCCTCTCATAATTAAAACTAAAAGTACAGCTATCGCTTTCAATATTGATGCTATGAAAACCAATCTCAGCTCCCGAATTAACCAAGTCAGATGGAAACGCATTGTTTTTTTATGTCTGTAGCTTGAACATTTCGTGTAGTATGAAGGAAAGTATATGAACATTCTCTTCACAAGACACAATCGTAAACCACGGAAAGGAAAAAATAACAAGGAACGAATTCATTTTCACATGTCCGTCTGCGCAGGGAAGAGTCTTTATCTCATTTCAAGCTTCCACCATCTTTTCGGCTCGGTATACTGACGGCAGAGGCGACATCCGACAACGCGCAGAGGCGAGGTTGTCTTTCGCGTCAGTTGACTCCACCGCTGACGCGATCCAGTAACGACATTTTCTCAGCCACCCTTTCTGTCGTCCTGTGTGGAGCAAACAGGTTCGTCGACTGTTTCCGATCGCGACGCCTCATCCAATCTTTAACGCTCATCTCCGCCGGACGACACAGACGAAGCGAATTGTTCTCGCCGAGCCAGCGTCCCGGACCTGCTTCGACGCGCCAGCTCAGCGGCCAACATTTGCGCCCGCAAAGAAGGCAGACGAATAAGGCGAGGCAAATCCACATACTCTGCGCACACCCTCGGGGCTAAGAGGGAGGGTAACAGGCGGCATTTGCGCAGCCAAATCGACAAAGAAGAAATAATAAGGCCCGTCGGACAATGGGAGCAGGAGGACGTCTCCTGTTATCTCCTCTCCCTCCCTACTTCCCCCGTTCTTCCCTCTTTTCCCATCTCTTCATCTGGCCGCTCTGTCCTTGTCCGCAGGGTTCCATCACTGCGGAGTCCATTAAGCTGCGGGCCGCAACCGGACGCTGTGCAAACTAGCAAGCCCTTTCACTCTCCGTCCCCTCTTTCCTTCATTCCTTCTCCCTCCCTGAGTACGTCACACGTGACTGTCTGCTGTCCTTGTGAAGCTATTTGGTTTCTGGTGCGTTATTCCATCTTCCTTTTTAGCCTTCCGTCGCTCCCAATTCAATTGGAGCTCGGCTCGGATAACACGTGCCGGCGGCTGAAAACGTGGTTAGCATCTGCGATGTTAGCTCTGGACTTACTGCCTCCGTCCCCAATCTCGACAAAGGGTTGCTTCCCCCAGAGAAGCAGGAAAGGGAGAAGGGCGCCGCTGGCGAATTGGCTGAATCGGACCGCGCGGAGAGTCTTTCGGCGACCGCAGAGTCCTTTGTCTCTCCCCCCCCCCCCCCTCTAGCTCCCCTCACGTGCACTTGCCGTTCGGTCGTTTCATCGCAGCCCGCATACTTTTATTTGTGTTCCTTCTGTCAGTCCTGCCCCCTTCTGTTCCCTTACAAAAATGTATTTAGACAGTCTATATACTGTCTATAGACTTCTGTCTATAAAGTCTATAGACTCTCTATAGACAAACCCTAAAGATTAGTCTATAGGCAATACAAATCCTATAGACAGTCTATAGACAGTCTATAGATTTATGGCCATACACTTTTAGTAGACATTTGTCTATAGACAGTCTATAGACTATGAAAAGACAAAAAGATATATCTATAGGAAGGCAATAGAGTCAATCCGAAGTCTATTGACTGCCTATATATCATTTTTATAAGGGTTGTAGGCTTTCAAATATATGTGCTCGTTGGACATACTGCAGCGCCTTGTTTCGCCTGATATTGGCCAGACAAGAAAAGGAGGACTTTTTTTTTTTCTCTGCTTCCTGCGAAATTTTATCTAATTCAAAATTGATTCGGTAGTTAGCTTCCCCTCCTCTACTGATGAACATCCCCATAAAAGAAAATTAAGGACTGCTTTTATGGCCGCAAGCGGCGCTGATGAACACTCTTAAGGTTAGGCATTGTACAGTCCCGGCCATAATATTACGCAGCAGGCTTCGACGATCAAACTCTTTTCAAGTATTACTTAACTAAAGTTACAAAGTACTTTATGCATATGTTAGCATAATCCATTAGTGTGCTCGCGGGTGAACTCAATAAACTCTCAATAAACTCTTCTCCACGGAATACGGGATAAAATTTCAAACGCCAAAGCGTTCTCCGTAACATTATAGCAGCCTTTATACGTGGCATGTAGGGTTTAACATCCCAAAGCTGCAAATGGGCAATGAGAGACTCTGTAGTGGAGGGCTCCGCATTTATTTCGACCGCTAGGGGTTCTATAACGTGCGCCGATATCGCACATAACACGAGAGTGTTTGCATTTCGCCTCCATAGAAATGCGACAGCGGTTATACATTAGGCTCAGCAGCCGAACGTCGTAACCACTGAGCCACCTCAGCGGATACTCGCAAGGTTACGCTGCACGCAACTCAAACAGATTCAAAAGTCGAGAGCGAGAAAGCTGTCGCTGCCGTACTGATTTGGCACAGCACTGCACGCAACATGCAGAAATCGTGGGTTCGGATTCCGCCGGCGTCATAAAACAAAAATGTTTCGTCGTGGTTTCCTTGGTTTCAGTGGCTACTGGCTTCTTGTGCTCGTACTTATGCCTGTTAGGCATCTGAGCCAGGCATCTGTGCGAAACACTAACCGTCACTCGCTGAGTCTTCGTTCAGTAGAGTGCTCGGTGCTTAAAAATCGCGAAAGCACAGCTATCAAACATGTGCGAAAACGAAACCTTACCCAGTGTTCACCCGAATAGCAAATAAAGGCAGCAAAAGAACGAAGTATTTTTGTAGAAATGAGAAGTTGTTATTCAGTGCTTTGAGGATTGCTCTGCCTGTTTTAAAAAGCTCAAATCTGAATTCTACCACTGAAAACTTTGTCCGTTTTCTGCCCAGCCAAAGCAGTCGTATCGAAAGACTTTTTGGCTGGTAATGCAAAGAAATAAAATTTAGGTGAGAAATGATTTGAATTACCTGGGACACAAATCTCAAATGTCTTCCATCTTTTACTTTTCTTTCTGCACTATATACCTTAATTTCTTGCTCAACAACCCTTTAACCTTTGTAGAGTGCTCCAACAAGAAAAGAGACTAAGTTTCTTTTAAAACTTTTTTTTTTAATTCGCCTCGCTAAGGAACAACAGCTGGAATGCAGTTCAGGGCATTTGATTAAGAAAATGACAGAAAATTACGCTAAACGTTAGCGGCACAAAATAGTTGAATGCACCATACGCTACAGCTAGGAGGCACTTGTGTCGCAGCATCAGGTTTAGACTATCAACGCTTTTTGACTAACGTTCTATGAACGCAGCGGCTACAATGCACATGCCTCTCTGTTTCCCCTTTAGTCGCCCGTGTCATCGTATAGCGACGCGCGCAGCAGGGCGGAATGGCATGTCGAAAACCAGCCAACCAGGCTCCCTAAAACCAATAGTGGCCCTGACAAAAAAATGAGCCGGGACAAAAAGAAAGATAGAAAAAAGATGGAACACACGTATGCGGGATAGTGCTAGAAAAACGTAGGAAATTTATCGAAGCTTTAAATGTGTCAGGCATCAAGAGGATGGATGTTGCTCTTCTCAGGGACAAAGCACTGCTCCCTGCGCCTCTGTGTAGGGCTGTTGCTCTTAGGATGCTCCGGAACTTTTTTCTATATTGTTTTGTGGAAAAAAACAGAAGCATAGCCACCGACTCGTGAAATCGCCGTCATAAGGGTTGAGGAAAAAGCAGGCGGCTGTTTTCATTTTTGTATGAGGCTAATCAAACGGAATAAAATGAGGCCGCAATGAAAGATAAACGCGCACAGTTTCGGAGTAACTAACATTTAAATCCAAGGAAATCTCTGTTACAAGAAATATTTCAAATAAGTTTCAAGCCATACCCATTAGTAGAGTTTCATTGTTACACTGCACCTCAAGCAATAAAAAACAATTACTTAGACCAAAGTGCATTCAACTAGATAGGCACGCGCCTGCAACTATGTGCACTCAGAGCACAATTACGGTTGCAGCAAAAGGATTCATGCTTCACTTGAGGACCACGACAACAAGATTTCTGTTCATTTCCATTTACCACGACTCTGTGCATGTGCATGTTTTACTGTATGCATTCCTATCCTCCGGAAGCGCGGAGAAAGTCGGCCTGCCTCCAGACCTTTTTTGCAACAATCTCAACAGCCGCATAAAGCATATAACGCAACATACAGAGTCATTCGAACTCCAGAATAAAAAACAAAAAAAGGGGCCAAAATTAGGAAAGAAGAGCGTACGCAAGTCTCAAAAGAATGCTCGATATTTCGTACCTTCCATCTGCGAGCTTATGTCAGAATGCGTTGTATTCAAAATGCCGCTACTCAGAAAAAAGATAGAAAAGAGAGAGTGGTGGTTCGAGAAAGAATGCTGTATGAGCCTTCAAAGCCAGCGGTGGCCTTGACGGCCTACTAAACGCGAAATTCTGGTTTATTTTCTGCTGTTCTCCGTGCAACCTTCAATGGCGAAGTTGACGCCGACACAATATAGCTCTCATCTTTTTTTTCTTTCCTAAAACCATGTTACTGTGCACAGGAGAAAAGCATAAAAAAACTTCTAAAATATTGATCCGTCATATTCCATTCGGAAGCCCAGAGTGCTAGCCTGAATACGAAATCCGCGATTCCATGCATTCCACGTATCTTAGAATAATTAAATCGCGCAACCGGGCCCGGTTCTCGGATGGCCGGAGGCGCTGATGCTTATATTTTTAGCTTTCTTTTTTCTTGCTTTAATTTTATATTGAATCATATTTCCCTCATTGTTGTATTCATTTCTTCTCTCGATTTAGCAGCCTGCGGCATCTGGTTGGAGCAGACAAGGCATAGCTGACTTTGTTCTTTTGAAAGCAATCTTTCCAGGGCCGATACCAATTTAAAGTTTTATTCTGTTAAACATTCCTGTGCCGGATTCAACGCCTATAATTTCAAATGTTTGCATTTTTAAGCGGTCCTGGAAAGATGCGTTTGTACATGCTTTGCATCGCGAAACCAGTCAACGCTTAAGGGTTCCCTTCGCATGGTAGGCGCTTGAATCGACGCGCTTTCGACACCGTGAGCCCCATACGATTCGTATTCCTCATCATTGGTTAGACGCATGGAGAACAGGAATCAACGAAGCAGGTTAATCGCGAAAGAAAAAAAGTCATAAACAACACCGAATCAAATGTTCTCCTTTATGGTACTGTCTTCGATCCTAGCTGTGCACAACAGCTGGTGACTCGAAGCGCCTGGCTTGTATGCACCTAGGGTCGTACTCAAGATACTCCTACATAAAAACACTCCTTGACAGTCTGGCTGAAGGTTGCTGACCAACTATCGCATCCAGTGAGATGATAGCTCAGTGTGGACACATAAGGAGAAAGGCGCTGGCTACCCTTAAGCTGCAGCATGTATGGGAGCAATTTTTTTTTTTTATATCACAGCACGTACCTTATACCAGCAATGGTCTACATAGCTTTTTTTTTTTTGGCCGCGTATTAAAACGTGTTCGTTCATTTGGGTTTCGAAGGCGATCTGACGGAGTAAACACCTCGCGGGACGAACGCCTGTTTAAGTATACTGTAAGGTTATAGAAAGGGGCACAAAAGGTTGGTCAACCACTAACTGCACGTTGATGGCAGCCATAAATGAACATGAAATATGAAAATACGCCCGCAGAAAGGCTATTAACAGTGCAGACGGCGGATGAAGTGAGGAAACACGCAGTGCATACAAAGTGGTAGTAGGGATAGCGGGTTAATGGCGTAGCGAAAACTGGGACCGTAGTGGGCACCAGACACGAGGTAAAATAGGTTATTTATGATTATTAACGCTAGCCTAAAATATATTTGCTAATGTATGGTCAGTAGTGATGCACAGAAACGTGGAACATGATAAAAAGCTGGAAGCTAAGAGTACGCAAAAAGGATACGGCGCAGCTTCACTCCCAACAGCGCAAGAATGCACGCAGAATAAAGAACGAGGCAGTGGATAAATTTCAGCGTAACATACAGAGCGCATTCTGGTCGTGCTACTTGACCAGCGCTGTATATTATCAACAAAAAGACGAGTACATTTTGTGGTATCCTCTTGCTGCAGCCACCCGCCAGCGAATACGGAACTCTAATTTCCAAATAACTGTTGAGCCGAGTCGCTCGTACGCCTTTAATGCCGTTAATAGTTTGTTCTCAGGCAGAAAACCACAGAAACACCCAAACAACCTGCACTCGAGTACAGTAAATGAAAAGCAGTGCGTATACGTATCGGCAAATGAAACATCCTCCGTTTGAGGTGAAAGCAAACACACCGGGGCTTTTGTAATATTGCTTGCTGTCTTATAATAATAATTAAAAAAAAAACAAATTTCAGGGTGATGGCAAGCGTTCCTGGGTGGGGGAACGTTGATGACAGAGTGATTAGAAGCGTTTTTTGTATGATTAATATTGTTATCATTTAGAGAGCACAGTGTTTATATTATCCATTGCCGCAAGTAACGAAATATGGCATGTCTTGACATTGGAGTACCGATGTGACTATAAATACTGTGACTGCATCGTGGCTGGTGGGGCGTAGTGGCCGCTAGTGCGGAACGTCATCACTATTTTTCGGAACCTCACATAAGCCGGCGTAACGTCAGCTTATCCTGCAGGCTTCCGTGTCAGAGCATATCAAGACGCCGCTTTGTAAATATGACAGGACGTTCAGCCTTGAAAGGCAAGTAAAAATATGTTTGAGGTAAATTTTATATTGATCCCGATTGATGCAACTAACAGACACGCGAGAAGTGAACAGCTGGAACACCCCTGCTTTAAAATGCCACGCTAACATTCTTTTAGCATGGCACCTGCACGGGACAAAGTACAACAATATGCGTGAGGCTGTCGCGCCCACAGGTGACCGCTTACGCCGCATTTTAGCAAACAGACCTCAGCACTGCTAACAAAACCTTCCGGAGTGGCGTTCGGTGTCTGCAATGCCCTCTTGTGGAAACAGAATAGATTTATCGGCAAACGAGGCGTATGTGTAACATAGCAGTGTCTGGCTGGCTATCTACTCACGCCTTTGGAGCAATAACTGCAGTTGTGAACTTTGCCAACTGACTACAACAGCGTGGATCCGCACGATAAGGTGTCGTTATTAGCACAGCTGAGATTTCTACATTTGGAAGGTAGGAGCTTCACCGGCTGGAGACCAGGAGCGAATTGGCGTCGGCGCATCTTCGAACAGGAGTGAAGTTTCAAATTCTGTATTTACGGACAAAGTATTTGATGACGCAAGAAATCACCAATTGGTATGTCTCAGACAAGTGCACAAAATATTTCTAGATTATTTCGAAACTAGTTAGTCTATCGATCGCGGCTCAATCACGCACCCGGTTATTTTAGCCAGCTTTGAACGCACCACTTTGTAAATGAGTCATAACTATTACGTTTTCTTTCACTCTCGGAATATAACCAATGAGCTTCCCTATGAGAAAGCGCTCCCAGTATAGAAACACTGCTTCACACGCCCGAAAAACAGATGATACAAAACATCGTAAGTGAATACAACAAAATAAACTGAAATCTTTTTCCGCGCATTAAGCTATATGAATAAAAATAAATTGGGTTGTGAGACGAAATATATTTCTAAAAAAATCTCCAGTCATGTTCAGCGAAGGAAGATAGCGTTATATAAGTTCGGCGTATCAGTTGTGTTTTAATAGGCTCTATCAGACGGGCAGATCCATGTCTCGCCGGCGCTAAGTTGACGCTGTTCCACCCCTTTGTTGTAAGCTCCTAAGAAACTACCAAACCACCGTAAATAAAACAAAACCGGTCAAGAAAAAATCACCACCTAGCAACGTGCGCACTCGCTGAAATTTAAAAAAAACTAATAAAAAACCCAATTCCGCGAATCTTATGAAATTTTATTCCGCGAATGGGGGGCCTCGCGTGTTCATAAGCCATTCTCTATAATGGCAATGCGCGCCTGATTGCGCGCCGTTTTTCTATGTATGAGAGATTGTGATCCTCGCCCTATACGCAGTCATTGAAAACCACGCTTTTCGTGCATACGTCCTCTCTTAAAATGTGTAGAGGAGAATAACGGGGTGTTGCAATAAATGCAAACGTGTGGACTATTTTGATGCTACGAGCTAAGAAAGCCTCGTATGGACAGTTCAGTTTTCTTTAGGTTTCTGGTATCAAGAACGTTGCAAAGTCGAGTGAAAATTGGGCAAGCGCGTAAAAAATATTTGTGAAGGAAAAGTGAATGCATGAATGCGAGGGGAGGGTCGTAACGCCTAGTTGTCCATGCGTGTTCTTGTCTCCGTCATTCAGCAATATCCGAGAAATATTGCACATTTAACTTAAAGATAATTTTGAAGGGATCCAGAGAAGGAAATGTACTCGGACAGGGCATGTAATTCGGAGTCGTAATTTGGAATCCGGAAATAATGGGCTGCTAACGCAACATTGTGGGTCTCAAGGAAACAGTAAACGTAGCTAGCTGTGGCCGAGAGTCAAACTCGTGGATGATATTAGGCTGAGATTTAAGAGATGAGATTGCAATGAGTGCAAGTAATGAGGTCAGTCATGTCACGACTGGCGAAGGGCAAGACTGTGCGGAGTTCATTGAGGGAGGCTTTCGTCATGCACTGGAAGTCACCCAACCGATGATGATGATTACCAGAAATCTGGTCATGCCGAGAATTCTCGCAGTTTCATTCGTGGACACGTCAGAACAGCAGCGACGTTGCTGATGATCACCCGTTTGTCAGGCACACTTTGAGACGTAATGTGAAGTGCCCCAACCAAGTTGTTACAACGCATGGCATAAATGGGCCCTTAAGGCTAGGCAGAGCGCCTTGTTGATTTCACCTACGTTATAATTCTGCAATGTCTAACACACTGTCGTGATCTTTTGTCAAAGCTGGCTGTGAGGTTGTAACCGCGTCGAGACAACGAAACGTCACTTACAAATGCGTTAAACTGCAGTATATCTTCGTTTTGAGAGACCCACAGAAGCTTAACGGTGGGTTAGTGGATTTTCGCGTGCGAACTGAACAATATGGACTATCAGGAATATGAAGGTGGAAGGCTTCGGCTTGATTTCGGCAACCTGGGGTTTCTTCAACGTGCACTACATTTCAGTGCATATGGAAGTTTTTGCACTTCACCCGATCGATACGAGGCCGCTGTGACGAGGGTCAAAAATTCGTCCTCAGAAACCAAATGCCATAGGCACTAGTCGAAACCTTGTGCCACGCAAATGTACCGCAAGATACTTTGAAAGACGCCGAATTCTAGGCGCCAAGCGTAGCGCTCGCGCTGAGAGTCTTGACATGCCAGTCCAAAGTAACTCATTTTAAAGTACAGAAAAACGCGCATAAAGAACGGGAAAGAAAAAAAAAGAAAATGCATCCGAACAATAATACACGCAAGTATCACGTTTCGCCCATATACTTGCTTCTGTTGTCAATATACCAAGCCTCGTGAGTTTCGACAATATACCAGGAGAGTCCCACAGTGCTAAACTCCTATAGACGAGTGCAACATCTTCGACTAGTTGAGATTTTGAGTGACATCTTCATTAGGTATAATTTGTGTCCCGTTTGGATGCTCTAATTAAGAGCTGGGCCTTCCAGTAGACGTCATTTCAAAACGTTACGAGAGCATCATGGTAATTAAATATTAAAATAGCAGTATTCTAGGAGCATACCCGACGTTGTTGCACAACCAAAATAAAACTGAGAACGGATACAGCAAAACTGGCTTTCTTAAACCACGATGGCTAAGCGACATAAGCAAGAAATACGAAATTTGCAGGCACTCGCAAGAGCGAAAAAAAATTTGCCACGCATTTTGCAAATTCTTGAAGTGTGCTTTTACCTATACTAACCTGCTGAAGCGCACGTACTTAGTTGTGAATGGAACTTATTTCTGCTCTTTCTTAAAAAGGGCGCAAAAAATAAAAATTGCGTGCCTTTCTTGCACTACTTCGCCTGCATAACCTTCTCACTTTTCAGATAGGGCGTATCTCAACAGAAAATCCATGCCCACCTTACTGTTGCCCGCAACGTCTACTGGACCTTTTACAAGTGCCCTTCATCACAATACATTACCATATCCCAAGCTACTGAGTTAAATTTGTTTTCGTAAACTGCCTTTTAACGCTGTAGGAAAAATGTTTTCATAGTCTAGTGATGCCATTGCACAAAAAAATTTCTAGTTTCCATTCTGAAAGCGAATGAATTTGAGCAAAGAACGAAGATTCGTGCACTGAATTTACTATTCAGCAAGAGATCGGACGAAAGTAAATACGCAGTTTGGTACCACAAAATATGCGTCCTTTCAAAAATTAAGCGAATAGCCAACATGACAGTAAAAGCAGCTTGTTTCTAACTTACCGAAGGTCCTCGAGTAACTCCACATCTTGTTGGTGTTTTGTTTGCAGCTTTGTAATCTGCTCATTGTGGATGTTCTTGAGCTGTGTGTGAGCCTTGACCTGAAAGCGGTGTGGAAAAAAGTACAGTTGTAATCGCGTGATTTTCTCCAAAAACACTTCAAGATCGGGGATATCTACGTATCAAGCCACAGAGAGCTGAGAGTGTCGTTGCGCGCTTGGTGAACATCGTAACACGCTCTAAGGTGCACGACAATGCAAATGAAATATTTCCTTAATCGGGGACACAGAGATTTATCTTCAAGTATAACCTCTCTACCCTAAAACCGACAAAGAATCGAAGGCGATGCAGATACGGCCATGCATACGCATTCCGTTTTACGACAAGAGTTTGCGGGCAATCTGAGCCAACCTCTGCGCAGCAGCACGGGTGTTTCAGGTCCCCTTACAGCGCACAGTTTATTTCAAGCGAAGAGGGAAAAAGGGGAGGCGAGGCCGAACCGCGCCTTGGGGCGATCGAAACTGCACCCCCTTTCACCCCGAATTTCGGGTCCACGAAAGGGACCGCAGTCGAAGTGCAGGCCAGCCAAGTTCCGCGACTTCTATCGACGCGCAAGCAAGCATGCACACGCACTCACATCGGGAATGAGGGGGGAAACAGGCCACTCTACGAGACACCCGAGGGGAAACGGGGACAAGCTACGACGGGAGTGTGAAGCGACTGGGCAAGGCTCTCCACCTTTCGCGGAGGAGGTTGCATCTCAGAAGTTGCACCGGGGTAACACGGCGTGCGAAGCCCACTTCACCACGGCGGCTGCCGCGAAAGTTGGCCGCGTTGGCTGCGTCCTCAGCCGGATCCGGGCACCGCGCCTCCGAAGCGCATTCGCTCCCCCGATGCGGCCCCGGAGCTTGGTGGGATACCGGCGCGCTGGGCTAGAACACTGCCGCGGCGGGGTTCCCGACGGTGGGCGCCATTTGCGCGCTGCTCCTGCTGCTTTCGCGGCCTGCTGCTGGGAGGGCGGTTCACCGCGGAGGAGGAGGAGGAGAGGCGGCGAGCGAGGGCGCAGAGCACCTCCCCATTGGCGCTGCGGTGCGCCCGGCGCGCGACGCTTCGCCGGCGCTTCGCGGCCCAAGTTGAAGGGGGCGCTGCGCACCCGCGCGGATGGCGCCCTCTGGATATAGCTCATGAGACCGCAGTGAGCGCCATCGCGAACGGCGCGAAAATGAAACTGTGCACGTCAAACTAACCCAGTGTTTCAGGCAGGTGCAGTATTATCTGCACCTATCTGTGAATCCTCTGTATATACGCGTCATTAGAATCCCCTCTACGGGATGTTGAAAATTAAACCTTCCGGTCTTTTTTTAAAACAGGACATTAGGCTGTAGATGCGCGCGAACGCTGTTTTCGCTCGCACGATGTGCAACCAGGAGGACACAGTGAGGGAGTAATGATCGCCATCAACCTTTTATGATCTAAAATCAATTACTAAACGTTTCAGCATGCAGCTTGCGCACATGTTTATATTGGAAACATAGAGACGTGCGCATTTGTGACTATACGGTTTATACTCCATTTCGGTCGAGCTCTAACAAGTGCAAGTTCCGAAATGTTGACCTTCAAAGTTTAACTCAAGCCACGCAATTACGCCTGCAAGGGGGTGACCGTCGTCAAGAAACTGATTTTAGCATGACGCAGCTTTGGTGCTGGGCATTTCTTCCATTTTGAAAATGAAAGTGAAGCGTAATAGTAATTGACGTTCTTGATGAAAGGAGATGGCACGTTCACTATCTCACATCTCGGCGGACACCTCAACCGCGCCTTGAGGAAAGCGAGAAAGATGGGAGCGAAAGAGAAAAAAGAGAAAAAGTGCCATAGGGGCGGACTCCGGAATAATTTCGGCCACCTGGGGACCTTTAACGCGCACTGACATCGCACAGCACAGGGCGCCTTTGCGTTTCGCCTCCATCGAAACGCGTCCGCCGAGGTCGGGTTCGAACCCGGGCACTCTGGCTCACTAGCCGAGCACTCTAACCCCTCAGGCATCTCGGCAGGTTTAAGTGAAGCGTAAGCTGTTATGAGCCTTACCTCTCACACTATGCCGATGGCAGGCGAAACGCGATGCAAACAGTTGTGTCACGCCGGTAAGAATTTTGCGCCCATCATCACCGCCTTGCATGCGTTATTACGCGGATTGAGCTGAACCTTTACCAGATGGAATTTTGAAGACAAATATCTCAGAACACACGCGTGTTACGAAAACTGTGCCCAGTGAAGCTGTCTTGGACTGCAACGGCCTCTAAGGTCCTAATATACATACACGCCAGCTGAAGTTGCTATAACGGCTATTGATTTGAATTAACTGGGAAGTTGACGACGAATGTTGTATAATCACTTTATGTCCACCTGGTCGCAAAACCTGCATGCAAATACACCTTTAATTGTTCTGCTCAACGTTTGTTATAGATAAAAAATCTGGAAAATCTATTTTTGTACACCCTGTATCTCTGCGCAAACTCCATATATGGGCTATGTGTCGTGAAAATTTTGTACAAGATCACAGGGCTATTAAGCAACCACGAAAAGGAAAAAAAAATGAAAATAATTGTTTTTTTTCCTAGATCCCCCACTCAAAGCCGCGCTTCAAACAGCCTGAACACCGTGAAGCCGCGTCTTTACCTCTGTTGGTATATTTCACCGAACCCTGGGAGAATAAAAATAGAAACACTAAAAAGACTTGCAAATTTCACTCGAGAGAGATCTTCCATAACAGCTCATGCTCAGAAAGCGGTTATTGAGTTATTGATCAATTAGAGTTATTGATCAATTCGCTCTCGCCCTACCATAAGCTTGCCGTGCCGGTTAGCTCAGTTCGTAGAGCGACTGCTCTGGTGGAGCGGTGGTCCCGGGTTCAAACCGCGGACCAGGACGATTTTTTCTTTAACTACAAAGTTTCTGATAAAGCTCTATAGTTTTCCTTAGAAGCCGTATGGCTGCACTCTGGTGGATGTCAATGAGTAATTACTCCTTTACTATTAAATGTCCTCATATCTGTAATTGCGCTTGTGCCCCGTTTGACTAGCGTGTACTTATTGAAATGCCCATAATTTAAGGGAAAGTATGGAGCGATACGTTTATTTCAGCCTGTGAGTGCAGAGCGCTAAAAGCCGCTAAGTGGGTGTACTTGGAAAAACGAATATGTAGTCACTAATACAAATCTTTTTGACTAATAGCAAAAGAAATATGTTCAATCATGGCAAGACGCCTACAAGTTACGTTCTGTTATAATCTACGTATCAATCAATAAAAAATCTACGCTTCGAGTCTTCCTGTTTAATGCAGAAGGCAGTCTGGACGTCGCATGTCGAATCAAAGCGCACAAAAACGCATTCTCTAAGTTTGATGAAGGCTAACGGCAGGAAACAGCGTTATTCTTAGAACTAGGTTTTTGCCAGTTCAATTAGAAGCGTGTCTCCGGTTTTGAACGTCCTTGGCAGTTCACTGTGGTCTAGCCGGACCATGACAGAAAAGAATCCCAGACAGGGCGTCCCAGGATAGGAGAAGACGCCCCTGAAGCCAAACATGTCTTCCGAGGTGTAGCGCTTACAGTGGAAGTCCTTCCTCGACTTCACGTCGTGAACCCTGAGCGTGTAACCTTGGCCACGCTTGGGTTTAGCGGAAATAAGAATCTCGACGTACAGACAAATTGAAGACGGTAGAGGGTCGATTACAAAACGTATGAGACCCCTAGAGGCAACGTCGACAATGGGACCACTGAAGACCCTGAAGTCTCTGAAGCAGGACTTTCCGGAACTCAGTTTAAGACACCTGTCCAGCTCCCAGCGAAAATCGCGGCCGTAGTCTAGATAGTGGCAGCCGTTACCCAGTTTGTGTCTCAGGTACGCCAAGGTGGTCTGTTCCAAGAACGCCTCTTTACGTTTGCACAACTTGTACCAGTCCATGATGTCGTTGACTCGCTCCTTGTACGTCTCGAGGTCTGAGTCACTCCCTTTCGCTGCCACAGACTGGCTGGGCAGAGAGGCAGTCCTCCTATTCTGTGGATTTCCGTAGATCCCCGCCGGTGCGTATCCTATTGTGGGTATCCGCGTAAAAGCTAGGGTTTTCCCAGGCGTCGCGTCGTTGTTGAGCATGATTTCACCGGCGGGGGCACTGTGCACAACAATGTTTACTTCCTCGTCCACTCTGGCGCTCTTTTTCGCCCCGCTGTTGCCAGATGACTTTGAAGAGTCATCTGTCTTGCCATTGCTGGGGCTCTCGTCATCGTCGTTGCTTGAATCGCTCGAGTTGCTGGAGTGGTCTGCGAAGGCGTCCACACCCAGCTTAATGGCAGTGGTTGATTGCCCGCCGGGGGCGCAGTGCATGCTCATAGTTTGCTGTGGCTGCTGGACCTGCGTCTGCATGATTAATGGCTGCTGCTGTACCTGCCCAAGCAGGTTTTGCCTCGAACGAGCCTGCTCGTAACGCAGCTCTTTCATGGTTCCCCGCATCCTAGCGTTCTCTTTCTTCAGATTTCTCTGCTCCTCTCTCAGTCTTTCATTGTCGACCTCGAGTGCCGTCACTTTGTCATAGAGCCTGGTAAGCTCCGTTACCAGATTCCCCATTTGAACCGAAGTTTCCGCATCCCTTTTTTGCGGCTTCATCGCACTGGAAGACCTGTTCCGAACAGGGCGCACGTCAATTGACGAAGCTATCACTCTTCTCGAGGTGTTCTCCGTGGGTTCATAGTAACGCACAGGTTCACTTTGGCCTTTTGCGCAGTCCTTAGTTTCCTTTCGCTCCCTACCATCGTCGGTGTCGTTATAGATTTCCTTTATTACGATGGAGCTTTCCATACTTCTTCCACCGCCTCGCGTTCGGATCGATCCAAACATGCCGTCGTCAGGGCTTCCCCTTGGAGAGCCCATATGTAGAACAGCCACGAAAGCTCGCCTGGGTGGCGCCTCCGTGCCGCCGTAAAGATTCTGCTGTCCTGCAGCCTGCCTCATCGCGTCGAAAAGGGAAACCTGTGGGAACTCGTTCTGGTAAGGCTCTTGGTAACCGGACGGAGGCTGACCGAAGGCTTGCGCCAACGGATCGAAGTCAGCATAGGGCTGAGGCATTCCCTGGACTTGCCAAGGGTCCGGGGGCTGGAATATCGGCTGCGCTTGCTGAAATCCCTGAAATTGTCCGCGGTATCCGCCGCCATATTGTTGCTGCTGGTCTTGGAACTGTTGAAACAGTGCTTCCGGAGGCCGAGCACGGGCAAGGTCTTCCACTTTTCCTTGCAGCCGCTCGAAGTTACTTTCAAGGTACTTCAACCTTTCCTCCATTTTGTGCTGCTTGGCGCTCAGTTTCTGCAGTTTTTCATGCACTTCTTGGTCCGGTTTACCCTCTGGTTCAGTGACTGCTTTGGCAGCCCCTTCCCTTTGGAATACGTCGCCGAAGTTGGCTGTCAAGTTGACGTTTTCCAGCCGGGTGGTACGTCGCCTGCTGAAGCGCTTGTAAAACTCCAGCGGCTTTCTGCCCGTGGTCCGGTGACGAAGTTCACTGTGCATGGCGACTCGCTCCAGCCGCTCCGGGCATCGGCACAGGAGCTCGCACCCGAAGCACACAATGCACGCCCCGTGGTCCCCGTCCTCGTCGCACATGCTAATGCACAGCTGGCAGTGGATCAGCTCCCGCGAGGTCCTCACCATGCAGTCGATGCAGATGACATGCTCGCAGTGCACCGCTTTCCAGCCATCGAAGATGACCCGCGTGCAGCAGTTGCATCGCAGCGTTATCGAAGCCACTTGCCGCTCACGTGGCGCTAAGGTCGGTTGCCGGACTGTCTCCGGTCTCTGAGGAGTCCCTAGTCGTTCCTGTATTCGTGATGCTAGCACTTTGTTGGCGCTGGCGCGAAAAGCCTGGAAGGCCGGCTCTTCCGTCCCGGGCACGCTTTTGCTCGTCTTCCTGGCGTCGCTGTTCACACTGCTGCTCCTACCTCTCTGCTGGGTCTTGGCTTCGGGTGGGCGACTCATGGCGCGAAGAATTTTGCGTGATTCGTAACCTTAATGAAGTAGTGCTCGAGGTTAGTTATTACAAATCCGGTTAGAAGCACCCAAGAGCGCCATGTTGTCGGGGAAGTGCTGTGATGTCGATGCCACCTGGGAGCAACTGAAGAGTCCAGCTATGGTAGCTGGAAACGAACGCATTCTTTACCAAAACCTATTCCAGGAATGTGGGTATGAAGAAATGTAAAATAATTGCGCTGCCGGGATTTTTGGAGCAATGAACCAGACAGCAACTGATGTCTTGAGACGACAAGGAAGATGGCAATATCTGACAGCGTTCCGCCGATGTGCTCCAAACCATGGCAATCCCCCCTCGTGGGTGTGTGCTCTATGTCTGAGGAGGCAAACAACAACAACCACAAAATGCTTCCGCTTTGCAGTGATTGTCTGGCATAAAAATACTAACCTTTCCCAATAATCACAGGAGGAAAAAAGCATACGACGAAGAAATCCCAAAGCGACTTTTGATGCACCACACAAAAGTTAATCAGGTCATTTTATTTTCCTCATCATCTGAGTCGCACGAAGCAAAATTATTTAAGATAAAAAACACAATAGCAATGAAGACAGCAAATAGATTGGTCTTAAAGAAAGCAGAAGCAAAATTAAAAGAGAACGAAAAAACTACCAGTCGCATTAGTGCTTACGCCCTAAAATGTGCTCTGCAACCGTCTGTAAACAAAACTATTTATAGGCGGTGGTGGTGGTGGTGGTGTAAATGTACCGGCGGGATTAGCCTTACAAAGGCCTGTCGGCAATTGCTCCGCCTGAGACACTGATTCATGTGATGCGTTTCTACCACTGTTCGGTAAGGCCAGTGTCCTCTCTCCGCGTCAAGTAGCAGAAGTAGCCATGTGTACTCGAGATTGCTATTATTTCCCTTGACAGCAAATAACAATAACAACAACATTTCTCACTGTGAAAAGCCAGGGTTCATAACTACTACACTGTTTGAATCAGCGTAGTTGCATATTAGAATTGGAATGGCTGTAGCACTTCTGAGAACAGTCAACAGATGACAGTAATACGCGATTCCTTGCGGTTCTCCCATGTGAGCCATAATCGATACGTTCGAGGTGCTGCTGCACATCTTGGCTGCCAGAGGAGTCGGCGCCAAAAAAAAAAGGAAAACAGAAAAAAAGAAAACACACACGGGCAAGCCCACCACCTCGTGCGCACGTGTTGGCCGCGTAAAAGAAAAACAAGCGCAGGCGGCGCGTATACTGCAGCGGTCACCCCGGAAGGTCTCCGCACCCGCGCCGCCAGCCTTGGCCGCGCCGCTTAAAGGGGCGGTCCTGGCCTTCCTTCCAGCCCAGCTGCCGCTCGTTGCGCAATAGGCCTGAGCTAGCGTGTTTTCACGCGCAGAGGGAGCAAACAAACGCCGACCTACATTTTTATTTTCCTTGTGAGTGGTACTGCGTAATTGGTTGCGTCTTTCGGTCCGAGAGTTTACTCCCACGGACGAGCATTCAGAGAGGGCTATTGTTTGCACGAGAAACAGCGCTTTCACCCGGCGGTAACTACCACGCTTCCGTGGTAGTTTTGTATTCTGTTCACGGCGTACATCTGGGGTACAAGAAGAGTTAGGGCGCGGGATGATGGCAAGCAAGGAAGTGTAGAAATGAAAAATGGCGCTAGAGCCAAAGTCCGGTACTAACGTCATCATTCGGGAACCTGTTTTCTTCAGGGTGAAGGCTTAATCATCTCCTTGTATGAACGTTAGCGCAAGGTTAGGGCATCATCGCTCTTGTTAAACTCTAACTCAACGAATAACTATTCGTGGCACTGGGATCTGGTTGCGACCGCTAGTCACAAATAGAATGAACTGCGCGACGCGCTCGGCAATGTAGTACGCAAAGACCGCAACTTGTACGCACCTGACCGGATTACTAATACTTTTTTCATTACTTTACTTATTTTTTTAATTTCCCAACATCACCACATCAGAGGGGTGTGTATGTTTTGTTCTTCTGCACATATGTTCTTCTGCGACATTATTCACTCAGCATTTGCGAAATGTTATTGATCAATGCATTTCTCTGAGTTCTCATGAATTCTGACTACAACGGACGGTATGACGCCGTTCAAAGCACCGACGAGTGCACTCCGATTCTACTCTGAAGCAGAGCCTCGTTGTTTGAAGGAAATACTGCTGGCGACTTGCTTTATCAGCGGGTCATTTTGATAACGCGTACCATTTACCCGGTTGACTCAAAGGAGCTGCTATTTTAGACACTTCTAAGGAAGGAAGAGAATCGCTACGCTTCTCTTGCCCGAGTGTGCTGAGTGACTGAGCAACGTGCTTTTCGACCAGACAAGGGTAAGTAATTGAGGGACCCGTTATGACGCAAGTATACGAAGGAAGACAAGAGTAATCAAAACTATGGAAAACGTTGCTGTTTTTTTTCTTCTAAAATTGTGGTGTTTATTATTGGCGAATTGATAGAGTAATCATTAGTAGCTGAAAGGTAACTGATTACGAGAAAGTAGAATAAACAACTACCACATACCGCCGGTGGGATTCAAACTCATTTCGCGTCTTATTCTGCTTTCTGATAAATTATCTCTCTGCCAGAAAATGACGATACTGTTTATTTGCAGTTGATCAACAGTATAAATAAAAACAAATGGTTACTATAGAAACATTCCTCAATGCTTTCCTTGCTTTCGATGACTGCTGGCTTCTCACACCTCTGTCATAACGAGGCCCTCATTTGGTTACCCCTGGCAACTGAACGAGGGCCTCGGTTTTTATAAGCCATGATGCGGAGACTGATAAGATGATAGGAGATAATGATAAGAGGATTCTCGCACAGTTCGATCACGTTCCACGTGACAATTGCGTTAAGACAGGGTGTACTCCTTCCACTCCTATGGACGAAGGTTGGCGCTCGTGAACAGTCTTGTGGCTGACTGTGGCAGGCTGCTGCACCTGGCCACCGAGTGGTGGGCAAATGAGCGAGAGCAGCCTGCCCACCGTGTCAGACGGCAGCTGAATTAATCGTGAGGGGCTGCTTGGGAAGGGCAACCTAGGTCATAGCCCAACCCAATCAACCCAAGTCCCACCGATGGCAGCACCTGCCATAGAAGGGCAGTGGCGCATCGCTTGACCGCTGCATCACAGCGCCAGGATGGGTAGGAAGACTCCCACGTATCTGTTAATGTAGAGAATGACCAATTCCTCATATATGAACACCAACGCATTATCGCTATCCTAACAACTGAAATCCGTGAACTCTGGATCTGAACACCGCAACCGAAGCGAAAACCGGACTGCCTAATTCGCATTTGGCCTAAGTACGCATATCGTCTATCACTTTTTATAAACTTTTAAATCAATAACTTTTCAGCCATAAATTAATTGCACTATTGATTTCCCATCAGTAAGCATCCAAAAGGTTTAAAAATCGTTATTATAGAGACATTGTCCAATGCTTTCCTAGGCTTCGGTGACTGTTGGCTTCCCTCATAAAGTGCTTTTTGTTCGAGTTCGTTTCTCTTGACAATGACTGGACACTGACTTTGGCTTTGACTGTCATGACTTGCCAAAGCCCGCTTACTGCTTACTAAGAGAGCCGTTTCATCGCATAAGAGATGATCTGCAAATCTTGCGCAAGTTGTTTTGTTCCTCAAGCACATCCCCACCTGCCCACGTCAAAGGAGGGTGTGTAGGAAGTGATTACATATATCAGGACGTGTTTATCAATCCTCTTTTTGCACACTGAAAATGTGATGTTGCCAACGATGGCATATTGTTTACATGCTACGGAGGAATGCGCAAGAGGCCATTAGATCCGCAAGGCGCATGATCCTCGACTCGGCTGTTTTCCTCGTCCACGATGATATTTTACGTCGTGGAGTTGATCCCTAAACATCCAGGCCGAAACCCGAAAATTATTTTTTGAGCTGTTCTGGAGGGCATAGTTGGGTGTGTTTAGGGTGGGTGGGGCTAGTGGGGGGTGAAGGTGGGTGGTTGGGAGGTGGATCGAGGGTGTCGGTGGGTGAGTAGTGTTATGATTGGGATACACACCAGCCCGAAGAGAATTAAAGCCAAGATTCCGGCGACTAGGATGACCACGCGGTAGCAGCGATTTCGGCAGGTCGTTTGACACCACGAGAACCCCATGAAAAAAAAGGATGCGCGGGGAAAATTATTAATTATTGGTTTCTGGGGAAAGGAAATGGCGCAGTATCTGTCTCATATATCGGCGGACACCTGAACCACGCCGTAAGGAAATGGATAAAGGAGGGAGTGAAATAAGAAAGGAAGAAAGAGGTGCCGTAGTGGAGGGCTCCGGAATAATTTCGACCACCTGGGGATCTTTAACGTGCACTGACACAGTACAGCACCCGGGCGCCTTAGCGTTTCGCCTCCATAAAAACGCAGCCGCCGCGGTCGGGTTCGAACCCGGGAACTCCGGATCAGTAGCCAAGTGCTGGGAACCTGCCTGCGGAATTTTTCCCACGCTCTTCAAGAGGGGGGGAAATGACCTTCCCTTTGTCTGGTTCGCCGCGAGACGCGACAGACGATGGACAAGACGACGGAGGCAAGAGGAGGATGGCGCCTTCCTTTAATTAACCGCGCCTGACAAGAGCTATCCCGACCGGAGCGAGCCGGCCGAGGTTGTAGCCACGGCGCCCCACCTGTGTTTGGATGGACACGTGCAGATTGGAGCGAAGTAGCAGCTCTCAGCCAGCTGAACACTTGGGGAGGGAGCTTCCAACAGCGTTTCATTGAAATAACGAAGATATATTACCCACGAGTTTCGCAGAATGCTGTGACCCATATCGCGCCTTCCTTCAACCTGCCTATAGTAAATAAAATGGAGGCAGGGTCTTAAGGATCGTACAGTTAAGCGAGGTAAGCCTATTTTGAGGAAGCCGCCGCGGTGGCGCGGTGGTTTTGGTGCTCAGCTACTGACCCGAAAGAGGCATGTTCGATCCCGGCCTCGGCGGTCGCTTTTCGATGCAGGCGAAATGCTAGAGGCCATAGTACTGCGCAATGTTAGTGCTCACTAAAGAACCCCGGGTGGCCGAATTAACCCTGAGCACTCCCCTACGTCGTCCCGCACAGCCTGAGCCACCTTGGGACGTTAAATCTCATCAAAACGAAAACCAAATTTAATTGGACGCTCGACAAGCCACGACTGAAAAGAGGCAACGAGCCGCAAACAAGGTTTCATGCAGTCGGCCCCTAAGCTGTCACTGTCTCCGAGGCTTGTACACAGTAGTGGATGTCTAATACACCCATTATAAAGCAGTCGGATGTCCGCGAAACAACACTAGTTGAGCGGCATTCCGCGCTTATGGAGCTCGTTTGGCGTCCTTCTCTCACGTCCCCTCGCGCGGCCCCGAAAAACGCCGGGCACGTGTCGACCTTCTTCTATTACGTTGTGCGGGCAAGGAGGCCCTCACTGGGTAGTAAAGAGCGGCTTCGTTTGCCAGTCCCGATCTCAATGTGCATAACACCACTGTGTAATATCGATCACAATCGAGGCACTGTTACGTTCGATTATCGATACTTCCTTTATACTACGCATAAGACACACATCCTTGGCAAGCAAGGTTCTAGCTAATGTGCGTGCCGACTCGCAGCAAGGTCTCCTCGAGTCGGCAGATTTCCTGATCAACCAGGCGTGAACAGAGCAACACGCGAACTTCCACGTGGCGACAACGACATTCCTCGGTCAGCTATTTACTGGACCGCCATAGGGAGCGTGCAGCGTTTCCTCTCCAGCGGAGTGCTTGTTGTTGCCAGACATTGGGCAAGCGCGCAGACAGGCCCGTGTAAAAGGGCGGCAAGAGCGAATAATGCGCCGATAAAAAACCGATACAGGCAACGAACCAACGAACTAACTTCGTCTGTTGTGAGAATGAGACCCTCGCGCACGGCATCTCGAGAGCTGGTGCCGCTGCGGGCAAGGCCGGCTAGCGGGAGAGAAGGCGCCGCGAAATTAGCTGAAACGAACCGGACAAACAATAAAAAAGAGAAGCTGCATCAAAGAACGGCGGGGAAAGGCGTCGCAGCAACCTCGAAAGCGAAAGGGAGAAGAGTCGCAGCAGAAAACCGGATCCGGACGTTCTCTCCCAAGGCGAAGGAAACGGCGGGCTTGATCTAAAATACAAACCGCCGGCGCGCCTTCTCCGCTGTCTACCGCCGCTGCTGCTCCGTCGTTTCGCGGCCGGACGTTGCAAGCAGACGACGCACTCTTCGTCAACGAAAGCCAGCGGGGGTTTTTTCCCGCTCCGTCGACGTCTTCCAGCAGAAGCAACTCGGCGCGCTTCTTGCACTTGCATGTGTGAGCGAGCTCGTAGAAACGTTACCCTTCGCAGCTGTCCCGTTCAATCATCTCGTCGCCGTGCAGCCCCGCTGAGTGTCGCCACGCGGATGATACGTCGCGAGATGTAGATCAACGCCGCAACGTTGCTCGTTCGGCGGGCTCTCAACTGCGTGTTTGGCGGGTGGTCGCCGTCGGAGAACGAGGTCCAGTGGGGCAGTAGCGTCGCCCCCAACAGTGCGTTATCGCACCGTCTCGGTGACCCCTCGACGGACTGCTGGTGACTTCCTGTCTGTCGTACTGTGTGTCGCTTCTGGTCATTCGGGGGCTTGGACGGCGGAAGACACAGGGGACTCTAAAAGGAAGGTGAGCTTGTTTTGCATTCTGAATGGGAGTTTCTCGTTTGGCCAATTTTTGCTATTGTTTTCTGAAAAGCATAAATGTGATCTGAGTGGCGGAAATTGTGTTACGATATAACGTTAAATGTGGTACGTTCAAAAGTGATGGAACGTGAAAAGCACCGAACTCTTCGTTGAGTCCTCAGTTGCAAGGCGAACTTTCTGTTCCTGGCACTAAATCCGATGTACGAGAAGCGAACCGTATTCGCAGGCACTCCGCCCTGTCCTAAACAGATTAACAGCCAAGTGTCCATCTGATCTGTAGGGACATCATTATCTTTGTCACTGGTGAAATTCTTTTCCTTGAATTCATAACTTTGTGAAGATAGTTGTCTCCGTCCGTGGGAGGTGAGGAGACCTTTTATAGCAGGTATTCACTACCCAAACAGACGTCTTCAAATGGACGTGGCTGACGAATTCCCCCAAGAAACTGTGCCCTGCATCACTTTAAAAGAAAAAGAAAAAAAAAACTTTATTAGAAACACGGCACAAGTCTGAGGCAGAGAAGTAGAGAATTAGGGTGAGGGCATGTTACCCCAAATGCTCAACTCTGAAGCCAGACACACTGGGGCGCGTGCTGAACGCCGGGGTGGACAAGATGGCGCAGGGATGGCTTGCTGGCTACCAAAAATGTTTGCACTTGTCAATAGATCAGCCGATGTTCTAACCATGTTTCAGTAAATACGGATGAGAAACTGCAGCCATTGCGCATGTCACAAAATGGAAATGAAATCATGGAATTTGTGTGTTATTTATTTTCATAAAGTATTCGTTCGAGCCCTCACTTATGCGCAGTGTTTCAAGTATTGTGTCCGCAGAATGCGGGCGGCGCGTTTACTTCTGTATAGCATTTGTTGAATTAGCTCTGATTCAAGACGCCGGACATCAGATTTTCTCTTTCGATGCTCTTTACGTAGTTCAGGGCATGATCGTGAATGTCCAAGGGCACCAGTTTTGTCACTAATTACAACCTTGGACCGCGAATCTCGCCGAACTATAAATTTGCCGACAAGCGCTGTTCAATAGGAACTGATCGGAACGTCAAGCATTTGATGCGGTCAAGTCGATCTATTCTTCATATCTTTTACAGAATGCTGCTGGTCGAATTATTGGTCCCGGTGCCTCCCTTACAAAAATGGTCTATAGATAGTCTACAGACTAGGGAAGTCGAGAGTTGGACGAAAACTCGCCTGGTCGGGGACAATCATAATAAGACTTAGAAAGGGGGACGCCGATCAAAAGAAGAGACAAAAACATCAAAACGACGTTTTCCGTACGGGAACCTCCCGTACGGGAAACGTCGTTTTGCTTTCTGTTTTTTGTCGGCGTCCCCCTTCTTTAAGTTTTATTAGTCTGTAGACTTCTCATGGACCCTATTGCCTTCATATAGATATTTCTTTTTGTCTATTCATAGTCTATAGACTGTCTATAGACAAAAGTCTACTAAAAGTGTATGGTTATAAATCTATAGAATGTATACAGACTGTCTATAGGATTTGTATTGCCTATAGACTGTTCTCTAAGGTTTGTCTATAGAGAGTCTATAGACTTTATGGACAGAAGTGTATGGACAGTCTATAGGCTGTCTAAAGAAGTTTTTTTCAAGGGCTGACAGCTACCGAGCTGTCGCGTGAGCGCCTTCCCGCTTGCGACTCTGGCGAGGAAGCGACGACGACCGTTCCTTCCTCGCGATAAAGCCTCGGCTGCCGAATATCGCGCGCTTTGAAGCGGAAGGCGCCCAAGGTGGGGCCCCCATCCTGAACGAGTAAACTCACGCGGCTTCCGGCTCCGCTTCGGAGGAAGTGCGCCTTAGCGACGCGTGCGTGACCAGCGCCAGCTACTCCAACGCGCTCCTAGCTTTTGATGCCCGCTAATAACTCCGAACTTTATAAAGACTTGAGTGCTGAGTGGTCGTAGCCGGACTTCTACATGATTGGGCCAAGCAAAATCCTGCAGAGATATGCTTTCCCAAAGTTGGGCAACCGCTTTGGACGATTCGTTAGGGATCAGAACAGAAACTTAACAGAACGTAGCAGAACCTTTACTATTTCCTGGCTTATTTTCTGTTAGCCTGGTCCGTTGTTCGAAGTCACCTAAAGGAGGTGGTTGAGGCATAGAATTGGAAAAGCCCCCGCTCATATGGTAAAGCTTCCGTGGATTGTCTGGGTCTGTGAGTCTGTGCAAGCTACAAAGCAAGCGTTACAGAACGAATGCTTTACTCAGCGGTATACCTTGAATAATGTCCCCACTCGGCTAAGAAACGTGGGAAAATGTATGGTTGGCCTTGTGGCCTATGCCATGCGCAGTAATATCCTTATGATACGAAAAAAGAAAATGGCGCGTGATACACACACAGCGCTCTTTTCGGTATCCGGTGCATGACCTTTATGCGCTGTCGGTAGGGGAGAGGGGGGAGGGGAGGTGATGGTGGAGGGGAGTCGTCATCAATTTGTTTAGTGCGTACAAGCCCGAGCGATAAGGTCAATGTCCTGGCCTTATAATGCGTGGGTCTACACCATAATCATCCAATCCCACATTTACACTGTCACCAGCGCATTGTGGATTCGTATAATAGCCACGTCGCCAAACTCCAATTCGGCCGTCTTAATTTCAGTTGCTTGATGCTATAACACTCGCAGCACAGGGATGAGGTCTCCGCCACTATTAATGCCTTTTTACGACTAATGGAGCAGAAATGATAACACCAGTCCTCAAAGACGTTACTTTGTGGTGTTCGCTCAACGGACAAAGATCGCCTGCCGATGCACCAATTGTTCCCACGCTATCTGTGGTAGCCAAGCGTGGTATTCCTATTATGTGCAGTTTGTAGCCGTCCTGCTAGCCCTTGAATGAACTGATAATAGTTGAGGTAGCTCCACCATTGAAAGACAGCCCTTTAACTCACACTTAGCCCGAATGCCACAAAATAGCTGTTTCTTTCTTCCTCATTCGATGATTTAGCTGCTTGTAATACAAAACACATCGACAAACCTCTTTCGTCAACAATCAGGCCACTCCGGTACTACTCTTAACGACACAGACTAAAGCCGGATGCAACAGGCATGCTTCGCTATGGCCGCATGCACACTCATCTTCATACCTTCCGCCACCTTATAGCTACAGTCTCTTTATCCCGCGTGCGATAAGGTGAAGTTTGTTCAGCCTTCGATGTATGCTCTGCGTCTGGCTTGGAGTGGCGTTCAGAACCGGGCGGCCTTATTTGAAAAGCAGATGTCCCTATCCTTGACGAATGTGTACACAGTGAGGGAATCCCGACCGCCGTTTCCTTAGCAGCTTAGCACAGAGCAGTGACCTTGTGTACCATGAAACGAGGGCTCTCGATGATGCATTCACCTTCACGCGACGCGACACCCCCCGGCGTGGGGCAATGCGTCAAGGAGCTGCGTTAGCTGATGTCCTCAATTTCCGCAGCAAATTCTGACGATTGTCGCATCTACCGTAAAATTCAAGGGTACTCCCCCCCCCCCCCCCCCCCCCCAAGTTCCTACTCCAACTATTAAAGCAGCCCGTAGTACCGTCAAATCGCGTCAAGCGGGCTAGAATTCTGACGAGTGGATTTCCGGTGCCCACAAGGCCTACGTGCAAACACACTTGCGCTTTCCAGAAGGAAGTCTGCCTGAGGGCATCGAAGGGAACTTGCAGGAAGGAACTCCTCCGTCCTGCGATGCGATTCACTGCTGTGTAACACTACACGTGACGTCAAAGTGACGTTGACAGGAGGTCTGTCCCACCCATCTATTTCTTCCGTGACGTCCGGTTCCGCTGCTCCAGACCGGAGACGCGCTTTCTGATCGCTATATTTCCGAAACCAGTTGTCCCAGAACACGGCCTCAGCATCTCTGCGTCCCCTCAGGTAAGGCTTGACGGCTTCGTGCTATCGCACTAGAAGGCTCTCGGAAGTTGGTCCCGATTGACATCTGCGCGGAAGTTACCTGTAAAGCTGCTCCGTTTTTCTGAAACCGACAAACGGCCAAACGCCGAGCTTGTCCCCTCCCCACGGGCTCGTGCCCGTTAGTATCTTTTTCCTCTTCCACAACGGTGGCCCAGTAGTTTGAGCATCCGCCTCGCACGCAGGAGGTTTGGAGTTCGATCTCCAAAGCCGTCAGGCACCCACCAATATTACAATGGGTACAAGCTTTCTCCTGGCCTGGTGCTCGACTTATCTGCGGTGAAATGCTCGGGAAATTGGTGTTTGAGCCCACTTTGTGTAGACAAAAGCACCCTGTGTCACGGCACTCTTGGACCAAAGATGCCCTTCCGTCATAAAAAATGCATCATCATCTCTTTCCTTCTCTGGTAATCTCTCTTCGAGCGAAGTGAGCGATCACTGTGAGGGCTAATCGACCACCTTGTCGTCACTTAGCTTTACTGATTTCCTCTCATTATTTAAATATTACATACCTTGCGGTACATTCTATGTGGTACATGTTTCGCTTTCATTTCTTCACCATGAAAGATGGAAATGCATGGGAGCTTTTATCCCAATGCTCACTTCTGCTTAGTTCTACATTCCAGGTGATCGTGAGATGATCGGTGATGATCGTAGCTCCCGTCCTGTCCTCGCCTTTCTTTGTCCTGTCATAACGCTACGTTTTTCGCTGAGCATAATGATCCTCAGAGCTTGTGAGCAATGAGCAATTTTGCGTCGGTTCCTAGTTGAGTACAACACGGGAACGACATTTATTTCGTCGCATGTTTGTTTTTATAACATGTTAGGTGCAGAAGTAGTATTGAAGAAGCATTACTTTCGTCTTTGTTGAAGTGCAACAATTTTTTTTCTGGGTAACGGCTTCCTACATCGAACAGTTCATTTCCGCTCTGTAGTAAATAATCACCAATATTTGGCTCATTCAGAGTCATCAGATCTTTATTCCGGATAATTCTTCGGCTTACTGAATAGAAGCACCACAAAATAAACAAGGGGCAGGCGGAAACCTTCAGCCTCAGTTCACCCGTAGAATTGTTGTTGCAGATTAGTGACAATTTTATACAAAACGGCTCTGCTTGACGCGTGAACAAACACCGTTCTTAGTTTCTGCCGTTGACATTACTAGAGCACCAGAGAAACCGCGCAGCAAACCTTAAATAGACTAACAATTTGTTTATTTTGTTCAAGAATACATAAGCGGTGAGTTAAAGTTGTTGGACATGGTACGCACATGGGGGGCACGGGACATGATATCGAATACAACACCCATGATTACCGCAAGCTTCTATGTGGTCACTGTCCTGCCATTTCGGTTTTCCTTCTCCTGTCACAGCGAAAAGCCGACGGGGAATCCCTTAACACAAAACAGTCAATCGTGAAGTGCGATCCAGCGTTCGGTGTGACGCTAAGCGAACCCCGTAGGCGGCGTCAGCGCGGATGCGTTAACGCGCCGTCCGGCATGAACTCACGTCCGGCAAACGGGAGTTCAACTGGAGTGGCAGGGACGTCAGCGACCCACTGGCGGATGTGGTCCGTGAAGCTCGTGCCAGCCGGCGCGGCATCTTTGGCTCTTCGTTGGCAGGGAGACGCAACGGCCGGTCGGTCGGCCGGCCGATTGTTGTTCGTCGAGGGAAACCCCGGAGGCTGTCAGCACTGCGGCCTTGACACAGCGGCCGGTGAACGTACCCGGCGGCACCTTCAAGGCCTCGCCTTCCTCTCCCCCCACCCCTTTGATCTCCTCCCCGTCCCTCCCCCACCTGGCCTCAGGTTGTGTTCGTTTTCCGAGGTAGTCACTTAGAGTGAGTACTTACGCGACCGTTCCTAGAAATGTTTGAAGTTAGCACGTGTGCGAGAGAAGCCCGCATTTGGCTGAACCTCAATCTTTTTTTTTTTGTTAAGAAGAAACTGAACAAAAGATCAAAACGCACTCAGAGCTGAAATTTTTTCGCGGTTGCTACGTTGTTGGGCGTTGGGAAAACAGCGTTGTATGCGGTGTTTTGCTTAGTAATGCTAGTAGAATTAAGGATCCAAATTTTCTTTAATAAAAGAGCAGACGACGGGCTTTGTAACGTTTATTATCATTTTGTTGTCCTGAAATGGCAAATGACACATTCTCACGGTGGAGGATTGGCCAAGGCTTGTGTTGCGGTGTCCTAATGCTCAAAACATATTCTAAAAATACATATAATTAATATTGAAAGTAGAAGAACTACTTATAAATAGAGAACAGATTTATTTATTTGAGATATCTAAGTAACTGAGTGAAGAAATAAGCCTTTGCGAGCAGAGAATGAGAAAAAAATTGAAAAGGAATGAATTCTGGTAATTGAGCTGTAAAAGGAATAGAAACAGAGGAGAGTCTTAACAAGAGAGCCGTCTTGGTCTCGGAAGATAGTTTTGTACAGCGGAGCGCATATTTTTGCTTCTAAATGTAGAAGCTCCAAGAGAAACAACTTCGACTGCTAAACAAAGGCCGAGTTGTTGAAGCGAGATGTTTAGAAGCCGCATCTTTGTAAAGACAAACGGCATGGCGTCACCAGAAAGTGGTCGATAGTTGAGGGTTCTGTCGTAATTAGTCGAACTTGCGAGAAGCAAATGTTTCCAAGCAACAGAAAAACAAACTTGTGCTCCAAAAATAACATAACAAAGAAAGCACACTGTTCAGAGCTACACACACACAGCTTGCTAAATTGAAGGCGACGGGGATGATTCCAGTAAAGCATATACTTCAAAATCCGAAATCGAAGCAGCATGCGAGAGAAATTCAGTTAAAAATTATTTAGTGGTCGTAGGTGGATACGACGTGGTGAATAATGCATACAGATATCGTCTGCGTCATCGCAAAGACGAAAACACGCAACCAAAAATTTGGTGCCTGCACTTTAAGATTAGCCGAGACAGCTGACTCAATACCTGCATTTTTGCTGTCTGCTGGCGCATGTTTTGGGGCACACATACCATCGGTGGTATTCCGCCACCTTATGCCACACTGCGAAACACGCTCGCTGAATTCCGACGTCTCGCAGCCAGACAGATTCGTCCCTTGCAACAGGTGGCGCTGCTCGAATGGCTCAGACAGACGGCGCGGTGTTGTACGCGACCGGCATACACGCGCGATCCGTATCTTTACAGGAAGACTTCGGCGCCAGTCTGGATGTCCCGAGCGCAAAAATATCGGAGGGCTCACTCGTCTGCTCTGAGCATACCAGTGCTTAGGGCACTGCCTTGCCTCGCGTATGCATCGTCTGCGTGTCTGGGTCGTCCTGTTCGTCTGTCGTGTTCCCTTCGCCCTATTTTTCATTGTCAACGTACACCAACTCATCCAACTTTGGGTTTTGCGCATCAGTGCTCCAGCAGCGCAACTTCGGAGAGAGCAGTCGCTGAACATCCGCGAAGAGAAGAATGGATTTGTGGCTGGTCTTGAATAGGAAAGGGGGGAGGGGGGGCGGTGCTGTTCTTTTTGCTCACTTAGTTTGTTCACATACCCAGCAATTCTGGACAAAAGCATTTTTGAGCTGAAAACCGTTTATGAACGCAATTTTTTCATATATGGTAAGATTTCACTATAACGATCAATATATCCGCAGATCACCCGACGGCAGTCCTGTATTTTTTTCTCTATTAAGGTTCTTGCTATCGTCAAACGCGTTGAACATTGGTTTTCTACGGCAGTCTTAACTGTTCGATGCGATCGATCCAAACACTTTAGAAGAAAGAATTTTCTACATATCTGAATAATGGAACAATACCTTCAATATTTCCGTGACAGTGTCTTGCAATTTTTCAATTTTAAAACTTTCTTGTCCGAGAAAGCTGGACTTGTCTTTATTCGTACTATTTTGTCCCCTCCATTTTTACACGTTTAAATCCGCCTCTTCGCGAGGAATTTCCTCGAGCTGTGGAATTCGCGAAAAGCTTCCTGAAAACGACGCTTGTTTAAACGATGCGCCTCAGCAAAAACACGCGCAGCGCGGAAACGTTTGTTTTAGAGAGATGCTCAGCGCGCGCGCCAGGCGGCGCGCCAACGCTTATAATGAATGACGCCGCGCAGGAAGACCAATTTAGAAGCGTGCGTTGTGGGAGGCAGGCAGTCTGCGGGTAGACAGCCATCACCAATCGGCCCCAGCAAACGGATCGCTCGTACAACCGCCCGTCAGAGGTGCAGGACACGTCCAGTGTCCCTCGCAATGTCCGTCCTGACTCAAGTGGCTTTCTGAAATCGCCGCGCACTCGCACCACCGGGCACGTGGTCATCGGCGCAGCAAGGATCATGGACACGGAAGCGGAAGGATTGAGCAGTGAGAGCGACGCAACATTTTGCTTTTTCTTGCCTCGCGCTAACTCCTGACGCTTCACTTCCCGTTCGCTTGTATAGCAAGCAGTCGCCGACGTTTATTGTCGATAAAAAAATTATGCTCACGTCCTGTGAGAAGCGACAGTGTCTCGTTTGGCGAACTAAAGGGGTTCATGGGACGTCACGAAATGTCCCTGCCGCAAACTAGCATTATCCGAGCCGTGTCCTCAAGGCAGTGAATATTACTGCGGCAGTTTCATGTTTACGAAAGTACATCTTCCATTGAAATGGTCGCCAGTAGAGAGATGGTGGCAAATATTTTAACATTTTTTTATTTCAAAGTATCAATACGTATTTCAGCTCATGTTACCGCCCTTTGGTTTTCACTGGTTGATAGAGAAATGCTCAGGGGAGTCGCATGTTTCAAGAAGTGGTGTGCAATTACTGAGTCGGAATACGCTCAAAGATTGAATCACGTTCAGGGCTTCTGCAACATGCAACGCGTTCTTGCGACACCAGCGCTCATAAGTCGCCGCTCAGACTGAAGCACTCGCTGTGGTTTGTGCGGGATGTTCGAGGCTCAACATGTGCACGTAGGAATTGATTTTCAGTCATGAGCTTTAGTCACGAATCAAGGGCTGTCTTGGCCCTTGTATCGTGAACTACTCCGTAGTGATAAAAAAAAAGTCACTACAAAAAGAAAGCACTAGGACATGCAGCAACCAACGATCATAAATACAAGAATACGAAAACCTTGTCTAGTCAGTGAACATGCGATCAGGCTCTTGAATAAGCTGTTAAGACATCTCAAGAAAATGTTTTATTTTTACAAGCAAATATGTCGTCATATACTATAAAAGAATTTCTACAGGCAAAAAAAAGAAAGCAAGCGTCAGCGCCCGCGCCAACTTTCAGTTAAGAGAACGATCATAGCTAATCATATACTCATTTTAGTTTTGTCCCATCTGTACTATGAATCTCTGCTATGTGTCATTAAACCTATGCATTGGAGCTAGCGCAGGCGTCTGCCAACATCACACAAAATTCAAGGCTGCTGACTACATCAGAACGTTTGACAGCGAGTCCGCCTTCGTGCCTTTTGACAAGTGCTATATTCAAAGATGGGATAAGCGACCAGCCGGCCAGTCAGGAATAACTCTTTCTCGCAAAATGCCTCGTGTTCGTTTTCGATCGGGTACAAAGTGTCTGGGTGCCAACTCTGCGGACGATGCGCCCCGCTGCGGTGCGACGGAACATAAATGCCAGCAATTTCCGGCTGCGAAATAGACGCAGATAAAAAGAGAGGAGCAGAAGTAGGATACGCAGTGCATACCTGACGAAGTTGGCACTGTAGTGAAGCCTTCAGTGTGTACTGGGCAAAGTCTCACGCACTTTAAAATGTTACTTGTACCTTAACTTAGGGGCACAAATTACGTTGGGTCTCTCAATCATTTTACAATGTTTGCGTGCACGTATGCAAGTTTTTCCTTTTTATTTTTCGTATCGAAGATGACCAGGAAAATGTTGCGAGATTGCATGGCTCCTACTTGAAACCTCGGGCAGATACGCAATATCCTCATCTCATGGTGTTTCGCCGAACGAGGCGCCGATTTTATGGTGGACGTTTTCAACGAAGTCCTTTTTCTCAGGTGCACTGCAAGCATACTATGACGTTCAACTTAACCCCGTTGCAACAACTTCTTAAATACAGCTAGCTCCAGGGAGCGCAACATAGCATATTTAGATTCTCCAACTTGTGAAGCTGCAAGCACTTCTTAAATCGATTTATGCGAGCCTTTTCTCTGGGTCTATTCTCGTTGCTCCGTTCTTCAAGCGGGGACAAACATTTCAAACTCCGCGCGCAATGAGTGGGACAAACAAGTACTTCAAAGGGCCGACCGCAGCGGGGCCTGTTGAAAGAACGGAAGTGCGGTGGAATTAAGCCGGCCTCAACCCGCACTTTAATGATGCTTTTGATTACGACAAAGCGCCGCCCGCTAATGTCATTCAATTGGGGTTCTCAGCTCTTCTGTGTGTGCCTATGTGTGTCGTGGGACAGACAGCCACACTCCCAAGCGCCTTGTTTTCCTTTGACATCGGGCTGACGCTAGGCGCGCAGCACTTAAAAGAGTAGCTATGGTGCTAAGTTCAGTTATTTCGTGTATATATACACACGGGAAAAACAGGAGTGTATTGGATAGACAGCCGCTGCACCAACTTAAAGAAATGATCTGCATTTAAAAGAACGATTTATAATCTCGCTGCCATTAAAATAATTTTCAGTTTACTTTGGGGTTCTTTTTCTGAATATTAGCGCAAGATAACAAAGCATAAAAAACTTCAAAAATATTTCTTGTATTTTACAGATGAGCGGGTTCGTAACAAAAACGGCCATGAAAATGTTTTGATCTTGTCTCGTTACAGCGAGCACAGAGGAAAATAAAAAAGCTCTGAAATCATTACACGCAGCATGAAACTGTTTAAAGGTAAACATGTCAAGTAAGTGTTTTGTGCGTGAAATGATGGCCATGAAAGGAGTCAAATTTTTATTCAGAATATCATTCTGTCCGCAGTTATTCCTCTAACAAGTGCAGCTCTAACAGCAAATAGCCGACAGGCCAAGTTCAAGCAATAAACCGGAGGAAACCAAGGCAGTGGGCGCATGCTCGATTAGTGTATCTGAACAGGAGCATTCGCATCACTATAGCTGTATGAAAAGGGGAAGCGCACCAGGCTTGTTCTTTACCGGAGTGAGCCGGCCAAGTATGTGTAATTGCAGTTGCGCTTTATTCACATCTGTGTTTATTGGCTAAGAATAATTATCAACCCCGATCAACATAGTGATCAGAATGCCGTCCAGTGCTCTTCGCGTCGTACATGAAGTTCGTTGTTATGTAGCGTGCCATATACCAAAGCAGTACCTTTCACCGTAAAACTACGCACTCACTTCGAGCCGACCACCGCCGCTGCGAAAGCTATTTCTATTTCTCTCTTTCTTTTTTGATCGGCTTACTAAAGCCGCCAACATTCTGCATCCAGATGAACGTTCTGAATCGCGTCGGGTTGTGGAAACGTCGTACATTCCTCGCAGTGTCACATTTCATAACGCATCGTCGGAATTTCCGCATAAAGGATGTTTACCGGCGCCTGCAGCTCGACCTCCAGTAGCTCGCATACTAAAACGCAAGACCGCGACGCAGCTCCGAAACAGCAGGGGTCATTCGGGAATGATTTGCGGGAGCAGAGAGCAAGTCACGTGACAAAAGAATGTTGCTGCGTGACGCCGCACCAGTCTCTCTAGCTCGCGTTAATAAGGGGCCAGCTGTGAGGTCAGAGGCTCTATTGTTTTTAGCGTCGCGCCGCGCCTGCCGAGTGTACACGCGCGCGATGCGATTGTTCCCCGCCCGCGACGTAGGCTGCCAGCCTAGACACGTGTGGGTCGCTGTACCTGCGGTGGCATTCTGCATGGAGGGGTTCCCATGGAGAGGAGGCGTGCTGGCTGCATAATTAGCGTCCGACTTGCAATTTCCTCTTACCTTATCGCTGGTGCGACACCGGAAAAACAGTGGTACGTAGTAGACGAGTTGCATCACTCCTAAAGCGGTTTCCCTTTATGCCGAAGTTTCTTATACCGTGGCTCAAGGAGGCGTTTGTTTCCATAACATGTCCAACAATTCTGGACAAAAGCATTTTTGAACGGGAAATAGTTTATGGGCGCAATTTTTTCATGCACTGTAAGATTTCACTGTAACAATTAATACATCCGCAAATTTCCCGTCGGCTGGCTTGCATGTTTTTCCTATTAACGTTTTTGCGATCGCCGAAGGCGTTCCCCCTTGGTTTTCAATGGCAGACTTAACTGCTCGATGCGAGTGATGGAAAAAAAAATTAAAAGAAAGATTTTGGTGCGCATCGGAAGAATGAACCTCTACGTTCAATACCTCTATAACATTACCTTAAAATTTTCCAACATTAAAAATTGTTGTCCGAGAATGTTGGACATGAAGACTCCGATCAATGCTCGTGTGTTCTTGCTTGTCGATAGTGGACATGCCTGGTGCTTAGAGCTCTTCACTGAGCTTGATTAGTATAGTAGTGGGAAACTAATTCGATCACTGTCCCGCTTGCTGCCTTAACGACCTGCGACCATATTTCAAGATTTTTCGTGAAACGTGTGAAATTTTAGATTCACACATATTCGCTCGCGTATGAGTATGCGTTAAGTTATTTGCTTGAGTCTCTGCCTACTTAACCACTTTTTGTCACTGCAGAGTCGAGGGCGTTTCACTTCGTAAAGATGCAGGCTATAAACAGAATCTATAGTGAACAACAGATGGTGAACTATCTAGATAGTAATCAAGGGAGACGTAGTGTTCCCGAAACGTCAAAATTTCCATCTTTATTGATCTTGGCCAGTGACCAGTACTCCTCATAATAAACGGAATCTGCTCCTTCAGGCCCCCTGGTCTTACGTAAATTTGATAATAACTAATTTTATTGCTATTATAATTGAAATAAGTATCCCCCCCCCCCGTCATGATCGTCATTAAATGCTCTTGTGCCGGAGGTTAATAATAATAATAATAATTGGTTTTGGGGGAAAGGAAATGGCGCAGTATCTGTCTCATATATCGGCGGACACCCGAACCGCGCCGTAAGGGAAGGGATAAAGGAGAGAGTGAAGAAGCGTTTTAGTTTTCATGTTGCGTGCTTATCTCGAAAGTGCACAAAGACCTCTAGTTCCACGTTCGGAACAACTGCGGCGCGTGGCGGTTCGTTCAGCGGTGGTGTCAGCATCGCGACGACAGCGTTTCCACTGCTGCAACGCTATGCGTTGCAGCCGCTTTCGCAGCTGCCTTTCCCTGAGCTACTTCCTTATTGCCTTTCTTGCACCAACGGTGGCGACTCACCGTGATAACTAATGGTTCTAGAGAAATGACCGTGGCAAGCACTGTGTAAAGTGAACCACTCCTCACACGCACTTTCATTTTCGATGGAACGCCATGGCGTCATCCCCATTACCGCGTTTTTCCCGACAGCGTGAAACAGAGAAGCATAGGCAACACATACTTGAACCGAGGCAACAGGAGTGGAATGCTAAGAAAAAGCGGAAACATTGACATTTTTTTCTATTATATACTTAATTGCGGCTACTTTCGAGACTTTTGTGTCTACAGCCAATATCCTTGAATTCCAATTTCCACAATGAATTCCCGTCTATCCTACACTCTAAACAAAAATACACCTATATGGGAGTAAAAAGAGAGTAAAGTGTCCTCTAGCGCACACAATTTTATAAAAGTGTGTGCGCTAGAGAACAATTTTACTCCCTTTTTACTACCTTTGTTTAGAGTGTAGTTTGAATAGCAACCGGGCTCCATGCTTTCTTTAATAATAATTGGTTTTGGGGGGGGAGAAAGGAAATGGCGCAGTATCTGTCTCATATATCGTTGGACACCTGAACCGCGCCGTAAGGGAAGGGTAAAGGAGGGAGTGAAAGAAGAAAGGAAGAGAGAGGTGCCGCAGTGGAGGGCTCCGGAATAATTTCGACCACCTGGGGATCTTTAACGTGCACTGACATCGCACAGCACACTTTCTTGTTTGGAATTTACTTCCAGACACATTCGAAACTCTCTAGAGCTCACCCGAGTACCTCCAGGAGAGCAGCACTGTGCATTTCTTCGTGGCACTCATCGCAATAATGGCAAACAGCTACCAAAGCATGACTTTTCTTGAAGTACAGAGAGGACAAACAGTCGGGGCAAATTTCGTACGTAAAAAAAAAAGGAACGTTCTCAACGCAAACGTCGATCGCGTCATACGTTGTGGGGTTGAATTGGGGAGATAGGTACTTTCTCCCCACTCAATCGCGGCTGACACGGTTCAAAGCCGCCCGGACCCCACCCCGTGATCGCGTACGCTACCGAGCGCACGCCGACCACGGCGGGCCTTGCTCTGGGGGAACAAAGGAACGACACATTGGCTGACACAAACAGGCGTTTATTGCTACAGAAACAATAACGCCAGCTAGCAACAAGGTACGCTAATGAATCAAGGACGTCCGACTCACCAGCAAGGTTCCGAGCGAATGTTCGCCCGCGCTAGGGCAAGGGATATAAACTCCGCAGGCCGGACGGGACGAGTACGGGAGCCTGTCTCCCCGTCGCTTCTTCGCCCCGTCGGCGAAGAGCGGAGCCCCGACGCGACGCGTCCGATCGCGGCGATTATCCCGGCCCAAGCGAGCCCATCTCCCGCGGGCAGGCTTCAGCAGTCTCCCCCGCAGCGACGCTGGCGCCCTCTCTTGCCAGTTAATGTAACTGGCAAGGGAACGCGCTCATCCTCGGGGTACGACTGCTGCTGCACGGTGCCTCGCGGGAAAGCAAACTCAGGGGGCTGCAGGGCAGGTCCCCACATCCCCCCAACCTTAAATAGACCCACGCGCCTGAAAGTACATGCTATGGAGGAGTCTCCTGGTCTTCATGTCTTTGAGGCACGTCTTGCAGCGGAGGTCACGCCGACAGCGTCCACGCAGACTTCCGCGGTATTCCGAAGGCGGCGTGAAGGTCTCCGCTGGGACGACTCGTATGGCCCGCGGACTACCGTGTCCGCAGGCCCGCGAATCGAAGGCCGGTGGGAAAACTGCAGGCCAGGATCCTGCAGTAGTCGCCAGGGCAGCAGCAGCCGGAGGTGACTGCTGACTGGTCTCGCCACAGCTGCCCCGGATGGATGCGGCGAACAGGATACAGGCCGCTCCGTCGCAGCAGGTGGCAGCGAGACGATGTGCACCGGTCAGCAAGCCTGGGTGGCTCCACCGGATCTGCAAAATTGTCGAAACGCTCTCGGCGTGCCTTTAACGTAGGTCACGGGAGGGGAAACGGCATCAGCAAGGGCCTCGTGGCACAATGCCTAACTCGCTAGCAAAACGTGTCGGCGGCTGTGCAAACGCAAAGTTCGAGTGAACAAAGCCCTTTCTTGAGTTGAACGAGACTGCTCAGTTCGTGCGAGGTTACAAAAAAAACGGACGGGCAGCAAAGTGCGCCTCCTCTCAACGTCACGGTCCGGTGGTCATGTCTCTTTTAATGTGGTGCAGGCAGCTCCGAAAAGCCTCAGGCCTAACGACCACTCCGACAACGACCGTGACCACAAGAAAGACCCGAAACGGGTTTTGTGCGCGCAGCCGCGAGGAGACATCAGCTTTGTGGGGTGGTCCTACCCCGCTCACTGCACAAAGCAGCTTCTGAGCGGTCGGCGCCCACCGTATCGGACGGTGTCGGAGCGCCCGGTGCCGAGCTGCAATACCAGCGAGCTCGTAGCGGCACCCGTGGCCCCAGGCCACCCGGCTCCCGGAGCCGCGACTCCCAGAGTCGAAAAAGAGATAGTAGAGAAAATATATACAGAAACTCGGACCACCCACGCGGCTTCCGTACTCACTCGCTTCGGGCTCGGCGACTCCGCGGGCGCTAGGCCTCGCGCTCCCTCGATGCGGACCAAGTGATTCTCACGAAGAAACTCCAGGGAAAAATGTGCTGAGCATGTCGAAAAGTTCAAACATGCTGCAGCGCAATACACCTCGCACTCAAGAAAGCATGCCGCAGGTCCTAGCGATCAAATTCACTCTAGGCCTAGCACTTGTCAAGTCCGGACAAAGAGCGTTCCTCGAACCGAACCGACAGTCGTCCAATGTTCCAAGAGCAGGCCCCACGTTGGGCGCCAGATGTGGGGTTGAATTGGGGAGATAGGTACTTTCTCCCCACTCAATCGCGGCTGACACGGTTCAAAGCCGCCCGGACCCCACCCCGTGATCGCGTACGCTACCGAGCGCACGCCGACCACGGCGGGCCTTGCTCTGGGGGAACAAAGGAACGACACATTGGCTGACACAAACAGGCGTTTATTGCTACAGAAACAATAACGCCAGCTAGCAACAAGGTACGCTAATGAATCAAGGACGTCCGACTCACCAGCAAGGTTCCGAGCGAATGTTCGCCCGCGCTAGGGCAAGGGATATAAACTCCGCAGGCCGGACGGGACGAGTACGGGAGCCTGTCTCCCCGTCGCTTCTTCGCCCCGTCGGCGAAGAGCGGAGCCCCGACGCGACGCGTCCGATCGCGGCGATTATCCCGGCCCAAGCGAGCCCATCTCCCGCGGGCAGGCTTCAGCAGTCTCCCCCGCAGCGACGCTGGCGCCCTCTCTTGCCAGTTAATGTAACTGGCAAGGGAACGCGCTCATCCTCGGGGTACGACTGCTGCTGCACGGTGCCTCGCGGGAAAGCAAACTCAGGGGGCTGCAGGGCAGGTCCCCACAACGTTCAGCCGAAGAAAACGCATGATCGCTGCTACGCTCGTCACAAGCACGCGTGGATCCACGAACCCAATATGCGCGATGTATTCATGCAGACGGGCCCCGCGAAATTGTGCTTCGCTTCCAATTTACCATGCAATGCTCGTAAGAAGACATTACATTACTCCTGAACCTACTGCGCGTTTGTAGCCTCCGTCCGGAAACAATGATACGGTAATGAAAAAAATAAAAGAAAAATAATATGTAGCAAAGCGGCATAATCATGCCGGTAAAGCGGAGCGAACAAACAACAATGTCCATTCGTCTGTGCGCTACTAGCGCATGCTTTCCAACATCGTTTCCTCCTTTAAACATTCATGAGTGGCCGTTGCAGGAGTCGCATTGTGCCCCTAACATCACTGACGCGTGGGCTCTTACGTCGCGGAAACGCGAATTGACCGCAGAGCAGGATATACCCCCCCAAAAAAGGGGGCGGAAAAGCAGCCTTGCTGCCGCAGCCATGCTGTTAGCTACGGCCCGCTACGTTGATTGATTATCGGAGTATTCAGTGACGCTACAGGGGGGATGACGCAAGAAGTAGTGGCTCGAAACGGCTGCATCCCTGAAATACACAGACGTCGTTGTTTTGGGCTCAATACAGAGCACGTCTTGGACGTCTTCATCTCCGGAGCCCGCATTGACATCCGAACGGTTGCAGCCAACGTTTCATTGACTCTCGCAGCAAGAACGGCTTATTGCGCCACCACCGCCGCGGCCACAAGCAGGTATTTTCTCCGTTCTCTGCAATCATCTATACAAACAGGATGGCATTGGGAGAACTGCTCCAGCCGTGACCCATGGTGAATGAAGCCGTTTACAGTTCCTTCACCTCCTGACTCCAGCTGCTAGCCTGGAGGTTAATTAGTACCCACTTGTAAAGACGCTGCTCCGGAAAGGCTTTCGGCATTGTAGAAGTGACGTTAGGAAACTTTCGCCGTTCTCTAATTACAGTACCTGCTTCCCTCGGCGGTATTATTAAACGACCCCCTGTTATTGTCTCCGATCGTTAAGAGGAAAGGTTATCTCCCGTCAGGTCATTGCTTTTCACCGATGGGAAAAAAAGAGCTCTTGGTCAGACGTGGCTTGGTAGAAAGGGTCAGGTGAAAGGTGCGTGCGTGTCCACATCACGCACTTGGCGCCCGTCTTCACTTCAATGCACTGAGAGTCAGGAATCCATGCTCGGATATACGCAAGTATGCGCGCCAGAGAGCCTTCCCTCTTTTGCAAAAAAAAAAAAGAAGCTAACTAACGACACTCACGTCTCCCAGCTGTGAGCGTCGTCTTACTTCTTGTTCTTTAAAGCATTTGTAAATTTCAGCACGTTTGAATGAGGTGCAAGAAAACCACAGTCGTTTTATCTTGAAAGTAATCCAGCGGTACACTTCAAGATGAGGACACATAAAGAACTTGACAGAACGGGCGCTGTCAAGCTCTCTCTGTGTGCTGGTCTTAAAGTGTAGCACTGGACTATTTTTCAAGTAAAAGATACGTGACTAGCCCCGCAACGCGTTTTGTTAAGTGGTTTTAACCCGCCGTAGTGCACACTGGCGTAAAACTCACTCTGAGGACATAATCTATGTCCGAGGATAGGGCAAAGGACAAGACTGTTACTTAACAAATTTGAACGCGTACGGTTTGGCGTGTGTTAACTTTCTGCGTACGCCAGCAGCATCTATGCCAGCTCTAATGTAACCAGCGTAGACTTTTGCTACAAGTGTGTTTTAAATGTTGGTAGAATCAGCCCTATTTTCCGTGACGTAGGAAGCATGAGAGTAGTGGACAAGTAGTAGTAGGAAAAAATTATTACTCCCAAAAAATAATAAGAAAAACGTAACTTGAGGTCGACGCTAGGTGATCAGAAGACCTTGCTTCGTGATGACCTCGGTGGCTCGTTAGAAGGCCTGGCGTTGGACAGCCACGTTCGAGCTGACCAGCGCGGCCTCCCACTGCTCAGAAGCTCTGAGTTGCAGCTCTGGTTTAGGGAGATCAGCGGGCCAAGCCCTTAGAATTTATGCTCTATCGGCTCGGCACGTTGGCCGTAGAGGGCGCAGTCAGGGCGATAGTTACCAGAAAGATATACGGCACTCTGGGCCGGCGTAGGGAGAGACAGCGTCTTAAGCTGTCCCCAAACGACTATTGCAGATTTTGTGCGAGATTTATGATCGGGTGGAAATTGGGGTCGTTCGAGTCAGCAGTGCATTGTGATGAAGTGGTACGAGGCTAACCGTTCCTTCGTGAAAAGTAGCATTGAAGAAATTTACTAATCAATAGCACAACGCAAATCGCCCAGTGCCACATATTTGCTCTTTTTTTTTCTTACCTGTTGGAGCATTCATTGTGCCTTCATTACACACATGATTCCCGATCCCCAAATTAATCCGCACTTGTCTCCCCTCATGCGATAAATCACATGCTATTTTTTATTGTTGGAGCTTAAAACTCTGGGGCCTGAATCATGAACTTAATCACGCGTAATAACGGACTGCGCGTCGCACTGCCCACTGCCTGATGCTTCAGCCAACCATGGTATAGCCCCATGGTATGAGGCAGTATAAATAAAGGATATGCTCAAGGATCGACAATAACAGGGCTCTGCCAGCCGTAACCCTGCGTGCCTCAGCCGATGCAGCTGAAGCGCTTTCTGCCGGCATGACACTGTTATTTACACTTGATTACCTCATCCATAGCGTTTACCGTAGCATACTGGCTGGTCCTGCCGGCAACGTCTGCAGGCTGTCTGAAGCTGTGCCGGCTAACGAAATTAAAGGATCAGGAGCAAATAAGAAATTACAGTTGGGCCCTTCTATTGTCCCGGATCTTGCTCTCACCAAATATTGGCCACTAGTTATGCGACGTGATCACGAACTGCCGCTTGCATTCTCATTGACACGATATTTCTAACCCTTTAATGTTCCAAAAATTATATCATTGCCAACGGACTCGAATACTCTGACGTGCATCAGAGCACGTAAGGCAGTCAGCTTTGCTATAATGCTCACGAGGAGGTGTTCTCCACTTGTTCACATTCATCCCGCGCTACCAAAACGTTGTTGCATTCTTTGAGGCTCCTTGACCCAGTTTTTGGGTCTTTTATCTGAAGATTTTAGCAAAATATCTCTCGTTACACTGTGACCTAGTACCACACATGCGATTATTGACATTTTTTCGTCATCCACGTACATCCATGTAGCCAACATGCCTAGGGAAGATTCTCTTTCAAACACAAAGAATATAATTTTGTTTTTGCTGTCGTCTGCTAATTACTTAAAGTTTGAGCTGCCACGCCGTATCAGCAAAGCATACATGGCGTGCTATACAGTGTTTTTCCCACTAGGAAAAAGAGATATGCTTTTCAAGCTGTTGCTTCCGAGAAACACTGGCAGACAAACAGCCCTTACACTGCATTTTGACCAGGAAATGATGGGGGATATGATTGTCTGGCTAGGATATCTACGAAGGAACCCAAAAGTTCCTAGTTTAAAAGAATGGTGGCTTTCTGCGTATGCATGCTTAATTCTGCTGACGGACGGCCTCTCGCTCCTTGCTCACGCAGCTTCCGAGGGGGCCAGCGCTTCGCCTCCGTCAGTGACCGAAGCGGCCGCGTCGATCGCTCAGCGCGCAGCCATGGGGCCCGTGCTGGCGCGCATGGACTCGCTCACCGAGGGCGGATACCTGGTCTCGGTGGTGACGGGCGACCGCCGAGGCGCCGGCACTGACGCCAACGTGTGGATGCGCATTCACGACGCGGACGGCCGCAAGTCGCCCATCATCACGCTCAACCACACCTTCAAGAACGACCACGAGCGAGGGGAGACGTCCTCGTTCTGCGTCAGGCCCATCCTCAACTTCGGCGCGGTAGCCAAGGTACGAGTGGCACGCTGCAGGGCATGATGCGCGCAGCTCTAATACTACAGTGCTGAAAGATATCGTACCGGTGGTTATGGCGCTCGACTGCTGACCCGAATGGAGCGGGTTCGATCCCGGCCGCGGCGGTCGAATTTCGATGGAGGCGAAATTCTGGAGGCCCGTGTACTGTGCGACATCAGTGCATTGTAAAGAACCCCAGGTGGTCGAAATTATACCGAAGACTTTCGCTACGACGTCCCACATAGCCCCAGTCGCTTTAGGACGTTACCCTTACAAAATGGTCCATAGACAGTCAATAGACTTCTTATAGACTCTATTGCCTTCCTATAGATATTTATTTTTCTCTATTCATAGTCTATAGACTGTACATAGACAAAAGTCGACTGAAAATATGTATAGCCATAAATCTAAAGTTTGTCTATAGACTGTCTATAGGATTTGTATTGCCTATAAACTGTTCACTAGGGTTTCTCTAGAGAGACCCTTTAGACTTCATAGACAGAAGACCATGGAAAGTTCATAGACTGTCTAAAGAAATTTTTGTAAGGGTAAGCCCGCTTAGACTGATATCATACCAGCCCGTGTGCTGTGCGATGTCAGTGCACGTTAAAGATCCTCAGGTGGTCGAAATTATTCCGGATACGACCACTACGGCACCTCTTTCTTCGTTCTCCTTTCACTTCCTCCTTCAACCCTTCCCTTACGGCGCGGTTCGGGTGTCCGTCGAGATAAGTGGGACAGTTACTGCGCCATTTCCTTTCTTCAAAACCAATTTTCAGTTTTTTCCGGCCGTGGTTACTCAGTGATTGCGGTGAACCTGCTTATATGCACGGCGCCGTGGGCTTGATTCCTGGCGGCGGCGACCGCATTGCAATGGAGGCAAAATGCAAAACTGCTCCTGTGTTGTCAAGTTCGATACACTGTGATCTGAGCTACGGTAGTTAATTTGGTAGAACATCTCACGCGACATTCGGAGGTCATGAGTCCAGCTCCCGCCGGGAGCATGTTATTTTTTCTCCTGCTTTTTGTCAAATTATCTCCTGCCCAAATGTTTAATCAACTACTTCCGTTCCTCAATCGACAAAATACGTACAGCTACCGCGAACGTATTCAATGCTTTTTAAGGGTTTAATTTCACACGTAAGTCATGCGCACCGTGCTTTTTGAAAAGCAGGGCAGTTGTTATTTTTCCTTTTTATCCTAGCATCGTAGTTCTTCCATAGCAACAATTTTTCTTCGTAAATTCTACAAGGCACAACTGTACTTTAAATAAAAAAATAAAACAGCTGAAGAAAAAAATGATGGCTTCGCCTGTGTAGCCTCCACGCAATGTCCCAATATGCAAAACATACTGCCTTGCCGCAACCGGATTGCGAGGTCATTCCTTCGGCTGTTCCCAGCCGATAACGTTGCCGGCGTTGAACGGCCGGAAGTCCGGGGTTTTCCCGCGCATCACACGTTTGCCGTAATGACGTCGGACATTCGTTAAAGCATCGCCCAGTATCGATATTTCTATATTTTTTGTTCTTCTATATTCTTCTATATTTTTGGGGCTGTGAAAACGATCAGAAGGATGGTTTGTGAATAGGCTTAGGTTTTCACGGCAGTCCGAGAAACGATGCTGCTCAACGAACAGCGTTGTAACATGGGTTGTATGACTGTAGTGCTTGGGGCGTCTGCAGAGCGAACGGTGGGAAGCGAGAAAGAAAGAAATGAAGAAAATAAAGGGAGAGAAGTTAACGAGGTATACGTCCGATTGGCTACCCTACACAAGCGAAATGAGATAAAGCATGCGACCGAACAGTGAAACGGAAGGAAGGTGGGATTTGTTGTGAAAACTGAACGCGGCTGTGGTCATATGTCCTGTGGGCTTAGTAAAAGCAAATCAAGTCAACTGTGCTTCTGCAGACGGCTGCTTAAGCCTACGGCTCTTAAATACCTAAGCAACTCTTTTAATGTGTTCTGTGGTGATTAAATGTTAGGTCCTGCAAACCCAACTTTTGTTAGGAAACGTCAATCTAAACTGTTCAGGGCGGCTTCCCGACACACACGTTCATCGTCAAAGCGAGTGTCGCAGCAGAGAAGGTCCCCTCACGCCTACAGGGTTCACACGCTGGAGAATAAGCCATCCCAACTACATAATAATAAGCACTCGTGAACGCTGCCCAAAATCACAGGCCATACAACAACGCTTCAACTACGCGGGATAGGCCGGGAGGTAGCTTGAGTTGCGGTGAAGGGTTGCGTTTGCAAAGGTGGGGTCCGAGTTTCCCGGGGCGCTCCGTGAGGTCAAAGTCGTGTTGTTGGTAAGCACACGAATCTCCCTTATGTAATGCATCGGCTGTTACCAGTGGAACGAGGATACGTTGCGCTCTCGCATGGGGCTATCGAGCAGCTTTATCTCCAATTACCAATGATGCCGCTGTTACCTGGAAGCCACTGGGAAGTAATGTTGTGACCATTTTCAAATGTACAGCGAGGAATATGTCTGTTGGCGGGCGTTTTTAGGTACATATATGGCAGCGCAGTGCCAATATCTGTTGAGGCGAATTAGCCGGCTTCCTGGAAAACAGTATGCATCAGAACTGGAGAGTATGTGTTAATTCAAACTTCAAGCCCCAAAATAAAGGGCTCTAATAGACTTATAATAATAATAATTGGTTTTTGGGGAAAGGAAATGGCGCAGTATCTATCTCATATATCGTTGGACACCTGAACCGCGCCGTAAGGGAAGTGTAAACGAGGGAGTAAAAGAAGAAAGGAAGAGAGAGGTGCCGTAGTGGAGGGCTCCGGAATAATTTCGACCACCTGGGGATCTTTAACGTGCACTGACATCGCACAGCACACGGGCGCCTTAGCGTTTTTCCTCCATAAAAACGCAGCCGCCGCGGTCGGGTTCGAACCCGGGAACTCCGGATCAGTAGTCGAGCGCCCTAACCACTCAGCCACCACGGCGGGTTCTCTAATAGACTTTATTTTACAAAATAAGACCAGAGCACGCATGAAGGCAAACTTCACTTGTCAAATTAACGTGGCGATTTCGCGTATCATCGGTGCTTGTTCTCTCGCAGGTGGAGGTATGGCGCGACAGCTTCGGCTTCGGCCACGCCTGGTTCATCGACCGCATCGAAGTGCAGGACCAGATGACGGGCGAGCTGTACGTGTTCCCTTTCCACCGGTGGCTTCCCGCGAACGTGCACTTCTTCGTCACCATGTACGACTGCGTGCTGCCCCACGACGACCCCAACCAGCGGCAGCGGCGCGATGAGCTTCAGCGCAAGCGCAAGCTGTACCGCTACAAGGCCTGGATCCCCGAGGGTCCCACGCAGGTACGGCGGCATGGACATCCTGTAAGACCAGATGGGGACGCGATACTCTCCCCACGGGTCTTGGCTGACGCAAGAGCTAGAAAAACGGCGAAAGTTAGAATGCCCTCGAATGCGCAAAAACAGACACTTTAAGGTGGAGCACCCGCCGCGGTTGCTCAGTGGTGTTGCATTTGGGTTGCAAGCCCCAAAGGTAGCGTTGGCCTGGCGGCCTGGGGCAAAGCTGGAAACATCCGAAGGTCCCGGCAAAGGATGACTCGACTGGCAACAGAACAACTTGTTTATTCTGGCATCGCAAAAGAGCAGCCGGTCAGGGCGACCACGTTACTCGAAGGAAGAAATGAAGTCTCTCTTTGGCGTAGTAGTAAGTGGATGAAAGGGGAAGAGGAAAGGAAAATGCACGGGCCTGTGACTGGTGTTAAAACACCACCACCACTGCCAGCGTGCAGATAGAGAGAAGGATAGGTAGGGTTTCAGAGGAAGAAGGAAGAACGCGCGCGCAGGGGCGCGCGGCGTTCTCTCTCGGCCTCTCTCTCTGGCGTCCGGAGCAGCTGCTTTTATACCCACGGAGTCGAGGGCAAGAAGGAACGCCTCGGGATGAGTCGCACTAGACGGCGACGCGCGGACATGTCGAGACGTGGAGAGACGCGTCCGCCGGGCCGGCGCCGGTCAGACCTCCTCGCCTCCCAGTTGGGGAGCTCCTCTCCCCGGCTGCCGCGCTTTGACAAGCGTGAGCACCAACATGCACACACACACACACACACACACACACGCACACACGACGACACGTGCCATTGAAACCTGCCTGGACGCGCTTGGCGGGAGGCGTTACGGCAGTACTGAACGGGTCCAAATGACCGCCGCTTTGAACGAAGCCGCGGCGTCCGTTGAATCCGCGCCGGCTATACCGCGCGTTGTAGGCGAGACGTAACAGTGGTTAGGGCGCTCGACTACTGATCCGGAGTTCCCGGGCTCGAACCCGACCGCGGCGGCTGCGTTTTTATGGAGGCGAAACGCTAAGGCGCCCGTGTGCTGTGCGATGTCAGTGCACGTTAAAGATCCCCAGGTGGTCGAGATTATTCCGGAGCCCTCCACTACGGCACCTGTTTCTCTCTTTCTTCTTTCACTCCCTCCTTTATCCCTTCCCTTATGGCGCGGTTAAGGTGTCCAACGATATATGAGACAGATACTGCGCCATTTCCTTTCCCCCGAAAACCAATTATTGTTATTATTAAGGTGGAGCATGTCGTGAAGATTGTCCGGGAAAGGCGCTGTAACTACGCCAGTTTGAATATACGTTCAAACTGCGCCGTAGGTTAAAGGGGCTTTGAAGGGGGCTCTAATAAAATTGCGGAATGCCTGGGATATTGAAGCACGCCGCTTCACGAATAGTTTCCAGCAAGGATTTTTTAAGTGCGCTTTGTAGAATGTGAGTTATCTGTAGTTAAAATTCGAATTTCAGCGTCTTCGCGCCTTTCCCTCTCCTCTCGTCGCTTTTCGCACGCTGGAAGGTAGGCTCTCCTTCGCCGACCCCCATCTGAAAGCAGAGCTTCCCGACCCGCCGGAGATAAGCGGCTTATTGGCCGCGGCCATGGTAGCTGTCTGACGTCTGAAATAATCTAACCAACAGCCACCTCTCAACTTGTATACGTAGATGTGAGCGACGGAGGAGAGTGCGAGCATGAAAATGTCGCCGGGAAGGGCTCGCCAACTTTGACGCGCGATTGTGGGTCGTCTGCTGCGTGTAGAAGAGTATTATTCGGCCCTGGTTTTCATGGCAACACAGTGCTGTGATTAAGTGAGTTAATGTGCTCTCCTCGGAAGGCGTTTCAGAGCCCCTTTAAGAGGCGAAGAAGGCAAAGGAGAGGAGACGGCACAGATGAAGTGAATGAGATCCTCAGGACCACCGTGTATTGAAGCCGGCAGTTGAGATCTCAAGAGTTCAGTGCTTCAACTGAGGCATATTTTTTTCTTTTTTTACATGTTGAAGTGCTCTCTGACGCCCAAAAATAATACCTGCTGACAGGCGTTCATTGCAACTTCAATGGTCATCAGCGTCAATTTCTTTGTTCGTTAATAAGCGCGTGCGCGGTACAAATCAACGAACAAACGTGCAATCAAGCTGTTCGGAAGGTGATGATATCAAGAGCAGCGCGACTGAATGAATGCGTGCTTTTGAAGTTTGTTAATGCGGTACCATTAAATGCCCCATGGGTCCAAAATGTGTCGTCGGTCCTAAGATTCGCCCATTGGCTAGAGGGAAGCGACCCCCCTAGAGAGGAGTGTGGCTGAAGGAAAGTGACGTCACAAGACCGGAGTGGCGTCACTTCCGGTAAAGTCACCAACGGCTGATAATGCTATAGCATTGCTAGCACATAACGGTATCAGGTGCCCTATTGAATTTTTTTGCAAGGAAGTAAGAAATCAGACCTGGAAGTTTAGTTACTTGAGTGTCCAGTAACTTAGTGACGGAAGAAACCGACGCAACGGGAAAGAGATTTCAGTCTGATGCGTTAGACACGAAGAAGATGACACCAACATTGAGCCATGAAATTCAATGGTGGCTGTGTTATTGACAGCCTTATGCGTTTACGGTGCGTATGTGTAGCGAGCTTAATGGCCGCATTCCTTCGGAAATGCTAATGTATCTTGAGCTTAACGGCTGAAGTTGTGGGACATAATTTTAGTAAAGATTAACCCGAGAATTATTGCCAGGCTTGAAATTTTAGATCTTATTAGGAGACTGTTTCCGCAGATTAGGAGACTGTTCCCTCAGATTTGGAGACTGGTGCCGCGTAATTGGAGATTGTTGAAAGCAGACCTCTTATTTGCGCACTATGTCGACTAAACTCGTAGAAATGCAAAAAATTTAGAAGCACCATTTTTGCACATTTGTTACTGTACAAAGAACGCTGCCAAAATGCTAAGGTGTGCATATTAGGTCATTTACTACAAATCAAATTCACGTTAAATATCTTTATTCATGCTAGTTAATTCATCCTGTCATCGCTATGCTGTGATTTTATTTTATCGGATATCTGCCTCAAAATTTCGCTTACTTGTTCTCTGCTGCTGTTTGTATTTTTACCTCGATAAACAATTAAATTCGGTGGAAGGGTTTCATAATAAAAATATTTCGATATTTTTTATACATTTGAACCGAGAAACAAGAGTTGACCCGCAGCAGGAGTTCTTCATTTAAAGTATCACACTTAATCGCGCATTTTGCTCTTTTCAGTCATACCGCCTTCCTGAGGATGAACAGTTCAGTCATGAATACAAGGTAAGGCATATCTCGCAGTATTCAGAAAGTGAACACTTTATTTTTCTTTGTCAATGTATTTAAAAATTATCTACACTTCATGATGAGACAGCAAGCTAATGAGCGCCTTCGATAGAATTAAGAGAACAATTTAGGGCGCTTTTTATCACTACCTGTGTTGTTCGACTTGTGACAAAGATTTCCGAAAGTTATCTCTTAATTTATCTTGTTACAATCGAAGGAATAATAACTTGTCAACAGGGCTTCTTCCGAAATTTTTGGACCAGGAAGTTCCTATGCACTTGAACATCCGTTTTCCTTCTCTTCTTCTCAGTGGGACATCCTGTCGATGAAAGCGCGCATGATGGTCGAGACCAAGCTGATCAAGATCAAGGTGACGCACTGGCAATCCATGGATGACCTGAGGCGGGTGTACAAGTACAGCCTAGGAGAACCCAGGGTAAGCTACTAGACCGCTCCGCTATACATGGGGGATGTGGGGAGGTACCGAAGAGGAAATAAGGCGATTGGGTTGCCCCCTAGCGCACTTCATACTACGCGTGTTTACTGTCTTCGAATCCCCCGCAGACTTGGAGGTGCGCGCGCCCTTGACATTTGTTGATGTGATGGTTGAAGATGTCGCATGTCAAGGAGTGCGTCTGAGCTTAGTGAATTCAGGCATCGCATCGTGAGAGAGCGCGCGAAGACGATGGTAACTGGCAGTGGCCCGCACGAAGAGCGCAAATTCTCTTTCTTCGCAACTTGCGGTGATTGGCTCGTTCTTTTTTGGTGCCACAAATGTATGGCCACATCGGAGGGTTGCTCGGAGGGTTTCGCAAGCAATATCACGTGCCCGTTGATTGCCCTGTATCTAACCTGATAGCCCGTAATCTATTCCATAAAGACCCGCAGTTGAGCACGTTGTATATTGGCGAATATGAATGTTGAACGGGCCCCTCAAGTGCTCAGGTATGTTGTTGTCAGTAAAGGCACGTAGAGCACCCTGGCTGCCTGTGCGTCTATGTAATGTGCTGCTGGAGAAAGATGGCTTCTGCCATTGCTTGCACATCTCCAGCAGTTTGAGGTGCAAACGTTTGTGTGGTGAAGTACGGTATGACCTTTTGGCCCGACTGATGCAGTGGATGTGACCTTATTTGCGTGCCTGGCATCTTTAGAGCACGCGTCTTGCAAGCGTCCCGTCTGGTGACTGGCACGAGCCTGCTGGTGCTCTTGAATGAAAGTGATGTCCATAATCTTCGGGATTGGTTGCACCGTAGTTCGAGGTCTCGCGTCTCAAGGAGAAAAACTATGGGACTTGGGGGAGGCGTTGTGGTGATGAACCGATGTCTGTCATGATGGCCCTGCCTTGTTGTGAAGCGGTGAGCCAAAGGATGGTACAGGCCAGGTAGTGGCCGCAGATCCGGACCTAGAGGGTAAAATAATAAGAAAAATTATACAACGGGTGGAGGGCATTTCATAGGCACTCTCAGGGGATAAAATGGTAGTTTACCAATATTCCTCAACAAGGCAGAATAAAAGAGCTCCATTTCATCAGTACCCACCTATGGGGCAGAAACGTGGAGGCTAAAGAAAATGGTTGAATTAAAAAGGTTAAATTGAGGACAATACAGTGATCTATGGAAAGGACAATGCTAGGGGTACCGTTAAGATATCTGAAGAGAGCAGAATAGGTAAAGGAACAAACGAGGGTTAATGCAACCTAGTCGAGATGAAGAAGAAATGAGCATGGGTAGGGCAGGGAGCGGCAGAGAGTCAGGTGTGCCGATGAGATTATGAAGTTTGCGGGGATAAGGTGAGCGCAGTTGGCACTCGACCGGGTTAATGTTAGGGATATGAGAGATAATTTTGTCCTGCAGTGGATCAGTTAGGCTAATGATGATAATTGCAATGATGATTCTATTTGCTTGAAGACTTGCAAAGATTCATTTGTGCCGCTCGGTTGTTTATAACGGCATTCACGAACCGCAGTGCCTGGATCACTGGAACGAAGATCGATGGTTTGGTCTGCAACGAGTGCAAGGCGTCAACCCTTATCTCATAACGCTTTGCAAAGCTATTCCGGAAAAGTAAGTCTTTGCCTGCAGTTTTTTTTATTTCCATCGTTATTGATCTTCCTAGCTAATAAAAGAGCGGACTTCAAAGTTAGCGCATGATGGCAAATAGTCGTTATATTTTTCCGCACTGGCATTGATGCAGAAAAACATCGAATTTAATTCTTTTTCAAGCCTTTATAGAAATGCAGTGATGAAGAGAACAATTTATAATGGGAAGTAGTGACCTTGTACGACATACGCACTAAAAGAATTTTTTGGCCAAGAATGGGAAAAAGTGCGGTGCCCTGCAACAGCTCCTTCACGATTTCTTTTTTAACCGCAACTGTGGTATCACAACCACTGAGTTACACTGCTTTTTTCGTGCCAGACGTTACTTCAAAATCGAAGGTACAACTAATGAAGAAGCACAGGATTCGGTATAGGAAAGAATCACTTCAGAGTACTACCCAAACAGAATGCGTGCATCATACCGTACCAGGTCAAGCTACTACACCACAAAGCACATGAGCCGCGTACCTCGCTATAGCGCGCAGCAAGACAAAAACTCACGCGCTTTTTTAATTAATTGGTTTTTGGGGAAAGGAAATGGCGCAGTATCTGTCTCATACATCGTTGGACACCTGAACAGCGCCGTTGGGGAAGGGATAAGGGAGGGAGTAAAAGAAGAAAGGAAGAAGGAGGTGCCGTAGTGGAGGGCTCCGGAATAATTTCGACCACCTGGGGATCTTTAACGTGCACTGACATCGCACAGCACACGGGCGCCTTAGCGTTTTTCCTCCATAAAAACGCAACCGCCGCGGTCGGGTTCGAACCCGGGAACTCCGGCTCACGATCCCGCGTTCACAAATGAGCAACGTAGACGTTTAAGCTTTCTGTGTCTATTTCTGCAGAGTAAAAAATTGCCTCATTTAAAGGTCTCTCTCCCATCAACACAACCATACCATAGGCGGAGGCGCTCCGTCGACAGAACGCGAGCCCCGAACCGCCAGCTTTACGTCACTTTTTTTTTTTTGCGGACCCTCCGCTTCTGTTCGTTCTTTATCTCCAAGTTGGGGCGCACACAAGCGCAACCTTGACATCTCAGTCACTTCCACGTCAGCGGGCATCACAACTTACGAGAAATTAGGTGGAATCGCTGTAACACAAACATAAATTATGTTGAGACTAAAAAAAAAAGAAATAAGAAAAAATGTGTCCCGGCCCGTAACACACACAGTTCTACTCGCTCAGCAAGGCGGAAATTTGGGCGAGTTGGTAAGTGTTCATTCTCGCTCTCAGCGCAACACGAACGGGACACAAGACGAAGGACTAGCACAAGCAGGCGCTGACTATCAGCTTGTTTTTTATTGAAGAACGAAAAGCGTATAAATATAAACAGTGAACCACTTATCAATTAAAACTCTAGTTTGGGCGAGTTCGTTCATGTTGAAAGAAAAACTGGTAATGGCGCAAGAAACGGGGACACAGAAGGCACACAAAAGACAGGACTGACGCCAACTTACAACTGGGATAAAACTGAGAGAGATATTGTTGAGGCATATTTCATCAGAAAAGCTGGAAACAAATGCGTTAGCAGGCCTTCCATTATTCTTAGCAGTGCCGAGACGTCTTTTATAGAAGGTTTTTTTGTAGTTCGCAGATTTCCCTTGGTTTTGTGCTCTTGTTTCGTCCTTTCTTTCGGTGTTTTACAATTTTTAGTTTTTTAGACGCTAAGACGACTGTTATTTACAGGAATGATATTCAGTTTTTATCACTTGACGCTAGGCGCTGTATCTTCAGACTTCATCCCTCATTATTGTCATCTTTTTTCACGTGGTTTTATCTCATTGTCGTTCAATTCGTGCTCTTTTTCGCCTTCTTCACGCGTTTCATAAATTGATAGTGTGGACTTGTCATGCCCCTTGGATGATGTTGTTATTATTTCTGCTGGCCAGAAAAGGAGTTGGCTTCACAAGCTCTGTATAGATTAGATTCTGTAGTGATCAGCGTTACTTTGTTGCCAGTGTTCGCATGAATTGCCGTTTGATATGTACAACGTTTACGCATTTGTTGATATGACTTGGTTGTGGTACAAAAAGGCAGGCTAAGTGCAATAAACCCCAGTTGTAAGTTGGCGTCAGTCCTGTCTTATGTGTGCCTTCTGTGTCCCCGTTTCTTGCGCCAATACCAGTTTTTCTTTCTACTTATCAATCAACAAAAGTTATCTGGAAGGCACGTGGGAGGTCAGATAGCTCAATTTCCTCTCGAATAACGTTATGGAAGGGCTGCTGATACATTTTGCGCAGTTGTGGTGAATATAAAAAGCCTCCATTACTTCGCGTGTTAATTTATTGTTATGTCGGAACAGGATGCACGTGTTCTTGTAATCGGGGACACATTGGCACTTTTTGCACTGGGAAGAAGCCTGGGCAAGGGGTCAGCGCCTGTTTGTGCTAGTCCTTCGTCTTGTGTCGCGTTCGTGTTGCGCTGAGAGCGAAAATGTTCTACTCGCTGCCGCCGACAACCCGACCTTCGCCGCGGTTGCAGTGTTCGAAAACCTGCACGGCGCGCTTCCACGCGCGGCGCACAGGTTCTTTAGTGCGCGCCAAGCTGCTTACACTCGGACAAATATTCTCGGAAAGTTCGTTTCATGTTCGCTATCAGGTTCTCCGCGGTTTCCGGACGACGTTTTGACTGAGTCGGCCGAGAATCGGAGATGAAAGCATTTTATGCTTCATACAAGAATAGTAACAACGTAAACCTGTGCACCGGAATGTGGCCCTGTCAAATACATTTCTTCAAACAAACGTGAATGTTCAGGTTTGGCGTGGAAGAATACATGGTCAAGCCCTTTCTCGATGGAATGAGCTTGGATGAAGCCCTGGAGAACAACAAGATCTTCATAACAGACATTCCTCTGGTCGAAGGAGTTCCCCTGATGACCGGAGAGACGGTGAGTTTAAAGGCGCCGCTGCTTCGCTGGTGGTGCATTTTACTCGACTATTACTTCCAACGTTAATGCCAACTTTCCCTTCTGAAGTTCCCACTATAATAATTCAGTTTTGTTGGCCACTACGAGTTTCACGCTCGCCTGGCTTCACATTACTATTTTTGCTTATGACTATTTACGGCTGTCTACTGAAGCAGGCGCTTCTATTTCCTAGCGCTCGGTTAGCATTTCTCTAGCCCGAAATATGATCTTTTTTTCAGCTGTGGGGATCCATGGCTCTGTTCTTCCTCAACAAGAGAAACGACTTGATGCCCATCGCCATTCAGTTAAGGCAGCAGAAATCACTAGACAATCCCGTACGTACCCAGTATTTGCTACGCGTCTACATTAGCGAGGCTTTATATATTTTTTTTAATTTCAAGCGTTGTAAATAACTCCTCGTTCAATTTTTGACAAACCAGGTGTTTCTGCCGTCGGACCCCCCGTACACGTGGATAGCCGCCAAGATGTATTATAACAACTCAGACTCGAGCTATCACCAGTCGTGCTCACACTTAGGTAAGCACCATCGGATGCCTGACAGACGCGAACTAGGTGAACGTAAGACTTGTTTAGGCTTGCGATGGATTACCCGTCCGATCCTGATACTTGCAATATCGCAGCGTTAAAGAGAGGTATTATTGTTTTCTCGAAAGAAACAGCCACAAAACTTCTTCAAAGTAGTTCGATAAATGTCTGAAGCATTTTCTTGCTGAATCCTGAGCACGTGCCGTGTCTCGGTGTGCCTTGTTTATGCTCGCGTGATGTCGTCGGTCTGGGGGACGCGAATCTGCATGTCCCTCAAAATATTCGCTCAAGTTTTTTATATCATCGGCATATAAGAGAAAGGCGTGTCTAGGGCAGTGTATTCGGAATATGGGAATTAGTCACGTAGCCGTTAAAATAGACCCAGTGTTCTGGTCTCTCCACCGTAGCAGCTTGCGCCGCTCCTTAGACTTGAAGCGACTTCGTGTCAGAGTGGCGCACTTAACTCACTTTCCTCTCCCACTTCATCCGGCAGGCTTCACGCACCTGCTTATGGAAGGCGTCACTGTGTGCACGCATCGAAACCTGAGTCCATCGCACCCCCTGTTCAAGCTCATGGCACCCCATTTCCTTTTCCTGATCGCCATCAATTCGTGAGTGTGGCGCCCCCTATCGTGGTTCTTGCCTTACGTTGACTAATTTGTGTTTACGTGTGTGTGCTAGATATCACAGGCATTCGTGATCCTTCATTTAAACGTGGGAAAATGTATCAACCTATTCCTTTATTAACACGGAATGCTGCTGTACTTGTGTGTCCCTCTGTACAGTTTAATAGTTGAGCCTACCCGATTTGCTGCTTCCCTACTAATGGTATTGCCTCCAATAAGAGGGATATTTGTATAGAAGCCAACAAACTAGCGCTTAACGTGTCCTCTGGTGCCAAGGAGGTAGCTTAATTTGGGGAAGCAATTGTCGCCATGTGGCACACTGCATTGATTCCACGCCCCATTGCAGGCGTGGCATCAGCAAACTCATCAGTCCAGGAGGATGGGTGGACAAGACTCTGGCTGTCGGAGTGAACGGCATGTTCGAGATCATTCGGAGAGGGTGAGGAATTTGGAAGGCTGCATTTTTTTAACTTTCTTCTCACACTGGACCGCTTGTATAATGAAACAATAATGATAAGATGACTAGAGCAGTGCTTCAGGACACCGGCATTTTTTCGCGCACTGATAACAATCACGTAGTAAGGTTCCGTTTTTTTTATCGCGTCCCCTTTGAACACCTCTGGTGCTAATAAAAAGGGAGTTAGGTTAAGCGCTACTGGAACGTGCAACTCCCTGAGGAAACTCATGAGAACGCCTGGCTGCGTGATGGTTCGATAAGGAAACAAATCACGAAGAAAAAAGGGAATTCTGCACGGCAATGCAAATTAAACTGAAGGATTCGCTTAGACTCATGTGTCATATTACTGCGTTCTTTTCGCGGGCAGGTTGTCATACCAACTTTTTTTTCTTCGAACAGACTGGATGTCTGGAGGCTCGACGTTCATGGGAACCCGGAAAAGGATATAGAGTCTAGAGGGGTAAGTTTGCGCGCTAGTAACTGGCGTTTTATGAACGCTACAGCCTTTTTATTCTGGCATCACCTGCGATGCATTCACTGTTGCAGGCAGAAAGGGGTTCTCCGCTATCAGTTCTTCTGATCTGCAAATCCACAAGCAGCGCAAAATACGTTGATAGATACGCTGAGCTTTGTAGATATACTATCGCGCTGAAAATGAGTTCTGGCCGGAGTTCAGTTCTGCAAGCAGTGCCAGCCCAGCGTTGCTGCAAACTTCTGCACTGAGACGTTGAGGCCAATAATGAACACTTAATGTTTGTGTAATTTGGGTGCTCAGTATAAGGCCGCATTGTTTTACTATAAAGCGGAACGCCCAGTTGGTTCACTTCAGGCGCGTTGCAAGTCATATTGAGCGCCATAGTATATCATCAGCATCTCGCAGTATGACTATGATCGCTGCTGGTTCGTGTAATAACATATGCTTTTGCAATGAGATGCCAAACTTATCTTGGCGATGTCGCAGTTTGGAGCTTAATCAAACGCGCTGTGTTTATTATATTAGCCGTTGTGAGCACGGAATGCTATGCTATACGCCAGGCATGTAACGATGAACAAAAATTAACTACGTGTTAGGAAGCTACACATCAGAAATCACGAAATATAACAGAAATCGTTGCTTTAAGTATTCATTTCTGTCCGTTTTCAATCGCGAGGCCACCTAAACTATAGTCGTGTACTACTTACGTTTCAACTACAGGTACTCAGCCCTGAGGTGCTCCCATGGTATCCGTACAGGGACGACGCAATAAGGATTAACGCGGCGATCAGAAACTACGTGGCGAAGATTGTCAACTACTACTACGGTGAGCACCTCTTTATTCAGCCACTCGGCGATATGTGAAACATATCACCTCCTAAATAACGCAGACACGCCAGAGAAGCTTGAAAACGACTACGAGCTGCACCAGTGGAGAGACGAGCTTGTTAAAGAGCGCCACCTGACGGGCGTCGGCATTAAGGCAAGTATACTCTCTTCTCGTATCCGCGCAGGCCTAAGAAAAAAAAATAAAAGGTGGTGTGGGGGGACTTCGACGTGGCTTCGTGGTTTCCTTACTGACACACTGCACAGACGAAAAGAAGAATGCAGACCAATAGTTAACCACACAAAGCATTCTAACCATTCACGATGAAGTCTTCGGATTATTTATGAACCAGGAAAGCACGCGGTGCAGCTAGATCCCGTACACTGAATGATTCACATACGTGGTCGTGCCAGATGTGTGGTGCGCGACCACATCAGCAACAACAACGAGATGAATCATTTATTAGATTGCTCGACACAAGAAGCCAGTGGCAATACGTGGGACGAAAGGGTTAGGCTGTCGCTCTAAGTGAACAGAACGTTATTGGCCGAGAAAGTTGACCGGAAATCATGCACGTCCATCCTATGCGGCAGATCGAATGTCGGTGCTTTTCTAGGCGGCCGCTGCCGGCTAGCCGGTCTGGTCGTTCCTGGAACAGTTTAAGATGTGCTGAAAGATTTACCGCAGACGTCTAGTGCGTTTTATCACTTATTGCATCGCAGAATTTTTTAACATTGTGCCGGATCGAACAGTTCTTACTCCATATTCTTTGGTGAATGAATTAGTTGCACAGAATTGGTTTCCACTAAGTGTCGGAAACAAAAACGAAGAAAAATTATGGCACAAGTCTCTCGCGTACGTTCAAACTCGTAGACGTGGTCAGTCTTCGTGAACTTTTGTATACTTATGTGTGCCTTCATTTAATACGAACAGCATTTAAACAAGTACCTGCCTTCGCTTGGAAGCTAATATATACGAACTATTCACTTGACATCGTGCATAAAATATTGTTACAATAAGTGATGGATTTATCGCGGATCGCCTATTATCCCCTGCCATTCCGTACGCAAGCTCTAGACCATTTCAGCAAGAGGATACTAAGAAGCTCGACCATCAAGGTCCGCTCAGCGTGCAGTAAGCAAAAATACTAAACATATCTTAGCGAGCAAGCTCTTTTTGTAAAGCGTCATTTGAACTGTGATATCATAGAGGCGCAGAAAACTGTTTATTAGGCCGAGACAGCCACTGCTAAGCTTAGCTTTTGCGGCGTCCGGTCTGCGTAGCCTCAGTGCTATCAGTTGATAAGAGCTTTTCTTGTGGTAGGTACGGTGCTGAATGACACATCTATATGCAGGCGTTTCAGACAAGCCAGCATTTCGTGTTTCTGTCACAAGATGTTGCACGAAAATTCAAGGATTCATGCTGATCGCGAAAATTGGTTAAAGAGGGTTTAACGTCCCAAAGCGACTAGACTATGAGGGACGCCGTAGTGAAGGGCTCCGGAAATTTCGACCACCTGGGGTTCTTTAACGTGCACTGACATCGCACAGTACACCGGCCTCTAGAATTTCGCCTCCATCGAAATTCGACCGCCGCGGCCGGGATCGAACCCGCGTCTTTCGGGCCAGCAGCCGAGCGCCATAACCACTCAGCCACTGCGGCGGCTGATCGCGAAAATTCAGTAATAAATGTCATTTTCATTCCCATAAGCTCACAGTACGACTGAGCAACTATTTGAAGTCCGCTAGTGAAGAGAAATAAAATATTCCTCAGCGCAGTGGAGGTATATAAGATATTATACTGTAATAAATAATTGTCTTATAGCTTATAGGGGTTTAACGTCCCAAAGTAACGCAGGCTATGAGAGACGCCGCAGTGAAGGGCTCCGGAAATTTCGACCACCTGGGGTTCTCTAACGTGCACTGACATCGCACAGTACACGGGCCTCTAGAATTTCGCCTCCATCGAAATTCGACCGCCGCGGCCGGGATCAAACCCGCGTCTTTCGGGCCGGCAGCCGAGCGCCATAACCACTCAGCTACCACGGCGGCTTAAGTAATAAATAAATAATGCATTCTGTATATTCCGCTGATCTTGATGGGATCACCACGACAAAGCCTGAATTTAATTCGAATGTATGCAGTAGTTGCTGTTTAACCCAACATTAAAGACAGGCTACTATATAGTTACTGAGGTGCCATCAATAAGTGCGCAAGGTTGAGGCGGTGGCCAGATGGCCAGGATTTTCTGGATATGATAATTTCAGGTGAGTTCATTGAATCAGTCGTCCAAAGCTGACAGAATGAACGTGGCGTCATCTTGCTTGCCTCGCCTTTCTAAGCAAGTACACAAGCAACTCAGTGGATCACTTGCTTGGTCACTGACCCAAAAGAGCAATCAATCCATCGAGTAGCCGATAAACCAATTGAGGAACCGGTCACAAGTGGTAACGCTGTGCCATTTCTCCGCAGGGCGTGCCAGGAGAGGAGCACGGGAAGTTCACCAACGTGGAGCAGGTCATTGACACCGTGACGGCCATCATCCAGCAGTGCAGCGTGGGCCACGCGGCGGCAAACTTCCAGCAGTACGAGGAGTACGCCTTCCCGCCAAACTACCCCGCCTTCCTCTACAATGGGCCGCCCAAGGACAAGGTTCGTCGCAGAGAGAGACATATACGAGTTATGCTGCCGAAACATGAGCGGACAAAATATGTCCATGACTTCCCCACCGAAAAATTATATAGGTTTGAACGGGTCAGCGAATAGGACTATGGGTGGCTTTATAGGATGGACTTCCTGAAGCGGTTCATGCTCTGAGGGACGCCGTAGTGGAGAGCTGCGGATAATTTCGACCACCTGGGAATCTTAACCTGCACTGACACAGCAAAGTACACATACCTCTAACATTTTCCCTCCATCGAAATTCTACCGCCGCCGGCAGGTTCGAACCCGCGACTATCAGGCACTGTGTGATATTAGTGCACGTTAATTAGCGATGGGTGCTCAAAATTATTCGGAGCCCTCCACTAAGGCGTCCCTCAAAGCCTGAGTCGCGCAGGGAGCTTAATCCTATAAAGTCCAACAAAATGTGCCATAATCCTGTTTGCCGACCTATTCAAGTCTATACACATTTTTCAATAGGGTTGTGACAAGAAAGTGACAAACTCCTGGAAAACTTGTATTCAGAAGGTTTGAGATGAGAGGCAGCATCCGCGAAGAGCTGCGTCAGAAAGGAGTAACTTATCTGCTCTATGCAAGGTTGAATACTTGGGAATCGCAATGAGTCCTATGAAACGAATCTGTAGTTAAACGAATTTTAGAGGCTTTATGGAGTCTTACAATCCTGAGATGAACGATCTCAATGCCACCTTTTGGCGACCGAAAGCATGACCCGCTGACGAGTAGGTCAGCCTCGGTCGCGTATTACCGTCTCACCTGGTACCGAGATAGAATTGCATTTGCCTTCCGTCCATTCTCCGGAGTGGTGCAGTGGCGAGAGGTCTCAATGATCCTCAGTCAGCGGGCATCGACAGGTGAGATATAAGAGTACAAACTATAAATCGCGCAGATTTTACGACCAAGTAATGAGCCTTATTAACTACTCTGCTCTGCACTTACTACTATGTATTTCATATCGTGGCTGAGTTCTTGGGCTGGAATATATTGATACGGTACTCGTACGCGAGTGGCGTGTAGGTTTTGTTATACAAATATTTGTCACGTTTTTTCTGTTAATCTCAGCATATTTAAGAAATTATAAAGCTTAATAGTGGCAGAAGTTAGATTCATTAATGTGAAAAATCGGACAAGTTGAATAGCGCTCGTCTCTCACTCCACCTGATTTCTTCGCATACATCCGTGCGTGTATACCTGTTGCGTTGTGCTTGTCATGGTCTCTTTTTAATCAAGTAGGTTTTTGCGCATATTTTAAAGAGTGTTTCTGAGGACGGACATGCGCATAAAACACACTAGAAGAGAGGGACTGACTGGAAAAGTGAAGAAATGGGCAGACCAGCTTCTGTTCCCCCTTTCGACAAGCGGCCTTTTCGGAACGGTGTTGGTTGGCTCACGCCTCATTTTAGTTCGCTTCGAATAACGCTTTAAGATGACATGGTACTCGCACTTAAGGCCACGTATGTTATCAGGAATAATTGCATCGTGCCAGTGAACTAACCGCGCTGAATTTATGAAGCATAAAAAATTGGCGGTGGTTTAGCTCTGGTTAAACCTGGAGTGACGCGATAGCTACAGCTCGCCGAGTGGAACTTGCTCAGTTGAATTGCAAAGTCAGTCTTTCGCCGCTCCGTTTCGCTTGGTGTTCCTTCTTCATCTTCGTCCCACTTGACACGGCGCATGCGCACAGCTGTGGCAGCTCGGTTTCCCGGCGCGCCGCGCCGCGCCGCCAGCAGCAGCAGCTGCTTCGCACCACGTGATCAGCCACGGCGCCGCGCCGCCGGCAGCTGCTCTTCGCCACGTGACCAACGACGTGACAGCGTGGTGGCGCCGTCACGCAGAATGCTCGAAATGCTATCGTAATGTAGTTATCGCTACAAAACTACACACCTTATAAAGATGACAAGTACATGCGCAGTCAGTATAAATGTTCAAATCTACAAAGGTCTCTCTAGAATACATTCCAGAAAACTTGTTTGAAAAAGAGGTTGGCGCTAGTACTTGAGCAACGTGTCTCGGGGAACAATGAATGGATGTCATGAGACCTCGACTCTCGTTAAGGTTAACACCATATACTCATTACCGGTGTCAGTGAAAACTACGCTCTAATTTCAGAGGGCCTGGACGCAAGATGACATCGTGTCCATTCTCCCATCGCGCCAAGTCACGCTCGACAGCATGATCATCACGAAGCTTCTCAGCAGCAAGGGCACCAACTCGCTCGGGGACTTTGAGGTTCAGTACATGTACGAACCGTTCGCCGTCAGGGCCGCCGATGAGTAAGATTATCACATTTCTCTTTGATTTTTTTGTGAATATCTCTTTTATTGTGATCTTGTGAAATATGACTCAACCGTGACACAGGTCTGTGCTCTTTCGTTTTTCGTAATGTACACCTTACGAATCTTTGCTTATCGAATGCATTATTCGCTTTCTTCAGTTAAACTGCTACTTAAACTCCTTGAAGCTATCAGCAAGCTGAAGCTTACCGTTTAATTTTGCGTATATATATATTGTACACACTCACTGGCCTTCAAAATGGGTCTCTCTCTCTATAAGAATGAATGCTATTTTTATTCCTGTTGCTTTCCCCCGGAAAACAGTGCTTGGAACTTTTGATAAGAAACGTTTGCAGGCTTGCATTCCAAACCTTCCTTTATTTTATACCTACTTTTGCGGCACGGGGCTGCCGTTGCATAATTCTATAAACTACAAAGCATGCTGTTAATCCAACAAAACGCATTTACGTGCGCAATAGTTCTAGGTTGGCAGTCAGCAAAAAAATCTCGGTGATGTTTTTTTTTATTTTCAGGTTTCGAGCGGAACTGAAGTTGATCAGCGAAGACATCAAGAAAAGAAACTCATGCAAGGACCTTCCATACCCTTATCTGGACCCAGAGATTGTCCCAAACTCCATCAGTATTTAATACACACAGGAACCCGTTCAAATTTCCTAGCAAAAATGCTAGGAGGAACTATTTATGACACGCAACAAACTCGAAACAACCACCACAGGCTCAGGTGTTTATTTAATATCTACCATTGCTGTACATAGATAAGCTGCAACCTTACCAGTCGGCCACCCAAGTGTGTTATTTGTACAAAAGTGTCTCGCTCGAAAATAAAAACGTTTCTTCAACGTATAAGGGTCTGAATTTTTTCCTCTGCGCTTAGGCCTATCCCCGACACTGCCTAAAAAGAAGTTTTCCCTGAGCAAGGTTAAAAAAATGAACAAAAGAACGATGTCGAACAAGTATTAGCAATTATTCTCTCATTGGTACCAAATGAAGTGGTACCTTAAAGGGCACAGTGACCTTTGGAATAGGCGCTGTCAGAGGGCAAAACAAGAATGGGGGGGGGGGGGGGGGGGGAGGTTCCTACTAGGCCGCTGAGCCTCCTTTGAGGTCTCGGCCGTGAACTCCGAGCTCCAGGTATCGCACACCACGCCCGGCCGTTCTCACGGCGGCGCAGCCGAAATGCGAAATAAGAACAACACGGAACGGGACGCTTTGCCCGGGGCCAAACGTTTATTGCGGTCTTCCAAATCGCTGGCTGCTGGATCTGCGACCCTTGCCGTTTGGCTTGGTCGTGAGGCTGACGGGGAAAGATGGCGACAACAAGGAGGGAAGAAGGGAGGTAATTATTTCACATCCTCTCGCTGTCGCGGCTCGCTGAAGTCTCCCTCCGACCACGGCCGTCGGCGCACTTGCCCGTTGTCACTTTCGGCCAATCAGCGACCGCTCCGGCGGCGCCTGGCGGAGCGCGCTTGCGACCGGTTTGAGGAAGGAGGCGGCGCAGCGCTCTCGAGCTGACCTTCTGGCTACTCGCCCTTGGGGAAGGAGGAAAGCGTCCGCTTTCCTGCGTTTCCACGGCGCGCCTCGCCGGCCAGGGAAGGATGCGGCACTCCGAAACTTCCACAAGGTTGTTGATACAGTTTTGTCGCTAGACGAACAAGATGACTACTTCGCTCATCACAGCTTGAGCAGCAGCCACCGAGATGTCGGGGTCGTTGACCTTCCGCCATGACATCGATGTTGATACTTTTGTAGCGAGAAGTACGTTGGCCACGAACTTACGATTTCGCTGTGGCACTCCTGAAGAGGAGGCACAGAGCCGTTGCCTAGCAACGGCTGCAGCTGGCGGACGCCGCGCACTGGCCTCGCCATCTGGCATGACGTCACACCGTGCCTCGCTGCGGAGCCACCCTTTCCATTACCCGCCCTTACGCGCTTAACCGCTCACAAGCGTATTCTGTGGCGCTATCTATAGCAGCCACGAAACCCCCGCACACTCACTGAATAAAAAAAAAGCCTGTGTCGAGGCTGGGAATCGAGCCAGAGCCTTTCGCGTTTGAGGCGGAGACGCTACCACTCCGCCATGACGGCTCTTTTTTTCTTTATTGCATGTAGAGAGGGCCGAAAAGAAAAGTCTAAGCAGGCTTACGCCGCAAAACATTAGGCCACCTCACCTCTGCATGACCCCTCCTTCCAAAACATCAAAGGTCTGGGAGGCACACACATGCATCCAGATAGGGGAGCCAGCTAGGCGGCTCTTGCACAGCAGTATATACTCCCCGCACCAAAGCGCATTGTTCATGAAACAAAGATTTCGACGACCATGGTGATTCGGCGTGGCGGTCAATCATGCGGCTATTCCAGAGTCTAAATAGTCCCAGCAGCATAAACAGAACATATGGCACAACACAGTTTTTCTACACAGGCAAAAAAAAAAAACATACTCTAGGGTGTGATGTCAATGTCCTTAATTGTTCGTTGTAAAATGTCCCAGAAGAATACAGCATCAATACACAGAATAAAACAATGGTCAATTGTCTCTGGTGTATTGCACAGGTGGCAGTTCACCATCCATGGCGCAAGCATCTCCTTAGCATGAAGCCATGCCTTCACAGGCAGCGTGGATGTGTGCAGTTTAAAGAAGAATGTTTTGCGGCAGAAGAAATGCGCATTCTCCTAACACATTTTAAAACACTGGTGTCAGGGAACTCCAGAAAAGGTTGCCGATACAACGGTACAGGGAACAAATACTCTGTTAGTGCCTAAGTCATCTGCCTTCTGGAGAGGCTATACAGGCAGTCTAAAGAAAAACGGACATTGAAGAAATTGAAGGTGTCATCAACTTCCTTAAGGAATCCCCATAAAGGCCCCTCACAAGTGTGTCCCTTCGGTGCGAATAGAAAAAGCAAATGACCACTGAGACGTCTAATAAGCGCAGCTACTAAAAAAAGGCGGTTTGACGATTTGAAAAAGAAAAAAAAAACGCGAAACAAGCAGATGCACGAATAAGTGAACAAGACCGATTCCACCATACTCTAGAGAAAGAAATAGGTTATCGCGACGCATGGGTTCCCATTGGAAACACCATACGAATGTATCAAATATTTTGTGCATAACCTGCACTTTCTTCCTCGCACAGTGGAGAACCTGCAACACATAGGCAAGTTTCGCAAATAATAAAATGTTGCAGACTTGAGCCCGAGCAAACACTGATAGTTCCCTACCCATCCAAGCCTGAGTTTTTCGCCTCATGGAGACTATCTGTGAGTCTCAGTAGGCGCCGCTGTTGCGAATTTGGTGAAGAGGATCCCCTTGGTAGTGAAGGGTCCCGTAGTCCCAGCTTATGCCACCGTAATGATTTGGCGTTGTACCCCAATCGCCCAACCAACACCCCTTCAATTTATCTAGATTAAGAGCCGCACCTGATACCTCTCAAAAGTGTTCAATCAAATGCAATGTCTCAAGAACACTCTTTTTGTCAGAACTAAAGAGGGCGACATCATCTGAATAGGCTAAAATCTTAATTTCACACTGCGCCAGAGAGAAACCACGGATAGATGTGCAGAAATCTAAAGTCTGACGAAAACTCGTCTGGTCGGGTAGAAGATTCATGACTGAAGAAAAAGGAACGCCGACCAAAAGGTTGTTGTTTAAAACGAAGACGTTTCGGCTTGCGTTGTGGTTAAGGGTTTTGTCTGTAGTTTGGATTATCAGGGATTATCAGAATCCCCGATAATCCAAACTACAGACGTACGCCTACGTACGCAAGATGCCTGGGGCGATTACTGCGACGTACTTAAGCTTTGTGCTTTGGGCTTTCCGCCCAGTGATCAAGGCTTCCGTATGGAAGCCGAAACGTCTTCGTTTTAAACAACAACCTTTTGGTCGGCGTTCCTTTTTCTTCAGTCATAGATGTGCAGATGATAAAACTAAGGCAAAGGGGTTCAAAATATAGGGCAAACAACAAAGGCGATAATGGACTCCCTCGGCGAACAGATATTTTCAATGGAATATGTTTGGTTAGCTCTTGGTTAACAGCCTTGAAGAGGACTCCTTAGAGCATGGTCTTATGCCCCTAAGCAATACATGTCCAATATTTGCATGCTCTAAGACCGCAAACAAGAAATCGTCACAAACTTGATCAAAGGCCTTGGCAAGGTCAATCTGTATTAGAGCTACTTGTCCGGTCCGATCTTATACCATCTCCAATACTAAACGTGCAATATGAATATGGGTTTGGATGCTGCGGCTTCTGATACCGCAGACCTGATGCGTGCCTATTAAGTGAGCGACAACTAGCTGCAGACGATTTCAAAGACGCCATGGCGGCTCTGGGTTTCCATCATGAATAAAGGCGCATGTAGGAAATGCACGGGTTTCATATATTAACTCTTTTGATCCAGAAGTCGACGCGCTTTGTCTACGTATATCCTGACCTAACAGAGCTAGCCCATCAGCATTTTTTTCTTGTTTTTGTTTCTTTGATGCCTGTCCACAATTCTTCATCTGTGATGCTGAATACACGCATAGTTCACACCTGCCGCCTTAAGCTTATTTGTCGAAGAGAAGTCGGCGTAATTTGAAGGAGCCAACATTGCCATACAGTTGAGCATAAGCAAAAGAAAATGCTTAACTTAATACCTTTAGTCTTTAGTCCAGGGGTGCATCTGGATGACACAGCTGAGCGACATTCGACAAAATAACGGTGATGAATGCTGTAAAACTTGTGGTATGTCGTGTAAAGAGACAGTAGAAACAAAATTGGTTGGAACTTTATTGAAAACACACACTTGACACATAGAAATCGGAGATACGCCATCCCAAAAACAGCATCCGCGCTTCTTTCAAGCCGGTAATAGCCCTGCTGGTTGTTCAGTGCATTCCAAAGTGAGTGAGCAAGGTTCCTCGATGCTAATCAACTACGATGCGTATATTTTAGCGCTTCATGCTTTCCTTGCAGTATACTAGGCCAACATTAAAAAAAAATTGGTTCCTATCGCTCTCCTTCGGGCATACGCATATATTCACACAGTATCTAAGGGAAGGCGAATAGACATAGCTTAGAATATTAATTTTCTTCAGTATACCTGACATACTAGTTTGATCATATTTTGCAAAGGACGCGCAAAATGAGCAGCCGGTATTTTTATAAAGGCAATTTCACTAGTGGCAGCGTAATAGCTTGTGTAGCATCGTGGTGTAGTGTAAACGTTAAAATTACCACTGATCTGACGACAGTATATTTGTTATTCTCAGTATCTACGGGTGTGGCTTTGGTAAATCCGCTAGCGTTTTATAATTTAGTTCCGCTAATTAGCTCAGAATTGTCGTGAATTATTTGGCTGCACACCAATGGGACATCATTGCTGCCAGATTCAGTAGTGTTCAACACGAAGTTTAAGCAATACGGCGTCCATCACGAAATTCAGGACCACGAAATTGGTTTGAGTTGTGAATGTGTTCAGGAATACGCGATTCGATGAGGTGCGCGCATGATGGTGTGCTATGGTAAATACACGCATGTACTCACCTATTATTACACGAATTTACCACTCCAATACACGCACGTGTGAGTAAGCGTATTTGGCTGCGAGGAGAGGATCAGAACACAGCTGCATTGGTCTGAATCGGACAAAACTTCACAATCAACTCGACTGCGTTTTAATACTCAGTTTTTCCCACTTGATGGCTCGGGACATAAAACACAATGGCACGCACTGCAATACCGAAAAGTCTGATGGATCAACTGGGATTTCATAATTTCTGCTAATACGCATAAGTTTTTTGAAGCAACTTTAAATCGCAGTCTTCAGTCGACAAAGCCGGCACGGAGGTGTCAAGTAAATTTCGCGCACTTCGCCGTCAGTGAGCCTGCAAAACTACTGTTTGTTTCGGCTGACTGTTACAGTAAATACAAATATGTCATCACTCCAACAAGCACAACCCTATTCACTGCAGCACCAGGGTTAAACAGTGTGTGAACACGAAAAACATCACGTGAAAGCTCCACGTGTTGGCTATCAAACTATTGCCGAGGAAATGCAAAAATCTATAGAAGAGAACGTTTGCTAATTCATTTTAAAGGTCATTCATCTAGAGAAGTATAGAAAAAAAAGAATAATCAAAGCACATAACCATTTATGCATTTTCATTCCAGAAATGAATGACTTCGTTGGCAGTAACCATAAGCTATCCAACAACCTGTCCACCGTTGAACCGACTTTAGCCACAATACAGATGTCAATATTTCTTTATTTAAATACCTATTATCATTTTAAATTGCTGTTCTCTCGCACACGTCGAACAAGTCAACAAACTAAACCGTTTCACAAAACAGAATATAACAACTTCATTTAGCCTTGAAATCTGTAGAGGGTTAAATCTCAGAGTACACACAACGAAAAAAAATGCTACTGCAGAGTAATCACCCCTAAGGTTCAGCTACGTTGTCACATGGTTTTATTAAGTCTGGTACTTAATATCCTAACTGAAAAGCGAGGGATTCCGAAGCAATGTAAAACCTGAAAAAAAAGGGTGTTATTTAGCCTGCATCGGTAAATACAGCAGCAGTACTTTTTACCAGTGCGTAGACAGCTGACTGCTCGACGCTTGAATGTGTGCCTCCACACGGGTGCTCGGACAGAGGACAACAGTACGGGTAACCGCGTCCAGCCTTCGGTGTCAAAAAGAGCCGCTGTACCAACTGAGCCATAATATAGAGAAGACAATTCATACACAAATTTGGCCACCTACAGGTAATAATGGCAGTGTCTTGGGGACGTAAGTTCATTAAAATGAGATTCAGTGCCCTCACTAACACCCTATAAATCTTCACCCGTCGTTCGCAAAACTCCTGACGCAGTGCTAAGATTATGTACATTTAGAATTTTTTAAAACGCCATAATCTGCAATTTTTTGTTTCGTTCAGAGACTTCAGTTTGGCAAATTTGAGCTCCAAACATAAAATGAATGTTGCGGTCACTTGACGAGCATGAAGCTGCTCGTCAAGGTTTTCAGGTGCTTGCAATGCAATTTTCAGATATTCCAAATCAAGCTCGAAGCCTAAACAATTTCACATAGCATTAATAGTGCAAGATCTTTATTTTGGATAGCGTTTAATGTTCCCACCACCTAAATGTCTGGATCTGAACTCCAGTATAAGTGCTCACGTCAATGACAGTTCACACTGACGATACTCGTGCCTTGAGTGAAGCGTTCGGTACAGGCGCAATGTTCTTATATCATGAGTGAACACGAAGCATGTGAGACAGATGTGTATGCTACAAGACACCGTTATATAACATTTCACTTTTCATTTTCACAACATACAAACAGCTATCAAGACTAAGGTAAAAACTTGTTCAACACTTTGTGAGCATTTGACCATCAAGTACTGGCCTCGCGTAAGCGAAGTTTTGTATAAAAACACACACGATGCATGTAGGTTTGTGTCGTTGGCAGCTTTCTTCGCGGCTAAGGTTAGTAAAGCTGAAACGAAGGTGAGGTGAGCACGGCCCGACAGCAAAGGGGAGAATTTTTAGATTCACATGATCGGAATGCAGAATCTCATGTCGCCTAAGAGGTTGCATAATCAGTCATCATGAGCGGAATAATGATTAGGTAACCAGGGTGACTCACTCGAAGCCAGTCTAACAAATCTTGACGTTTGTGTTAAATAAAAATCATTTCTCTTATTAAAGTCATCTTACCATACCAAAATCATATCTTGCGCAAGGCATCAATACAATTACCATCAGTGCGGAGAAAGAACACATGTCAGTCGGCAATGTCTGAAGGTAGACGAGATGAAGGTTAAGAGGGGATACGGTTCAACCGAAAGCCTGAATGGCATCGTTGCCGGGGACTCATAGTTAAATGTGTCATAAATGCTAGGGCGTGGCCTCCATGGCGTCAGCATCACAGGGGACAGCATTGCCGTGCGACCATCGTACACCAGTTACGCGCAGGCCAGCGGTTGGTCGATGAACTCCTTTTCGGGGATCTGGGCTTCCTCCGTCGGTGCTCCCTCAGGACATTCTCCCTGCAACGAGCGTGTTAACATCACCTTGGTGCATATTTGATCCATGGTCGCTTTTCACAGTTTTTGCTTTGGGTCCTATCGCCACGAGACAGTATGCTTAAAGAGTTATAGCCACGAGATAGGTGGCATGTTCCCTTTCAGTGTTTTGAGCCGAACATTTTCCGCAGAGGCTAACAAGATGCTCCCCTATAACGGACCTCACCTCACCTGAATGATTACAAACAAAATGCTCAAACCCGACAGAGTCAAAGCTGCGGGGTCGATGCGACGGTTACGTAATTGAAACCCGAGATTTTAAATGACGCCTGCCTTTGGCTGCTATCGTGAACGGTAATGGCAAAAGGAAGGCAAACTCCCAATTCCAAGCACGCTCGATTCTAAACGCATTTCTGGTATCGAGGCCAGTGACACAAGAAAACGATTGCCTATGTTCGTGTTAAAGCGACACCTGCAAAAAAAAAAAACTGGTTCTCTGAGCGAAGTTGAAGTTCACCATTGAGACCAATAGCACGTTTGCGTCCATAGAAATGTAAGCACACTTGAATTTTCTTTCTGCGACAGTCCGTGAGAGAAGTAGAGGAACAAAAATCTTTGTTGCGCTACTATTTGCCAGATATCCTCACCTCCAACGCTGCGCACTACGAGGCACAAGGTTGACGTCTTCAATAAAAACTTTACGTTGGGATTGTTTTTTTAATTGCTCAATAATTGCCACAAAAAACTACGCGAAGCAGACAATAAAGACTGGTTCTATATAAGGCCTAGACTGACTCACAGCAGCGCCAAACTACGGCTTGAATAAAAGACTAAAAATGGAAAAGAAAAGAAGAGGGTGCATAGCTTTGAAAAATCTGTCATGCTCTCTTTTGGTTTTGTTTTTCACGAAATGAACGACTGCAATTGGCCCATTGGCCTGAGAATAAATTAGTTGGTAGTCCGGCACCAGTAGGTACCCTCACCTGTGCCTCATGTAGCGTTTATGGAGGCATTTGCATAAAATAGGTTATTCATTCTCCTTTTCATTTGTTGAAAGTTGCTTAGATGTTACACATTACAATGCGGAGCCAGGAACTATACGAACTCAGAATAGTTGTTATCTGCTAGCGAACTAACAGTCCTCATCCCGAGCCTTTGTAATCAAAGTGACAAAAAAGTGAACTAAAAATTGATAAAAACAGTGAGATTTTTGTTCCTGCCATTTGGGAAAATGTGTGACAGGGGAAAAATGTGTGATAGGGATAGCCTTGAAAACTGTACGAGGAAGTTTTTGTCAATAAACATCAGTCGCGTTTACAGGCGCCTGTATCCGTATAGCAGCTTTTGACTTATCTTGATGGAAACTAGTTAAGCCGTAACAATTTTTCTCCTGCTGACACAAGTCATTTGTCCCGTTACGATGAACTGGCCACCAAGAAAATGCAAATAAGGTAAGGAGCCAGTTTTCTTTTTCCAGGTCCGCGCCAACTAGGCGCTTTAAAATGCTTTTCGCAAGTTTTCTGCATAAGGCATCACGATACAGTCATGAACAAACGTTTCCAGGATATGCATCCACAGAAAATTTTTTTAGCACAGTCAGGAAAACTAAGTCAATAAACCCCCTACAAGCGTAAGCGGGCATTCGTGCTCAATCGGCTCAAAAGAGCTCCAGCTGACTACCAAGTGAGGCGACGCATAAATAAATTCTTTTCCGCGAATGCCCATCCCGCATACATTTGTCCATGACTGTGCAGCCTTTGTCAAAAGTAAAGCGCCCAATGGGTTTCATTCTAGGTCATGCTGTGTGAGTTGCTACGCATGGTCAGTCTTGGAGATTTCTTGAAGGTTAGAGTACGTCTCATCCTTGCCCCTTCGTAACATAAAACTTCCACGGAGGCTAGGAGAGGACCTGAACACGGTTTAGGTCGAAGTGCATCCATTGGGTTCCGAACTTTTATGAAAGGATGTACGTGCTACTAAACACTTTGGTTCTTGTGGCGTACCTTGGCACATGAGGAACTGCGCGCGCATGCGCGGTACACGATCTCGATGAATCCCACGAGCAGGCCCAGCGCCACTCCTCCGCCCAGGATGAAGAACACGCCCAAGAAGTTCTCTAAGGGCATCACGAGACTCTCCTGCGGAGGGGAAACTGGGTTTAGTCATGGGTTTCAAATAATTTCAGTGGGTTGCAGTGCCGGCATACTACTTCATGACCTGCGGTGGCTCGCCGGTTAATAATAATAATAATAATAATTGGTTTTGGGGGAAAGGAAATGGCGCAGTATCTGTCTCATATATCGTTGGAAACCTGAACCGCGCCGTAAGGGAAGGGATAAAGGAGGGAGTGAAAGAAGAAAGGTAGAGAGAGGTGCCGTAGTGGAGGGCTCCGGAATAATTTCGACCACCCGGGGATCTTTAACGTGCACTGACATCGCATTTCAGATGAAATAATTGTCCGCGTGGCCCGCTTCCTTTTCACGGCCTCTACCCCACCTCACAGCTTTGGGGCCACCAACCATACGAAGAGTTCAGCCTAGGGTATAGCACCAGGCCTCTGTCCTCTACCCGTCAACGGCCGTACGTGATTCATCCGGATAAATTGCTGAATGCAAACGACTACGCGTGGCTAGTGTCCAATGTGTATGAGGACATGTATGATCTCAACTGTGTTTTTAAGTTTCAAGCCATAAAGAAGGTCTCTCAAATCTGATCTGGTATTTAAATTTAATGGCTCCCGCCTCAAACGAGCCAACCATGTTGGGCCTTGAAGTAGCCTCGAGTTGTGGTGCGTGCGAAAAACAACATTGTGCAGTAGTTCTTTCAGAAAAACAAAATGAACACGCAGTTAATAGCGCAGAACATAGATAGATTTGCTCAGAGACTACTTTAAACAAAACATGATTCAAGGAATGCAGGTGGCTTTCCTCATGGGAACCGTGTAGCGGACCTTACAAAGCGATGGGAAGTGTCGGAATAAATTTGCTTGCAAAGCTCAGGAAGAACCAAATGTGAGCTGCTTTCATTTCCAAACAAGGCTCACCTTCTTTAAGGGTACATGGCAGACGGACTTCTCAGACCACCATTTGCTCTTTAGCTTTTCCAGCTCTCCGCTCTCCGCAAGCTTTGCGATTGCTTGGTCCAGTGGCTTCCTGCACCAGGTGAGGTGAGAGAGACATCCACGGCACTTTCACGACTAGAACTCACGTTTTATCAGTGGTTATTTTATGTATGCGCACGCGTGTATGAACCCCCCAATTAAGCACACGACACTGAAGCTCATGGACCACATAGACCAGCGTAACTGCCTCATCACGTGCGGAGAAAGAACAGTGTTCAAAGTCACAGGCAGCGCCCGCCCCTGGAAACAGCGGCGGACGTTCGGGAAGCCATTTCCCGTCACGTCAAACTCTCATTACAGGTCAGAGAACTAGCCAGTGCAGAAGACACGACTGATCAATTTAGGGAAAAAAACAGGCTACGTTATTACGGGCAGGATGCCCTACGCGTACAACGGACAGAAAGCTCGACAAAGGAACCAACAGAAATCCGTTGGACTGCAGAACAACGAGGGGAAGGCAAAGAAAAAAAAATGCACGGATGAAAGAAGCAATCACGGAATCACCGCCATTGGAAAGGTCTCCCAGGGACAGCCTTGAAGCAGATGTTGTATAGCTTTGACGATCATGATAACTAGAGTGGAGTGCCATTATCGCCGGAGCTGCCAATCATTCTTTCACGTCACGCTCCTCAAACACGTGTCTTTAAGTTTTAACTACACGATTCCACTCAGAGAGAGAGTTGTTTAACGTACGTCACAGCGTTTCTACCTGAGGGCGGAGTCCTTGGGCAGCGCCACGGCGAAGTGACGTCGGGCGAACGGCTGGCCCAGCCTGGCCGTGTCGCAGGGTCGTTGACTGCTCACGTAATCCACTTTGTTGGCGTCCATGAAGAAGGCGTAGTGGCCTTTCGACGAGCGCACCCGCTCGATTCCCTCGCCGTCCGAGCCGGTGAACACGTTGGGCTTCTTGTTCATCGTCTCCCACATGCGCTTGTGCACGCTCGAGTTGAGGTTCGGGTTCTGCGACAGAATTGAAGCAGCAGCGTTGTGTTACGAAACACTCTGCGCTAGAAGCGCATGCGCCAAAAGAAACTAGCGCAAGTGAATTAGCTTTGAGTCAATGTAATTAGTGAAAGCAATTAGTGAAGGGGGCCAAAGAACAAGACGCAAAAGACCCGGGACGCGCCCATCAAAACACACAGCCAATTGCTAAGTGTCCGTCTCTGTCACACTATTCTCTCAGTAATGGCTTACATTTGATGGGAATAACGCGCTACACACGGACAAAAGCGGCAACTGAAACGACGGACACAGCACAAGCGCGCACTAACAACCGAGATTTATTCTGGTACGAGGGAACATAAATACATTTCATGCACATGCTCAAAACAATCAATTCATTGCCACCGGCTGTGTCACACGTTCCTTCATTTCTTGATTAGATCTAACTCCTCACCTGATAGCAACACCGACGGAGTGCTTACGCACTCGTCTTCACCGGCCTCCCATATCTCAAAGGCTTCTTTTATTTCTCCTTCTTTCTTGTCCCTTGCACGAGCTAAAATTGTAGTCCGTTCAAAGTACGGTGAACATTTGTGATTTGCGCCATGAGGGCAAGGTTTCCAGGATTCATTATTTTTCCTAAGTTATTACTGTGCTCTTTCAACCTGGTGTTTAGACATCTTCCTGATTGACCTATGTAACTTACGCCGCATGACAAGGGAGTTTTGTAGACTATACCAGTAGCACATTCTACGAACTTTTCTTGGGGTGCGATACCACATGTGTTAGCAACTTTTTTCCTGAATTTATTTATTTCATGACAAAGGCTCACTAATTTCCGTGGTGCGGTAAACACCAGGGGAACATCATATCTGTTTGCTACTTTCTTTTCGCAACTTTCTTTATGATATGAACAGATACGATGTTCCCTGGTGTTTACCGCACCCCGAAAATTAGTCAGCCTTTGTAATGAAATGAGTAAATCGAGGAAAAAAGTTGCTAACACATGTGGTATCGCACAATAAGAAAAGTTCGTAGAATTTGTTACCGGTATTGTCTGCAAAATTTTCTTGTCATGCGGCCTGAGTTACATAGGTCAATCAGGCAGATGTATCAGGTTAAAAGAGCACACTAATAACTTAGAAAAAATAACGAATCTTGGAAACCTTGCCCCCATTGCGTAAATCACAAATGTTCACCTTACTTTGAACGGACTGCAATTTTAGCTCGTGCAAGGAACAAGAAAGAAAGAGAAATAAAAGAAGCCTTTGAGATATATTGGAGGCCGCTGAAGACGAGTGCGTAAGCACATCCTCAGTGTTGTTTTCAAGTGAGAGTTAGATCTAATCAAGAAACGAAGGAGCTTTTGACACAGCCGGTGGCAATAAATTGATTGTTTTCAGCATGTGCATGAAATGTATTTATGTGCACTCGTACCGGAATAAATCTCAGTTGTTAGAACGCGCTTGTCCGGTGTCCGTCGTTTCAGTTGTTTTTTTTCGCCGTGTGTAGCGCGTTGTTCTCATCAAATGTACAACCAACTAGCCACATTGCTGCCTTGAATGGCTTACAGTTGCCTGCCGACGCATTCGAAGTACTCTGACCCAGCTGTTGTCCCCGATTGCCTGATATACTTAATGGGTGTCATAACACTGTATTCGGTGTTCCAGAGAAGCTTTATTTCTCTCCAATAGAAGCGCAGCATTTTCAATTTCTTTCAGTGACAGATTTGCACTTTTGTGTTGTAATGTTATTGACGAAAGATTTCAATAGCTCAATGTCCTATACTACAATACGCAATGTTTATGGGTCACTTTAGCGGGATGAAATGTTTTAACTGCTTTTTTCCCATAACTCACATCATGTACTCCTACATTTCGTTTTAGGGTCTGTTCCGTTAAAGGTGCAGCAAACGTTGCAGCAGCAAGAACGGTAATGGTTACATCGGGAAATGTATAATGTCTTGAAGCGTGGTGTGAATTACTGTCCCGAAGATTTACAAGAAAAGCGAGGAATGTATTGGCGTAGAAACGCGTCGCTAATTACTTCACGACCTTGATGCGCTTCGCGTACCTCGAAGTAGTTTCTGGCTGACGAATCTCGGGTGAATCCGTACTCGACGGCTGTCTGGTCGGCGAGGTCGTGGACGTTGACGAGTCGTCGGGACACCGTCTCGGTGGACAGGAACGGGATAAGGCTAGCCGTGTAGGCCGAGAAGGCGAACACCACGAAAAGCCACCACACGTTTCCGATCACCCGGCCGGCAATGGACCTGCTCGCGGCATGAAGCAGCGTGCTCTATCCGCAATATTTTTTCACGCCCAATACTTCGGATGAGATATAATAAAGCTCTGATATCGCCGTACGAAAAATGTGGTAATAACATTCATATAATAAAGTTCAGAATTTTTACTGAATGACTTTCGGACCTGAAAACAGCTCAATGAACAAAAATAGGTGGACACATTCGGGACGAAATTCAAGTCACAATTTCCTCATTTTCCACTGTTATTGACAACCATTATACAGCTGTGAACGGCGCTTGTGCGTCGTAACCTTTACGGAAAATTTAACGAAAGTTTATTTAACAACGTGCAGCAAACTAATAGTTGCGATAGCCTTGCAGCAAGCAGCGCCATCATTAATGACAAAGCCCAAGTTCAACCTTCGGGACGTTAACAGGGCACCAGAAAATTAAGCCTATCGAGCGCTTAGACATCGGACATGTTTAGCCTTTACTATAATGTTTGCCGATTCTTGTCGGGAAGACATTTCTGGACAATAATAAGCATTGCACTCGCTCAAAAGTAACGGGCACTGAGGAGAGTTTCACGCGTACATTAAGCCGAAGGCGCAGTGAAGCCCAACACACCACAGTCGGATGGTCTAAAGCAGTGCACCACATCTTAACGGCATATAATTTTTATTTTCCGGAACATGCGGCACCTAAATTAAATTAAGCGGCGCAATGAGTAATGCGCTATCAAACTAAATCTTCTTGATTATTTGCAGCACACGTACCACAGAGGTGATTATAAGGTGCCATAAAGAACAACTGGTTATAGCAAAGGAACCACTGCATCGATTCATTTTTATACTATCCATTAATTCTAGACAAAAGAATTTTTGAGCGGGAAACTGTTTATGAACGCAATTTTTTTATATAATGTAAGATTTGACTATAACAATCAATATATCCGCAGATCACCCGACAGCAGTCTTGTATTTTTTTTCTATTCACTTTTTGCTATCGTTAAAGTGTTCCCCGTTGTTTTTTGTGATAGTCTTAACTGTTCCATGCGATTTATGGAAACACTTTAAGAGAAAGATTATGCTACTTATCAGCATAATCGACCATTACCTTCAATATTTACATGAGTGTCGTGCAGTTTTTCAATTTTCGTAATTTTTGCCCGAGAATGCTGGACTTGGGTCGAGCTTCGCACGCACTCGGCTCTCATTAACGGGGGGGGGGGGGGGGGGGCTCACCTGGCGTAGTAGGAGTCAATGTAGTGCGGCGTGAAGGCCTCGAGCGTATAGCAGAGGCTCTTGAAGAGCGTGCCCGATGTGTGGCGCTCGACGCCGGGCTTCTCGTGGGCGGCCGAGGCGCGGGTCGTGAAGAAGCTCACGAGGAACATGACGAGCATCACGACGGCCAGCCCGGACACGACGAAGATCCACAGCTCGAACGAGAAGGGCGCCAGGAAGGTGAGCATGCCGCGGCCCAGCACGGGCTCCTGGCGCAGCACGAGCGCCGCCGTACCGGTCTCCATGAAGGGCTGGCTGAAGTCCACCGCCTCGCGGCGCTCGGCTGTCACCCGGGTGGCCGCAACGCCCATGTCCACCTCCTGCGCGCCACGGCATGGACTGAAATCGTTGCTCAAGCATCGATACTGCCCGCCGTGGTGGCTCAGTGGTTAGCGCGTTCGGCTACTGATCCGGAGTTCCCGGGTTCGAGCCCGACCGCGGCGGCTGCGTTTTTATGGAGGAAAAACGCTAAGGCGCCCGTGTGCTGTCCGATGTCAGTGCACGTTAAAGACCCCCAGGTGGTCGGAATTATTCCGGAGCCCTCCACTACGGCACCTCTTTCTTCCTTTCTTCTTTCACTCCCTCCTTTACCCCTTCCCTTAAGGCGCGGTTCGGGCGTCCAACGATATATAAGACAGATACTGCGCCATTTATTTTCCCCCAAAACCAATTATTATTATTATTAGCATCGATACTGGGTAAGTTGGTAAGAAATACTGAAGGCTGCAAATAGCGAAAGAGCTGACACGAAAACGGAAGAACGCATAGACAGCGCTAAGCTTTAGAGCTGAAATTCATTCACAGGGCACATGGTGCAAACACTAGGAGGGGTACACATATTTCACGCACGTGGCTGATTAGGTCGTTTATTATTCAATAAGCAACGCTGTTATGAGTTGCAGGAGTCGAGATAGTAAGGCTGCAAACGCGCATAGGAAACCCGGCGTCACCACTACGTCTCGTTCTCATTATTTGTCTCTAGCGATAATAATAATTGGTTTCGGGGAAAGGAAATGGCTCAGTATCTGTCTCATATATCGTTGGACACCTGAACCGCGCCGTAAGGGAAGGGATAAAGGAGGGAATGAAAGAAATGAATAAAGAGGTGCCGTAGTGGAGAGCTCCGGAATAATTCCGACCACCTGGGGATCTTTAACGTGCACTTACATCGCACAGCACACGGGCGCCTTAGCGTTTTGCCTCCATAAAAGCGCAGCCGCCGCGGCCGGGTTCGAACCCGGAAACTCCGGATCAGTAGCCAAGCGCCCTAATAGCGATACCTGTCCCGTTATAGTTTTACGCCACGAGAAGTTGTTGGATGTTTTATTCTACTCATTCACATTGCCTTATTCATTAGATACTGCGCACGATCACCATAGGACACTATGGAAGAAAACGACGTCTTGGAGGCGGCGCATTTAACGACCAACTTTCTCGATGACGCGGCAAAGTTTTAGCACCAAGGAAAAGCAGGATTAGACACGCATAAGTTTTGCTATACCTATTAAGAATTTCAAACGTAATTCGTAGCCTTCCACAAGAGCGTTCATAGCGCGTAGGGTTGTAACCAGAAGAGGTAAATGCTCGTCGTCACGCAGTCGAAAGGAAACACGCAACATTCCTATGACTCAAAGACAGCGCAGATGCACAAGCAGAACACAAATTCCAAGTGCGGCTGTTGCTGCACTGTTGCAGCTGTTGCTCTCTTTTTTTCTCACAACCCCTCTTTCAGCAAAAAGGATGGTGTCCATTGTCCTATTCGGAGCAAAACAAAAAGGTAACTGCCATTGTTTGCTGTTGAATTGCTCTCGGGTACAGACTGCACTTTCGGTGGCCAAAAAATGGAATATGTAGCCCACCGCTGAAAGCCTTACAAAATAAAATAAATTATTTTTCCACTTTCATGTACTAATGTTCTATCTAACTCTCTAAATCAAGGAGCTCCTCAAGATGGCTTTCAAAACAACTTTACTTAACGTTGCCGGCTCATTAATGCAGATCATAGTGCCTAAATGTTTCCTCCGTTGTCAATAACCGGACATGCACACTGTAATCATCCGCGCTTTGCATGCATGCGAGGCGGGTGGTGCAACAAAGACTTGCCTTTCGTACAACTTGGCCGATGAGCCCCGTCCAGCCACCCTGGACTTTATGGTCCCGACGTCCGTACACCGTCTCCTCGGCGGCCTTGAGTTCGTATTTGATCTGCAGCTCCTTGGCAATGGCCTCCATCAGATCCTTGCAGTAGCCTTCGTAGCGGTCATTTCCGGTGCGTTCCGGCCCATCACCTGAGTCCTTCACCATCAGGTACGGCTTGTCCTGCAATCAGTCGTCATGGATCTCGTTGCCTATACTAGATACACTGGTGGGGAAAACACAAACTCACTTTTTAGCACTCGTGAACTGTGTGTGAGCGTTGGGCTATCACCACCGAACATATCTGTCAGGCATGAACGTCTGATGGTTTAAATGTGTTGGGTTAGGTTAGGTTAGGTTAGGTTGGGTTGGGTTGGTTTAGGCTAGGTTAGGCTAGGTTAGGCTAGGTTAGGTTAGGTTGGGTTGGGACAGGTTAGGTTAGGTTAGGTTAGGTTGTGTTGGGTTGGGTTAGGCTAGGTTAGGTTAGGTTAGGTTGGGTTGGCTTAAGTTAGGTTAAGTCGGGGTAAATTTGATTAGGTTAGGTTAGGTTTTTTCATGTCTAAATTATATATTATAAGGCCTTTAAAATGCTCTGCTAGGAAAAAAATCTTTTTTTGCAATACAAATGAACATGCGCGTAAAGTAAGTTGCTTAGCCTTTCGATAATTTCGTATCAAGCATTTAACGACCCTCGACACAGGCTGAAAAAAAAATATTAATGGTGGTTTGTGAGCGGCGTTGTAAAGAATCCCCAAAACGAAGTCGTCAACGTAATCAGGAAATCGGACAGAAGTACTGGACAAACATTGTCGAAAGCCGCGCGTAGAATGCCGTACTCACCAGGACGCTTTGCACCAGGTACACCCTGTCCTTGTTCAGCTCTTCGGTCTCGTTGACCAGAGGCTTCGGAGGCTTTACCACGGGTTCGAATCCCTTGGTGTCAGACCACTCCGCCACCTGTAGTAGAAGCACAAAGGTTCTGGGCATCTGGTACTGACAGCTGTAGTACAGAGCCAGTTTTTATCTATTTTAAAGCTTCACGCGACCACTCATGAAGTAACTACTTGAGAGCTTCTGGGCTATGAACTTGCATACCGAAAAGGATAAGCTGGAAGTGTTTTTTGAACTTTTTTCTTTTTTGAAATATCGCAGTTTGATAATGATATAGAGTGATTCTTTTTTTTTTCAGGACCTTGTTCGCAGCTTACAAGCCACTCTTTGGTGAATCTTTATGGTTCTGCGATGGAAGATAAACAATACATTGCATGTCTGTTTCTCTTAAACCTGACACGGCTAGCACACCACAGAACCGTGGCATGTAGCAGTTCCAAACGATATCGTTACAATGACAACGCAATGACAGCACAAAACCCTTTTAAGTGGTTCAAAAACACTTTTATGTGGTTAAAAAACCCTTTTATGCTGTTCAAAAACACTTCTATCGTCGAGTATCACAAATTTCGTACACTTTTTAATAAAACGTGAATATTTCAGGCATCAGTACTGCACTATAAGCCGAGTAATTTATAACCACTTTGTTAAATAACAAGAGTCATTTCACACCACGTTATGTTCATGATTTCTTTTCGCGCATTTCTATTATTTCCGTTTACCTATTTTCTAACACTACTGACGAGAGATGCTTATGACATAGAAGGCTGCTCTCTGCACGCGCATTTTCATCCGACATTGTCATTATCATGAAAGTTGCGCAGCCACTCCCAACAATAAAACAATTGCTTCTGAACTGGATACAAGGATATTACAGCGCAGTTCACGAAGGTGGCTAGTATTTACAGCAAGAAGTAAGCATAGACAGAAAGAAAAGCGTTTTATTAAAAATCTGCGGCTTCCAGCTAGAAGCCTAGAAAACTTCGTACTAAAAATAAATGCGATATCTTTATTACCGCTCACCTTGAACGCTTCGTTCGTAGTGTTCAACTGGACAATATGCACTTTGTAGTCAATCCTGCAACCATCCGATGTGAAACGAATGGGGCCGGTCAATCCTTGGAAACTCCTCTGGAATAGACAGCGGAAAAAAATGCGAACTTTAGGGCCATTGTTGACAACAAAAAATCGCACATATAAGCATCTGCGGGACATATTTGTTGCACGTGAAAACCTGGCATGGTTATTTATATTTATTGCGGCGTTTCTTTACACATCCCCAAAACCTCCAGCCTAACAGAAATGAAAATAACCGGAACTGGGTTGGAAAGATTGCCCGTCTCAAATCACTTGAAATACACACGCACAGAAATATTCTTCAGTGCCTCCTTCTGGAATTCAGTTCGCTGTCTTTTTCAGCAAACAAGTCACTCCTAAGCATCTCGTGAAGAGGGCCGCAGGCCACCCTGGGATCTCGCCAGCGGTTCTGAATATGAAGTCAGCCACAAATGCGAACCTGTCTGCTGGCAAATGTTAATCTGAAGAACGGTCTCTACATCGTGAGAAAATATCGGCACATTTAGCACAGAAAAACGGCGCAGAGGCAATAATTATATCGTTCCCAGCGGACTCCTTTGCTTACACAGGACACCTCTAAACCTATGTACAAGTGGATAAAATAGTAAAACAAAAAATCCCCCACATCCAACCATTATCTGTTGCTCGACTAGCCTCACTTCACTACAACGCGCTTTAAGAAAGGTTGTCTGGAGCTCCTCCTACAGCATGTCAAGTTTGGTATATCGACTCTGTCAAAATAAAGCGCACCCACTTAATTCACGGCCCCGGATGGCTGGTCCTACGTTGGGGGAAGTAACGTCCCCGAAAGGCATGAAATAAATGTTTGTTTACGACAACAAAAACAATTTGACATGTCGCAGTCGCGTGGCTGCTTCCGCCACTATCACGGATTTCGTTGTGGCAGCGAGCCAAGACGCTTCTGTAACACTAACACCAAATAAAACATCGAGGAAAATGTTTCTATTTCTATCTGGGCAGAAGTAGTGAAAACGGGACACCTTGCAAAATCGATAAGCTAGCAAGTGTGCGAATGATGCCCTGGATATAAACCATAGCCGCCACGCTGGCTCAGTGATTATGGTGATCAGCTGCTGACCCGAAAGACACAGGTTTGATCCGGGCCGCGGAGGTCGCACTTCGATGAAGGCAAAACGCTAGAAAGAGAGAGTGCGATGTCGTCCAAGTTAAAGAACCCCAGGTTGTCGAAGTTATCCGGGGCCCTCCACTACGACGTCCATCATAGCCCGAGTCGCTTTGGAGTGTTAAACCCCCAGAGACCCTTACCTCCCTCAAGTTCCTGGTGATGATCTCCCCGAGTTCCTGTGGCACCGATGGCCTCTCGCCGCAGCCGGAGCTCTGGTAGGGCGCGTCAGACTGCGGCATCGCCTCGGGGGCGCCTTCTTCGAGCAGCTCAGCCTCGAGCCGCGGAGGCTGCAGCACGGCTGCCGCCGCTGCGTCTCTCCTGCCCGAAGCCAGGGCCTCGTCGTCCTCGTGGTCCTCGAATATGTACGAGTAGCGATGGGGCACCAGGCTGCGAAGCTTCAGCTCCTTGTACGTGTTCACGATGAGGGACGCAGCGTCCTGGATCAGCGCCTCTTCCAGCTGCACGGGGGGCAAGGTAGGGAACTTACGTAATGTGAGTAACGAAAACACTGCGAAGCTCTTTGTACCACCATGTGCAATTACTACTCGCCATTTGTAGACATGGCAGCTAGATTGTATCATCTTCTGCCAGGCCTTGGCCGACGGCATGCAACCTCTCTATTTACACTGTAGGTTTTCTTATAGCATCATGGCACAGTGCTGATACAACTTCCAACGCTAATGTAGCACTTCGTTCATAGTGCTGCAAAGAGTTGAGAGGTTGGCGCGCTCCACCTTGTGCTGTCCCGTCTTGTTTGTTCCTTGTCTTCTGTGTGCGTTTTATTCATGCTGCGAAACTTGTCTGCATTATGAACTGCAACCAACTAGCCCAAACCACCGTGTTACTTGTACTCTGGTTGTGTCTGGTTGTACTCTGGTTATATAATACCTGCTTGTGCGTGCATTTATCTTTGCTTCCGAGCACACATGTGCCGACGTTCCCTTTCGTGATAACGCTACCTTCTCCCCCAATGTCGCTTTATATGAGTCAAAGAGTCAAAGAGTTTATTCAGCCAACGTATGGTACAGTTGCCTGCGGCGTAGACCAAAAGGCAAATGAATGCCTGATAGAGTCTGCGCGCTTCTTGCTCCCATTCGAGAGCACAAGACATTCAGCGCATGAAATAAACACTAAACGAGATGAAAATACAGAGTGGTTGGTTAACATTGAAACTGGAGTTATCTCATATTGAACATTTATGTACAATTGGGCCAATACTCTGAGAAACAACAGAATAAAAACGAAAAGAGTGGTTATGCCTGGAGTCACAACAGATACACAGGGATGATATTTTTGAAAGCTTTGAATGACTTACTTTCCTGAATAATGCTTACCAGGATGGTGATCGTTTAAAAAACCAGAAATTCTGTAGCTAAGTTTCTGGGTGCCGTAGTTCGTACATATTTTTTACTTATGACAACATATGTGCCGTGTGCTGTAGGTGTGTGTTCTCGTTAGATACTGATGACAAAAAGCGGTAGGATCGGAATGCATTTGTACATAAGTGGCTAACGCTACCTTTTTGTTTATAACATTCCATAGTGTAAGCAATTGGTGTTTTCTAAACAATAGGGCAGTGGTGCTAAGGTATGCTGCATTATCTATTAGTCGCAGAAATTTCTTTTGTAATAAATATATGTTTTCAATGCTTGGTTTAGGCGCTGTGCCCCAGACAAGAAGACAATAGCGGAAAGGCGAATGTACCAGTGCAACCAGTGAATGTACCAGTGATACGATGCAATAAACGACTGCTGGCATTCGTTCCCTCGACACGATGTGACGTCCATCACTCTGTGGGTCACCATGACTGATGCAGGCACGCACCGTGATTTTCTTCTCCCTGGGCTCCTGTGAAGGGTCCAGGGACGACTGCTGGGAGATGTCCTCGCTGACCAGGCGCAGGGCGGTGATATTGACGGCTGCGAACTCGGCGATCTTGTCGTACGTGAGCTCGTTCACAACCTGCAGTGAGTGCATAAGAGAAACTCACAAAGACGAATCTGTGCTCGGGCTACCCTGCACTTCAAACGGCAGCCTCGCTAATGATCTTGCACTTTTCTCTGCGAATTGCCCCGCGATTACTTAAACCACTGTCCTCTGCTTAAACTTTAACATATTCATAGCCCAATGTTTTATTAACAGAAAAGAAGAAAATCATCATTTTTAGAAGGCTTATGCTCCTATATTCATCAGTCTACTGTCGGCTAATTATTCGGCATGAACCAGTTGCGCCTGAAAATTGGCCCAGTGGCGTTCTGAAAAGTCTAACGCTGAATGAAATATAGATATGACAGTGTTGTGCGATTAATCTCCCTCTACATTGTGCAGAGTGAGAGTGAAAGCTCAAGTCTCACAGCAGCATAGTGCACTCAAGAAGGGGGCAGCACTATTGTAATTCGACCGAAAATTGAAAAAGAAAAGGATCTCTGCAATATAGGGCATGTCAGGGCCTGATGGAATAGGACTTCCGAAATTTGGAAACTTGAGGCTCCTTTGCCATTCACGTTCCTGAACAGGAGACTGTCCGAAATCTTTGCGAGTGCATCTACCGAGTTACGTGTTAGCGTACCGGGTTGACGAGGAAGAAGTGGTAGTTCCGGCGCCCCATGTAGATGTCCCGCACGTGGTCCACGATGATCCTGCGTGCCACGTCAAATCGGCAGTCGAGCAGCACGTGCTTGCGGCTCTCCCTGTCCGTCGTCTCGAGCATGCGCAGGAAGTCGTTGGCGTCGCTGCTGTTGGTGATGCGCTTGGCGAAGCGAACCATCACCGGGCTCCGGTACGTGTGGCTCAGCAATCGCTGCAGCTTGGAAGGACCTGGATGGCGACAGAAGTGGTAACCTGGTGAGTCGAATGTGCTTCATTCTCACTTCACATGGAATAGCGCATTGAATAGCGCTGTGCACCTTGAAACATTCCTTGATGCTCCAACCACCGTATTAAGTTAGTATATTCCTGCTGCTTCATGTTAAAGAATATGTATTCGCACACGAGAGGGGTAACTGAAGAAATTAGCACTCCACATGGCGCCTGCGTGTCAAATAAATTATGTTGTCCTGCAAGCTAGCACTACAGGATATGTCTGCTAAAGCCAGCCTTCCCATGAAGCCGTCCTTGCCCTATCTCCACATACAAGTTGAGTTTAAATTCGCAATGACGCTCTTGAAAATGCCATTTCTGCATCCAATGCATTCAAGGGTTCTTCCGTGCACATTTAATAGGTGTTCAATATTTTTTCCTTGCAATCTCTTGCGAACACTTTCCTTTACTTAAAGAGCAACTGCACCACTTTTTGAGGATTTCACGATATTCAAGGATTAAAATCTGTATAGACTGTCGGCAAAACATGTCAAGTGTTCTTGCGCTAGCGTTTAAAATAGTTACGTAATCGACGATAGAATTTTAAGCTCCTTCTCAAAGCACTGGAGAAGTGCAGGGAAGCTTGGTGTGACGTCATGGAAGGTAAGATTTCAAAATTACTGCTGCCGTAAGCCACACCCCGCCGTGCCTCGTTGGATGCTGCCAAACAACTCTCGGCGGGCTTTGCTTTCAGTGGTGTTGGTTCTTTTCCTTCAAAGCAGGCGTTTATGCGTTGGAAATGTACCCATACCATCGATGACGTCATCATGCGCCCCCACTTGGCGCTGTGCGCTGCGGAGAACGTTGTAAACCGTCGCGATTTTAATCGGCGATTACGTCACCATTTCGAATGCTAGCCCAAAACGACTTCGTAAGCTTTACCTGCAGGTTTACCGCATTCGACCCCTTTAAGCTCGTCGATTTCTAAAACCTATGCAGTTGCCCTTTAATGCCCGACTGGGTGATGCTATATCCTATCAAGAGTAAAACAGTACAATGCATTACTTAAAATAATCTTGGGCACCACGGGCCGATATCAGGTTTGCATTGTCTATAGGCAAGCGAAGAAGACTGTTTGGCCAGACCGTTCTCGGAGTCGTAGACGTAGACGAACCCAGGCCAGCCCATGTGGTCCACCATCTCGGCGACGGCCGGCAGATAGTCAGGCAGCAGCGAGACGCCCAAGGAGTCAGCCGACGGAAGGTTGAGGTTGCCACCCACGTTGACGCTGCAGTGCTCCTGGTACGAGGTGGCCACGTAGGGCACGTTGGTGTTCTTGAACAACGACTGCAGCGCCAGTGACGAGTGCGACGTGCTCGACACCACGACCGTCGTCACGTTGGTGCGCAGCTGCTCGCACACTGCGTCGTTGACGGAGGAGCAAGGAATAAGCTATTCGACTTCCTGCGCACCGTGGCCGGGCTCGGGTTTGCATGAATAAAACAAAAATAAATCTACAAATGACTTTAGAATGCAACTTTATTACCTTTTGCTTGATAAACAAACATCTTGGTTTCATTGAATGAGATTTGTTCAGGTGACTATAACTTAAATACATTCCTTGGTCTACATTCGCGGTTTTGGAGTGACTTCACGGTCCACTCCCAAGCCTCGTATCTACAAATGACTGCCTCATTGCATCTTGCAGAATCAAGCGACATCGACACCTACCGGCTCTAAATTCTTTCTCCTCTCTGCATGATCTTTCCTACCGACACCTCACCACTCTCCTGTCATCTGTTTTCGGCCGCGGGATAATTCAGCTGCTCGCCGACCTGTGATGCAGCAAGAGTACCCTTCTTGCAATCATCCTCAATATTTATCAGACGGCCACTGCTTCTTTCGAAGTCCAGCAGGAGTGTATGGTAAAAAAGGCGACGTTCTGAGAGCCAAGAGTTGCATTTTGTCCTCCATAGAACACGAGTTTCCTGCCTTGGCGCAGCTTCTCGCCGCAGTAGTTGAAAACAGCAACAATATACAAGTGCAGGAACAGTTTTTTACGGTCCTTGTACTCTTTCCTAACAAGCCCGCCTATTTTTTTTCTGTTGTTTGTGTAAACGTTGCCACAGAATAGAAAAAATAACTGTGCGGGCTTCGCAATAACGGCTCTCTGCTAATGCGATTGGCTTTCGCGTTTATTCTAGGCGGGAAAGTTCATACCTAGTTGTTATTATAATACAGTCATAGCAGTCCTATTCAATAATGCCATATAACATCACGCCACTTAATGTCACATTAAGAGCTTATCAAGAACGAGCGTGTTACGAGTAGCGGTAACACGAATGCTAAATTGAGGAGCCTGAATTCGACTAGTAGTGGACGCAGTGTCGTCTGCTTTAAATGTCCGTCGCACTTAATGAAAACAATGAGATCGAGTGCACGCATTCATGGTTAGTGGAATACAGGCAATCAGCGTTCCCGAAGTGCAGCAAGACACTGGCGTTCTAAACCGACCACTTCAGATGAAATACGGCATATTGAAAGCCATTGTTTGTCAGATCTGGTTTAAAGCAAAACGACTAATGTTTTTAAGGAGTTCTTAGTGAAAGAGCGACAAATAGAATAATAGTATGCTGCCTCGTGTCCCCGTGAAATAGTACACCCTTCTTGCTGAGTCTATAATCCCCGAGGGAACAAATGCAGGCGACTTTATTAAATCATTGTAGTGTTAATTTCCACAATAAATGTTTTCTGTTTTCTTTCTTCTAGGAAGAATGATTTCATAGTGAAAATGACGAAAAAAGTCGGGAAAACGCATCAAGGAATGCTCATCCAGCTGACGTGTCCGTCTTCGTAACTGGATTCGGTTACTAGGACATCTGAACTTCCGCGAAACCTGGGCCGGACACAGTGCGACCTGATTTCCTCACAGGAACGAAATGCAACGTGAGTGAACGGAACTCAAACGCAGCGCGCTTAAGGGAACGGCTCTAACAACAATCAAGCGGTCGATATGTTTCCATGGCGATTCGCTAAGCCAGCTGGGCGCGAGAAAAAAGCGCGAGGGCAAAGCTATACAAAAGCGAGCGCGTTACGTGACGAGCGGGAAAGGAGAGAGGCGAGACTGCACTGTTGCCGCCTCACCCCCCCCCCCCCCCCGTGTCTCCTCCTCTCCCAACAGTCGCCTAGCAACTGGGGCGTAGCGAGTCAACAAAAAAAGACTGTCAGGCCCCCAACGCTCAGCTGGCAATCACATGGGCAGGGACGCGGCGAAAGCGCGCCAAACGTGGTAATAGTGTTGCTGGTTGGAACGGCCAGCAATATATATACTGGAGGCAAGGCGTGGCCCTAATGAAGGCTGGACCTGAGATTGGCTTAAAAATGACGAGCTAGATAAGCGGACGCAAGGAAGCGGTTCAAGCCAACTGTTGATGAATGCAACGAAAGCAGAACAAGCAAACCTGATTCTGATTACCGAATTGGGGTGGTTGTATTACTATTCTTTGGCACGTAAGTATAACCAACAGCTCGTTACAGGCCGAACTATCAGAGCATCCTCCGAAACAGACTCTCAGATCTGTGCCTTATATGACGGAAGACAGAAAAAACAGTTGCATGCAAACACTAAAAACCGGACAAATCGCCTTTCCCTGCCTAACTACAGCGTTAGATTATATTCGCTCTCGGCAGCCTCTTTCCTTGCGTACTTATTTGCTTCTGAGAATGCCAACGTAGAAATTTAAAAAGGGGGGGGGGGGGGGTAAGGAGGGGGGGGGGTTACTTTTTTTTTCATGGGGGTTTAATGCCCCAAAGCGACTCAGGCTATGAGAGACACCATAGTGAAGGGCTCTGGAAATTTCGACTACCTGGGGTTCTTTAACGTGCACTGACATCGCACGGCTCACGGGCCTCTGAAATTCCGCCTCCATCGAAATTCGACCGCCGCGGCCGATGTAGAACCCGCATCTTTCGGGCCAGCAGCCGAGCGCCATAACCACTGAGCCATCGCGGCGGCTGGCAATTTTACTAACCTTGCCAGTCTATGACAGCAGTTAATGGGGTAACTTAACTTTTGCTGTTCAATATATTGAAACAGGGTACCACATTTCGATGAACACATACAATACATCCCTCGTGGGACATTATCGAACTCCAGAGGGTGGCAACTTGTGTCCAGGTTCCAGGCCTGTGAGCTATGCTTGATGCCGCCGTCAGTTCCACACATTTCTTGGCGAAGAGCAAAACGAGACGCTAACAAAGTGGAGCTTAATAGATTTTTTTTTTTCAGGGAATGCTTGGCTGTATCGAAGTATGACAAGTGCAAAATAATGCAGCAAGTTAAAAAGGATTTTTATCAGTCTTTCTGATAAGATCAAGTTTCGTTTCTCTGGAACGATCCAGCACAAAGAAAAGTTTTTCACTTCATTCAGCAAACTAAATGTTCATTTTGTTAAAAACGTGGCCTCTCTTGCTTTTTAGTCTGCCTATGTAACTTTGAGTGCGCCGTTTTCAAAAGATCGTAAACTTTTGAGAGATGTCTTGACACGTATACCAGAACAATTACCTGCACATGTTGTGGCCATTCTACACATTGAGAATGGCCACAACATAAGCTAAGGAGCATTCCTATACTTGCAGAAAATGTACAAAACGGCAGAATACGCATAGCGCTGCGCATTCAGCGTTCTAAAAGTTACTCTTTGCAGTTACATGACCTGACGCACAACATGCATGCCGTCTCTTTTTTTTTTGCGTCATGCCTTGACTTTGTCATCTAATCACGGCATGTGGTACCTCTTTGATAACTCAAGTGCACCCATCTGCTGCATGGTGTCGTCAGTAATGGCTCTGAACGAAGGTGGAGACCAGATAAGGCGTGCGCGACTGTTCAAACTTGTTGTCGAGGCCACATTCCTCATTCGCTATTCACAACATTATGGAACCATCATCGTTACTCCAAGGGTACCGAAGGGTGCCACGAAAAGATCTCACGAAATCGAATAATTTAGAGTAGCTTCATTGTCCAGGCTTCTTGTTTGGCGATCACTTTAAACAAACGGACTCTAGAATTGTTTGAAGAGCTGTTCTGTTAATGGTTTCTTTATGCCCATTTCTTCTAACATAATAAATATTGAATATTTTAACAACAAGTAGGCAAGCTCTAATGGCCCCTAAGCCACTTATGTGGCCCATTGCTTAGATATGTGTCCACTCCTGCCGTCCTTCGTTTGAACAATAAGCCGTTTATAATGTAGTAAAAAATTAACTGCGAGCATTGAGTGGTTCCTTTCCACATAGGAAGAGAAGAACGCATTCACAAGACCACCGTTGAAAAAGTTAAAAAGAGTAAATAAACCCTAGAAGGCTGTCTCATAAACAGCGTGGCATCAAGAGCATAGAAAGTTCTGCTTTCTATGCTCTTTCTATGCTGGCAGAAAATGCACAAAACGGCGCAGTACGTTCAGCCTTCTAAAAGTTACTCTTTGCAGTTATATGACTTGACGCACATGATCCGATGGGACGTTGAAGGCGGCTATCTGAAGTGGGCACTCGATAATCGCTTTATTGAGAACTTTTGCCACTTTTTAAGCGAGGCTTGTCTACACTCCTTCTTCTAACTTTCTCACATATCCTCTCTCCCTTTCTCATTACGTCTAATGGGAAACATCTCGAATAAAAAAAAAAAGTGCTGGCGCAATTCCTCAGGTATAGCTTTCAGAACGCAAGGAGTACTAAAAGAAGAGGAAAAGACTCATGGAGAAATAAATGGTAGCTTCGATTAGAAACCCTTCGAAAGTTCCTTAATTAAAGATGTCCCATCTAGGCAACTGTTCCCAAACTGTGAAGCTTCACAAGGCCCGATTTCTCAGTGAAGACCCTTACAAAAATGGTCTATAGACTTCCTATAGGTTCTATTGCCTTCCTATAGATATTTATTTTTGTCTATTCATAGTCTATAGACTGTGTATTGATATAAGTCTACTAAAAGTGTATGGCCAAAAATCTATAGATGGTCCATAGACTGTCTATAGGATTCGTATTGCTTATAGACTGTTATCTAAGATTTGTCTATAGAGAGCCTTAAGACTTTATAGACATAAGTCTATTGACAGTCTATAGACTCTCTTTAAAAAATTTTGTAAGGGGAAGACTTATATCGCAGGCACTTGCGGGCCAACCTCATCACCCCCCTGTTGGCTCCACATAGGAATTAAAGCATCCCTTATGCGCTTCATATGCTGTTAATCGAGACACACATAAAGGCTGGGATCTATGTTATTTGTTTCCAGACTGAAGCACTGCATTCAGTGAAGTTCGAGATAACCTTACAAGACAGCACTCGCCTCTTCAGCTTCTTTACTCACTCGTTCAGCCCCGAAAACTGCGCCCAATGCCGAACTTTTTACGAAGCTCTAAACGCAGCAGAAATGTAGTTGCCTAACTTCTTACCCAGCAGCAGACTAGATAGGCTCAATGGCAACTCTCCGCTAAACATGTTTTATGCGTTTCAAAAGAAGCACTATAAAAAGAGACTAGCACTCGCAGGCCGCTTTCCTTTTCAAACACTAGCCTTATCTCCACTCTTGGGAACCACTCTTAGGAAAGCGCTTAGTAGGACACCGAATTGAGTGTGAGGCTTGTTTCTCCCTCTCTCTTCAGATATATGCTCATGTTGATCAGTTGTATGAATAAATGTGAGAAATCTGTTTCCTCTGCTGCGCTCTTCACATCTAGGCCCTGCGCGTATACGCATACTAGCAAGTGATGTGAACACCCAGCTCGGCATGAAGTAATTAACAAAAAATGTGCCACCGGCGATTGCCAACTTACGTGTCCTGCTGGTGGAGAAGAGGTCGGTGTCCTCAAGCGTAGCGAAGTTAGTCTTCACTTTAAACTTGATCTCCTGGGCGACATTGCTGTTGCTGTAGTTGTACATTACACCTTCATATGCAGACTGCACGATGTTTAGATCAGGCTTAAGTATCACGCCTGAAAGAAATGTAAAGTGAGTGTTGGATGAGCATCTAAATGATGGGGAACAAGTCATAACAAAAATACTATTACCGCTTATAGTTACGCAAAGTAATGTGCGTCACGAACTCCGGCTAGTATTCTTGCTCTTCGTTCCTGATAGTTAAGAGTAGTTTGTAAGTTTAGACGCTTGCCTTTATTACCTTCGGCAAACAGTGATGAAAGAGTAGTAGTGCTTGTTTTCGCACGCCAGCAGTATTATTTTTTTCTTTTTCCCGTGCTCTCAGACCAACAGGTTGTAATTTTGAATTATAGGTATAATCTTGCGCATGTTTGTTAGCAGAACATGAACGTGTTAACTTCGCATGTTTATCACGTTTCATTTATCTGAAAGGCACAGATAGGTACATTTATACGAAACAAGTATTCGTTTTTAATTATTGATCTGTCCGGGCCACATTACAGTGTTTTCAGACTAATTGTGGCACAGGTCCCGATTCAAGCAAAGACAAAGCCCTGAAACTTGACTTCAGTGTTCGACAACTGCTCGTGACGTCACCATTGCAAGAAAATTCACAAGGACGCCTAATTGCTTTATATGTTGGCAATGAAATAACATTAGAAGCTTTAGATGCCTGTACCGAAAGTGACGTCACATCCCTCCAACCAATGGGCGAATTTTATGACCTGCGACACATTTTTTTTCCTGATGAGGCTTTTTGTGTTTTCGCATTAATACATAAATATTTAAGCCAGAAGACGACAGCTTTTGCACGCGTGCTTTTCTTTCGCAATCGGCTTTGGCATCATTGTTTTCGTGTGCGGCCTTGCAGAAGGAGTGGCTCACAATTTTGAAAAAGGCGTTAATCCAAACTCCGAGATATCTTCTGCCATGGCAGCAGCGTGTACCCGTTGGTGATGGCAATTTCGTTATGAAAAACGCCATAGAGACGGAAATCGAGAGCAGGAGAACAAAACAGGCGCAGGGCAAGTTTCTTTTTATCTTTGAGGAATTCAAGGCACGAAACTCAACTTCGCAATTCTGAAATCTCCTGTAGACAATTTTGGGTGATAGCAGAAAACGATGCTTCCTATAGACATTTTCACGTGTTCGACAGTGCTGCAAATGTGCAGTAGATGCCCGTATAAAATCCGTCAATGATAATGCTGCTGGCACAGTCCAGTGGAAATATACACCCAAAAAGCCAAATGTAAAAAGGTCTATGATCTGCAACCTCTGCTATCATATACCTTCCGGAGCTTTGGAGATGATCTCAGCTGTCTCTCTGAGTGCCGAGATATTGTGACGTGACGTGAGAATGTGTAAAAATTCAAGTTTTGAAGCAACTGGCGTGCTAGATTGCTGCAAAAGTTTTCCTAGCTGGTACAATTATTATTTAAAAACTGCTTTTGACCAGTCCTTTTCTCAGCTTCCTCACACACTATCACCTACTAAAGTAGAATTCGCCTGTTATCCCGTTCGAATATCGGCACTGCAAACAATGAAAGACACTCATTTGATGCACTTTTTTTCCGGCTCCTAAGTGTTTGCATACACCAAACTATTGTTGCAAGCAAAAACGTGCCGCTTTGGAACTATGACTACTTTCTCGCAACATAAGCATCCAAAATAACGGAAAGTTGGACTAGTTTTACGGCAGTATTAATTTTTGGTCGAACAGCGCAAAGTGAATAGATACGACCGACGAGTGATGATCTTGCCCATTTATTCACTTTGACTGTCCCTATTCCTTTTACGCTGATCCACTAAAAATTGATAGGTGTCCGAGCTTAAGCTCTAACATGTATCCTGCGTCTGCGTGGGGCGCATTGGAATGTACACACCAATTCGGAGCGTCCCGCTCAAGCATCGAGTAAATTGACTTGTTTAAGGATTGCCACTCACGACATGATTCACGACAATGAATTTCTAGGCATTTTAGAACAGCGCGAAAAAAAGACTAAAACACCGCATGCAACACATACGAGCGATGTTCAAAGATGCATAGCCAGCCCCAACTTGTCCAGTTTTCAGTTCTGCATTTCTATAAATACGACCGTGTGTTCGAGTCGATTGTGTCCTGGGGCTCAGTTTAGGAGCTGTGTTTAGAGATGCTCGGCAATAAAATGCCTAAATATTCATCTTTCTTTTTACTGCTATGAGAACAGTGCGTCACTTGGTTTGCATTGTGAGATAGAATAATTAAAAACTTAGGTATAACATAGAAAATAAAAGTAGGAGTCTGTCCATGCTTTCGTTCACTGATTGTTAGGCTTAATGTCTAATGTTAGCAGTCTCCCTCTAGCGGAGATGGGATAAATGTGTTGCTGTGATTGCAAATCGCATTCCCTCAAGGCCAGTCGTTTTGCTCCCGCCGCAAGATCGTTATCTGCCCCACTAAAATATAAAGTGACGCCCCAAAGCACATGGGCGTGGCTAGAAGAAGCAAACGTTCAGCAAAACAAAGTCGCTTGCGTATGCCTTAAATTTATCTTTCTGGTCATCGGAGTGTGCTTTCAGTTCCCAGAAGACGAATTGTTATTAAGATCACAAAATCACCGCCAACCGCTGAGAGGTTCATTGGCGAAATGAGCGAAGCATCAGGTGGTACTGATCGAAGGCCGCTTTCGTCAACTTGTTGAGAGAGCAATTAGTGCACGTCTAGATTCTGAGCGCGTCTGCGGCGAACCATATCACAGGAGTGCACATTTGAGGCCATTGCCGGAGCATGCGACATTAGGACGTCAATGGCCGCAAACTTGCAGGTTGCGCTCACTTCTCCTCCACGCAAGACAGGCTTGAGGAAAGGGAAAAAAGAAATCAAGCTTTGTGACGTACCTATCTTCACAGCTCCGGCCGTACGGAGAGACTGCGTGGCAAGGAGGATGGCCGCATAGGCGAGCAGGAGCAGCTTCTCCATGCCGGCGGAGTTGCTCTCGCCTAGCGTCGACGTGTGGCTGCTCCCCGACAATCACGCGCAAGCGTACGCGCGCGCACAGTCGGCCCTGCCACAGCTTTCGTCCAATTTTTAGACGCTCACGCCCGAAGCCCGGTGCGCACCGACCAGCTCGCACACCCAGAAATGACAAGCGCAGCGCAAGGCGTATTTATCGAGCACGGAATGATGGCTAGCCTCTACGAGACCGCCTGGTGCAGCATCGAGAACAATGATCAGGAGAAAGGATGCCCCTGAAGGAACTCCCGACTGGGATGTGGATGCGGATCCCGAGACGGAGGGGGCATCGATCCCTGCTCGGGCGCAGGGGTCGACGGGAAGGCGCCAGGCCCGTGACGTCAGCTCTTAGGGGAGCCTCCGTGGCGCCGCCCTATCCATCGATCTCGGAATTAATGCTGCTCGGTGGGGCCGGGCGAGCGGCGCCGCCATGAAAGGTTTCAAAAGCAGGGGGCGCTCGCGGAAGGTACGGTTGTTGCCAGGCGAATCCATTGCCGTATTGATGGCTTCGGAAGGGATTTCATGCGTGCCGGGTGGCACAAACTGGAGGGGAGGGGCGCGCTGGAGAAACTGGGTACAATCATGCGTGCGCTCCTGAAATGGGATTAAAAAAAACTGGCTGTGGCTGACTTTTTGCTTCTCGGGGCTGGGCCAGACTGTTCGCTGCTAAGGCTGGACCTTTTAAGCGAATGACGCCCTACATCTTAGGCGAACGTGCAGCGCTGTTCTTTTCGTCTGAAATCTACACGGGCTGCAAAAATTGAGCCATCCTGTCAATGTCCGCAGCCGTTGTGTAAAAGAAAAAAAAATATTTCGGGCACGATCTGATATTGTCCTCCATAGCACTGGGATGTTTTCCTGATGTGCCGAGCATAATGTGACCATAGTACTCGCCATGAATAAAAATGAAAAATCAGAGGATGAAGTGCTAGAACGGAAAAATTTAAGTTCTCGAAAAAAAATTTCGCCGTAATTATTTCTAAGTGGTGTAGACGAAAAAATTAAGAATGCGTGCTTACGAAAAAAGTACCCATACCTTTTTCATTGACCTAAGGAGTTAAATGACCTTAATGAGAATGGCAATCTGGGCTGATTGGTTCCTATGCAGAAATGGAATTGCACTTGCAAATTAGAATGCAAATTTCTGCTAAGCAGTTCACTGCATTGTAAAACAAAAGCGCAGGCTGTTTTGAAGACAATTTCCGCAGTCAAAAGCAGGTAGCAGAAAAGCTAGTAAACCAAACAGCTACCGTCAACCGAACAATCCCAAGGGGAAATAGTGGTTTAGAGACCATTCGTTTTGTGTTAGTACAGTAGCTAAATTGCGCATAAGTTTCTAGGGATTAATCATTTTATTCTTACTCTTGTCACCTCGGCGTTTTTTCACTGATAGTTTTGTTATGTCTGCTGTTATTTTGAGCTCATTTAAATTAACATAAATCCAGTAAGTTCGATGCAAGTCTTAAAACACACACCAAATAAACTCGACAATAGACGAAGAGTGAGGACTAGGCGGGTTGGGGCGGTCGGGGGTCTTACAACAAAGCGTAAAAGAACAGTTCTTTTTTGCTACTCTCTCTGAAAGAGCTTCTGCTGCGTAATGCTTGTGTAGAAATGTTCTGAATTTTCGTGAAGTGATAGGGCACCTTCATAGCATAAGTATATTCTGCACGAAAAGTGGTGGACGCGTTTTCAGCTGTTTACATATTTCACAAGCTTCCGATTCCGTTCTGTAGATTGCTGTAGAAAGAACAACCTCATGCTCATTTCTTTTTATAAACATTCAAGCTGTGTGCCTTTAGATGGTTCCTGAAAGCCTGTCCTTGTATGAAATGTCTCACTCTGCCTTTTATTTGTGCTGACGCTTATAGCTAACCGCAATGAATCCGCCACAGGATTCTGCATGCTTTTGTATTTAAGAACGTGTGAGTGAACCACAAATACAAATACTAAGAGAAAGGCATACGACTGAAACACATGCGTCAACTTTAATGGAGAAAAGCAAGCCTTCATTTTTGAACAATACAGCAATCGCACGCGCACAAAAACATCAGACCTGTCTCTAAAATTAACAGTGCAAACAAGTATCAACGAATGCCATTGTCCTTTAATATTAGGGAATGTTTACTTATCTCAATAAAACGCACATTTCTCTCAACGTACACCAAAAAAGTGTCACCATGCAATACAACGTTGGCCATGAGGTAATAGAAAGCAAGCGAATGCTGTGCACACCCGTCAGAAGAGGAACAAACAATCGCCTTGTGCGGTCCCTGATCGGTGCTCACAAGGCGGAGCGCGCTGAGGGATGGGGCACGTCGGCAATAGCCACAGCACCACTACAAGGTGTCGTAACTCAGCAGGAATGTATTGCAAGGACAAAATAGGACAAAACAACGAGCGATCATTTTCCCTAGCGCTCATTGTCGCGGTGCTCTCCAAGTAGACCCTTGGAGTAAGGCTCTTTTTTCTTGCAGTATTCGTTCATTTCTTCCGTTTTTCCTTTTAATGCGGTCCGATAAATAGCATATCATGCCGATAATAGTGACCCGATGAGCCCGCCCTCTGTATATATTTTGTTAAAGGACGGAAGAAATTGTGAAGGATAAATGTTTTCCGAATTCGGCGCCTATATTGTGTGGTATGCTCACATTCTGAACACGGATCCACATCTCTACGACGAGCCAGCAAGAGTTCCGAGCACTTAACGAGATCTTCGCGCAAAATATCGGGACAGTAGCGCGCCATCATGCAGTGAAACACAGCATCGATCGACAGAGCACTGACAACACGATTCTCAATGAAAATCTGAGCACACCGATATTTTCAATTACATCGTAACAACTCCACCCAAGCAAAGATGTACTTACTGATGCGCTCACACATGAAAACTAGAACAAAAGAAACAAGTTCGGTGGAGAGAGGAACGTTAGCTATGCTTTCTCTCAGTGCGATCAACAGGTGTTATATATTCTGCAGGTGCAATAGTAGATGAACCGTAAGGAGTGCCAACGACTAACTATACATCCGGTATAAAACGACACTTTGCGCACAGTGAATGAGAGTCCACACGTGTACCTTTCTGGTAGCATCGCAGCTAACGCTGCTACCAGAGGACACAGGTCTCGCTTCGCACCATCTTTAGATATAAACTGCACCGGCACTTAACTTGAAGCGCCGGCACCTTCCAAAGTAACAAGGGGTACACACATCGCACCAACGCACTAACTGTATTAGGGAAAGGCTGTCATCTGGGCAATAGAAAGCTGCCTTAGAAAGCACATCACGACCTAAATAGCACGAAAGCAAGCTTTCGAGGGAACCGCGCATGCGAAAACTCTCGCTTAGTGCTCTGCAATTCAGCACTTACTGCTGGAGGAAAATTCTGCGTGCACCTCACTAGAAAAGCCCTCCAATTACACTAGTTCAGTAACTCTGGTTCAAACCCGACGAAATCAATTTAATTGTCGAAGGCTAGAAGGCGAATAAGTCACATAGAGACAAGGGCACCTGCTTAAAGGCGGAATTCTACAACGCTTGAGCAGTCCTCAAAAGCTTACTTGTTTACAATAGGGAGCGTGGTTATTTGATAAGTCCCAGATATCGAGAAAATCGATGGGTCGTATGTTGAAGCACGGGCGTTCCGGGGTACTTCCGGGCAAAGGATTTATTTTTTTTATTATCTCACTAAAGTATAGTAACTCACTGACTCCTAGATAATCCCCTGCTGTTATCTTAAAAGATCTCGGCTACAACGACCCATTCCCTAAAACTGTCCAGACGGCGACTGGGAGTAAACAGGACTGTCAGGTCGGTGGCAGTGACACGCGAAATGATATTATTCAACAATCACGACACCTAACTAACCTTACTATGATCACCCTATGTCTATCCACGCTTACAAGTGGTTTATGGGACGTAGGTCGTGTGAAGAAGAATCAACAACTCTGTACACTATGGTATATGTATATTTTTTTTCTACCGTTTAATTTATTCACCGTCAAGCAAAGTCATGACACTTTAAAACAGTTTCATACTTCGCTTTGTCGTTCAACTGGGCATTGTTCGTCGCGTTGTGCTGTGAAACACTGAAAGGGTAACGACCCTTCTTAATCGTACAATGCCAAAGGCTGACTTTGATCAGTATGAATATTTTCTACAACAATGTGTTGGAAAACAAAGCAGTTACTAGAGGCAAAGGCGAAAAATTTAATGAGCCGGTGACAATAACTTTTTTTTTAACTAGTAACAACATCGATTTTGGTTCTGTTACGCGTCTGTTTCTTCAGACACAGGAGCGCATTTGTCCTTTCAAGCAGCACTACCGATAAGTAAAGCTCGACATCGTAATAATTACAGCGACCGTGCATTGAATTACTTCAGCGAAATGTGCAAAATTTGTTTTTCTTCACCAACTTTTGTTTCGTCCCCCAAAGAAGTAAATTAGCGATGGTGTCGTTACGCCGAGCAATAGGTCAAAACGAAACAAATGTCGAAACAATCTACAAGGATAGGACCTGCTAAAGCTACAGTAATGAGCGCATATGTACAGGGTAGGGTGATTTCAAATGATCTCGTTTCGGCTTGAGCGCTTAGGTGCAGCTCGCAGGTCTCACATTTGTGTATAGTTCGGCAGTGAATGTTTCGAAAAGCGCCATTGCTGAGCTAATTGCGCTTCAAAGCATAGTTATATTGTTGAGCTGGCGAGTTTAGTACCCAAAAGCTTTACGCTTCTGATGTCTAATGAGGACCGCGCACTAAGGTGACATGAGTATGAACCGCAGGCTGCTTAGCTAGTCACATGGCTTTAACTAAACAAGAAATGTTTGACTGGGCGGAAATTTTTATGTATTAGCACAAGGCTGTTTGCAACAGGTGGAAGCATTATTGCAAAGCAGAAGCATAGCTTTCCCCGCCAAAGAATTGCCCCGCTCTTCGTCTCTGAAATAAACAAACACAGAAGATCGCGCACGAAGATCAATTAAATACAGTCAATATTTTCTAGCAGGTGAGATTTCTGCCCATGACGCCTACCCTTTGCGACTACACTGCGCGTCATGTTACATTTAAGCTGGTTTAATGATGTTTTGGAAGCGTGCGCTTAACAGTTTATCTGTTATCTTGGTGTTGATAGAACTGTGTTTAAATCTTGCATCACATGTTACAGTTACAGTCACGAAAGAAAATATAACTAAATTACTGATGTACAAGGTATGAAAAAAGTAAATTTTACCGTTATTGTGGGGTGTTTAGAACAGTTTAGCGAACATCAACAAATGTTTACTAGAACAAAAAGACGAAAAAAAGATGACCCCGTCAGACTTTGTCAAGACAGAGGCTTGTCAAGATAGAAACTTTGTCAAGATAGAAGCTTGAAGCCCAATCTGAGTTCGGCTACAAAAGCAAGCGACGCTTACAGAATCAATTATCAGTTTCATCGCCAAGACACCTGCAGTGCTTGCATTGCTGCGATCCGTTAAGCGATGGTCTTTAACGGTGGCTCCGTCTCCTCCGATGACCTTTCAGACTTGAGGCGAGCCTAAAAAGAAAAAAAATGGTATTGATGGAAATGAGCTGGAGATTTATTACAGCCTCAAACTGTGATTCTCCAGCGCTTCTACGTAGCAGTTTTGGTCATGGTGGAAAGCGATTTCTAAAAATAAAGAAAAACAAATCGTCGTTTCTGTTAGCTACAGAATTTGCTAATAAGTATTATGCGATACAGTACATAGACCGCGTAGTGACGAAGTATAAAGTGTTAAAAAAGTGTGGGATAAGAAGCAAGCAGTAAACTGCTCTGAATGATAACTCATATATACGTCGACTCCACGCACACCATTCGTGAAAACTAAAGAGCCCGTATGGTTTATTTATAGGCCACATGAATTGTGTGGTTCGTTATGGATCGCCAGCGTCTGGAATCTCTTGAAGATAAGACGAACTCGTCATCATCCTTCTGAAATTTTCAAGGGAGTTACGAGAGCCGTACTTCATAGCTTTCAAGAAAATACCTTCGGCTCGGAACCAAGAAAGAAGTACTTGTGTTATTTGCCCGTGCCATACTTTTTTCACACAACCGGAATCTATTCTGCTCAGCTCTGCCATTATGTACGCTCTTAACACTAAGTAGCAAAATAGCGCAAATGACAACTGCATTTGAAAGAGCGCTATTGTACCAATTTGATTGGATGAAGATATCCGAAAAAGTGTGTCCCTAAAATGGACTTTGTGCGCACCTGCAACGTCGCCAATTCTCCTTATGGATGACCTCAAGTGCAACAGCGGGCAGCAAATTGGCACTGCGGAAGCTTCGTTCTTCAATCTAAGATGATGCGCTTTGTTTGAAATTACTACGTGGAATTGGCATTTGGTAGCTCTGCTTGCAGAATATGACCGTACATGACGCTTCATCGTGAAGCTCACAGCCTGACTTTCAACATACGAACAAGTTGATCATAGCGTCCAGTGAGGTCAGTATTTTTTGAGAACACTCTGTTGAGCAGTGTGTGTTCCTGGGCTAGCTGATTGGTCATTGTGTAATGGACTGCACTGGCAGACGAAGCAGCTATGCATTTGTGTGTCCTGCTCTTCTTGTCATTCGTCTGCAGTTTCTATAAATATCATAAATAAACTATGTTACCAGTATTCAATTGGAATACTGACGGAACTCCTCTCCAAGCAGAAGGACAATCAACCCTAGCTTTTAAAAAAAATGTGACGTAACCGCGGGACGCACACGATAACCCTTCGCTTCAACGGTACGCCGCTGTGCGTTCTCACTCGCTCTAACACCACTCATACGTCTGTTGATTTGTGGGCAGTTGCATGAGGACGGTTGCATTCTTACCCAGAGGCAGAGTTTCGTGCAGCCGCGCACCAGCAGTTCAGCCAAGCCGAAGCCCGTGCCCTCCACTGTGAGTATGCCCAGAGCGACGACGACAGGAAAGAACAGCCGCATTTGTATCGGCTCGTCCTGCGTGGACAGACCAGCAAGACGTCTTGTTTGGTCAATCAGATCAAAGGTGTGAAGGGGGTATATATAAGCGCGTGATGTTTTTGAAATAACGAGCTGTAGGTTAGCGTTCATCCTATTTAGTTTTTATAGTTCCATGTGTTTCGTTCAAAATAGTCAGTAATCGGCCCTAAACGTGTTAACCAAGTAATGGCGGTGCGACAGAAAATAACATAAGAAATACGAACTTCCGTGAAAGAAACGCAAGCTTTGGCCTCGATCTTTAGCTCAAAGCCATACCAAAAACCACATAGCTTTCTCTTTTCTTGGCATAGAAAGGCAGTTACTTTCTTACTACAACATTTTCTCCCGTGGCTACGACATCCCCAAGCGTCAAGCTCCGCTCAACGCGACGGCATCCTCACCTTCGCAGGCACGTCGCACCGCAAAGACCACCACCTCCTCTTGATTTCCTCCAACTCCCCAGTGTCCGACAACGTCGCGATGGCCTGATTAAACCTTTCTCTGCGGGAAAAGGAAGAGATAAAAAAAAAAGCTGTAACTATTGTAATTGCATGGGCTTAAAACCGCTCTTGCGTTCGGTCTACGTGCAGAGACAGATGAGACAGGAGGGATTATGTCACATGATAGAAGGTGGATATCAGTTTTCCAAAAAGAAAAACATCCTTCTGATATTATTGCACGATTCGATGTCTCTCCTTGCCTCAAAATGGTGTTGCTATATTTTCGACACTCCCAATTTCATCAGTATATGTACACTATACCAAAAGTAGTGAGATGGTTGGGGAGAGATGGGACGTATTGGTGTCTTTTTATTGTAGATACACTTCCCTTAAGCCTGTAGACCGAAGCATCTTTAAGCGCAAGGGACAAGGGAATCAGTGCTCTCCCCATTTTCATAACAATGAAATGACTGAAGTTTTGATTTATTTATTTAATCGTAGATTGATTGATTGATTGATTGATTGATTGATTGATTGATTGATTGATTGATTGATTGATCGCACAAAACCAGCACAATTTCGTCCGAAATTCGTATTTGAGCTAGTTGGTTCATGCTCCAATCATAAGAAGGCAGCGCAAAAAAAGACAGGTTACAGCAGTAACACAGCAGCAGACAGCAGTCATGTATTCTGTGCTACTGCTGTGTTTCGCGTAGTTTTTTGCACTGCCCTATTATGATTCAATTTCGACCACCCAGTACTCTTAAACTAAGAAGATCAAAATGCATTCTAATGAATGAATGAATGTATGAATGAACATGCGAGCCCACCTCAGAGTGCCGTTCTTCTGCACGGCGAGCGCCACGTGCCGCGCCACGTACGGCGCTCGCAGGACCCTGGCGGTGCACGGTGGCTGGCCGCATAAGTACTCGGCGGAGATGGCGTCGGCGAACACGACTACGTCCCCCGCGGAACTGCTCCGCACCAGCTCCACGCCTTCCCGGAGTGACGTCACCTCGCGGCCTCCCTGTTCCTCCATGTAGCGGTACAGCTTCAGTATCATCTCGTCCTGGGTGCTCTGCGAGGAACGGCTTAAGAGTTTTGTGGCATGCTTCCCAGCACCTATTGGTACACGGTAATAGATTCGCAGAAACTACATGCCGTGCCTCCTCCTAAATATTTCTTTAGGTAGGAAGCGATGACAGGTAAGCTGCCATTTGCACGAGCAGTATTTCGTACTCGCCGGTATTGGCGACAGTTCGCGTTTGACGTGCGCTGTGGACAGTACTCAACCGAGTAAAGCCTCACATTGAGAACAAATTGAGTGGAACCACCGCTTAGGCAGTCACGGTAGCTGGCAGCCGGGTTTTGGTGTTCAAGATTCTCTGCGCATGCAGTCATTGGCTGACGACCATGCCGCTTTCCAATCCAACAGGCTGGCACCATCAAACAGCGTCATTTCTTTCTTAAACGACGTGCGGCAGCGCTCCAGTTATAGGTCCTCACAACGAATTCTGAAAGGCTTCCTGACTGAACTCGTTCCAGAACAGAGGCGTTAAGCTGTGCAAAAAGCGCGAGTCCCTCACACTAGTACCTAGTATGCTGAAACCCAAAATTAGCATATGCATGCATGTTAGGCCGTTACTGTATATCCTGGCGCTTCGTCATTCACCTAGTTACTGTTTTTTTTTGTATCCCACTGCGCAACACAATTTTCTAGCTGCCCGCGTGCAATTCTTGCTAAGCATAAACTAGCGCGGTTTTAAGACAAAGCCAACGTCACAATTAACGCGTATCCCTCCAACACAGAGCACTAGTCCACACGGACACTTGTTCCGCTTTTCCCCAGCGTGTTAGTCGCAGAGAGTACGCTCACCTCAAAGTACCGCCTTGTGGCGGACGTCGGCACCCACATGTGCTTGAAGTGTGTGCTGTCCAATTCTTCCCAGGAATCGATCTCGTACCTCGGCTTGAGGTACGAGGCAAGCTCAGTGGTGTATGCCGAGAACACAAGCACCACGAACATCCACCAGAAGCTGCTCAAGATGCGCCCGGAGATGGACCTGTCGCCGAACATGATCCCGTGAGGAGTAGGCTTAGCAGAAGGCACCGCATCTAGACAATGAGGTTGCGGATAGTTGCCACAACAGCGAGCATCCGTCAAGCACCATGCGCACAGCCGGGTGCAGTTTGGGTGAAACAGGTAGTTACGAAGCAAGTGCTTTTATGAGAAAACCTTGAAACTGCCCTGCAAACCAATACTTTTTTTTTTTCCGTAGCGCCGGTCCGTGGATCCCACATGCATTGCGTAAAGAATAACGAAGAGTACAGCACGGAGGGAGCAGCGAACGTCTTAAAAAATAGAAACTACCAGGCTTGAGGCATATTAACCTTCAAAGCTGTGTTTAAGTTACGTTGTGTTCATGAGCCTCCCAAAACATATGCCCTCCAGCGCAAGGGCTCGTAAATGGCACACATTGCTCTCTGCTTCTGGGAATTAAAATTATAGCCTATTTTTACCATCACTGTAACACTGCCGACAGATCGACACGACCTTCAAGCACTAGATGCAAGAAAAGCCAGAGCGCTCGCACTTGCAACCACTGTGGTCCTCCACGTGGCCTCCATGACTAGGTTACTGAGGTGGTCGGGAGGATGCATATTATCTTATGAAGGCGTGAACACGGCTTTGCACATTTGCCTTGACATCTCGCGACCCACTAGAATGCGCTGACAGTATACGAGAACACGAGCTCCCGTTTTTCCGCTAACTGTAATCAGGATAGTAGCAGACATGTCCGTAACATATCTGTGATGTGACGAAAGCATCGGAGCGCGCAGACCTCAAACGCTTCAGCGAGGCACTGCTTATGAGCGCTGTCATCCAATTCCCCAGAAACTATTGTCCATGGTGCTTCCTTTTTTAACCGCGTTAAACTATGACACGGCAAGGAAGTTAGAAGGCGGCACGTAACTCGAATGAGCAACAAGCTACGAGGAAGGGGAAGAGTGGAACTGAGGAAGAGAATTTCATAGCTCCTTCATGATTTTCACAGCTGACATAACTTTACGTGATCGGGTAGACTACACGTCTTGAGTGACTCAAATGTTTGTGTCTACATGCACCTTGGTATAGGCAAGCAACAGGTGAAACACAGGGTGAAACAATTCAACACAGGTGAAACAATTCAACGGGTGAAACACAGGGAACTAATCTAATCATGCAACGCTCTCGCCGAAGGCCAAACTGACAAAGAGAGAGAGAGAGAGAGACTCTTTAAAGAAGAAACAGAGAATTTAGCCGGCGTTTCAATATCGCTGGCATGCTACTCTGCGTAGGGAGGGGAATTTGGGAGATAAAGACTGAAGGAGAGCAGCTCTTTTCTCTCCAAACATTCGTTTCTGGCCGACCAGACCTAGAGCTATTGATTAGAGGTTTTAGCTTAGCGTAGAGATAATAGTATAGGTATTTATCGGATTAGGTGAATGCCTGCTGAGCATGCACAATGGCAGCGGCACGTCATCTTCCGCTCACTACGCATGCGCAGCAGACACCAAGCTGATTCAGTATACGTCTATGATATGCACGGCGTACGTCTCTCTGCTATGATAAGTATCTGATGTCTTGTTGACTGCTTCATTGTTTGGTGCACGTTTGTCCGCCAGTCTCATTAGAGCTCACGCACGGATACCTGTGAATTCAGCTCCAGAACATTACTGCCGGTTTCAGTACAGTACCTGGTCTTGAAGTTTGCACAGGGTGCGTTAGGCCCGGGGTAGCTCGTCGGAGGAGGCTTGTCAGCGTCCGTCGAAGAGGCGTCAGGTGCCGTCGGCGGCTCGTAGCAACAGTGCGTCGTCTTCACGGAGAAGAAGCCGACCAGGAACAAAACGATGTAGACGGCGAGGAGGGACGCCAAGACGCCCATCCACAGGGGCCACACGAACGGAGCCAAGAAGGTCCGCATGCCAACCCCCTTCAGCGTTGTCGACCTGGCGATTGCTGCTAGGCCTGTGGTGAGCACTGGACGCGTTAAATCCACATCATGCCAGCGCTCGGCTGTGGCCGTCATGTCCCCCACGGCCACATCGGCTTCCTGCGAGTCGCCGAGGATCGAGAACGCTGTCACTTGCTTGGAGAGGGGGCTGTTTGCCTGTGCGTTCAACCTTAACGCCTTCTCACAGAGCAGGAAAATTTTGCTTTGACTGCTAAGAAAGAAAAAGAGGAACGAAGGAAGGAAGAAAAAAAAGAGCAAAGCGAAAAAGAACAGAAGAGGTAAGGAAAGGAAGAAGCCAAGAAATAGAGAGCAAAAAAAGAAAGAGGACATAAAAGAAAGGGAGGAGAACAGGAACAGGAACAGAAAAGAACAATAAAGGAAATGAAAGCATGGCGCACAGGAAAGAAATAAATAAATTGAAAGAAAGAAGGCCATGAAGCTAAACGAAGAAATGAAAAGACAGAAAGAAGAGAAAATGGATAATAAAAGTAAAATAATTATAAGGAATGAAGAAGAGGGAAAGAGGAGCAGAAATGATGGGCGAAGATGACAAAGGCGGATGTATGAGTGCGCACGCACATGCACACACGTGTGCACACAGGAACAAGCAATGCAGTGGCGTTTTTAAAGCCTCCAGGTTAGTCCTATGTTGACAGCAATAAATAAAAGCAGATAAGCGAAATGCACACACATCCAGCAGGCCCACTTAAGCTTAATGTAGCTGTAACGGCCTTGCCTGTTCAGCCCATCTCTGGTCCCACCAAGAGATCAACGTAGCGTTTGCCAACAGTGCTCAGTTACCGACACGTGCAAAAGGATAGGCCATTTATTCTCTTTTTGTGAGTTCCCAGGCCATGTGCAAGGTACGTTATTCGGGGTGTTCAGCAGTGGGCAGTGCTCGCACTCCGCGCTATTCGCATGACCAAATTAGATGACATGGGCAAGCAAGTAAGTAAACAAGGTAAGAAGAAACAGGGAAGCTAGTGGTGCTAGAAAGTAAGCAACATTGTCACTCACCCCATTCAGGAGCTCGCTGACCAGTGCTTCCCACGAGTCAGTGTCCTCAGCTGCCGGGGCTCCGCCCTTGGCAACGTGGATGGCGTACTTGATGCCTGTGATGCGGCTGATGGCTTCCATGAGGTCCTTGCTGAATCCTTCGAATTTCAGGTTTGCCGGGTCCACCTCGATGCCACGACTCTTCCGCATCAGGAACGGTTCTGTCTGGTTTGCATGATCGAGGGGACAAAACATAAGAAATGGGATGCGAGGGAGAGGTGTTGACTCGAGCAAATTACTCCTACGTCTCCCACTTGTTCATTATGTTTTTTGCAGTCAGAAATCTGGGACGTAGTTGGGATTGAAAGTCTCAAAGCTGCACCCGGATTATTGGGGGACGTAGTAGTGGCGTGGTCAGAATTAATTTCGACCTCTTGGGGTTCCCAAGGCCCTTAGAATGCAAATCACACTAGCAGTTTTACATTTCGCCTCCATCAAAATGCAGCGCCGAGATTTGATCTAATGAACTTGGGCCCAACTCAGCAGTCGTACTCCTAGGCGACTAGTTAGAGAACTCACGGCCTAACTGCGCGACACGATATGTGTACGGATCATTCCCGAAGGTATTCAATGTAAGCTTAGTAGCACTGATTACTAAACTACTTTAGCTGAAGATTTCGCGAATTCAGCGAAAGTCGCACTGTAAGGATATTTTGCGAGCCCTACATTTTGCGGAGCGGATGTAGCAGGCACTTTAGTTCCCCTTTCTTCCCCGACGCCTCCAAGTTCTCTAACCCTGCAAAGGAAACTTAGAAAAAAAGAACTTAGCAGGAACTCAGCATGCGATAAAAATAAAGCGCACTGATTTTTCAACATTAATCCTTCAAAAGAGAACAGAGCCGTGTCAAAGACTGACGACTCATTCTACTGAGGAACATAGCCGTGCACGCGCAGTCGTCAGCACACTTTCCGCTTCTAGTTCCAGATAAGAAACAACGTGCTGATATCAAATACTTTGCTCGGAATTATAAGTTGACGCTGTGCCTGAATTGTTCACGTGACATATTTTTCTCGAGCAGCCTGTAATTCGCTTAACAAAAGAAAATTGAAGCCTCGCGAAAATTAAGCCGCGCACAGCAAGCGGCTAGGAGACAAGCGCAAACAGAACGGTGTATTATTCTTTGGTAACATGGTAGATGGCTAGCCGTCGGCGGAAGACGTCTCCACGTCATATCTGGAGCAACGAAAGGGCGCTATCTGTTATATAAAGTATACAAGTTTGCCACCAGATTCAACACCTAGTGATGTAGCCTATGTTCACGGTAATAAAACAGTGAACCGTTCTTGCGTTTGTTAATGACTCCGCTTCTCAAGAGCACACCAGGTGCTGTTGCAGTGAGGCAGAGTACCGTTTTTTCAGCAAAAACTCAAACGTGTGCTGCTCTGTTCTTGTGAGAAGTGAGGTGACCAAACATGCACTACCGACTTGCTCCATTCTGCATTTGCTATCCTGACCCAGCGCCATGGGATTTCTTTCCTGTGGAATGACGCGCAATGTTGCAAGACATTTCTGTTTGTCCGCGAAGATCCCCTATTAAACGTCATTGCGGCTGTGGCTATAGCGTCGAACACCTTTCAAAATTTTGTTATATCATACGGCTGCTAACAGTAGTGAGATGCGTCCGTAAGGTGCGGAACGAAAGGGGTGGAATGAATACATCAGCATGTTTCTGCGGAAATAGAACTGGGGGACTAGTGGCAGCAGAAAGCAAAAGGTCGAGTGGAAGGGGGCTGGACACAGGCAGACACCCTTAAGCTTGCCGATTCAAGTGTTTGACTAGATCTACCGTAACACAGTTACAGTATATCAAAAAGGAAATTAATTAATTCAGCGCAACGCGTGAAAGTGTAGGTTTTGCTTTGTAGTATGATCGTTCAAGTCTTTTCATCCCAGATCAAAGCCTGTGATGGCGGTCAAAGAATCAAACTGTCCGGCATAGCATTTCCTACTGAGCTACCTACCAGAGTCGCTGCTACCCTGTAGACGTAGTCCTTGTCTTGCTCAGAAAGTGATTTGTGTTCCTGTCCAACTGGCATGAAGCCACGGCTCGACCAAGTCCCAGTCTGAAAACACAAATTCAAGTAAAAAAAAACAACTGACCATCGTTTTTAGGATGTCGCGATCTAAGACGCAATACTATAACACCAAAATAAACATGGTCTGTTTACATTGAGATGGCTTTGGGCTAACTGGTGCGACATCGAGCGAATAGGCACAGCGCGGGAGAGACTGTCACGTGTCTCTCACTGTGTCCTATCTCTTCCGCGCTGTATTTCTTCGCTACGGTCTGCTTTTTTTTTATTTTATTTTAAGGCATGCTGAGACTCGCCGGCATGAAGAAAGAGCACATCGCTAAAATGTCCGCGAAATTTTAGTTTAGCTCATGAGCTCAGTTGAGCTTATGAAAAGCAGTGATCTTACGCTCATCAAATCAACGTCATGAAAAAAAGCTTCTGGTACTGACGCGTAGGGTGGCGACTCCTTGCATTCAATACGGTTTGCCAAGAATAGCTCATGTTCCTCGAAAAGCCCCGCATACTGAAAAAACTTTGGCGCCTGGCAGCTTACCTTAAGCCACTGGTTTTTTCCGTTGACTTGAATCACGTCTACCGTGAAATTGACGCGACAACCTCTTTCGTCGAATTCGACCCTCCCCGTCTTCCCATCAAACACAACCTGAAAACAACAAATGTAATTAGGCTGTTCTTCAAGACAGTATCGCATAGTAGACAAATAAATTTTGAAAACAATAGTCATAAAGTACTGTGCTTGCGTTTTTTTAAACATTCACCTTTTTTTTTCGTCATTATCTTTCCTGTAAGCATGCGCCAACAAGCCTAAACCACACTCCGTTCGAACAGAGATCATATTCAATGTTCGCGTCGACATTTCCTGGGCTATCTTTATGCGCTGTATTAACCCCTTGACAACTTAAAATTTAGGTATCACATGACTCGCCATTACAAAGCAATATAAGACGGGTCAGTTGTCACATAAAAAAGATATAGAGTCGTAACATTTGAACCTAAGATGAGCCTCTGAGGCGTTCTAATAATGCATTAGGCTTATTTCACTAGTCATGCGGCCTGGCATGGTAAAAAAAAAACAGTGCAAAAAAATACAGCTGCACAACACAGAGAAGAGGCGGGACTGGTACAAATGAAAAAAAAAAGGGGGGGGGGGAATACTCAGAATAGAAAACAGGGGCAACGCTATCACAACGTTTCGGATAGTGGCACGTCCTCGGCCACCATGTCTCAGTGAAGCCTAATGCTGCGAAAGTGTTTCTTCAGAAAGCGCCGTCACAAAGATACTGCGACGCTGGAGTCAGTTATGTTGTTACCCCGCACCTGTTTCCTATTTACAATACAATACAATACAATCTTTATTCAACATCTCAAACCTCTGCTAGCAACAGATCGTCGATACGGGGAACTAAAGAAGCGGAAAGCGAAACGAATAACCGATAAGCGCTGTTTTCCTAACCCAGCAACGTATTAGTGCACATAAAAGCCTTTGCACATAAAAAAAAAACCTTTTTTGTGGAATAAACCTCAGTTAAAGTCAGGCGTCCGAGTGTCTACCCTCCTTGTCCGTGTGTTTCTGTACGCTGGAATGATGTCTAATAATTATGCGCCATCGCAGTGCTTTTGTTCATACATGCGAAGGTGGTGTAGGCAATTTTTCACAAATTGCATAACGAATGACATCCTAGTCGAAATGAAGAGAAAGAAATGGACTTGAGCAGGGCATGTAATGCGAAGGCAAGATAACCGCTGGTCCTTAAGGGTAACGGAATGGGTTCCAGGAGAAGGGAAGCGTAGCAGGGGGTGGTAGAAGGATAGGTGGACGGATGAGATTAGGAAGTTTGCAGGCATAGGGTGGGCGCAGCTGGCAAAGGACAGGGTTAATTGGAGAGACATGGCAGAGGCCTTTGAGCTGCAGTGGGCGCAGTCAGACTGATGATGATGATAACAAGAGCGAAAAGGTTTAATCGAGTTGGATATAAAGGTCCAACTTCAAAATTAAGGCAACGATGACCTGAGTAATGCGCGTAAGACACTGTGTGTCTTATTGAGTGTGTTGAGCTGAAAGAGCCCTTAAGGCGTAACTAGCGGCTATTGGCGGCCGTGATGGGATGGCTTTCGGCGCACAATAGGCTACAAAGCGGGAGGTGGGATGGGGAGGGGGGGGGGATGAGAGAGGCGTGATGCTTCAGCGTACGCCCTTGAGGTAGGCGTCGACGACGCGGCCCTGTTCCCGGGTGAGGTATGCGATTCGGCCGCACTCGGATGTGGCTCCCGGCGCGGCGCGCACGCGGTCCACGAAGAGGTCCCCGTTGCGGGCGGGGGGCTCCTCCCGCAGGGTGCGGTAGGCGCTTATGAGCAGCTGGGCCGCGTCCACGATGGCCGCCTCTTCAGCCTGCGAGAAACGGCAGCACCGTCGGTGACTAGTGCTGCTGGCGTGCGCCTAGCTGCGGGTGTACACGCACGATTCAAGCAGTTCACCTCTTTCTACCTCATCTATTGAGCTTATCTTGCGTTGCCTTGTCAGGCCACTTGCTTATATATAGCCCAATCTCTGAACTTGTTAAGAGAGAGAAAGTGTTTACTCTGCTAACGGTGAAAGGATAACTCAGGCGGGTTGCCTACAGCGCCCTCCTACGATTGCATCCTCTACCTGGTCTTCCCCTCATCGCCCATCTTCATCTCCAAGTGAAATGGGGATTTTAGGGATATAGAGAGAAATAGATGCAGGCTGCTATAACCCTAATCCGTTGATCTTTTAATTTAATTTTAGCGAAATTAAGGGCCTATTTTTTCCGCTTTTGGTGCCATACACATTTGTCAGCAAGCTGACTTCGGGCATCGCGGGTCCACGTCCGAAAAGCCTAAGTTATGGAAGGTAAGAAATGTAGAAAGTGGTACCAGCTTTTCGTTGAGATAATGTTAATACTGATATATTTGCTGAGATCGCCGCTTAATGAAGGGAATACTTACCGTTGTTTTGTAATTGTAGGTTTGCGTCAATTCCTCGGTGTTCTGAAACCTAAAAGCTGTGATGTTGATGGCAGCGAATTCAGAGACTCCTTCAAGATACCGGTGGCTTACAACCTAAAGTAAAGGAGAATGAAAAATGCGAATAAATCGCATAAGTGTTTGACACTGCGACAGGCTAGTATAATCTAACAATTCTTCTTAGATTTTATTTTATTTTATTTTGTATTCCGCTATGCCAACTAACAATCATCCGGCAATAGCTAGGACGGCTGTTGACTGAGCTAATGCTAAAACAGGACCAGAATTGAAGACAAGCAGTAGAAGTATTCCGACCATTACTTCTATCAGAAACGTGCCCAGTGCCGGCAAAGGCAGAAAATTTCACTTTCCTTCGTATGATGATAGTGATGGAGCTAAACACATCGCATCCATTCTCTCTGATGCTGCCCGGAAAAATGCATTGAGCCTATTATCGAAACAAGTGTCTTCCCAATGGAAACGCAAGCGTATCATGCATAATGCTCACTGCGTGCACGAAGCTACGCAGTATTTAATGTCACAGCGACATACAAATGGTGGCTCATGCGCTGATAGACCCTTTTTTACGGATTCGCCAAGAGACCGAAACAAAGATGTAGTCAACGGTCCCATATACGCCAATAACGAACTGAAACTCAGACAACCGGTTTCTTCAGTAGCAAACACTGAACACATCGCGACAGCAGCAAGAGTCACGCTTACCATATGTCGGTAACGCTGGTATCGCCGCACATATTAAAGCGCTCTAAGAACACTTTTTTTTTCAGGTATGCCTGCATCTTTTTTGTACTGTCATCCTTCGTCACTTGTACGAGAGGATAGAAGTGCACGTGCATGGTCGCTTCTCCAGCGCAGAGTACAAAACTCCAGCGCAGAGTACAAAAAAGATGCATAACACGGCCAAATGCCTTTGGTGAACCGCCCCTTCCCTTCTATCTTAACCGCTCCAACATTGCACATGTGGCGGTAAAGTTCCTCAGCGGTAAATGACGTCATGAGGGTAGATAAACTTCATCGAAAAGTGTTCCAGGACACCCCGGAGCTTCTTCCTAGAAACTGCGCCCTGCCATATTTGCCTATGTATTTGTCTTTGCTTTTTCTCATTTGGCAAGTGGATATAGCCTTGTTGTGGCGCACCCCCATGAATAACCAAGTTTTGAAACTCCTAGGCGAGCCATGCACTAGCTGCAGCTCAGCAAGGGGGGGGGGGGGGGGGGGGGGGGGGATACTGACGGGCCTCGCGAGCACGTAGTGGTAGTTCCTCCTGCCCCATGTAGATGTCGCGCACGTGCCGGATGACGATGTCCTTGGCCAGTTCGTGGTCGCAGTCGAGAACCACCAGCTTGCGGCCGTGCGGGTCGACGCGCTCCATGCTGGACAGCAGGGCGTGCGCCTCGGAAGCGCGCGAAATGCGCAGCGGCGCGCGTCACGGCGAGACGCGCTCGACCGCCCGGGGGCTGCAGCAGCCGCTCCAGGGTCACCAGCGCTGCAGCGGTTAGAAAAAAAGTACAGCGCAGATAAATACAGGGAATCACGACACCGAACTTTAAGCCGTCGGATCAGAGGGTTCCACGTTTGGCGGTGAAGAAAATAGTCCACGAAATTAGGGAAAGCCTCTGATGATGATGATGATTTTGTTTTTAATGGCGCAATGACAACTTTAGGCAAAGAGCGTCATGACACAAAGTCGTTCGGTCCATTCAAAAGCGGTCAGAGACCCAGTTTGCAAGCATTTTATCCCAGATAAGGGGAAAGCTCCAATGCATCCAATGTATCACCGGTGGGAACCCGGCGGCACCTGTGATCGAACCCTGCATCTATAGCATACGAGGCGGATGCTCAACGATTAGGCCGCCGCTTCGGTAAGTAAATGAATGAATGAATGAATGAAATAAAGAAAGAAAGAAAGAAAGAAGGAAGGAAGGAAGGAAGGAAGGAAGGAAGGAAGGAAGGAAGGAAGGAAAGAAAGAAGGAAGGAAGAAAAGAAGGAAAGAAAGAAAGAAAGAAAAGAAAGAAAGGAAGGAAGGAGGAAAGAAAGAAGGAAATAAAGAAAGAAGGAAGGAAGGAAAGAAGGAAAGAAAGAAGGAAAGAAAAAAAAGAAAAAGGAAAGAAAGGAAGAAAGAAAGAAAGAGAAGAAAGAAGAATAGAAAGAAAGAAGGAAATAAAGAAAGAAGGAAGGAAGGAAAGAAGGAAAGAAAGAAGGAAAGAAAGAAAGGAAAGAAAGAAAGAAAAGGGAAAGAAAGGAAGGAAGAAAGAAGGAAGGAAGGAAGGAAAGAAGGAAAGAAAGAAAGAGAAGAAAGAAGAAAAGAAGGAAAGAAAGAAAAAAAGAAAGAAGGTAGGAAGGAAAGAAAGAAAGGAAGAAAAGAAAGAAAGAAAGGAAGAAAGAACGACGATCGTAGTAGCTAAACGTTATACGCATATATACGTACGCAAGTTTCCTTGTTGAGTTTAACTCAGCGACAGACCATAGAGTGCATCGTCATGGCAGAGCAGTATGTATACCTTAATTTCAACGCCTCCTTCAACACTTTTAAAGGGGGCAAAAAGAAAGGGAAAAAAAACTTTAAACGGGGCACTTTCCTAATGCGGGTTCCACAACAACGTTGGCTAAGTGCACCTTACCGTGATCCGAATCGTAGAAGAAGACAGCCGAACGGAAGTTCCAGGCTCGGGCAAGATCCAGCACCGCCGCCGAAAGGTCGGGAATCATGCTGACTCCCAACCATGGCGGCTGATCGGCCGCCTCCTGCTGGTCCTGAGGCGCGAGCCTCGTCGAGGTCTCGTCCGTAGTCGCCGGCGTTGTCCCGTTGTACGACGCGTCGTCCGGGCTATCGTCGGGAGCGGCGCTGCTGTTGTCAGCAGCGCACTTCTCGGGGACCGTGGTGATGATGCGCGGCACGTTGGTGCTGGCGAACAGCGAGCGCACGGCAGCGTCCGACAGCCCCGACGTTGGCAGCAGTATCGTCGTCGCTCCGGCACTCAGCTGTCGGCACACTGAACAAGAGACGAAACGCATAGTTCGTGAATTGCCGAAACTCCGCTCTAGTCTTGCTCGCAATCCTTCTCAAGTTATGTTTGGTCAAAAGAGCAATACTTTTTGAAGCGAAAAGCTTCACTACGCTAGGTAAAGCAGTCGTCGCGTAGGCCGAAGAATGACCTTGAACGACCTTCAGCCCAACCAGGTTAGCCTTGTTTGACCATATGTGGTGCATTTACGGTGTTGAACCCTTGACTCCTGACCTTGACCTTAAGTTGGCCTTTCACACTGGGTGACCTTTGCGCTGAACTTTTACCTTAAGGACATCCGATGGGGTGGTGTGAAGCCAAGTTGTGACATCCGATGGGGGTGTCTTAAGACCATGTGATGCCGCGTCATAGCCGCGTGGTCGCGTGGGTATAATATATAGAACGGCTGCCGCGAGCGTGTAGCGGAGCTGCCATGGACGAGCCTCAGACGCTTAGCAAGCGTCCTTGCTTTTCGCTGAATTCCAGAGTCAGCCAAGTTAAGCCACTGCCAATTTTAATGTATTAAAGCATGAATCGTTTTCTAGCCATCCTTCACTACATGATTCAAGGGCACCAAATTAAAAGAAAAAAGAAAGCATGTAAAATTTAGTGGATACTTTATAAATACACTCGCAGCTACATGAATCAAGCGGCCGTATTTCCGCATTTCGTGACGATTCATTTATTTTTCATTCCATTTAGTAGTGTCGTCGTCCGTGACGCAAACATGAGTAGGTTGGGGAGCGAACGACCAATCACAGGCACGGCTAGTCCGATCGCAGCGCCACCGCTAGCCATCATACTGCAACTGTATCCAGTCCGGCTGAGTCGCACGAACCATGGTCCGCCAATTCGTCGCACAATCATAGCACAGTTTTTAGTGCGCCAGCACTTATAATGATTATTCCCCGCATTTAGCTCTTGTGTTTGTCTGCCTGTTTGTCTGAAGCCATTAGTTGGCGTGCTCGAACCGGGAAGTGAACATGTCATCTCCTCATTACCTGCTCGCAAATATCAAACACGAACAGTCGTTTTACATGTCGCACTTTGAGTCACTCAAGATGTTTGGTGGTACTGAACACCTTTCTACGTTACTAGTTTCCGTAGGGTGGTAGAATTTTTTCACTCACCATTTGGCAGCGGTGTTCTGGGACTGTACGACCGAAACTAGTGCCGTAACTTACGCCGTATTTGAACTTGTGTCTCGGAAAACTTTTGTACGACCTGCTCAATTACCCTTCATTGCAAAGTCGCTCTTGAAGACCGCGTTACCTTATATCATACAAAAACTCAGCCATTTAATACAACAGTGCGTGCTACATAAAGAGGCTATCTGGTCTCCTTTACTGTATCAAGTGCTGAAGGTGCCGTACTAGCACACGTGACGCAGGTATGCGCGAAGCCACTAGTAGTTGAAACCGCTTAATAAACGTTCTCCCATCTGAACTTTACCGTCTAGGGGATCTGAATCACCTCAACCAACAGAAAACTAACTGCACCCGCTTCTATTTGCAATTCAGCGCAACCAAATAAAAAAAAATTAGCTGTGATTTAAACTTTGGTAAACCGTGGTGAGAAATGAAAGCTTCCTTTGCATGGCTCCGTTCACAAACGCCACACACACTGCCGAACGGACTGTCCGTAAAGCGTTGATGAAATGCCCGATGGGGCAGTTGCCACCTCCCACGGTGGGCATATTGTGATGAAGTCAATAGGTCACATGACCTATTACAATAGTTCACATGACCTATAGGACATATAGGGCCTATAGGACATGACAATAGTACACATTACAATAGGTCATATGACCATTAATAAGTCACGTGACACCTGTCACGTGACTGAACTGACGCTGCTCTCTTGAAAATCTAGCGTAGTGAAGAAAAAATGTTCCAGTGTTTGCTGAAACAGCACTGAAATTGGCGTATTAAAGAGCCTTTCACTTTCCCTCCCGTGGCTTCAAGCGGGTCATCTAAACCCATCCCCAGCGCTCACGTTCGTGCGTCACGGTGAAGAGGTCGTCGTCGTGGTCGACTGTGGCGGCGTGCGTGTTGAACTCGATGCCCAACCGCCTGGCGTTCTGGCTCGTGTTGAAGTTGCTCATCGCCCACTCGAACTCACGCCACGCATCCCGGTGACTCGGCTTCAGCAGCACACCTGCAAAGGGTGCCAGAAAAGAAAAGATGAGAGACGAGCGTTTCACACGTCCGCATTTTGAGCTACAACTAGAACAGACGTCCAGAGGCTCCCTCTGTTGTTGTGCACACAAGTGACTTCGCCGCCATCTAGCTGAGTGTAGTGGAGAAGCCCCCCATGCGTTCTTATTCGCTGAAATTGCTGGCAGCCGCCGAGAAAAAAAAGCATGCTCATTAGCTTAAACAACGAACAACTTAAAAGGCCGTTTTTTCACCTCAAGGTAAGTGATTTATGCGGAGCTTCGAATGCGCGTAATTGGCGCATGCCTTGTATTAGAAGATAGTGATGTAGTTTCTTGACATTTGCACAAAAAGTGTTTTTATGCTGTCGTCGCATTTGTTCTTCAGATAATTCTCGACTTGAACCAACGGGAAGGTTTTTTTCTTATTTTATTTTTTGCTTGACGAAAAAAGGGGTTTTCTTTCTCTTTGACACTTCTGTGTCTTTTCGCAAATAACTTGCAGAAGATTACCTGTGTTTATCTTTTTCACAGTTAAGTCACAGTAACGAAAACGTTGCTGTCGTCCGACCAAGTTGTAATTATCTTTTGCTGCACTGCACCTTTCTTCGTCAGGACATTGAACGATTATAGCTGCCCTCCAGCTGATGAAGTTACATCCTCCTGCTGCAGTCTCATCAAATTCCAGGAAAACATGAGAAGGCACGTCCAGCAGAATTGCAAGCAATGGCTCGCGTTAAAACTATTAACGATAACTAAAATTTTGCACCCATCACTATCTACAGGATGGTGTAGATACTAATAAGCGCCTGTTAATAAGGTCTTTGAGGTTTTATACCTCCACATAAGAAAAACAACATGTCATATCGCCCTCATGTCCTTGCTTTAAATATGTACAGATGCAACAGTATTGAGCGATATCCGTGTAGCAAGTCCTGAGCTATGCGCGTAGCAAATCCTTTTATTTTTCCATTGGACTCAATTTTCTTGAATAAATTTACTGCCAAAATATACGAAGCGCTCTTGAGATCGTCAGTAAAACCTTTTAAGCGGATTTCCTTCAAGTTTTTACTCCGCCAGCGCGAATAAAAAATAAATCGGGAAGGCAGCGTAGAATCTTAGATCTTCTCTTTATGAGTTTTGATTTTTTACCCTGAGTCTAAAATAACAGGGAACACTGTTAAAATTGAATCACGCGGAAAAGGCTATAAACATTCCCCGTTGCTGTTTTCTTTTCTTTTTTTCTTTTTGTCTTGTACTTAATGTGCGCAATGAACGACTAGAATAGTGAATAAGGTCACATACCAGGCCAGCTGCATTTATTTCTACGGAATGGTGTCAACCGAGAAAAAATGCCGCAAGCTAGGTCCGAACTATAATGCAGCTAAAAGTACAAATCCTTATAATGAGTCCTGACAGAATTTGAGCAACCCGTAGTTCAATTTGATTACTGCTTGTTCATAAAAAGTTCGTTATTTCTTTCTTTGCAGCCGTTACCCGCATAGTGTAAATCAAAGATATGAAAGTACGGTCCAGCGTATCTACTAAGCATCAAAACAAACCGACGCGCAGGATGCGGTGCGATAATCACTCATTCCAGGGCAAAGTGAAGGCAGACTCTGGCGCCGAAACAGACTAATCGAAGATATTAGCGATGGGAGTGATGAGGTACTCACCGATTCTGACAGTCTGGCAGGCGCCAAACCAACAGACGAGGCACGCGACCAACAGCAGAAGCATCGGCCGGCCTCGGCGGCTACCTGTCGGCAGCGACTCGGCACCCACAGCGGTGGTCGTCATCGTCACCCGCATCCCAGAGACCCGGTTCTCTCTCGCAACTCACAGAGCTGACCCCTCGGGCACCGTGGAATAAACAATCGCCGCGTTCTTTCGCCCGAGCAACTGCGTAAGGTTGTTCCTCACTCAGAAAAAGGGTCCCGGAGACTCGAGTTCGGCCGCACTTTTTCCCCAGCCAGCGTGCGAAGCACGGCCTCGGTGCGCCGTCGTCCACGCTGCGACGCGGAAGATTCCGCCTCCATTTCTGGGACCGGGTCGGGAGTGTATGTTTTGGCTTTGCCCTCCTCTTCCACGGCCTCCCAGGGATCCGGATGCTGCGTCCTTCCCTTTGCTTCTCTACTCCTCCTTTCCTTCTCCGTCCTTGCTTCCTTCCTTCCCTCGCTTCCACTCCGGGACTCTGGGGCAAGGATGACGTCACAAACCGGGGCAGCGCGCACCTGTCGCCATCTGTAGGGGAACGGGAGAAACCGGCGCGCCGCGGCCGCCGTGCCGTTCGCGTGCTACGCGGATGAAGCGCACCTTGAGCTCGCAAAAAGCGGCGCGCCGGGAACGACGCTGTCCGGGCAACAACGGCACGTAGACGAAGCAGCGAGTAGGAGTCCCGTTGGGCACGCGGCTTGGCGCCGCTGTCGCACGCCTCTGTTTGTTTGCGCTTCTCTTTCTCTTTGTTGACCGTGGAACAGCTGGCCTCGAGTCTCGTCGTCGCCATGGCAACTGACACGAGACAAAATGACTCTTCTCGTCACGTGGATCGTACGTGATAGCAGAACACGAATATGGGCCTCACGTTAACGGGGTCGGCCAGCAACAGCTGCCGGGACCGCATGCTGCGCTTCAGGTTTTGCACTGGCCAAGGGCTTTTCTCGTTTTTTTTTTTTTTGCAGCGAGTGTGCGTTTTTTGATACGTCCTCATCAAATTGAAGCGGGGAAGTTATCCAACGATGAATCGAAAACAGTCAACAGTTCTTCATTTACGCGTATATTAATAATCAGCTAGCCTTCATCAGTACTCCCGCCTTCGTGCTTTATCATTTATTTCCTACGCTTTTCATTTCTTTTTTCTTTCTCTCGCGAGCGATAATGGCCCCACGGGTGAGAACTTTCCGCTGGCCTAGCCTTGCGGAAACGCTATGTCGGCCAAACACGTGCCTGCGTGCGTGCGTGCGTGCGTGCGTGCGTGCGTGCGTGCGTGCGTGCGTGTGTGCGTGGGGTGGAGGCCGGGTTGATTTTGTCCAGGGCTTATGGCGTCGTTGTCCGCTTTGGCGTAGCGTTTCATAACCGGGAACTCTTGCGTTCCCGTGCTTGCCGATGAAGATGAGATGCAGGAGAGCCCTAGAATGGACGGAGCATAGGAACTCTCGCTTTCACATGACCCTGGTAGTAGGTGCTCTATGGAGGGAAGAGGATGAGAGCGGAAAGAGAGAGAGAGAGAGACGGAGGGAGGGAGGGAGGGAGGGAGGGAGGGAGGGAGGGAGGGAGGGAGGGAGGGAGGGAGGTCACGCAGCAATCGTTATCATTTCGCGCCGGAAAGGACCAAAAGTCGGCGGTTTCTTTCCGTCGTCATTTATGTAGAGCAGACTCACTCAGCACTCGGCAGTAGAGTGACCATCCGGATTCAGCCTCTGAGGCGCCGCGATCATTTGGCCGAGTGTCTTCCTTCACGTTCTGAGGTCAGTGAGACCCGTGAGAAGTGTTGCCAGTGTCCTCAACAAGCACCTGCTTTCACAAAAACGTATCCCGCCAAAAGAATATGCAAAGCGACGCAGAAGCAAGCTCAAATTTTTCTCGGAAGAGCAGTAAATTCTGCGCTCTCTTTCCCTCCGCCTGCATCTTTGCGTGCTGACCCGCCCCAACAACAAACCAATTCTAACAGCGCTTACTGCCACTCCAATTGTCGCATGGTGGCAGAGGAGCGCTGAAGCATTTCTAGAAGGCTGAACTGGTTGTTGAAAACAAGATCAGTTTTTTTTCCTTCATACTCCTTAAATAAGAGAACAGAAAGAGGAAACCAGAATGCAAAAAGAAATAAGAGTGACCTCACAAACTTTCAACGCTGTATATTGTCAGGCATTCACAAATCTAGTCCTCTTAAACGAATAGTTATAATCGAGGCAGCCACCAAATGGATTGGAGCCTCTGGTACGCACAGCTCTGCGTACATTTACACCTTTCCAAGCTCTGATCGCAAGATCATTGGGATGATTTTTATTTTGGCGTTCTGGTAGCTGGAAAGGCCAGTTTCATCAGCAATTAGACAAAAGTTAAAATGTTTAGGAGAGGTGCGACTATTGCCTTTTATAACCAACTTCCTCTTTTCTCTACTTAAACAAGCCCTGGTTGAACTCACTGTATGATAAATTTCAATTTTGGATGTACTACTCTTTATCTTCCAAATTTTGGCGCTCTTTATCGCGCGGTGTGCCAGGCAAACTTGACGCTGTCTGGCGCCTTGTTGACTACTGTGAATACGGAAGGGCAACACCGTAAAATTTGACTGATTGGTTAGAGTAATATAAATAAATAAAAATAGCGAGCATGTTGGCACCTCCCGGCACCCCGTTTTCAGGAGGACGCTCCATCTATTCCAAAAAATATCGACGACAGGCGTAGCCAGCAGATAGACAAGTCCGCAGTCACGTAGGAGCGAAAATAAACGCTTGGAACGCATCATAACGTTACCCTGACAATAGCAGGCATGGAATGCGAAAGCATTAGCAACAGCTGCAGCTGTTTCGCATTAAATCGAGTATCAAGGTGTAAATTACAGCAGTGAAGTATAACCTGCACTTTCCTCGTTAGAACACGTCTTCCGCGAGAGCGGTCACGTTATTCAGTGGCTGCCATGAACACCGGTCTTTAACAGTGACAAGCAAAATTCCAGAAAAAAAATTCGCAGATGGTGGCTTGACAATCCTGAGTGCAGTTGTTACCAGTGTGAACGAGCCTGATTGCAGACAAACTACACTTGTGGACCCTATTCCCCTGCGCATGCTTCGACACAGGTCAACCACGTGTAGAAATCACTTGCGCAGCAGCTGCCCTAAACAAACTTAAGGCAATGAAAATAAAAGTCATTTCTTGCCAGAAATACGTTTTGAAACCTTTTTTCATGGCTTCATATGTCACACCAATGTTAACATCTCGCTGCTTATCACATGCGAGGGGGTACCCAAAAGAAACCGAACTTATTTTTGTTTGAACTTATCTATTCACATATTAAGCATAGGCCTTCAATCCCCTTAAAAGTACTTTCCACTTGCACTGATACACTTGTCTAATTTTTAATTATATTTTTTAGAACATAATAATATAATTCGTTTTTTGGGGGAAAGGAAATGGCGCAGTATCTGTCTCACATATCATTGGACACCTGAACCGCGCAGTAAGGGAAGGGATAAAGGAGGGAGTGAAAGAAGAAAGGAAGAAAGAGGTGCCATAGTGGGGGGCTCCGGAATAAATTCGACCACCTGGGGATCTTTACCATGCACTGACATCGCACAGCACATGGGCGCCTTAGCGTTTTGCCTCCATAAAAACGCAGCCGCCGCGGTCTGGTTCGAACCCGGGAACTCCGGATTAGTAGCCGAGCGCCCTAACCACTGAGGCACCGTGGAGTGTACAAATTCATCATTTGTGATGCTTGACAGCGCCTCCGTCGTTTTTTTCCTTCACCTCTGCAACGTCAGCAAAACGCTTTCCTTTCATGTGTATTTTCTTTCTAGCCTACGTAGCCCAGCCTTGGAGTAATATACTCGTGCCGTTACAGAAGCTGGCCGGTGAAGGCAGACAGGCCTCAGGTCATCTTGACGTTAAAAGACCCCTCGCGCACTGTTACTTCGTCACTTTTGTGGTATGTGTAATATTCTTCGATTAAAAAAAAAAGAAGTGTTTCCTATCACGAGAAAGTACTCGCATCAACTTTATGAAGCCTCTTTCATTCAGACTGGTCTTTCACGTACATAAACCTCAATAACTGATGACGACAGCTCGTAGTTATTAAGCCCGCTACCACCAATTTCTCTCTGCGTTCCGACCAGAGTTTGCAGGCTGACTTGATGTCTTGTTAGAGAAGAACAAATTTCTTGTGAAATAATTTCGATCTCATTAAATTTCTTTCTGATAGTGTTACACTTGCTCTGCATTACTTTGGCATCTTTCTATTGCGTTTCTATTTTTTTCATTCAATTAGGTGCCCTTACTTTGCAACGCAAGGGCTGATATCTAACATTTATGTTCAATAAGAAAGAAATGCTCACGTGCCAGAGCACCTGCAGCTTGCAGGCCGCAAAGATGAACCACAGGCCTCGCTATCCCCTCAGGGCCAGCGCGCAACTTTTCTCGCGCGCTGTGCCGAGGAAGGGGCTGAGAGGGAGTCTGGCTCTGGCAACGGGAGAGGGGCCGCTCTGTATATCGATCGGAAACGCAACACACGGGTGCCTCTGTTTCCCTCTTGCCTCCAGACTCCCATCTTTCCGCCGCGGGGCACGCAGCGTCGCCCGGCGGCGTAAAGGGACCGCTGCCGTAAGAGGGATCCGGGATAGCCTGGGATCCTTTGCCTGGGATCGTTTTATCACCCGCGACTCTTCTCCCGGCATGCTTCCTCGAGCGTTGGAACATCCGATGAGACAAGCGCGAGAAGCAGTTGCGAGGGGTGTGAAAGGGTGGGAGGGGAGTTCGGGAGTTGGGAAGCAAGCGGCGGAAGAGACTGATTTGTTCTTCGCCTTCTTTACTGCAACTTAAGCGCTAATGCCACAGACGCTATTACGAGGTGGAAAGCGTGTACGGGACGCCACTGCAAAAATACATGGTGGTATCACTTGGCGAGAATCATGACGCTTCAGTTCATCGCTAAGCAGGCCTTGGTTATCGTGTAGATATGGGAAGATTTCTTTCGATTTCAACCTCATGACGTCAGAAGTTATGACTTCGCCAGTTTTATAACTTGCACAAATAAGTATCATAAAATCTCTCCATTCCTTTCTCAATAAATACGTATGGAACGCATAAGTGAACTTACCAGACAACCGCTGCAGCAATCCTTATAACATAGTTCGAATTAAAGTTAGGCTCAGATGAATGATTCCAAGAGAATGAAATTTTTTTTCTTTTTGGAAACAGCAGAAATAAAGAATTACTAGAGTCTGCTACTGGAAGTCACAATATTTATGACGATTAAAGAAAATTTATATCCTATTTTGCTACATAAATGTATTATAAACGAAGCCTGCGATAACAGTGCAGCCGACGTAACGACTTCAACTATAAAGTAATTTCGGATTTGAAGTTTATCCTGTTTAGACTCTCGTGAAGCAGGCGCACGTTGAAGGAATTCTCTGTAGGTGGTAGTGTAGCCAAAAGCCTGTCCATATTCTTACAAAATTTGTCACTGCCTCAAGAGAATATATAGCCTCATTAGGCTCGTTTCTGCCACAGGCTGTAATTTATTGCTTTCTTCGTTCAAACTCGATAAACATGAGCGAAATGGCACAGCGGTTGCCTGAAGGAAGCTTTTAAATATCCCCAGCTGTTCATGTAAAAGAGATAAAGTTAGTCACAACTGCAACATGTGTAGTACGGTTTTATTCTTACTGAATATACTTTCACTTTATCTTATCCAAAGTGTGCGACAGTGCACTTTTACATATCCTGATATTCATCGACTTCGACTAAACCTTGCCTCAGATGTTCAGAACTCCGGACAGAAAAAAACGCAGCGCAGGTGTCGGAGGGCTACGGCACAGCATATGCGACAAAAGCAAAACCAGCAATAGCTAAACATAGGAAGCTTAGGCACACGTTTAAAACAAAATTTAATGAGCAGTTCTAAGCATGTGTTTGAAGCCACCAGTTAAAAATTGTTCCGAATTTGAAATTCCTCGTTTCATTAGACAGTTTTGAGGCTAAATATAGCTCCTCCAAACTTAGAAGCAAGCTTGTATAAGCTCCGGAGCCGAGAGGTTCTGCGAAGCATAAAAAGAAATGATGCCTATAAAATAGCTCATTTCCTTGAGCTGTAGTTGGTAAAATTTCAGCCGGATGAAATATAATATATTATCGCCAAATTCTGGCACAACAATCCTCGTTGATTCCGCCGAAGTAGCAAACTATCGGCGTTGAATGTTCGCATTTTCTTTTCCTTAGCCGGTGGTTAGACCAACTGTTACAGTATCGTAGCCGCATCGTACGCCGATACTAGTGAGCTGCGCCATTCCATATTTCTTCTACGCCAAAGAATACTGTGCGCCTGAATGTGCTGTCTGATAAGCTGACAGCGAAACTGATGTGAAATTATCTCAGAGCTTTTCTCTTATTTAGGGAAGGCGAGGAGCCTAAGAAAGCAATGTTTAATGCCTGGAACGACAGGTTCGAGGACGATCCCGGCCGCGGCGGTCGAACTTCGATGGAGGCAAAATTCTAGAGGCCCGTGTACCGTGCGATGCCAGTGCACGTTGAAAAACCACAGGTGGTCGAATTTTCCGGAGCCTTTCACTACGGCCTCCCTCATAGCCTCAGTCGCTTTGGGACGTTAAGCTCCTTGCACCATAAAACATACACACCGTTTGATCATGTTTTATTTTCTTGGCACAAACTTCTGGCAACAGTGAAATTGAGCAGGGCTTTATAATGCACTCACTACGACCAGTCCCCGCTTCGCTTTATCAGCACGCTGCGATTCGCCAAGGCCTCTAATTGTCTGGCGCGGCAATGCACTCTCTTTAGTTACTAATTTTTACACCGGCAGTTAAGATGTCGACTACAAGTATCGCAAGAAGGAAGAATGAACAGTTGTTCTTGTCTGAGGTACTACGGCTAACAGCGATTGCAATACACTGATTATTGTGCAGAAGAAGGCACTACTTGAAATAGAAAGTTATTACTATCGTCCACAATATTTGACTATAGAACTTCCCCTCCTCAAAAATAGCATGCATGAATCAGATCAGGTTTATCTGTATCACTTATTGTTAGCATATTTATAAAAACCGACTTTACTCAGCTATTCTAGACATTTCTTTAGTACAGCACCACCTTTTCCATCACAGAGAAAACTGATCCTTGGAACTAGGACGAACTGTGAAAAACAGAAGCAGTGAAGCACTACCAATCTGTACACAGTTCTTCTTTTAACCTTGAAGTTAATGTTTCCCCAGAACATTTTAATGAAAGTATCAAACGCTGCTTGATGGATAATCAATTAATCACATGTAATATAGTTAAACTTGATTTCTTGTTTTGAAGCTTTTATATTCCATTGACATATACCGCCTTTCAATGTTGTATGCGACCGTTCCTTTCGTCACACTGCCTTGTATTTTCTTTATCCGTGCGCAGTAGAAATCTGATTTTGTGTAATGCTTTTGTGCTCTGCTGTGTCTATTTTCGATGAATTGTCAGCATTTTTTTTGTTGGAACAAGTTTACTTTCTTTTCCTACGCACTTTACTGCAAACTCTATAAGAAAGCTGGGGCCTAGTAAGGTATCCCTGACTTTTGCTTCAGCTCCCCCTTTCTTCCTTAAAAAGAAATAAAGACTGACTTGACCTGGCTTCGCTTAGCTCACACCCGCCACGTTGACTTAGAGGCTATGGCGTTCGGCTACTGAATCAAAGGACGTGGCATCGAATTCCATCTGCAGCGGAAGCAGTTCGATGGAGACGTAATGCAAAAAGACCCGCAAGCGATGCGATGTCAGTGCACGTTAAATAACCCATAGGTGTCTAAGAAATCCATGTGCAGCCTTGGGACCTTAAACCCCACACACCATAGCATTTCACACCGTACCGTGTCATGCAATACCATACCATGTCATATCATGTCAGGCGATAGCATACTATACCATACTTTACTATACCGTACCGTATCATACCATACCCTACCGTACCATACTATACTGTACATATCATGGCATGAAATGCCGCGCCATACTATACTGTACTATACCAGCTCTTAATTCACACACTTCCCATATGTAATTACTTTCATTTTATGTTTGTTGCGGCTTGTAGAGTCGAACTTGTGCGCTAGGCCCAGTGTTCGCACAAACAACTGAGACCCGACGGCAGGCTTTGCACGGCTTCTATCTGCAGTCCAGGTCGTTGAACTGATGCGTGGGCGAATCGCCTTCGATGTGCCCGCTTGGCAAAAGCCCTGCCAGTCCGCCGTCCATTACTTTCGGCCTGCTCGATTCCCGGAGATTCGGGATGATCCCCCTCGGCGCCTGTGGGCCCGGTATTGGAGCCCCCGTACCCTGAACAGGCCCCCTACTGGCCTCCCTCTCTGCTCCCGTTCGCTCCCATTTAGGCACGAAGATTAAGTGTCGGCGAAACCTCTTGCTCTCCAATGGGGAGCCACCGCTCTAGTCTGCGGGCTTTGGCTGCATGCGCGAGGCTTCAGAGTCACGGTGGTTAGAAAATTGCTTTCGGCGCGAATGGCTGGAAGCGGGTTCTCAGCGTCTCAGTCCGGAAAATTTATTTTCTTCCCCATCGTTGCAAGAATTGATTTATGCAACAACGGGATTGGTGGGGATGGGGAGGCTAATTAGGCAGCAAATATTTGCACCCAGCACTTCCTTTGCGGACTCCTTTGTCTCGACTTCGCTGTAATGGCCAGAATCAGTGTGCGCTCGGCCAGACTTCGTTTTCAAGGCAATATAATAAAACATGCCTTCATCTCTCCCCTGTTTCAGTTTTATGTCTTGCAACGATGTTTCCCTTGACGGTCACCGCACTCCTTGACTAATATGCATGACACATGGACGCAAGGACGTCTCTCACAGAGGACAAACTTTTGCTCACTGCATATGAAAAGACGGTAAGAGAAACAGAAAATGTATCAGAATTAGATAGCCAATGCAAGGTCGGACAGAAGCGCACAAGTGGGAATGGGACGCGCAAAAAAAAAACAAGCTATCCTCGAGGACACATCAAAAACACATCAGAAAGACTCGCCACTTCACCGTAAACGAAACAAAAAAGGTTGCGCATTTATTCAGAATTGTTATCGGTGAAGTAAACCGAAAAGATAAAACAAACCCCGGTTGTATGCAACAGAGAAAAATTGTCGCCGCTTTCCGCGACAGCGGACGTGACTCGTATAAGAGGGGGAGCTTTATGCCGCAACTGTTTTTTGAGCAGGCGATAAAAGAGGTGGGGATGATGTGCCCGCCAGCAACAATAATGCACCAAACGCCGTCACCACGCATTACGAGCGGACGCATGAACAGAACAGCTAAAGAAAGAAGTTGCACCGCAAAAAAAAATTTCGCGGCAGAGCGGTTGCGCTTGTTGAGCGGGCCTGTATTAGGGAAAGAGCAACCCGATCGCTGGCCGGGCCCGTCGCGCGACTGCAGTTCAGTGGCAGAAGCGTGCCGCCGCTGCCGCCAAGCCGCCGGCGCCATATTGCTCCGGCACGCCCCCTCTCCCTACAAGACCGCCACCCTTCCCTTCTCGCTCTCTCCCAATTTCTCCTCCTCCCGAATAGGGAAGCCTCGCTCTCCCTTCAGCCACACCCACGAACAGTTGGAGGTTCCCGCAATGGCGGCCGTCGTCTCCCCAGTTCGCCGCGGCGGACGCCACTGAAGCGAGCCCGAGCGCTGCTGGGATTTCGCGGCGCGCTTCCGTGCATCGTCCCGGTCCGTCGTCGTGCTGGGATTTTGCCCGAACGGCGTTTGGTCGGACGTGAACCTCCTCCGTGCTTGGAAGAAGTCGCCGTCGGTGTGGTTCGAGCGATTCGCGGTGAAGCTTTGGGACTGAGAGCAGGGGTGAGAGGGAAAGAGAGCCGTGCCGGCGGAGTGTGCTCGTGGCGGACCTGGTGTGCGCGCGCCGCGCTGCCTTCGTCGGACATGGGAGGAGACAGCACGCTGCTCAGCCGGCCGCCGGTGGCTGCTCGGTGACGGCGGTCGACCAGGTGCGCTCTTCGGCATCCTCCTCCTGGCCGCGGGAAGAGCAGGTGTGCGGTGTGTGAGCGTGTGTGCGCGCGCGAGTGTGTGAGTGGGCGCTCGGTGCCGCGAAGGGAAGAACGCTCTCGGCGTGCTCGTCGCTCTCACTCGACGTCTGTGCGGTCGTCACGTTGGCAGACATGGGATGCTGCGGCACTTCCCGAGACCGCCGCTGGTCGGCCAAGTCGTGGGTGCCGGTCGTCTTCTTGTTGCTGGCGTTGCACCTGGCCTCGGAGCAGCATGGCGCAGAGGCACTGAAGATAGGTAAGAGACTTCGTTCGCGTGCAGGCTCAATAACGCTGTGTACGAACTGCCTGCTAAATTTTCATTACAGTGCCCCTAAGAAGAACTGCCCCTACAAAGAACGTATGTGCAGTTCGGTGCGCATAATGATCTAGGTTTCGAAACATCACATTTTGCAAGCGCTCAGGGGGAGCCATGCTTTACTACTTACGCATGACATAGCTATATCGTGCACTGAAGGCGTCGCAGGATGTCGCCAGCACAGACCGCAAAGGCGCTGTTCGAGTCTTATATATGAGTATATGGGATATTGTGCTAAACTGTTTCGTCTTTGAAAAATACCAGTACTCGCTGTGCATTGTCTGAAACAACGTTCAAGACAGCGGAGTCTATGGCACAGAGAAAGCTGAGTGTGGAAACAATCACAGTCGCCGGTCACGTTAACGGAACGTACATAGTTCCTGAAATCTCAACATTGCTCGGGTATTCAAACATCATTTTAAAATGTACGCTTTGTCAGAAAAAGAAACGACGAAACATTCATGAGGTATTATCGAGAAAGACGCTGTAATTGGGTAGTCAGATGGGAATATGATACATTTCAAGCAGAATTACAGTGAGTCTAGCTACGGTTAAATCTTTTAACTCTTTGTTGGTAGCTTTAGACATAGATCATCACTTCAGATATCTGTTCACGCCTCTAGGCTTTTATTGCGCTGTTGCCTGGGATTACCAGAAACAGCACCTGTCTCCGGACGTGCCGTAGAAGTCAGAAGCTGCACAATACCCAGCCCATGCTCATTTTATAAACCACCACATTTAACACCACACCTTTAGGAGCCGTAAAAGCCCTTAACGGCAACGCCAGCCGATGGCAGCTTTTACAGAACTTCAAGTTTCTTCATTCAGTGGCAAGAATTAGAGCTGTAATGTAAGTCTTTCGATGCTCCTACCTTAGACACGGCCTGATCGTAGTGAACAGTTAAAATAAAGCGCAGTATGCGTTTAAAAGTGCCCTACATTTAATCGAGGCGATTTTTTTCTTCTCGAGAGAAGTGCGCCTCCGAGCAGGACTTTTTTTTTTCAAGTTTGGAGCTCCGCTGTGTTTGGCACGATAGGGCAGCTACAACTGTACATATGTGAATCTATAGAGAAACTGCAAGCTTTTTTGCTACATAGCCACCTGGAGCCAACTAATCCATGAACGTCGAAGTAAACTGCTTAAAACAAAAGATTTTCTCTCTCGAGCACCACTCTCTGTTCCTCCTATTACTAGGGACAGTGGTGTTGATTCCGAGCAAGTTCCAAGGCACTAGCGGCCGGCTTCTTCGCTGCCCGCCTGTCTCGTGAGCCCACATGAAGGCCGGCGCCAAACCGTGTGGTGGCGCTGCTCGCCAACGGAGCAGAAAGAAGCGCTCCTTTCGACCCGGGGTCAGGGACCGAGCGGGCCTCCTCAGAAAAAGAGCCGCCTTTGAAGCGCTTCTCTATATCGACGGTATAGACTCGCCAAACCAGCGCTCCTCGGTTCACCTGCGTATATCGAGGAAAACCCGAATGTGCTCGCGGTGTGGCAAAAATGCGAAGCTTCCTTGCTTAAGTGCTTGCGTTGCGCTGCCGTTTGGGCATCCCGGTTATCGTTTTCTTCTCCTATTTCTGAATTCTTCTATTTCCGTTCCTTTTCGTCTGGCCACTTAGTCTTTCTCTTGGGTTGGCGCGTTGCGTTCAGAAACAAATGCTCCTTTTTCATCGAAACTTTCTTCTGGATAACCTCCCGCCATCACCTCCCCAACCTCGCAATCTTTCTCTGTTTCTCTTTTACACCTTTAACACGTAACATGCTGTTTTCATCAAAGAATTTCTCCTCACGACTCAAGGAGCACATCATCAAAAAGGGCTGTGCCCCTTCCAGTCGTGCCAGCCAAACCTCTGAGAAAACCAAACAGGAAAACATCCCGGTTTTTGTTTAAAGCTGAACGGATCAGCCTGAAATTTCAGTTCCAGCACTTGCAGTTCCTGGGGAGGTCTACATCCGCCTGATGACTGTAACAATCAAGGGAAGAAAAACAGGAAACTTATGTTGATTCACTACTCAATGTGTCTGGCTTGTTTTCTGTCTGCATGCAAGCCTGCCAATACCTGGGGTGCAGCAGAAGTAGTGACACTCTCGTGTAAAAAATCCCCTAAAAAGCAGGAAACAGCAAATTGAATTATACAGAGTATTCGTACATGTTTTTTACTTGGCGACGTGCTAGAGAAGGTAAACAAATTTTTTTTTTTTGCAACAACGAAATAGAAAATCAATGCAGACATTGTTTGAAAGAAAGCATATTGCTTCAGGAAGTAAGCCAAATGTCGAGGGCTTGAAGCCCCTTTAACTGACAAGCAAAAGAACACAATTTCAAAAGATCAACCCAGCGCGACGGAACAAGGACATGGATACAAAACAAGAATACACAACACAGGACAGCGCATGTCTTGTGTTGCTTGTTTCCCGCATCCTTGTTGCGTCGCGCTGGGTGAATCTTTTCCTAAGAGACCACAATCCTAAGAGACCACAAGAAAGACAAGATCAGGTGTTTTCGCGATAAGGTGGGAAAGAGTTTTTCTTGTCTCTTCCATTTCTTCCCAAATACTAAAAACGTTTAGTTATTTTCACATCAACGCGGCAAGATCCGGTCAGTAAAGTCAAAATATTTTTTTTTTGTTTTCCTGATTTATCTACATAATTTTTTTTTCATATTAGAAATAATTTTATGACTGCTGTAACAAAATTGCGCTGTTAAATCTCCCGAAAGTTCTTTCTATTATACCTGTTCTGCTTGAAGAGTATGACGAAATAGCGTTGATGGGTTCATGCCTATATATGCGGAATTGATGATTCCCGGCCTTACATTCATAGATCTCTGAGAGTACTCACGCCACTCATGGTGCAGTGGCAAGTGATGCCACCGGTGGGGCTTGTGCGACCTATGTTGTTTTTCCCGAGCAACCTCTTTCCCGAGCAATCATTAATTTAACTGTCACTTGCCTCAGTGGTCAGTTTGCTCACAATCCGGAGGGCAGGTTGTGATGACGCCACAATGTCACGTGATCTAGGTGGCCCGCCTAGTTGCTTCTCTGGAGATTTTTCACTCACAACGCTGACGCCGCATTTTCTGCGGAAAGTTAGTCTTAACGCAACAGCGCTAAAACTACGAGCGATGCGTCGGTGCGGTCTGTACAGGTGGACCGTACAGCAAGGAGCACATTACGTAGGTGATAGAGCTTAATAATGACCCGATAAGTTAAGTGAAGTTAACTAATCACTTATTTAAGATTTTATTGGGCAAGATAATGTTGCGCAATTCAAAGTCGTCACACTCGAAGGTGAGTCCAGTTTTTAAATTTTCATCATAGGCAATGTGGTTGGAAATGTCGATGTCAAAAATACGCATTTGGAAAATCGTTGCATTGGCTTTCTTGCATTACACAATTAAAAAATGGCTTTGCTGCACATGATATCGTCGCTTAAATCAAGTTATCTTCTTCTAAATCATCAAATACGAAAACGGCGTCTGCATTTTATGCATAAGAAATGCGTGCGAGGCCATTTTATAAATATGCAATGCGGGAAAGCCAGCTCGAGGAGCTTTCGAATGCTTATTTTTGAAGTTTATCATTTCGAACTACATAGCTGATTAAAAAAAAACAATTTGAACAGGGCTCACTTTTGATGTTGACGGCCTTCAGTTTCGCAATATGACCGTGCCTCCTACGCTCAAAAATTTAAAAAAAACTTGACTTGTTGCTTTAGTTAATTTCCGCCTAAATATCCACCCAAATCTGGAACTTGATGTCATCTTTTCTGTCCAATCCGCCTGCACAAACCATTATGACGTATCTCTCACACTTATCGATATAAAAATCTCTTAACGTTAAGAAAAATTCTACTGTATTTTTGCTCTGAATATTCCAAAAAGTCTACAGGGCTAAGAATATGTGCCATAAGGCTGTGTCAGTATTCATTACGTTATTACCCTCATGCTGCAGACCAAGATATTAGATTTTTTGGCCAAAGCGTATATTTTTGTTATGAATTATTGTGATGCAGTTTATATTGACATATGTAGAGTGAGAAATATATGTTATAGAAGAAATTTGAAATTCATAAATTTGAAAGATAACGTCTTGACCTGCATTATGGCGCTAGAAAGGCAACTGGACAAACGGAATGAAAATAGATAAAACAGTGCTTTACAAAGTATGATCACTTCAGAAAACCGAAACAGAGAAAAATGGCGATTGTTCGAGCGTTTTCCCGCAATGCAGAGACACCGCGGCTTATGAAACAATTTTTTTTAGAGCACTTCCTTACCGATTTCAGCATCGAAACTTCGGGAGAGCGTTAAATAATAACATACAAATGAATAAAACAATTATAAAACATAATTTTTGGCCATTTTTGGGATTTCAAAGCCGCGCCCCGCCTTAAACACCAGTCGTTAAATGCTGAGAATAGAAATTTGTACTGAAATTACATTCCATCCAGAGACAAGATCCTCCTCTTACTTATTTGACATGGAACGCATGCTTCGTACTCTGCTATCTTCTCCCTCAACTATAAGCAAGGTCTGTTCAGCTATGCTTCTATTTACGACCAGTCAACACGCCACGACGGCTGTGTGACCAATGCGTTCCACTGCTAACCACTACTTTGTATGGCCCTTCTCCTCAACGGTGGCCGAACTTCGATGGAGGGAGACAGAAAAGAAATAGCCGTACACGAAATTGTGCGGAAGATTAAATAACCCCATTGTTCCATTCGTAGTCAGTTCGGAGGCCCTGGCGCTGTGCACGAGGTGCGCAGGTTACTGCACCTCCTACCAGAAACTGCTCTTGCGCAAATGTAACAATTACGACACGCGCTGAAACGTGATTATTACAACCGTACACTTTACTGTGCGGGTCATTTTTACATCTCCATCACATGAACTGTGCGCGCAAGATGCTTGGCCACAAGGTTAGGTATTATGGTTTATGGGGGTTTAACGTCCCAAACCGACTCAGTCGACTCAGGGACGCCTTAATGAAAGGCTCGGGAAATTTCGACCACCTGGGGTTCTTTAACGTGCAATGACATCGCACAGTACACGGGCCTCTAGAATTTCGCCTCCATTGCCACCACTCCTGAGCCACCGCGGGGGCTCAAGGTTAGGTATTACTAACTTAAACCTTGCTTGCCACTCGCTAACACCTCCAGTTACCAATAACGAGTGCCTTCTCCCAAAATAGGGCTGTTAACGTAATAAAGAGATTGTCAACGTAATAACGTCAAGTAGTGCTCAGTCTCAATGGTGTCATATCTGGGCTGTAGGCTACGACTCAACTCAAAACCTGGCATACTTTCCTCCTCTTACCGCAGTTCTTACTAATAAATGGCTTTACGCCACGATAGTAAATCCGCATTAGGCCCTCCCTATGTCCCAGCTGGAGGTTCCCCGTCAACCATTAGAATCGGGCAATAGTAGCGAAAAACGATGGCCAAGCAAGGGGGTGGGGCAGCATTCGCCACATAGGGCACAAAAGCATTAAAGGAGTACAGACACCTAATTTTGGGGACATGTTTTCTTCTTAATGATGCGGAGGACACTACTACGCATTAATTGCCGTGTGATATAGCCTACGACAGCTAAATAATTTATAATCAAAATTTTTCTGTCTTGCTGTTTCGGTTTCAACAACCTAGCGATAGCTGTGACGTCAGAGTGTGCCTTTGTGTCACGTGAGGCATAAAAAAATGTCCACAAAATCGCTGATTTGTCGTTTTAATTTACTACAATGCTGAAGCGAGCCTTCCTCAAGAGCCGAAATGACAACAAATGTGGAAGCCGCGATTATATTGCAGTTTTTTCATGTCTCATGCGATCTGTAAGTACACGCGGACGTCACAGTCCTCTTTCGGCTGTTGAAGCCGAAACTGACACAGCACGAAAAAAAAATGTGATTATAAATTATTTAGCGGGTTATGGGTTATGAAGATTTAACGTCCCAAAAGTGACTCAGGCTATGAGGGACGCAGTAGTGAAGGGCTCCGGAAATTTCGACCTCCTGGGGTTCTTCAACGTGCACCGACATCGCACAGTACACAGGCCTCTAGAATTTTGCCTCCATTGAAATTCGATCGCCACGGCCGGGGTCGAACCCGCGTCTTCCGGGCCAGTAGCCGAGCACCATAACCACTCAGCCACCGCGGTGGCTCTAAGTCAAATATGGGTGTGTTTCAGGAATTGCACATGCTTTTCTCGAACGTTCGAAAACGAAGCACACCAAACAGAATGACAGTTCTTCTATCTGTTGATGCAGTAACGCGTTTATGGGGGCAATAAACGGTGCACAACAGAGAAGTCATGCACGGCATGACGAAGTATGCCTACCTTTGGAGCAGCTGACGGACCAGCTGGCGTTGGTCACTCTGACATCCTCAGCTTCGTGCTCTGTCGTCTTTAATTAACTTTTATTTTCTCTCCGTTTGGTAAAGTTGAGCTCGCAACCATAACCGCTGATCCTGATGCTATGTTAAGCAGCACTTCATTCGCAACATAACACCAGCATTTTGTTTTCATTAAGCTTGAAAAAAAAAACAATGCAAGGTTCTCGCATGTATAATGTGCATTTTATGCATTTCAGCGTAGTTTAAGATGATCCTGGCTAGCATCGGGCGTGGCATCAGTTTTAATTTGATTAATGAATTAAGGATATGTTTCTGCAATTCCGGTTTGCCACGACACAATGAGTCAGTGTTTTAAAACGCCTCTGATGACATTGAGTGGCTGTGAAAAACCAATATACGAGTGTTTTCTGCGATCGCAGGACTCGTCATGGGAGTTAATCAGCCCCACCGTGTCGTCACAGCGTTTCGTGACGTCATCGAGTACACCAACCAACGCGCCCCTGGAGACCGCTACAAGATCACCCCGCTAACAACCAGAGTGTTCGACAACGACACATTCAACGTCACCAACGACGGTACTTTGCTGATTGTAATCATCATGCTTGCTTTGTTAAGATCGCATTATGACCTCCATGTGGCATTTTTAAGCGTTTGTGAAAATAAGGCACTTGTAGCAAAGGAATTCGTCATTTTACATCATGAAGGGCCGCACAAATCACAACTTTCCAGCCCGCATCTCTCCGCCAAATACAGATTCGAAGCCTCGTCATTTCTGCTCATCCTGGCTGTACTAAAAAAAAACGCACAGAAATCAACTCCGTCGAGCGTTACTGCAGACGCTCTTACGCCATCTGTTTAAAGGGCATTTCTCATCTGATGGAATATTTGCGTAGTAATGAAATTTCGGATGCAGACCTGACGTCGTTGGGTCACACCATGAAACAAAGTGCTTCTTCTAAATTTATTCGCTTGATCTCATGCTTACTTGCTTTTAAAAAGTAGTAAAAATTAATGAACGTGTCGAGCAGCGCAGTAGATTCATTGTCTAAGGCAGGACAATCTGTTCAAAATTAGAAGCTTTGAACTAGATTGTACAGAACACTGTTTAGCATCAGGAGGGCGCTGCTACCTCAGTCAGGCTTTCGTAAATAAAAGCCTTTCACTTCGTCTCAACGGCTGTCTCATATCCTAATTTAATACACTTTAATGAAATGCGAAAAATAGACAAATGTCTTTATTCTTTTCTTGAAAACTTCGAAGCCCCAACGGGAACAGGCAGACTCATCATATTGGCTAGCAACAGAATCAGTCATGGATGCAGCGGCCTATGTACTTTTGACAAAAACCACACGTCTCTCTTTTCCGCAAGCAGTGAGGCATTACAACATTCACTCTTTAAAAAAAAGTAGTCACGGTTGCTAAATTCAAGGGTAGTAACTGCTTGTCACGCATATTAGTATACTTACGTAGTAACTGCAAGTAATAAAGTTAGGAAGTAACATTTACTGCCTCTAGATGATAGTAGCAAGAAATACCGTTAGCAACATTTACTTCTTACAGAAAGTTGTGAGAAGAAATACTTTTACCAACATTTACTGCATGCTCTAATTAGTCCTTATGGGAACCAACCGATTTTGCCGCAACCGCCCGGCTCTGTGGGAATTAAATGCAAAGGGCTTAACTTTTTGTCCCCTAGGTAAAGGGAATAAACAGTTTGTCTGCAAAGCCAGCCGGTAAAAAAAAAAGCATGAGTTTTTAAATGCGATTTCTAGGGTAATTTTTTTGGCGGTGTAGCTCTATACATCGCTAATCACACATGTTGCAAAAACACTGGAGGGAACTATTAAGCTCCGCCTTATGGGTATGACGCTATAGCATTAATGGGTTAATGCCTATATATGCGGAATTGGTTGTTCTCTACTTAACATCATTGGGAGTCCTCACACTACTGGAGCAGTGCTGCAGCGGTTAAGCGATGCGCCATTGCCCCGCGATGGCAGGTGCTGCCAACAGCGGGGCTAGTGAGACCCAGGTTGCTTTCCCGAGCAACCTCTCGCAACCAGTCATTAATTTAACTGCCATTTGCCGCGGTGTTCAGTTTGCTCGCAATCCGTTGGGCAGGCTGTGATGACACCACAAGGTCACGTGACCTAAGTGACGCACCTAAATTGCCTGAGCGGCCGTTTGCTCCAGCCGTTAGGGAAACCGCAGCGCTCGTGCCCACCTGTTTCTTAAACGTGCATTCAAGCAAGCGTCGCCCTTAGAGCCACGCAGTCGCGGCAGGGCGTCTCCTTGTCCGATCGCACAGCGTAAGTTTGACGCCGGCTCTACTTTCGTGCGGCCCATGTTTCGCTGGCACTTGCTGTAGATTACACAGCAGTATCTGTGACACTGTGAGAGGGATGACACAGCTCCTCTCCCCGCTCCATGGGGGCTCTCACCGAGTGTCTGTACACGCCAATGGCGGTGTAGCACTGTCTCTCACCCAATCGGCTCACGCCATGTCCGACGCAGCCTGCGGTCAGCTGAGCTCGGGCGCAGCGCTGCTCGTGTCCCCGGACGGCGGCACGGTGCTCGAGGCGCTGGCGGCCGTCTCGTCTCGACTCCAGGTGCCGCTGCTGAGCGCCTCGGCGGCGCGCAGCCCGGCCTCGTCGCGCCTCACGCGCTTCGGCCTCACGCTCAGGCCGCAGGCGCACGGGCCGCTGGCCGCCCTGGTCCACAGCCTGCGCTGGCCGCGCGTCTACTACATCTACGACGCCGCCGAAGGTGCGTGCAGTGTGCTTACGTGGGCTGGCTCTTTCGCCTTCTCTCTGCATACGGAGATAAATTGATGACATGCACAGACACCCGGTTTTTTCTTTATCTGTGTGTGTCATCCGTTCCTCTCTGTAATCGTCTTCGTCGGTGTATAAATTATGCATAGCAGCGTCTATCAAAGCTGATAAGCCCACATTGAAGCTTTCTTGACATAATAATAATAATAATTGGTTTTTTGGGGAAAGGGAATGGCGCAGTATCTGTCTCATATATCGTTGGACACCTGAACCGCGCCGTTAGGGAAGAGATAAGGGAGGGAGTGAAAGAGGAAAGGAAGAAGGAGGTGCCGTAGTGGAGGGCTCCGGAATAATTTCGACCACCTGGGGATCTTTAACGTGCACTGACATCGCACAGCACACGAGCGTCTTAGCGTTTTGCCTCCATAAAAACGCAGCCGCCAAGTCACCGCATACCGAACTTTGTGCCAGAAGCCTCTGGTATCGGCGTCCAGTGAAGAGCGAAAGCGGTAATGCCCCTCACCACCTAAAGCAGCACAACCAGCAAGATCTGGCGATTGCACCATTCACGCTTGGTCATGCACGTTATTCAACCACAGTCGCCGTGGACCAGAAATGCTTGACAGAAACTGCACGCCCGCCTCGTGTGAAGCCGATAAAGTGAATCTTATTGCAATGGCTCAGCGACATCTTAGTGAAATGGGGTGTGAGTTGGGAAGCCAATACCACCGTCTCTTTGTTCGAAAGGCACCAGCACGTTTTCTTCGGGGCGCGTTATAAGGGGTGCAGTGCAATGAGCACTCCGCGAATGCTGCCACAGGCCTGGACAGGCTGCAGGAGATCCTGGCCGCGCTGCCCGCCGACTACCCGCTCGAGGTGCAGCACGTGCGCCGGATACGCGGAGAGAAGGCCGCCTTCGAGTTCCTCCAGGAGCGGGAGAACCACGAGTGGGACACGGACAAGTTCATACTGCTCGACTGCAGCCTGGAGACGGCGCGCCGCATCGTACAGTACGCGTACGGAAAGCGGCGAGCCTACTACACCTTCCTCTACGCCCGATACGTGAGTGCACGTTATCACGTGTCCCTGAGTTGCTTCTGTCTATCTGGCATTGCGTACGTTTATTCCAACTCAAAAAGCATAATGCGCAGATTTATCACCTAATTTTTATTTTATTTTTTATTGATGTTTTCTTAGCATCTTAGTGTTAATGCTCACCCTAGGCGGTGCCTTCAACGAGCGGTACTTGAAAAAAAAATAGGCAAAGGTTTAACCCAGCTAAACCTAAGTAGCCAAAGCGAAGCTTGAAAGTTAAGCCTGGTAAAGCTTGGCTAGACTTGGTTGTTGCTCGGTGGTAATCACTTGCGTTTAGCCAAGGTTCACCAGGCTTAACTTCCAAGCTTTCGCTTTGGTTACTCCTGCTGTTAAATCGTCGAGGGCTGTTGCAATCCGTTGGCACCGGCTGAGAGGCAGCGGAGGCTATGTGGACGGAGCGAGCGCACGGCTCCGGCGCAGCTGCGACTGCGGGACGTCATGGCAGGCGCTCGGTTTCGGCGGCTGCGGCTGAGTGACGTCACAGCTGTCACGTGGTTTCTCCTCAGTTCAAGGTCAATCTCGTGCACACAGTGCACATGGCGAAGAAGCTACGGAGAGGAATAGCACAAAAAAAAAAGAATGGCTATTCAGCTGTTTCCTTGCAGTGCCTTAAATCCGGCTCATGTTGACAGACACTAACGTCACTTCATCTATTTCAAGTCTCTTTTTTTACTAACTCAATGCGGGAGCAAAAGCGCCAGAGAGACGCATTGTTTTGTTGAATATACGGTCCGCCTGTCTCATTTCTGGACCCGGTGGTATTTATTTCCTACTGAAAGCTGTAAATCTTCAGCTGTGCTAGGTTTGCTCGCCGAAACAAATAAAAACTGCGGAAATGAAGTCTAGTCCGAGCAGAACTCCTGAGAAGCCTCTGCTGCACTTTAGTTCGCCTGTTTATTCTTATTTATTTGTTTATTTATTAATTTATAAAACCAATTATATGCACAAATTTATCTGACCTGATTAATTCACTGTCAGTTTCTCGGTACTTCCGGCAATGTTATGACTGCTGTGCCTTGCCTACAGTCGACATCGCTCTCAACAAACTGTGCCCTCCGCAGACGCTTCCCGAGCACTGGCAGGACACCAGGGTGTACGACCAGAGCAAAGTGCTGGCCCTGCGGATCCTCCAGGAGGACGCCAGCAGCCACCACAGCGCTGTCAGGGCGGCCAGCAGAGACTCCTACTACAGCTCCTCCGAGAGCGTCACGGTGAGCGAGGCTTGGTTCCCCTTAGGATCGGAATGTCTCTCAAATGCCGCGCGACGTCAACGCCACGGCTAGGAAACCTAGTTCAATAGCCGCAATAAACACGAGACTAGAATAGAGCATGATATCAAAAAGATAGCTCTCCACATTCTTTTGAGCCCCTATTTTATGCCATTTCAACCTCCGGCGTAGTCTACCCCGAGCTCGTGGCAATGAGAGCGCTCGAAACCTTCTTGGTATCTAGCTTATTCGAGTGCTCCGCACTGCACCTGAACTGCTTTCATCTCAAGTAACTGCGTTTGGAGCAAGTTTTCTCTTCTTTCTTTTGTATGAATTCGCTCCGATGTGGAGACACAACGTGTCCCTGCTCAAGCCATGCTCAGGCACGGCTGTGCGTCAGAACTCCTCTCTGCAGCGTTCAGTGGCATCCGGTTTACTTACGTTACATGCCTTCCAGCTTCCTCTCTCTGTTCGGATGTTCTTACGTGCAAATCTTCCGTGCACTTGCCCTGCAGAAGCGATACTAGCTGCCCCAGAAGTGACATAAAAAAATGCTTTCAAGATGGTAGGCTGTCGATCATATTATCAGTGCATTTTCGTTTTCTGTTCCACCGAGCTTTAAGGATACGGTATGTGAAGCGTTGTGGTACAAGCAAGAGAATCAACTTTCCAGGATCGGATGTGGCATCGCTCAAGCAGTTCATAATCTGAATGACACCTGTTGACGCATGAGAGCTCTGAAGATGCCAGAAGCAACGCGAAGTTGTGCGCGGCGAGTGGCTTTTGGCGCCTAATTTCCCTTTGCCTCCCCTGTGGCGTCCTTATTCTCCATCAGGAGGAAGAAGCCTTGGCGTACGATGCAACGCTAGTGGTGAGCGACACGCTGACGCGCCTGTCCCGCGAGCGCCCGGAGCTGGGCCTCGAGCTCTACCAGGACGCGACTTCGGGCCAAAACTCCCAGTGCTACGGCTCGCCTCTCGTGCCCTACAAGCACGGCCAAACCATCGCCGAGCTGCTCAAAAAGGTGACACCAGCGCTCCTCGCGCGTGTCTCGCTGTGTCGTCGGATTTTCCGAGCGGTCCAAACAGCCTAGCACTCTAACTGGCGCAAACATTAAGAGGAATCGATCTTCCGTAGATCTTGCTTTTGCTTCCTCACAGCCAATTGAGTAAGGTACGAGAACAGCCATCGCTGGCTTCGAGCTTTTGTAAAATCAGTAGAAATTTTAGTGCTCGAATAAAATTTTCCAGAAAAGTTGGCTCAATCTTAGCGCTTGTTCAATTTAGTGTTGTCTAGTTTGAACAAGCATCGTATGGCAATCAACAGCAGCAGCAGCATAAGAGGCACGAGATAATATTCTTGCAATGAAATGAGCCCCACAAACGCAAGTGCAGACCCTGTGTTTGCATTGAGCGTAGCGCTGGTCCTGGATTCTTTTTCTTTGCATACGCGAAGCACGTGTTGGCATTCTCCCAAAATTTCATTAAACATGATACTTTAGAACCGCCCGCCACTCATAACTAACACACTCGCTTAAGTTGAAATTATTCGATACAAAAATCACCCGAGACCAATAGCAATTGCGAAAATGAGCCATTATATGCTCTGCACTACTTTGGCGACCTTCGGAGGGACAGTTACTATTTCTCCTTCACTTTGATGACTTTTCTTTTGTAAACTTATTGCCGGGACAGTGCATGTATCGTTGTAGTAGGCAAGTACCTATCATACAGGGGCTGTCTACCCATATTAGGAAAGCTGCATTTTTTAGCCATCACAAAAAATTGTTCCTCTCGTCTAACCTTGCGCATCAACAAAAAATAGGCGTGGAAGATGTAATGAACAACAGCTGCCACCTTTACGACTAGAACACAGAGCACGTCCAAAGCCTGCTCCTTTAATTAGTTAATTTAAGCTCACCCGTAAACGCGAAGCTGTACAGCAGTAATCTTTTGTCGATCCTCTTTTATACAGACCTCTGTCAACGGCACCACTGGCCAGATTATGTTCGACGAGCAGGGACAGCGAGTCGGTTACACCGTCGACGTCATGGAGCTCACGTCACAGCAAAAGATGCAAAAGGTACTCCTTCTACTTGTCTATACCAGAACTACGACGTCAGAAAACGGGAGCGCTCTCTGTTCCAGTTGCCCATTTTACAATGCTGTAAAAGACTGGAATTCCTTTATCCATGTGCTTCCTACTTTGCTCGAATTTTCCGCACAGTACCTTAACAAAGGAGCGCCAACAGGTATGTGATTACATTCGAAGATTAAAAAAAAATTCAAATGCAATTCATGCCTTGCACACTGTCTCCTAAACCATCTCACAGAGAACTACCCCGCAGTGAAATATTTAACGCACGCCAAGTATCAATACGCCCCTGCTACATGTTCAGAACTTTATAGTAACCTCATCCACATGAAATTGTAATAGTTTTTATTCATGCGTGAGAGCTTGGGTTATTCTGACCTTCTCCTTTTTTTTATTCTGTTTCGCTCTTCCCTTCTTGTTCTCGCTGTATTTTTGTTTATCAGTGATTTTCCCTCTAACGCTTTCTTCAAATCACGTGGACTCCTCCAAATTCAAGTGCTAACCAACTTCAATCACATTTTTGTACCCCGCAGATCGGCTACTGGTCCCAAGCAACCGGTTTCATAAAGCAGCCAGATACCAGAGGCTATCAGCCAACCTGGGCCGAGCCATCTGTGAAGAAACTTGTCGTCACGACTATTGTGGTAAGCGGTTCAATGAATCAGGGTGGCAAAACTACCAAGTAAGGTTTTTGCCGCAAAATGAGAATATTTTCCAAGTTTATTCTTACCGGTTACATCGCGAGATTCTGTTGAGACGCCAACAGGACAGGTTTATTCCAGCCCGACGAATATCGGCGTGAGCACGACTATTGTGGTAAGCGGTTCAATGAAGTAGGGTGGCTAAACTACCAAGCAGGGTTATGCCACAAAATGAGAATATTTACCACGTTTACTCATGTTGCTTACTTCGCGAGATTCAACAAGAGCTAGCCTAGTATGGGCGAGCGCGCGCAGACGAAAAAAGTAGTGCGAGGCACGGGCATGAGCTGGACACGGAAATCGAACTCTACGCCTCGTTTTCTAGAGTAAAATGCAAAGCCGCGTAGCGTTGCAAAGTCCTATACAACATTAAATGCTCAAAATGGAGTTGGAGACCACGTAGGACACACTGTGCTTCTCTTCCGCAGGAGCCCCCCTTCCTCATGTACAAGAACGCCAACGACACCAGCGAAGACGAGGACAATCTTGAAGGCTACTGCAAGGATCTGATTGTCAAACTGATGCGGTCTATGGGCCGAGAGTACAGCATTCGTATCGTCAAAGACAACAAGTACGGCGTACGGGACAAGTCGTCGCAGTCTGGATGGAATGGCATCATTGGAGAGATCCTCAGGAAGGTAAGAGCACAGTAAACGGTCATTTTGTTTGGCGCACTAACGTAGCAGATTAATAACGGCAAAAATTTTTATTAACTGGATAACATTACGTACAGCTTCCCCATGAAATTTTTTGCAAAAAAAAAAAACGCGCAAAACACGACAGAAAAGGGAAAGAAGCGACAAACGAGGCGTTTTTTCTTTTGTGGCCTCTTTCCGCTGTCCTTCATTTTTCGCGCTGGTTTTCTTGCCAAAAATTAAACTTCACCAACTAGCCGAACTCACGACCTTAATAATTTCACCATTAAAACTTAGTTTTTCATTCACGTTCTTTCGTATTTTGAGTTTCTTTATGAAACCTGATACTTGCTTTCAAACATCAATTTCTGGGAACTTTATAATATCTTAGTGTGACTAGCTGCGGTAGTTCTGCGGTTGAGGCGCTCGGCTGCTGAGCCCGAAGACGCGGGTTCGATCCCGGCAGCGGCAGTTGCGTTTCGATGGAGGCGAAATGTAAGGCACCCGTGTGCAGTACGATATCAGCGCACGTTAAAAAACCCTGGGTAGTCGAAATTAATCCAAAGTCCTCTACTACGGCGTCCCTCAAATCGATGTGCCACGGATCACTAATACCCGAAACGTATCGTGTCGGTAATGAGGTTACAAGCTCAGAGGAGGAGGAAGAGGAAAGGCGGGGAGGTTAACCGGAAGAATAATGAGTTTGCTACCCTGCACCAATTTTCATTTCTCACAGCGACAGACTTGAAAAGAAAGCAGATGAGATCAAATTTATGGTTGCGGCCTCATGCCAGAGTCTAGATCTTTAAAGGGACAATATTTTTGGGTCTAAAGCGTGGAAGCTACGAGCGCGAGGCGACGGCTTCCACGACAGCGTTTTCATGCGCCTGCGAGCCATGAGGCAGGCCTGCGAGCTGGCGGTGCACGCTCCTAGCTTCCATTCCATAACCACAGATTGTGCCTGTAACAGCAGCTTCGACATGTCGGTTACTCATTTGTAACGGAACAGCGCAGAACAACGGGAATTTTTTTTTCCTCGTTTCTTGCCCAAGGAAGCAGCCCATTTGTTATATCTCCTGTAAAGCGTGCTTTCTTACGTGTATACCCTATATGTGAGAAAGTGACTTATGCTTTAAGATGGTGGAACCCTCGAACCGGTGCTGCTGCTCCATCCCCACAGGAGGCCGACATCGCCGTGGCGCCTCTGACCATTACTTCGGAGCGCAGTCAAGCCGTCTACTTCACCGAGCCCTTCATGAAGTCTGGGCTCGCAGTGCTGGCGCGGCGTGCCGACATCGAGCCGCTGAGCGTGTTCAGCGTGTTCAGTTTCCTGAGGCCCCTGTCTTGGGAGGTGTGGCTCTGCTTGCTGTCGGCATATGTCGCCGTCGCGCTGCTGCTGTTCTTCATCAACCGGCTCAACCTGGCAGTGGCCACGCCCCCGCGCACGCCGCCCGGAACTTGCAGCCACTTCTACAACAGCCTGTGGTACGCGCTGGGGGCCTTCATGTCCGAGGAGTGCAACAATTGCAGACCTAAGTACGTGGTCCCCCCACCCAATTATTCTGTTTCCACAACACTCTAGAAAGAGCACCCCCTCCCCACTCCCCCCCTTCGTTTCAATCAAAATATGCTGCAAATTAGAGGAAGTAAACGATAGGTAGAGAACATGACAGGGGCAAAACATTTTGATTTTATTAATAGAGCTACAGGCTCCGCAGTTCACTCGGCCTAGATCAATGAATTAGCTTGCGTGGATGTAAGAAATGCATATTTTAACAAAACAAAACTCTTTTAGAAGAGAAGAAAGCACGAAGGCCAACTTCTTGTGGCCATTTATCACACACTGTACTGCACCTTAACCGATGACGATTTCCCAAGATTAAATTCATTGCTTAAGCTTTGTAATTTGTTTGTAGCAAATAACAATGCTCAAGGCATACAAAAACAAGCTGTTTTGTTGCTTGGAGCGTTTTATTTCTTTCTCATTTTTCAGGCCACTTTTGAAAAGCAGAATTTAAAGCGCATGCACTATAATTATGATGACAAATAGGTCCTCGGATGGCTCGCAACCGGCGTCCAGCCACCTTATGGTGTGTGTCCTTACATCGTTCCACCTGACGTCATGAATTCGGTTCCTGTGCTGTGAAAGCCAAAATTCGAGCGCTTAATAGTCAAGAAATGCTAAGACCGAACAAAAAGGTAGACAAATGCTGGAAGCCTGACTATTGAACGGCACCCACGAAATTAAATTCCCAGCAGCCAATACAGACGTCGTTTGTGTATTTTATAACGTAGAAGCAGTTAACAAGAATTCGGCGCCGATACTGCGGCCAGCAGCGCCACTTTATAAATATGCAACGCAGAAAAGCCAATTCAGCGCGCTTTGAAATGCGTATTTTTGATGTTTGATGCTTCGAAAGACATTGTCGATAAAGAAAATTTAAAACTTGGCTCACCTTCGATGTTAACGGCCTTCAATACCGCAGTAAAATCTTGCCCCCTAGAACAAAAAAAAAATACTGAATTTCAGTTAATAATCTAATTATTGCCCTCTAGCAAGGACATAATGCCCGCCTTACTGTGAAATTTATATGCAGAGACCGCATCGACGTATCTCTCACAGTTTCTAAAATAAGAATTTGCTAGCGTTAAAAAATTCAGAAGTGGGCTGATGCGGGCTGGTCGGTACATGATGACGGACAGAATGTAACAGCACTTAAAAACAGGACAAAGGGGGCCAAGGGTTCGTCTCGTTCACTTTGTCCAGTTTTGAGTGCTGTTTCACCTTATCCGTCAAAAAAAAAAGCATCGGCCCGCATATCTTTTTCCAGTCTCTTTGTAACCTTTCCTTAATATATCTGTGGCTTAATATTACAGACACTGCAAATTCAGAAGGAAATAAAAAATGGCAGTGGTTTAGCTCTGGTTCAGCCTGGAGTGGCGCGATAGCTACAGCTGGCCGAGTGGAACTTGGTCACGCGACCAACCATGTGAAAAACCACGTTGTTAGCCACGGCGCCACGCCGCCGGAAGCTGCTCCGCACCACCTGACACACTACGTGACAGCGTGGCGGCGCAGCCACAATGTGGCGGCGCCGCCACGCTGAAGGCTCAAAATGCTACTGTAATGTAGCTATCGCTACAAAAAAGGCACGCGAATGCATTTCAGCATCCCGACAAATCGCACTGCTAACATTACTTCTAACATTTTTTTTTTCCTATTCAGGAACGGTTCTGCCCATTCGAGAATTTATCTGGACTTGAACCCAACGCCTCTTGCCTGTCGTTATTTTTGTTATCACGTTATTATTCTTGTAAGTTTACATATTCTTTCAGAAAGAATGGTTAATCAGTATGCCTATGTGCAGTGATTTTTCTCGCCATCAATGTGTAGTGGGTAGGGGCCTTGACATTCGGTCTAATGTCTATCTGCCATCTCTCTTTCCAGATCTGTTGGCAGTCGACTGATCAGCCTGGGTTGGTGGTTCTTTGTTTTGGTGATGTTATCAATGTACACGGCGCAGCTTTGGGTTAACCAGCCTTTCAAAGCCCCCTCGGGACCAGTAAACGATGTCAAGGAACTAGCCATGCAGGAGAAAGTGGAGTATGGAATTGTCAGGGATTCTGCAACAGAAGAATTTTTTAGGGTGAGGAACTCATTACATATCTTTCTTTTCTTTATCCCTGGTTTCTGGCAGATCCATCTGAGAAACCAGGCAGAACTTCCATCTGAGAACTGCATCGTCTCAAGTCTGCTAATGCTTTAACGGTCGTCATCGTATGCGATAGCATAATTATCGTCATTTTCATGGATAACATCTCAGTCGTGCCATCTAAAAAGGTTTTGCATCAAAACAGAGATTATGTTCCTCACAATAACATCTTAAGATTCTTTCATCTTAACGATGTGTTATAGCTTACCACAACATAATTATACCGATTTCAACCCACTGTTGGTGAAATGTGGTTACGTATTGCGCTTATCGCTAAGGTTGCTTGGTTAAACATATTTCATCTGTACTTTTGCCCTCAATTTTATCAATGTCTCGTATTGAACAGCCACGTGGTAAACCTCGTTTAAGACACAAATTCTGATGAGCCATGCAGTGTGCGGGGTTCAATCGGTTTTAGCCATGTAAAGCTTGAACCCAGCCGTGTCTCATCAATTTTTTTTTACAAGGCACTGCCCAGTGGCCACAATCTATTCATGCTGCCGCACCCCAGTGAGTCGCATCTCGACCCCATCTTCTCATCAGCAGCCTTGCTTCTTCACGCTATTATAATTCCTGCAGCAACGCACGCTTAACGAGTTTAAATAAAAGTCGATGGGGTATAAATCATCGAAATGAACACCGCAATCGCAGTTCCTAAATGTTTTCGGTCAAGAAATCTATCTCCTCTCAATCGAATGACCAACTCTTAGGGCTGCGACTGCATGTGACATGGTTCTGAAACAAGTAATCATAACTGTACCATAACGACTGCATCATCAAGTAAACAAAAGATAGGCAACAAAGAGGAGACGGAGTCATGGCGGGAGGTTTAGTGTTGGCTATGTATAGTTTGCAACCTGTCAAGAGCTCGAATACACTGCTAGTAAAGAAGAAGTTTGAAGTAATCGCTCCCAAATCCGTGCTTACAGCGGACCAAGGACTCTTTCTACGCAAGAATGTGGGACTCCATGGCCTCCTTTAACAACACAATGACAGCCACAAATGAAGAAGGCGTGGCTAGGGTGCGCGAGTCAGAAGGAAACTACGCCTTCATAGTGGACACCGCCAAGATACAGTACACCACGCAGAAGGCACCCTGCGATCTCGTCCAAATCGGAGACACCTTCCAGCCGTCCGGGTATGGCGTCGTGGTCTCACACAAGTCGCCACTCAAGTGAGTTACACCTTGCGCAGTTTTTTCTGTGTGCTTTTCTTGTTTTCATTTCCATTTTCGCACGGGTATCTACATATTTCACCCTCCGCAGTGGCGCTGTTGTGAAGGCGTGCAAGTTTTTGCGTAGAATACCATACTGATCTGTTCACAAACTTAGTGTCTACACCACAAGTCACCGCCGCAGTGGCTGAGTGGTTATGGCGCTCGGCTGCTGACCAGAAAGACTCGGATTCGATCCCGGCCGCGGCGGTCAAATTTCGATGGAGGCAAAATTCTAGAGGCCCGTGTATTGTGCGATGTTAGTGCACCTTAATTAAAGAGCCCCAGGGGGTCTAAATATCCGGAGCCCTTCATTACGGCATCCCTCATAGCCTGGGTCGCCTCGGAACGTTAAACCCTATAAATCAAATCAAACCAGAGGTGGTTCTGAACGAAATCTAAACAAAGCCTACCAGCAGGAATGATTTTATAACGTATTCTTGTTCATTTGGTCTAGCATCGCGCACGAAGGCAACGTCAGAAACACTAAGTAAAATGCTATGACTCAAGAGAACAAAATCGTGCGCAGTGACACACGTTAGAAACTGTAGTGCTCTAGATTATATTGAAACTAAGAGTGAAATTAAACGTCCATCTGGTGTTCATTGTGGTCATAATTAATAAATATGACGGGAAAGAAAACGTATTCATCATCATCATTAGCCTGACAACTGCAACTGACAACATTCCCTGCTGAAGCCCATTTCTTCCTCTTGATTTCGACTAGGATGGCATTATCCCGCATTTTTTCCCTCACCCACTCCGCCCGCTTCTTCTTGTAGACTGTCTTGCCTTCCTATAAATATTTCATTTTGTGTATAGACACTGTATAGATTGACTAATAAAATTCTTGAAAGGAATGTTTTCCCAGTTGCCAACACCTTCTTCAGGCGCGATTGAAAAAGACAATGACCTTGCGCTGGCTTCTTTCAGAAAAATTCTGGACGTCACTGTAGCAAGGCTCCAAGAAGATGAAGAGCTTATTGCTCTGCACAAGAAGTGGTTCGGAAATGAAGAGTGCCCAAAGCCAAATCAAGTGAGCTGGCTCCTAGTTTGCTCTTAAATAACAGAACACCAAATAATATAGTAATGTCGAGCAATGGGTGTGACGCTTTCTGTGAGGCAAGCCACTTATCCAGTAAGGAATCAACAGGTGAGACTGCAATATGCCAGTCTGTAAAATGGGAGGTGCATGAACGGTCGATTTTTATTTCTCGAATGAGACAAATCGGTTAACTCATTATTGATGCCTTGACGTCGTCTATCATCTGGCTAAGCTCGGCACGTTCCTATAAGTAGCCCTAAGTATAAAAAACAGTTTTCCCGCAAACGTCTTGTTTTGCATTGTCATGTACTCCTGTATTATGCAACCAATTTCAGATAACTAACCGAACATTGAGACTGCTTTCTGCAGTTGCAGCTCAGCTCCTCATGATCATTCTAGTTCCTGAATGCATGCTTGGTAAAAAAAAAAAATTATGGGCTCGTGCTTGAGAAATAAGTACAGGCACCTATAAAAGAAAGGCCGTGGTTATCGGCTTCGAAATTATCGGGACCTTCAAAACTGCCTACACGGTCCAAGTCACACGATAAGCAGTTGTCCCGGAGGTCGCTGAAGTGGAAAGTATTACACATGTGCTCGAGAACCATCGCGGCCTCCGTTTCTGAACACGCAATTTTGTGATGTTCTGTATTATATGACTAGTAATAATCCTTAATAAGCTGCAGGTACAGTCCAAGAACTCCTATACTTAGCAGCACGATCGTCTAAAACTGATCTCGCCAGCAGATCTTGCCTCCATACGCGTCTCTTACTGGCTTTTTTCGGTTCCTGCTCGGCGCAGAAGGCAGTGCCGCTGGAAGTGACCAAGGTTGGCGGCTGGTTCGTCATCCTGGGGGCCGGCCTGCTGATAGCCGTGGCCGTGGCCGTGGCAGAGGTGTGGTGCAAGTCTCCCGCCAAGCCCAAAAAGGAGAAGAAGCCCAAGGAGCCCAAGGAGCCCAAGCCCAAGAAGGAGAAGAAGAAGAAAGAGAAGATCAAGGAGAAGGACGGCGAACAGATCAAGGTAATTGCTGCATCTTCCGGTAGTAAGCTTTACTCCGCCCCCTTGGACGGAACCATGGAGTGGCGCACGCAGCACGCAACGCAGGCCAGTGATGAACCTGCGGTTTAACTTGAAGGGCCATATCGCAGGCTTCCCTGCATGCTTGCACAACAGTGTTGCTGGTACAGTCAGGCGCCGACTCGCCACGATATGTAATTTCTGTAAGCGCAGTCATGAATTCAGCTAGAACTGCGGAGCACGCTCTATTTACTATAAGTCGCAACTGTACCAATTTCTAGGCTGTATTTGTAGAATAAGAATATCCAATGCGGCGCTTTAAGGTATTTATGCCGAAATTTTGCAAACATTAGACACGCAGTTGTACATCCGCTGCTTCTTACGCCATTTATTGAGCAACAAATTTAATTAGCAATGCCCAATCTGAAGTGTCACTAAGTTTTCAGTTCATAGTCGTCATTAATTGCTGCGACCTCCACAAAGGCTTACAGTGCAAAGTCCGCTATGAAAGGTGCTAAATAATCAGAGGCGAAAAAGTTACGGTCATCAAAGCAACATGTATCGTGGAACGCGTGTTCATTTTTCAGTGTGCTTTATCGCTCACCTCTGTTCCCGACGTCTCTAAACATTCGGACAATTAAGCTGCGTAATATGTCGCAAGTCTGTAGCCATTTTGGGCAGCCAGCTATCTGCGTTAAGCAGCCGCTCTCCCGTCAGTCTGATGGCGAACTGTCTCCGTGTGTTCTTCGCAGGAGGAGGGCGTGGAGGCGCAGCTCCTGCAACCGGGCACCAACCCGAGCGCCTACGCGGGAGGCTACGTGGGCGGAGCCGACCTCACCATCGAGGAAGTGGGCGAAGAAGAAGAGGAAGACGAAGTGGTCAAGGTCGGCGGCGTTTCTGTCACTTCCTTACAGCCTCCGGTTGACAGCTGTCCGCTAAAGCTACTATCGTGAGCCGCCAGTGTTTAAGACCTGCTTAACTCGCTTGCGACCGCCCGAAAGCGTCGTCACGCGAAGCCGCACCTCCTACTTGAGACCCATAGAAAGATGTCCCCGCACGTTCTTTCCTACAGACTAGCGCGAGGGTTCGTAGGCCATGAAAGCGATCGAATCGCATGCATTGAAAGTGGCCTGAAAGCTTTTGTCAAGGCAGCAGTAGTCTAATGCCAGTAACTTCAAAGTAAAAGCATTTTTTGTTTTCGAAACTACAAGGCAGTGCGTATAAAAAAATATTTGGAGCGGTAGCCGTGTGGCTTGTGGAATGTGTAGCAATGGGTGATGATTTTAAGATAGAGGTGGAATTAGGCTCACAATAATTATGTTGGCTGTTGCTTCGCATGTGCACCATAGGTAGAGAACAATTGCACTGCCTACCATCGAATCAGAAAAACTGCGCCGTTCAAAAGCTTCATAAGCATCTTAGCAAGCGCCTATCAGTTCGTGATTATCCGGGGAACGAAACCCAGGCGACGCTGTTCAGTGACGGGCAACACATAGCTCTAAGGAGCCCAACGCGTGGATGAAATCGGTGTGCATTGTTCGTTGCTTCCGAAGATTTCGTCACTCAAAACTGCTTCACCGGTTATGTATCGGCCTCTCCCACTGATGGCGACCGTTCCCAACGCGCTTTCCCACGCGGCCGCAGGTTCCCATCGCCGACGTGGAGAACCTGACCGACTCGGCGGACGACAGCCGGGACATCACGCGCGACGTGACGGCTGACCGGATCGTTCCGCTGGCCGTCAACCCTCTGGAGAACCACCCTGAGATCAAGTCCATCGACCACAGCCCCGTCGAGTCGCCCAAGGGCGGCGGCGGAGGCGGGGGGTACGAGAGCTCTGAAGTCTGAGCGCCCCCCGTCGGCCTCGCGTCCCCCCGAGCAAGCCGCTGGGCAGGCCTGTGCCACAGAGTGGAGAGCGAACAACCTTTTTATATACCCGTGCTGCCGAAACGTCACCAGGGAGCTGAAGTCTGGGGTTAATGCTCGTTCGTCGGTGGCAACTCGATAAGTGGGAATGCCCTGAGTTGCACGGCGCCCAAGCGAACGGGGCTGGCCGATTTGTTCTTTTCATTAACGTCTTGGGCATCTAAGTATTATACACTCTCTCCTGTAAAAAAAAAAATTCATTGCTATGGTAGCGCAGATGTTAATCACTAGCCATTACTTCGTTCGAAGGGATTCGTCAATTCAACCACTGTTTAGGCAGCCCGTTGGCTGATCACGAATTTATTTTCCAACTTAAAAAATAGTTTTCAACGTGACTGAATGCGTAGGCAGGGTTATTTACGGCTTCGTTTCTACTCGAAAGCTCAAAAACAAAACGAGAGAAAAAGGTACATAAGCCATGCAGATTATTAAAAAAAAAAGCAAGGAAAGGTGAAGGTGGGTGTTCCTGATTATGCGATTATTACACTTTTGCCGCATCCCATTTCCCCCCGGTGAGGCTTTGGCAGCCCGTAAGAAACCCTAACTCCGTTTCCGTGTTTTGGAGGTTGAGGTGGTGAAGTCATGCGAGTCGGACCGCCGACGCGATTTTGTGATCCGCTGAGTAGTCTCGGTCCAAGTGGCCGCGGTACTCGAAGGCGCTAAGTTTTACATTACGAAAAAAAAAATTCTTCCCTCATCTCAGTGGGCCGCAGATGTTGAACAAATCAGCCCCTTATTTACGTTCCTATACGCTTGACCAGCTCTAATTTTAAGACTCTAAAATGATCAGATGCGAACGAACGTTTCGAACAAGGTAGAAAAAACCGGGTTCATAACATGCAACGATGCGATAACTAAGAAAGGAAAACTTTGGCGTGTTATTGGGAAACAACAAAAGAGACAAACTTTGTCGGTAACGAGGCGGGGGTTTAGGTGTAGCAATTGCCGAGTGAGTGAAATGTGTAGAGCTAACCAAGGCAGCGGCAGCGACGGCAGCCCGCCGTTTATGGAGCAACGCACACTGCCACTTCCGTAGGATGGTTCCGAACCAAAGCGTGTCCATATCCGAGTGACCCGTGCCACGCACTACCCTCCCCACGTACAAAGAACTCACGCGCCTCTCCAACTCTTAGCACGCGTCTGTCGGCGTAACACAAAAATCCTGCACCACGCTCGCAAAACCGGTCTCTCTCCACACGTCCAGGGGTTCAATGTTTCTGGCTAAGCCGGCCTCGAAAATCTGTCACGTAAAACGAGGCCATTTTGTAGTTATAAAATGTCACCGCAGTATTATTGCTATCCCCTTTTATTGTGTTCTATACAATTCGTCACTAAGGCCTTTTGTCGCTAACACTCTGAACTGCCGGCAAACAATATGTGAACAAGGACTGCGGCAATGTATCAATCCTAATGACGACGTCTCAATGGGAACACTCGTATTCTTTAATGCCACGCGGGCACCACCGGCATGGTTTTTTGGAGGCAACGATGTCGAACGGAAGGAAGCTGTAGTGTATTGATGACGTCAGCCCCAGCCTACCTAGGCCATACTAAGGGTGGACGCTGTAGCCGTTACGAGTGCTGTTCCGTGTCTTAACCAAAAACTCTGAATTACACCGAAAATTCGCTATTTCATGGCCTTTTCTCCCTTCGGCAGCTTGCAAACACCGTCAATGTGGAAAACGTGAAACAATTTCAGTTCATAATATTCCCCTAAACAGCGTGAAAATTTCCTTTTCGCTAAATTGTATCCCTCAAATTCTCTGAAAAAGTAAAAATTAGTTGAGTGGAACTTCACTGACCATGACAGAAACGAGACCCGTCGTGGAATCATCCCCGCTGCCCTTGTTCAGTTCGTGTTGGTGTTCATTTTGTTGGCTCTTCTTCACTGCACCCTTAATTTGTTCCAGAAACGCATCCGAGCTCAAACCGCAAGCTGGTAGCACTGAAGCGCTTTCATAGCAAAAATCTAAAGGTTGTATATGATTAAAGAAAGCGTTACTGGGCAGATTTGACTTCTACGCCTGTTCACGACCGAAAGTGATAATTACCGCTTTTGGGAGCTAATGGTTGAGGTTAACAGAATTCCGGCCAATGTTGCTGGTCGTTAATTGGCTGCCAAAATGATTCATTTTATTGGCCACCGGGCGTTTCCGGTCAATTCGAGTAAACTGTATTTGTGGTGTTAAGAAATAATGCGGGCGCTGCATTAAAAAGCGTATATAAAAATTAGTACACGCTATCAAAGGGACGCATGCTTAGCCGAGGAAGGAGAAACGTCAGTTGGCAGCTACCTAGAAGAAAGCGTACGACGCTTTATAGTCTGTGTACATCTCTCGGTAGACGCCCGGAGCTAGTCTGGTACGGCCGTGGTTTAACTTTGGGAAGTTTTTCTATGCTGCTGCCCGCGTAGGACTACAGCAATTTTCTAGGCTTCAAAGTGAACAATGATTAGGCCAGAACACAGCGTGTCTGTGCAACTGAACGCGTTATACAACTAGTCTTGACAGCGTCGAAGTCGCAAAAGGAAAAGTTTTATGGCGACAGCGGAGTCGGGTTTCTAAGAAGTGTAACTATTTTGAAAAGCCTTAATCCCAACGACCTAGCAGAGCATAAAGTACGTGATGGTGCTTTTCGCGAATAACTTTGATAACTTCATCACCACCTGCGAATTCCTGCGCCATGCAAACACCACAACCGCCGCTCACAGGTCATGGTACTACCTGCAAAAGAAAAAGACTCGGCATTTAATGTGAAGTCACGTGACGATGACCGTGCTTTCTACACCCATAATTCTCACTCTGGTGTCCTCCCTGAGTTTTGGGCACAACTTTCAGATCGCGCCAACTCACCTCCGGCAGGGAGGCTGTGTGTTTTGCAAAAGGAACAAACATGCTAATTACTAAGCTTCAATCTTAATGGTTACAAATTGCTGCGACCTCTGGGGGCAGGAAAATGAACTACCTAAAAGTGATAAAACAACGGTGGTAAATGCAGGCAGTTTGCCTGAAGGCCGCTCTATGGGGCCGATCGGTAGCGCTTACGTCAGCTAGCTCCCACAGTCCAGCCATGCTCTGTGGCCGGATTTCAAAAAGGAGTTTTTCAACTTGGTATGAGACAGAGCTCCGGCTCTGGGCGATTGTGTCGTCATCGCACGCTGTTTGCTCAAACGGCCGCACGGGGCGCTGCTTTCAGCGCATCGCAGCTCTTGGTGCGCGTTCCAGTGCAGTGAAACGGTCCGTCATATTCTAGGGGTAGGTTCCTCATCGTAGTGTGAGTGCTGATCATGTACCATCGTGCCACCCCTACGTTACTCGACACTACGTTAACGCCCTTGCGAAAGGGCCACTACGTTACCGCTCTTGTAGGAATGGAGAAGAGTTTTCTGTGCATCGAAAAATATTTCAGCCTCAGTACAGCTTTTAATCCCACCAAGCAGCGTCCATAAGTTTTTCATGTTTTATTTGAGTGGTGAGTCGCCATGAAATCAATATCTCCTTTTCTGCGGCACTTTGGATTTTGTGCTTTGAAAGGTCTTGTAGACTTTTCGGCTCCTTCAGACATGAAATTGTAGATTGTATTAAAGACAATCCAGTTGTCTTGACATCGGCCTCAGGACTCTAATTTTCAAAACGGGTATTTTAGCGTGGCGGAAAGTGTACATTCCTTTTCTTCTTTGGTTTAAAGCCATCCTTCGAGTAATACTTTAACAATACTTAAACAGCGCAGAAAATGCGTCGCACCCTGTACATACTTTAAGACTGCGGAAGATAGTTGAATGTGTGCTTTTTGCACGATGCTTTAGAGAGTATTGAACAAGCACGGCTTCTGTTATTAGCAGCCCATTGCAACAGTTTCTGCACAAATCCGATCAGATTTTTGGTCTAGCAAGCAGCGCACATTTTACGTGTTGACAAGTTGTACCGTGAATGCCATTGGCGCAGCTAGCGATTAATTTCGTAACTTGAGAATGCATACAGCCAAAGTAAAATTGGGTCGAAACAGCCAGAACAAAACGTTACTGCATGTGCCAAATTTTAGGCTAGTGTCGGATATCAGTAGTTTCTGTTCAACGCCTTGTTAAAAAAAATTCGTGTGTGAATAATGTTGCGATCTGATATTATATTGCGCCGGCCGGCTTATCTTTCACTGGAGTAGGAGCACATGGAGGCTTTTTCTTTGTCTCGTTTATACTTTAATCGTTCATCTCGAGAAATTAGGCGAAGTTCCAGCATAGTTTCTCGAGACTGTAATGGCTATTCTCTACGTTGAGCATGTGGTTTGTTTGTTTAGTATATGTTGCTGCAAAGTACTCGCTGTGTGCGTGTGTGTGTTTAGCGTGGATGCAAAACAAAAAAAAAGTTCCACTGTTTGCGCCAACATTGCTTGTCATCCCCACACCATACATTGTCCTGACTCCCGTATCTGCCACGCCGGAACAAACATTCTATTCACTGCTTGAGTTGGGGCAACAGGCTGCAGACTAAGAAGATAAACTCGGCGCACAAAAAGCATTTATTCGTTGCACTACTAGTTGGCAGGAGTTCAGTGGTAAAAGAGAGGAACAAAGTTTGGAAAGCGCGTCTTTGGTGTTCACCCCCCCCCCCCCTCCCCGGCTCCGTTAAACTAAATGAGCCTGTGCTTGCATTCAGACGGCACCAGTGCTCCTTTATTAAGCCATGCTCATCGGAAGGTCGACTTTTTCTGTTTTCTACTTCTTTCGCATTATGGCTTCGCTCATGGGCATGTACTTATTCCCTTTGACGTGTCGCCGTATTTTACGAGCTCTCAATTTACCCTACCCTACACTGTACAGCGCACTTTCCACTATAATCAGACTGACCACGCGTCTAGTAATTCTTATAACTTGATGAGCCGCTCATTTCTGCTTGTATGTTGGTGTCGGCTGTGACTCAGTATTAAATGCATAAAAAACAGACGGATGCGAATTACGGAGTAGGTTGATCAGCAAAATTTTGTTGACGAGCAGCTGGGGCGTCGACGAGTAGAATGTTTGTTCAGCGCGCTTCTCATCACTTTGGAATATTGTTACCCAACAGCGAAGCGAAAAGCCAGCCAGCCTCAACAGCCTTCCGGCTTGATCGGCTGACACACTATAGAATCTCATAGGAAAAAAAAAACATTTCTTGACGTGAACGTGTGTTTCTACGTGTAACCCTGTAACGCAGCAGCCACCAAAAGTCCTTTCGGTGTTCAACCAAAATGCTTTCAGGCATTCTCGTCCCAGGTTATATCTATACTCGGTAGGTATGTGGTTGCTTCTGGGCTGCTCAAGTGAGTGCTTAGGCTGTTGATTAAAAACAGAGAAGATGGCTTGCTTGTTAGAGAGCATTTAGAGAGTTTTCGAGAGGCAAATTGTGCTGAATTTTTAAAGGTGGGTCAGTGCGTCCCGTGCGCAGCGAGACTGACTCGCGAAGAAGACGCAAACGCGATCCTGTGTAACCCGTTTGAACGGCGTCGTTGACCAGCGTAGGTTCAGGAAGAGTGTGTCTTGGATTTTTTTTTCTTTTTTCGTGGCCACAGTTATCCGGTTCCTTTCTCGTGGTGTACAACCGCGCTGATTTTCTCCATATATATACACACGTATACATATATTATACATATATCTTACAATGAAAACCGTGCATACCGTGTGTGTATCACTACTCTGGTGTATACCTGTATATCGCGTACGTGAGGGTGTGCCATACTGGGATGCTTCGACACTTTTGTAACTGTTCATGTTTCTCTCTGTACATTTATAAATGGCATCGGTTTTACAAAAATAAAGTGTCCAAAAGAGGCCCGGGTGAGTGCTGTGCGTCTTTTGAGCAGCAGGCGCCACTGTTCCCACTTCCAGCGCAAGAAAGTCTGCTAGGTCCACGGCAAGAAAACTTCCTCAGGTCACCTTCTCCTCCTCAAGAGAACAGAGGGAATCGCCTCCAAGAATAAAGGGGCAATGCAGCTATCGAATTACCTGACCAACACAGCCCAAGAAGCTTTAGACTTGAAAAAAAATTTTTTCGCGACATTCGGTGTCCTGTGCGACTGTGTACAGCATAAAGACAGGTGCACAGCAACAGGGCTCGATTGACCTTGCCAAAGGTGTACCTGGGCACATGTGCGGACAGATGGACAAAAGTGAGCGAACGCCAAGACCGGACACGGGAAAGTCGAAACATAGCCATATATTACATTGCATGGTTTCGTGCAGCTGGTTTTTAATTATTACTGTTATCCTCCTTGTTATTACCTAAGTGTACTGAGCATGTTCCTTCTTTCCTCTACTATCATTCATTCTTACTGCACGTTTGCGAGCCAGCCAATGGCGTCTTGCTGCGTTGCAATAAATAATCGAGAGTGTCCCTCTGCGGGTTCCTTTCATTGCTACTGAGGTGACAACAAAAGCACTGCAACAAACCCGAAGGTATCGTTTCGGCGAAAGCTGCTGCCAAGCCACTGGCAAAGCGAAACCAAGAAGGAAACGTCGGGCCACGTTTTGTTGCTGGCGTCTGCGGCATTAAGGAGCGTACGTGCTCTTACCTCTCGCTGCACGCTTTGCACCGACACACCTCCAGCGACGTTACAGTACACTACAGTAGGTACCGTAGCACTGATTTCGTAGTTATAACTTCTAACGTTTCCCCTGAAGGCCAGTGTCCTGTAATAAGTCCCAAAGAAGACTATACGTTATAGCAATGCATTACGAGCATGCCGAGTGCTAATCCGGCGTGTTCATTGTCATCATTGGTCTTCATAGACCCAATGCGTCATCCTGCGAGAAAAGTCCTCTCCGATGGTTGCTGTGTCTATTTGTGAGTGTCTGTGTGTCTACTTCCATGCGTACGATTCTACAGCAAAGCTCTTGCTACGGTGGCTACCAGAGTCGGCACATTAATTGGTTTAGCAAAATCGATCGGCGTTCTGGAAGATAAAACTGGCATTAGCTGAGCAGAAGCTGTAACTCTTGCTTAGCTGGTTTCCATGGAGGCGTGTGGTTTTAATGAAACGAATTAAGTAAGAGACAGGTTTAGCTGCTCAACTAGAGCACCTGCGTATAGCGGGCTTCCAGGAGGCTGTGTTGTTTTAATGAGACAGATTACGCCGATTGGTGAACACTCTCTCGCTGAGGACGCCTCGCGACAATAACATCTTTCCGGACGTTGATAAACTTGGCTTTCAATGCAAAGGCTGACGGGGGTGCAGTTATGCCACATCTCTGCACGTGCCAGAAACTGTGCCGTGAAGACGAAGGCAAGGATGTGAGCACAGCCATTTCGTGTTCCACAGCCGGGGAGACGATGCCGCCTGTTTACGGTTTGACACGCGGCGCAGAGGCGGGCAGGACGCGTGTGACGGGGACCAGTGTCACTCGATCCGAAGAGCCAGTCCTTACGCAACAGGTGAGCAGGGCATGGCCTGGGGAACGATGTGTTCTGGCAAGGCCACGTCTGCGCAATTTCAAACCGAAATGAAACAAAGGCGCCTGTGCAGCTGCCTTAGCCAAAGCGATATGTCATCAATCCAGTTTTTCATAACGTTAATCGCGGCGGCTGCGTTTTTATGGAGGAAAAACGCTAAGGCGCCCGTGTGCTGTGCGATGTCAGTGCACGTTAAAGATCCCCAGGTGGTCGAAATTATTCCGGAGCCCTCCACTACGGCACCTCATCCTTCGTTTCTGCTTTCACTCCCTCCTTTATCCCTTCCCTTATGGCGCGGTTCAGGTGTCCAACGATATATGAGACAGATACTGCGCCATTTCCTTTCCCCCAAAACCAATTATTATTATTATTCATAACGTTAATCGGAACAAAAAGGGCACACACATCCTTTCAAATGCTGGCTCCCGTGTCAGCTCTCAGGCATCCGTTGTCAATATGCTCTAATCTCCGCCGCTTAAGGCCAGTTTGCAAACAGCGAAGTTGTCTCTAGCATAACCTAAATCATAATATTCGTGTTCGTTACCCTTTACCATTATGACTTTCATCCACAACCACTCCGCGTGGTAGGTTGTCAGCTAGGAAAGCATAATCTGTCCACTCTGCGTCTGCACGGTAATCATTCATGCGGCTCAGTTGGAAAGAATCATGCGTAAAGGTCAACAAGAAGCAGCTCGGGAACTTTTAATTGGCTGATGATATTGCAGTGCTGAGCAACCAAACATACGAGTTGCAAAAAATGACTGAGTACCTAAGCAGACAACGTACAACACTAGGCTTGGTCGCCAATACGAGAAAAACTGACCGCATTTTCAGCAGTCTGGCGAGAGGATTCAACAGTAGGGGGTTATATGTGTAGTGGATATGTACAGTGACGAAATCTAAGCGGCGTCAGATAAACAACACATGATTCTGAGGTCGTAGTGAACTGACGCACGATCTTGTGGAATTCAGGAGGCGTCCCGTTCCTTTTTGTGTCAGCAACTGCAGCACCGCATTTATGCCCCGCCCACAGACTGCGGCTCCTAGTCGTCCACTTATCCCGAAAACCAGTGCTATTAGGCCGCGGAGCATGTTAACTCTTGATGCCGACTAGAACACCCGTCTACTCCTCTTAGTCTTACGGCAAACGTGATCACAAGGAAGAGACCAATAAGAGAAGGCAGACTTAGAGTCCACTTCAGGAGCTTACTAACATCACCAGAAGGAAGCAGACATGAATAGATGAATTAAGGGGCTCGTGAAGGTATGTTTACAAAGACGCCTTTACAAGATATCTTTGCAAATATTTGTTTGCTAGTGGCTGTCTTTTCTTTTTGTTCTATTTACCTCGGATTGGTATCTAGGAAAATTCCACAAGGTGGAGAAGATTTGTAATAAACGAGTAATTACTCATTAGTACCCACCCAAGCCAAACCTTACGGCTACAAAGAAAAGCTAAGGAAAGCTGCTCAAAGCTAAAACTGACACTGTTCCCACTTCGAGTTATTGATAATTCCTTCTCGCCCTATTGTAAGCTTGCCGTCCCGGTTAGCTGAGTTGGTGGAGCGACTGCTCCGGTGAAGCGGTGGTCCCGGGTTCGAACCCGTACCAGGACGAATTTTTTTTTAACTATGAAGTTTCTGAGAGCGCTATATAGCTTTCCTTTATAGCCGTATGGCTGCGCTTGGGTGGATGCCAACAAGTAATTACTTCCTAATTATCTCGGATCTCAAATATTACCTTAATTTCATCTCGTTAACAAAAAACAGTAATAAAATGAATCAAGGTCCCCTTATGTTTTCTATGGCGTCAGATTGTTGGTTTCTTCGTTAACGTAACCAGAATGGAAGTATGCAACGATATGTGTAGCCAGTTCTCAACCATGTGGCCGATATCTGATGCTAAGGAAAAGGCTAAAAGTAAGAATAAAACAGCGCAGTGAAGCGAGGAATAAAAGAAATTTGACATTAGAAAAATATAGTAGTAGTAGTAGTAGTAAGTGATTATTTATTTAAAAATAACGAAAAGGAAGGTAAAAGATGTTTGCTCACCCCGGCATCTGCCATCACTAATCGGCGGCACCTGAGCTGGGGTAGCGGAAATAAAGGATAGCAGGCAGTTTGAAGAAGTGAAACGAAAGAAGAAAAATAAAGATAGCAACCTGAATTTGAGAACCACGCAACGCGAGATGACGGCATCCAAACATAAATTACTGCGGGAAAACGAGCCTGGGCAGATCACGCAATACGCACAGCAGGCAAAAGGTGCTCTCCAAGAGTGCCAGGGTAGATACAAGAAGGAAAAATGTGCACGAGGGCAGATGAAACACAGAGCATGACATTAGGAATGTTCGCGCAAGTAGAGTGGCCGGTAGCTCGTACAAAGCAGGTGTGATACCGGCGATGGCTCGACGGAGCATTAGTATTCAAAAAAAATTCAGACAACTGATGGTACGGTGATTCTGCTGGAATCGTGGAGCACCTGGTAATATGCATGCGTCAGGACTTTGTTGATGGAGCACACGAAGCATACCGGCCTTGGTTAAGTGTCGCTCAACGAAGGCATCGCTAGCGCCGTCGTGATAGCGCGGCCTTCAGTTTTAGTAAGGCGCATGCCTGAAAAAAGCTCGAATATCACCGCGATTAAAGTCTTACTCCAGTCAAAACTGACCATTCAGGGCGCTGAACTGCTTCAGTTTGCACACCTTCAGCGAGCACGTGCAACTTGATACAGTACGGGCCCCCCCCCCCCTTTTTTTAAATTTTAATGCGTTGAGTAGACGTAACGCAGTGCGTTACGGCTGAATACTGAATGCATTGGTGCGTTGACTTGAAAGCTATTCGGTCGAAAACATTAACTAATGAGAGAGCTAGAATCTGTAACAACTTCTGTTAGCCACAGCTTCCGTTTTGACAGCAGTGCACTGTACCTACCGTCGCAGGGTCCATGTGACGAGCATGAGCTCTTTTTAAGGTCAGAGACAGTTGATTTGATCTTACAGCGAAAGCTGGCGTACGGAACCCTTCACGGCGGATTCACTGGAGATTCAGAGCGTAGGCACTCAACGTCTGGTCACGTGACCGGCATGCGAACATCACGTAACCAGCGCCGCGCAAGCGATCATGCGCCCGCTGCGATCGTTGTGATTATGCAAGCTGTCAGAAAATACCAAGGTCTTAGCTGTTATGAAAAGGCGCACAGCAGAACAGTGACACCTTTTAATGAGCGAAACGCGTTAAGTATCAGAGCGTAAACACTTGCAATGTCTCCTCTTCTCCGTCAGGTCTGCCATGCTCACCGCCAGCATTCATGACCACGCAGAGGCGAGTCAAATTTCGCGGTCATCCGGATACATCAGAGTTTCGGCAAGCCCTGAAGCTGCCAACTTGCGGTGGCTTCCTCTCCGGCGTTCCAAATTGCCTTGGAAAGCCATTGCTTTCGTCTCCCGCTGCGGCCCACTTAGGGAGGAGGAGGGCTGACCGTCGGTGAAAGCATGAAGCGGTTCAGCGTGAAGGTGAAGCCCAGACAGGAGGCGTTCTTCTCGCTCAGAAATCCGATCCTATTCAGCATGGCTACAAGCAACGATGTCGAGATGAAGGATGCCGACGGCGCCGTCACGGCAACCGCGAATGGCTCCAGTCAAGACGTCGAGATGGAAGACGTGTCGGCGCAGCCGGTCGCCATCGACCCGGCGCAGCCGTTGGTGGTGTGGCCCAAGTGTCGCCTGTGCGCCCTCCTTGCGGCATCCGCCAACACCGCCAACAACCGCAGCGTGGCCTTCGGAAACCTTCCTACAAACGTCGCGAATGGCTCGACGGGTGACGCTGTCGTCCCTAATATTAGCGGTCACAGCATCGGTGGGATCGCCGGCAGACCGCACTGTAAAGTTAAAATTCGACGGTCTCGGATATAGAGAAGAGCGCAAGGCCTTCTCGGCACCTTACTAGTCTCTGTACAGGAGAGAAAACACATCCTCGGTAAAAGAACTGATTTACAGATTCCTCAGTGGTATGCATACCCTGCGAGCACGTCTGGACGCATGACGCACCATACATATGGTCCTGACGTCATGCTCGTTGCCTGCTTTTCCGCGGCAGCACGTCCCCTCTACCTTTAAATACTCAGAATGATCGCATATCGTTCAAATTAACAACGGCAAGCATGTGCTTGTAGCCTGCGTGTACAGTTAGCCCCACGTCACCACCAACCCGCACACTCAATAAAGTTTCAGTTCACTGCCAGCGAAACTGGTGCTTCTTTTTTTCTTGAATTCGTTTCGGGCTACAAAGCGCGTACGGGGATGCATCAATGTGCCGCTCAAGTGATTTAGTGCGAGACATTTATGAAGGCCCTCAGCCCTGCTTCTTGCCTACCTCGGCATTGAAGTCTCCACTCAGTACAGTGTACAGTGTTTTTACTTTGCTCATTGCCGATTCCACCTCTTCATTGAGCCTTTCAGTGATCTCGTCATCATGGCTGGATTAAGGCGCGTGGGCATGTACCAGCTTTAGTTCCTACCTATTATTTAGCTTATTTATGATTGCCAAGCTCTCGTTAATACTGTACAATTCCTCTATGTGGCAGCTATATACCGGTTGTAGAGGAATTCCACATCTAGTTCTCATTGCCCGCTAACGGCATAATCAAAGCAGCATAAAATTGGCAAATTCAAAGGACATCACATGTCCATCTTCATCACCCAACCACCCTCAAGGAAAAGGAAGTGGCCCGTGCAGACTCTTTTCCCCAGTTACTCCTTAAGAAGGGACTGAGTAAACACTCCCTACTAAATAGCGTGAGGTTAATACAAACCAGTGTATTAGCCAACTCATTTCGGTCATGGTATGCACGCTAATACTCAAGTCGCCTGAAAATAGAAACACATGCCCTTCATTTCAGCCAAAAAAATCAGCTAATCTACAGTACCTGCATCCTGTCCGGTAATGTCCCGGAATAAAAGCCGCCTGATAACAGGGCGCGAGGTCGGATGTGATTCGGAGAAGTGCGTGAAACTACAGGAAGCGTTCGGCCCAGGCATTCAAATCAAATCCGCATTTCATAAAGAAAGGCCGCGCCAAAATAGCGGCGACATAAATTGGAAAAAGTAAAAACATCTACACAGTGCACTACAGTCAGAATGTGCAACCCTGAAGCTATCATTTTGAGAATAAGTCCACTGCAGGTCAAAGGCCTCTCCCAAATCTCTCCTATCAGCTCTGTCCTGTGCAGAGGTAAAAAAAAATGAACATGTACAAATCAAACAAACATTCAACATTTTACAGAACAAAGCAAAGAGGAGGAGGCTCACACATTGCATGAAACGTGATGGCGGCGGAGCAACAAACATGACATAAAACCAGGCTTCGCTTGCGCACAGAAAACAAATAGGTGAAATACACAACACTTTTCAATTGTATTAATACTGTTAGTATTAATAATCTGACTCTCTGCCTCCTCCCGCTTCATTTCCATTCGGAAATTCGTAGAAGAAAGTTCGCAGAATTTCCTATTGCTCTCTGCCCAGCCACGTACAGAGACTGGGTCCTCCTCCCAGTAACCGACGACAGCAAGGCCACCGCTCTACTCTGGGCAAAACTCGAGGAATTGGTGCCCTAGCACCAAGCTTTACGGCAGTCGCCGACGGCCTATTCAGCATCCGCCTCGGCCACTATGCCAACTGTGGGGCGACAGGCTCGCACAGATGCCTCAAGCAATGTGCACGTGAGGGCTTATAAAAAACGACGTGTTTCAATAAATCAATGCCATGGAATCCACTCTGTTACCTTAAGGGACCAACTATTACCTTGCGTTCGCATAGCATGTTCTTCCCACGCTCATTCTTCTTGATTTGGATTAGAATATCATTAACTCGTGTTTGTGCCCAGACCCATTCTGCTCCTTTCCTGTCTCTAAACGTTACACCTAGCATTTTCCTTTCCATAGCTCGCTGCTCTGTTCCCAAATGAGGTTCAGATTTTTTTGTTATCCTCCGAGTTTCTCCCCTATGCGTGAGTTCTGGGAAGATGCAAGCATGCTTTCGTCTTGGGGGATGCGTAAAAATGCGCGAAATGGAAGAAGGCAAGAAGCGACAATTCTGTGACCCTTTGTTTCGATTCTTCTCCACCCTTTGTAGCTTATTCCGAGCTGTAAAAAGAGAATAAAACGAATGCAACATGGTTAGATATCCTGTCGCGTCCTTAAGGAAAGATTAGAAATCTGACTAAGAACAGTGCTGCAAGCGATGGAAAAGAAAAGGGTAAGAGTAACATTGGGAGGTAAAGAGAGGTTAGTATGGATTAAAGAGGAATCGAGGGTGGAGCATAATCGAGTTGAAATTAAAAAGGACATATAGACATGGGCAAGGCATGTAATGCGATGAAATTGCTCATCATCATCATCATCATCATCATCATCAGCCTGACTACACCCACTGCAGGGCAAACGCCTCTTCCATGCGTCTCCAATTATCCCTGTCCTTTGCCAGCTGCATCCATCCTATCCCTGAAAACTTCCTAATCTCATCCGCCCACCTAACCTTCTGACGGCCCCTGCTACGCTTGCATTCTCTTAGAATTCACTCCGCTACCCGCGGAGTGGTAGCGGAGTGGATGCTGATCTTGCCTTGGTATCGGCTCTTTATTGGTGCGTCCAAGTAGATAGAAGAGGAGGAAACCGCAATCAGAGGTCTACAAACGGGTCATGGGGTGGCGAAAACATAATAATCGCACTTGCTTGAAATATCATGATTACATATCACTAACGCGGCATCCTGAATATTGGATGTGCTGCCACAAGCCTGCGCCTACTGCTTCTAGCACGCTGACCATGTCGCGAGGAGCGAGAAAAAATGCCTCAGCGACGAGAAAATTGGAACTTGCACGTGAAGAGCTTCCTGGCGTCTTCTAGGCTGCTAAAGCTTTGCGCGTAGCACGCTTCGTGCAACAAATTCCTGCTTTTCTCTGTCAGGATGCTCATCTCGCCACTACGGAGCAACAATGTAAGACGCCCCTTGTCAAGGTACATTTTTAAGGGAGCAATTTCTCAGTGAATGCGGATGGTGTACTTCAGAAACAAAAAACTGCATAGCTATCATCAGCCGGTGGCAAGGTTCTCCTGGGCAGCAAAACTGAGTTCGGGGCTCGCTACAACTAGGATCAAAGAGAAAGAGAAGTTCCGACAAGACACTGCTGCAGTTCCACGTACTCGTGCCAGGAACATCACGATATATTGTGCACTCTATCGTAAAAGTATGTACACTCCGAAGTAGTAAAATAGATTTGCAGAGGTGACCAACGAACGGCTGGGCGGAGAAAGAAAAAATTCTTTGCAGGCGACCACTTTCTACTGAGCTTCCTGCAAGACTGAGGTTTGAGGAAGGCGTGCCATTCTCGATATTGGCGCTTTCGTGAACCGCAACGCAGCGATTGGAGATTACTCAGCACCAGTGATTGATCAGTTGTGCCAATTTTTTTTTTACTCGCGACTGTACCTTCTGTGAGGGTCTGTGGTTAGCACGCGTTTGTTGAAGAGGCGGAAAAGGAGCATGTTCTACTTTCGCGCACCGTAAAGTCAGCAAATTCGTAAGGTTGCTGGTTACTGATGTGATTCCAATCGCTAGGCATAGGCTGTGGTGAGTTTCGGCGCAAAGAATAAAGCGAAACCTGAAAAAAATAACAAAGAAGACACTAAAGAAGAGCAAGGAACGCGCAGTTCGGCATTTTGACGTCGAAATAATGGAGAGAACATAGCCGTGTGTATAAACTTAGCGCGTCGACGAGAAGCAAGGACCTTAACGCTAGAGCGGAGATTGCAAAACAATTCTTTCTCGAGCCTTCTTCTCCTCTGGAAATAAAAACCAGAGACAAAACCTGAACAAACGCTCCTCATATACTTGTTCAATACAAGAATGACAGATTGAAAGCGTCAGAAGTGCGCTAGTGGTCTAAAATGTCGCGGTTGGGCTATTTGGTTGTGATTCTTGTTGAATTCGTCCCATCACCCTTCTTCGCTGCGGCGCCTTTTAACCAGTCTCAAAGGCTAGTAGTTACTAAAGGACTCCTTCAAGCTGGAGTATAATTATAACCATGCGCTTAAAACCCACCTGAGCACTAATATTCTCCACCCATGTGGCAGATTTCTTCACCTGTTAAATATGAGGCCTGCTCGTTTGGCTGGACTCATATAGATGTTAACTGTAAATAGTTTCTTCTCTAATACCTCGTATTCGACAAGATTATCTCGGTTTTCGCCGAAACGAGCGATATGAGCTGCTCCTCGGGGATTCTCACACCTCTCCAAGGGTGCCTCACAGAGACTCACAGATCCAACTGGGTGCCGAATGAATCCGGTGCCTCCGACCGGCGACGTTGGAAATAGTTATATTCTTGAGAACAATAACAAAAAACAAATAGTAAGCAGCAGCGGCATAGCTGCCCGCCGTTACAAAGGGTACAGTCATAATCGCAATCATCATCACCTTTTAACTTTTCGATCTTCTACGCGCAGTACGTCCCGCAACCCACCGGTTAAAAGGCGCCATCGTCATCGCCATCACTACAAACATCATCAGCAGGGGGCATGCGCACCGCCGCGTGCCGGTGGCCGGGCCAGTGTCGCGGACCCGTTGTGCAGCGCGTGGCGGCGATTTGGAAGCTTCGGTGTCAAGATGGCCTGGCCTCCGCCGGCCCCATTCTTGCGCCCAAGGTCCTAGTCGCCACCAAGGTAAGCGTCATTCTGTTTTATCTCTCTCTTGTCGGGAACCGTCCCGATCCACGGCGGCGCGCCACGCCAGCCAGCCGCGCAGCCGCCCTCTCAAGGACTGTCATGGCAGCGCGACCGTTGTTTAAACGCGAGTGCTGTCTACTAGAGCCACGCAGAACAAGTGGCAAGTGTGCGCAAGAAAGGGCAACGGGAAAACGCGAGGCTGTAGCTATGTGGGATCGCGTCCGGTTCCTCTGGGTCGCTGCAGGCTGAACGCTGTCTCGGCGCTCATGGCGTATACCCTAACAACGGAGCACGCGACGACAGAAAATCCACTGCAGTTAAATCGGTAGACAACGCACAAATAACCGTCCTGTGATGACAGCTGATGTCCAAAGACGATCGGCTGTTGCCCCACGTGTCATCTGCACTAAAGCGTGATTTTTCTCGCACCTAGCTTTCTTAACGTGACTAGCTGAAATTCTGCATTACTTCTGACTGAATGACCCGGTGGACGTATCACTAGTGCAGACTGCGCCAGCAAAGCTACGGGCTAGAAACTGAACGCGGCAGCACTTGCATAATTGCATTGGCGTCTATTTATATATATCCGCGTGCATTCACGAATATCATCTCGACTTTTCAGATCAACAAGCTGCATCGCAGTAAATTACTGCGAAGGATTCTTGCCTCTGCTTTACGCTATTGATTTACAAGCAAAATGTCTTTCAGCACAAGAAGCTCGATATAATCGCGAGAGGGTAGCAGCCTCAATGTCTTGATCTGATGTTACCCCACAAAATGTTACTTGGCTGCTACGCGGGTGACGCGTCGCTGCGTGTTGTCAGTTCGTCCATGTATAGTTTTCTTGGTATTGCATCACGGAACAGCGTGTTCTCACTATTGGGCGAATATAATACAGCAATTACTTTCAACTCTACTCTGTTTTTCTTTTCCCAGTTGGAGCGTGCTTTCACTGGATTCGATTACAAAAAGATAAGAACAAACGAGAGAGAACAAAAAATTAATTCCTATGCTATATCTGTACTGAGATCTGCAGCCTATATTAGTTCATGTTGCATCGAATCTTGAACAGCCACGCCAGCAACTACTAATCATCCCATCCAGTCGACGCATCGTAAATTAAAATCCGTGGTGAAACTTCGTGCTGCCAGAAAAAGAGCGTTGCAGCTTAACGGAATTCCCCTGTACCCCAGTCCCATCGTGTTCCCCTTGTCTCGAGCTTTGAACTTGATTGTAGGCGGCGCGCGTAGCGGCTCTTGCCCCAGCGAGTAACGGCGGCGCATGCGCAGCGGGCGCACGGCTGCCGCCATGGCGTCGTTGCTGTCCACCGGTGGCAGCGGCGGCGGCGGCCAGCGGAACGGGCTGGTCGTGTTCGTCGAGGGCCAAGCGTTTCAAGTCGACCGCCCGCTGCTCACGAAGCACAGCCAATTCTTCAAAAAGACGCTTGAGAAGCAGGAGAACCGCAACAAGCACAAGGTAGGCCGCAGCTCCTGCTGCCGTGCAAGGGTAGGAAACTGCGGCTATAGTTTCGGTTTCAACTACTTCAGCGTATAGTTTTGGTTTCAACTACTTCAGCGTACAGGAGAGGAGCTGAGGTTCAAAAATTGATCACTCGTACACATGCGTGCAGTCCTAAAGGTTATGGCGGTGGCCGAATTGGTTAAGGCTCCGGGAAACGAAGCTGCTTTGTTTTCGCCACTGTTGGTTCCAATCCAGCTCGGAGATTAATTTTCTTTTTCTAGATGCCGTTTTCATGACAACGATAGGACGCCCCATTTGGCAGCAGTTGGCGCTGATGTCGGGATTGGCTGGACACAATAGTATATAGAGGAAGCTCCCTGCCTCTGCTGCTGCTACACGCGGCTGGTGACCCTTTCCCCGTCCCTTTGCACGAATGCGTCTCTTAGCGGCAGAGAGGTTGCTCTTGTGTACACCGCGGTGTCATTATACTACTGCGACAACTGCCAGGACAATGTGCAAAACTTTCTTGACCGTCAACTGTTTGGTGAGAGTATTGGCGCAAGCGCTTAACTAGTTTGCCCAGGTATGACTGGCACGGATGCCTCTGCATTCACTCTTTCCTATTTCACTGATGTAGCCAGCCAGGTTACGTAATTAAATCGAAAAATTATTTTATCCTAACGCTGTCTTGGGAGGAGCACGGCATTTTTACATATAAGCCTCAAGTCTGGCGTTCAGGGGAAGACCGCAAGTATAAAATCTGTTTTCTGCAGTTAGCCTTCTAGTATAAAGTTCACGTGAAGCAAAATTTCCTCATAGCAATAGGCATGCACAAGGTATGTTATGCAGAGAGCGGATATGCGGTGGTCGTTAAGGGTAACGGTGTCGATTCCGATGGAAGACCAACACACCGTGCGGCGGCAATGTGTCAGGTCAGGGCATGAGCTTAGGGAGAACTTTTCGAAATGAGGGTGGCTCCGGTTGACACCGCTCAGAGTTAGTTGAGGGCCAATGGGAGAGGCTTTTGTCCTGCAGAGGACGTAGTTCGGTTGATGGTAATTATCATTAAAGAAAAATTGCTCTCTCCAACTAGCATATAGACACGTTTTGATGGCACATAAGTTTCGCGACCTTATCGTGTAGGTAAACAGTCTGAGCAATTAAGAACTGCAACATCACTCAATTCACTGATGATTTTGAAAGGGGGCGATGCGCTTGCATGCAAGTCGACCGCTGGGCCGTCGACGAGGCTGGTTTTTCTTGCTTGACGCGCTGCAGGTTGCTTGTTTGGGTTTCGCCCGCTGGTGCTTTGCGTCCACGTTTGAGAAGGAGCAGGTACCCGTCCTTATTACTTGTTTTGGGCAATGTTTAGATAAAATGTTCTTTTGCTAAGAGCACTACCTGCGGAAAGCATGAAATGCACTCTTGACAACGCGATGCCGTCACGCTGAAAAAAATGCAGCTTATCCATGAAGCCTTTCAATACGAAGATATCTCGGTGGTCCTAAAATGCAGCCGCCGTTCAGGGCATACATCATACATGTGTAAACTGCCCTGGATCAGGTCGCTCTTTCGTAACATTTGTATTTCGTCTTTGAGAAAAACAACGTCCAAAGAAATGCCAGACGAGGGAAGATATAGGCAGGAAAAGTGCTAACTCGTTTACCTCTTTCCCTCGTTCATCTCTGGTTGTCGTGAACCTCCTTCACAACCAGTGTTTTGTCCAATTAAGTCAAAACTTCATGAAAGAAAATCAAAATTCTCGCTTTCGAGCACTGCTAGTTTCTTTTTGTATTTTTGTTTTTGGCTTTACGTGAATGAGGACAAGCTGAACGGTTCAACACAGATCTCTCTCTCTCTCTCTCTTTCCATGGGCGATATTGTTGCGTGACGTAGTTTTTGAATAAGGAAGTTTTTGAAGCAAGGAAGTTAAGAAAAAAAATGCCGAAGCTGAGTTTCTTGGCTTACTGAAATTTTGTTGGAGTTGCGGTGCTCAGGTCCCGCAGAAAATTTAGAGCAAAGTCTTCAGTTCCTGCTTGCATGTTACGCTGCTTCGGTTATTTTGGCCTTCGTATCAAAGGAACTTGTGTGGGCAACTGCTCGTATTTAATGCGCTTAAATATAGAGCTACGGCAATGTGACCGCGTCAAAGTCGCTCTTCCGTTCGCTTCACCACTTGTCGTGAAAACAATCTTTTCTTGTCAAAGCAAGCGGTACATTCTGCATAAACAGCCAGTAATTCCCTCGCCGTTTCTTGGCAACGAGTGTCAAAAGCGAGACTCTCTGTAAGCCATCCCAGCAGCTTGACGTCGGAAGAATCGAGGCAGTAATTCCTACGGATAGTCCGAAAGTAAAGCTTGTCAAAAAAGCCCCGCCCACTTGAATATAGGCTGCCAGCGAAAAATAGAGACCGTCTACGCGACTCGGAAGTATGAACACTCATGGTTACTGCCTTCTTCGTCTGTTTTTTTTTATATTTTGGCGCTACCGAGGCGGTTTGGTGTTTGTTTTCTTTTCCAGTATTTCAGTAGTGAAGTAAAGCATCCCTTAAGAAAAAATTTTTCGTCTAACAATTGAAACAAGATTGTTGTTGCCGTAAGTTATGATAAAACGTGCACATTGCCTATTTACATGGGGGAAGGAAAACTTTCCTTCCTTCATGACTATTCACTTCCCGCTGGAGGTGGTTCACCGAGCAGTGCAGCCGATACCTCGTGATTGGTCAACCTCACGAAGACCAATCTGCTCCCCGCTCTTTCCAGCTCAAATTGTCGGGCGTTTCAGCAGCGACTTTTGCCGTGCTACTCAAGTACATGCGCACGGGCGAGTTGGACGTGACGCCGGAAAATGTGCACGACGTCTTCAACGCGGCCTTTCGTCTCCACATGTCGGATGTCGTTAAGCACTGTATTCAGGTGAGATTACTCGTTTGATCGCTACTTGACGCGCAGTACTGCTTTACGTGGGGCTGCTGTTTGCCGTAGCGTTTGGGGGCATTTATATGCGATTAATCTCTCTGAAACCGGGGAGATAGATGGTATAGCTATAACCCATTGCGCTGATTGCCGCATGATTTCTTCGGGCGCATGTGCTACATTAAAAACAAAGTAACACAGACGAGCCACTCGTGTCCCTGAGTTCGCTCGTATAAAGCTATAGTCACGTGGGCAGGACTGCACATTGTGAGCGGAGAGATTGCGTTCCTCCCGGTTGAAAAACGCGATAAAAATATTTTCTACCGCCACAAGAGATATTTGTTGTGGGTGTAATGCTTGAGCCCACGAAATCATAATGATGCAGTTATTCGTAGTTACTACAAAAAAGTACTACAGAGCTACAGATCGCAGAAAAGTAGTACAGAAAAATACTATAAAAACTAAACTCTGTCGTTACGACAAAAAGACAAAACATTTTGTAGTATTTTTGACACGATTGTTCTCGTTCTCCTCACCCCCCTCCTCCCACTGCAGATGGAGACGGAGACGACGCCGACCGGCCAGCAGATTCTCATGTTCTCAGCGGCGCGGCGACTCAACATGGCCGAGGAGGAGCGCCGGGCGTACCAGTTCCTCACGGCGCACTTCATGTCGGTGGCGGCCACCCGGGAGTTCCTCGAGCTCGACGCCGAGGACGTCGTCCGCCTGCTGTCCGCCGAAACTCTCGGATGCCATTGGTGAGGGGGCGTGGCGTCTTTGGTCACGCCCTTCCCCGATAGAATACAAAGTTGCTTGGCGACTTGAGTCAATTCGCATTGACGCGATAGCGTTAGCGGTGGCGTGTCGCAGAAGAGCCGGCGTCGTCGTTGGTGTCGTTAGCCGTGAGCGAAAAATGCGCGAAAAATTTCCCGAAAAGAAACTTAGATGGCAGGTGATTCACCTAGGGTCACGTGACCTTGTGACGTCATCACCCACCCACCTGATTCTGAGCGAATAGCGCAACGTGGCAGGTTACAGTTCGGTTAATGATTGGTCGTGAGAGGTTGCTTGAGACTAAGAACGAAAACCACGCAAAGGACGATACACAGGGAAGGAGTGGACAGGACGAGCGCGGACTTGCAACTGTTTATTGAAACACATCTTCCTTCCATCACCAACCCTACGCATGCGCAACAAGCAAACTCTATCTTATCGAGTTCAAGAACTTCAGCTCCTTCTTGTACAGATAGACCGAAGCCTCGCTTACACACTTCTCGGGCCCATATCTATCAATCTGCCAGGCTTCGATGACCTCACGTGTTTTCTGGTCTTTGGCCCTTCCGATTATCTTTGTACGCTCAAAGAGTGGCGTGCATTTATTGTCACAAGAAAGACAGTGTTTGGGCAAATGCATGCCGCTGTGAGAGCCCAACGAATTTTTGTGTTCTTGTAGGCGCTTATTAATGCAGCGTCCCGTTTGTCCCACGTAAACTGAGCCGCAACTAAGCGGGATTTCATACACTACTCCCATTCGACAGGACACAAACTTGATTTTGTGGTTTACACCACAGCCTGCTTTTGTTCTCGTTTCATTGTTAGTTAGCGCGCACAAACGGGACAGCTTACAAGGCGCCGAAAAGAAGATTTTCACACCGAATTTTCCTGCCACCCTCTTCAGGCCATGCGAGGTCTTATGTATATAGGGCAGTACTTCAAATTTCCGCCTCTCACGAATGCCAGATTCTTGAGCACAAGAAGTTGGGATGACGGTTTTCAACAGAGACCCGGCAGCGGCCTGCAGAAGCGACGAGGGAAACCCAGCACAACTTAGGCGTGCGACTTGAGCGGAAAAGCTGAGTGAAACTTTGTGAAAACAGGACTCGGACCGGACCACTTGTGTTGGATGTACATGCCTAGAACAAAAAAGGCCCTATTACCCTATGACTCCTGTCACTCTAAGCTTATTAAGAGAGGAATTGCTTCATCCTGCTTGAGGTCATCATTACTGAAGTCCTGTTTTCACAAAGTTTCACTCAGCTTTTCCGCTCAAGTCGCACGCCTAAGTTGTGCTGGGTTTCCCTCGTCGCTTCTGCAGGCCGCTGCCGGGTCTCTGTTGAAAACCGTCATCCCAACTTCTTGTGCTCGAGAATCTGGCATTCGTGAGAGGCGGAAATTTGAAGTACTGCCCTATATACATAAGACCTCGCATGGCCTGAAGAGGGTGGCAGGAAAATTCGGTGTGAAAATCTTCTTTTCGGCGCCTTGTAAGCTGTCCCGTTTGTGCGCGCTAACTAACAATGAAACGAGAACAAAAGCAGGCTGTGGTGTAAACCACAAAATCAAGTTTGTGTCCTGTCGAATGGGAGTAGTGTATGAAATCCCGCTTAGTTGCGGCTCAGTTTACGTGGGACAAACGGGACGCTGCATTAATAAGCGCCTACAAGAACACAAAAATTCGTTGGGCTCTCACAGCGGCATGCATTTGCCCAAACACTGTCTTTCTTGTGACAATAAATGCACGCCACTCTTTGAGCGTACAAAGATAATCGGAAGGGCCAAAGACCAGAAAACACGTGAGGTCATCGAAGCCTGGCAGATTGATAGATATGGGCCCGAGAAGTGTGTAAGCGAGGCTTCGGTCTATCTGTACAAGAAGGAGCTGAAGTTCTTGAACTCGATAAGATAGAGTTTGCTTGTTGCGCATGCGTAGGGTTGGTGATGGAAGGAAGATGTGTTTCAATAAACAGTTGCAAGTCCGCGCTCGTCCTGTCCGCTCCTTCCCTGTGTATCGTCCTTTGCGTGGTTTTCGTTCTTAGTTCATGGATTACCAACTAGCCCCCCATCGTACACTCCTTCAATTCGTTGCTTGAGAAGAGCAATCTGGGTCGCACAAGCCCAACCGGTGGCAGCACCTGCCATCTCAGGGCAGTGGCGCGTCGCTTAACCGCTGTACCACTGCGCCAGGAGTGGTACGAGAACTCCCGGGGATCTATAAGTGTTAAGTCGAGAATGACCAATTCCGCATACGTAGGCATTAACCCATTAACGCTCTCACGCCATAATCTTAAGCCGGAACTTAAGTGCCTCCTCCAGTTCTAACGCGATGGTGGTAAGTGTCCCGTGTAGCAGAAAAGCCGGCTTCGGCGTCGTCGTTGTAGTAACACGAAAATCTCCTGATTAGAAGCTAAGAATTTGAAAAAGTGAGATCTATTAGTAGAGGAGCATTGGGATTCGTCGCAGACGTCCTAGAATCGTTTAAATATACAAAGTGAAGCAATTGCAGAGAAAAATAAACGCGTGAAACAGGTTGGAATCGCAGCCAGAACCCTTGGATTGCGAGACCAGCACGCTACCCACAGGCTGAATAAAAATGTACCTAGTGAATGGGTTGTTGTCTTTGACTTAGTGGAGCGTCTTAAGAGAGATGTACTGATGATTGCATGAGAAATTATGAGTGTGTTAATTATTAGGTAAATTTGAGGTTGAGATAAGACTCCGCGGCGATTTCCCTCAGCGTCCCTAAGCGCATAACGCAATGTTCAACGCAGTGCCATTTGTTCGCGCTATTCCTGGAAGTAGCCACGGCTCTTAGCGCCCATTTATATTATGGGCAACCTGTGCATTAAAGAAACATCGACGGCTTGCCTTAAACATAAATTATCAACTTGCAGCGTTAATGCAGCAGTGTAACACGTGAAAACGAAGTAGTTTACCAACGAGGACAACTTAGCCGCGAGGCTTTTTCACGTCAAAAGGCTTCGCGATGCCCTTATACCTGTTTAAGCAAAATACACCTCTCCGGTAGCTGTGGTTTCACTCCCATTGCTGAACCGATGGAAACTGTAAAGTGTGGTTGCGGGTGGGCACAAGTGTTAACGTGTGCCTGCGTCCGCTAACTCGAGTGCGTCTGTGCCCGTCCAGCGAAGAAGAGGTGTTCGAGGCGGCGATGCGATGGCTGAACCACTCGCCCGAGGATCGGACCGTGCATTGCGACAAGCTCCTGGCAGCGGTGCGTTTCAATCACATGAACCTGAGCGAGCTGCACCACTGCCTCGAGATACCGGGTGTGACCGAGTTGGAGCCCGTCAAGAAGACCGTCCTCGACGCCATCTAGTGAGTAGGCTTAACACCAGGCGGTGTTGAGGAGGCAGGCGGGTAAAATAGGGTAAAGGGGGAGGAGATTTAGGAAAGCGGCGGGTGCACCCCTGTGCATTCCCGCTCCACATATTTGGAAACCATGGTGGTGTCCATTGATACCACCAATCGTAACACTGCGGACCAAATGCAGCTAGGCGTACTAATCTGGCAACGATCTTTCTTAAAATTACGTGATAATAACCGGTGCCATAAGGAGCGATATTAATATGGGACTAAAACTTAAAAAGCATTCCTACAACGATCTTACGATCACGACGCTCAGAACTACGGATATTTTATCCTTAAAAACACTCCAACGCTTGCGGAAGCAAAATGAAGTTAACATGGTGTCTCCTTTTCTGCGGGCATCCTTGGCTGTATATCACGATGGCACCGCAGAGGACTGCACACTTCCACTTCCGCACTTTACCTCACCGCATTCCACCTCTACGCACGCTCTTGTGTTGTCCCAGCAACTGCCGTGCATTTAGACAAACTTTATAGCTGTTCCTGCCAAAGATAAAAGTAACATACTGTGTCTGAGGAAAATATTGGGTAACAAACCACGAAGCGTGCTCTTATAAGCGCAGAAGCACGAGTTCAACTTGAGATAGTCGTATCGTATTCCTTTCTGCCGGAGGCAACTGCGGCTAATGGCGGCGAAAACGATAAAAAAACTCTCATTTACCTTTCTGACGCCTTGTTGTTAATTTCTGAACGCCATTTCTCAAACTGTATCTTGTATTGGATTCATTTTTTTTTCGAGGGAGAGAGAAAGTCATGGCATGTGTGCTGCCCGCTCGGCGCTTCGTTCTACTTCAGCATTACTATTTTCCCCTGTTCAACATCAGCTTGAAAAAACCCGAAAATTTGACAGTCTTCCAGCAGCCGTGTTGCACATCTTGTTTAAGTATATGCTAAAGGCGAGTGCACAAAGCTTAACACGCACTGAAAGACAACGAAAATAAAAGAAGGCCAGTGTTGGTGGTGCTGTAAGTACTATCGTGATCAAAAATTAAGGGGGCACTGGCGACCTAAAGTGCGCGAGGCGAAAGCCTTTGGCCAAGGTCAAATTTCAGGGGTGGGTGGGCCAATTTGGTGGACACCATGGTGCTCGCCGTAGTCGAATTAGGCTGGACATCGATTTTGGTGCAAATCATCCAAGGTCAAATTTTGGGGGTGGCCCGAGCCAAATTTGGGAGTCACCATGGTGTTCGCCGTAGTCGAATTAAGCTGGACATCGATTTTGGCGCAAAGCGGCCAAGGTCAAGTTTCGAGGCGGCCTGGGTCAAATTTGGGGGTCACTATGGTGTTCGCAGTAGTCGAATTACGCTGGCATCAATTTTGGTGCAAAGCGGCCAAGGTCAAAGTGTGGGTGTGACGTCCCTTCGTTGCCGTGACTTCCGATTGGCGATGTAACGGACGGACAGGATCTCGACCGGGAGTATGAGCCATTAAAGGCTTCTTCGCCTTAAAAGGGGCCCCTCTGCCAAGCGCGTTCCGAACCATGCAGTACGGCATGCGGTCGCCACCTGACGAATGATGCAGTTATGTCGTGACCGGCGCAGCGCTTCGTCAGGTCGAGACTGCACGCAGTGTGGCAGGGTTCGGATCGTAATGGGTAGGGGGGAGGGTCTCTTCCTATTGCTCACGACAGCATGTTCGTTGTGCACAGCGTAATGAAGGTGGTTACGACGTGAGCGCTGCGCAATACCCTCCACGCGAACTGGCGAAGGTATGTCGCGTGATGTGCCAGAAAAAAAAGTTTTACAACAGCAAAGCATCCGTGTGATCTTAGAGATGCACAAGGTTTGTGTCTCAGTTGAGCGATAGAAGATAGGGGTGTCTCAGTTGAGTGATATAAGATAGGTGATTCCTGATACATGCTAACAAATTATTTTCCTTGAGGCACGAAACGCGTAGACATCCGGAAAAACTGTGCAGGCTGTATAGGAATGTGTTTCGCCTCGGTAAAATACAGGAATTTTCCTGAAAAACAGAGGACAAGCTCATTAGAATCTGTGCCCTTCCCTTCAAAACAAAAGCCGCTGTTTTCAATCTTGTATTTTTCCACCCAAGGAAGGCGGTCGCGTTTAGTTGTTTCCCTGTTTTCTGAGATGTCCTCGCCTCTCGCTTTTTTTTTTTAGCTTACTAGAGCTTCAGCGTTCAAATCCTCCTGTTTTGATCAGAAATCCAGATTTTCAGTGTTTTACTTTAAATGAAGGCACGCGTAGCAAGGGGCGGCAGAATGTTACGTGGGCGGATGAGATCAAGAAGTTTACGCGGATAAGATGGCCGCAGCTGGCGCAGGACAGGGTTAATTCGAGAGGTATGGGAGAGGCCTTTGTCCTGCAGTGGACGTAGTCAGGCTGCTGCTGCTGATGGTGGTGATGACTTCAAATCTTCGTAATGTTCGTCGAGAACTGATCCCGGATAGACTCGTGTGCGTCCCATCCCCGACATAAAAACAGTGAAGCTAAGTTGTTTCTATGCGTGAGCTACGATGTGTACATTGATGCCTCCCACCGCGGCTTAGTGCTGATCATAGCCCCAAGCTTATCTTAACTTGATATCGAAGGTGGTACAGATGGCACAAGTTTAAGAGCATTGGGTCTAAGTCCCAGCGCACAGGAACATATAGCGAAGTGCACGTCGTTCTCCGGTCCATCACGAAAGTGCATAACAGCTCACTGAGGTCACAAAGTGGTATAGTTGCGTCCGGAAACCAATATCGATAGATACATATAACAGCTGATTTACTTATTTATGTTGGTTTATAGCTGCTTAGTTCAGTTCCCTCGGTACTGAATCAAGAAACGCTCGAACCACGAAAGTAGCCAAACGTACGATGTCAGAAGCCTTATAGGTAGGCGTGTGTTATATTAAAAAAATTCGAATAAGGAATAGAATATTCTCCTATTTGATTCACTCGACGAATTAAATAGTGGATGTGAAATTTATTTTAAACAGATCGAATATGTTCTCGTGTTTTCTATTTGTTCTCTAACAATCATCACGAAGTTTAAACAAGCAGTAAAATGGCGAGTTGAGCTAGTTGGTACATTGTCTGACTATAAACACAGCGCCGTGACAAGGGACGAAGAACGAAGGACAAGCTCTAATAACTACTGAAAGTTTATTGGAAAATACATGGATTGTATGTAATCAGTCTACAACCAGAAGCACTTGCGCTGCCACGAGATACAGAATTCGTTACTGATAGGAATCCAGGTGCATAATTTCACAGACCACAAAAACGAAACAAACAAACAGTAACACAAAACAAGCAAGACATTAGTTGCATTTTGCACCATCTGCTGAGGGTGTGGTCCATGGCGTCCCTTTTACTTGCGGAGATAACTATATAGGACCAAACGGGAAATGCTTAAGCACGCGACTACGCCACCATAACACGTCTTTAAAAGATGCTCCTTCTTCCGACCTGGCTTTATATTACACAAATTATTGTCTTAAAAATGCATGCACTCCTATTTTCAATAAAATTAAAGTTCTGTGTAGTCATAAAGATAGATAACAAGAGAAATATGAGAGGCCTATCACGTTCACAAAAACAGCGATACGTGTGTGAGCATTCCTCCTGTTCTTATCCATGGCTGTAAAATTATGCAACTCATTCTGTATCTTGTTGGGGAAACTTATGTGCTCTTGGATGTAGACTGAGTGCATGCTATCCATGTCTTTTCTGTTAAACTCTCAGTTGTTGGTAGCACTTGTCCATCCTTCTTCGTCCCTTGTCGCGATGCTGTAATTATAGTAAAAAAAAAGTTTGAATAAGGTACGCCATAGTTTCGTTTGACAATTGTTTAAAACACAGGGCGCACTCCGATGGCACACAGCATGCTGCAACGATCGGTCTGCGCGGGTTCAACACCGCGACGTGGTGTTTATTTTAATTTACTTGCTGTCATCAGTACCAAAGATAATTTTTCTATGCAAATGACGTGGTGGTAATCGATTTACTGGACTGGTTTCGTTTCGTGTTGTTAACCCCTAGTGAAGATCAGCGTTGCGTCTTTTGGCACATACAGCTTTTAAACTCCTTGTGGTACAGCATCGCATCTCAAAGCCGCTGTCAGCACTTCACAGTTTCGCGCCGTTATTCGGTTTGTACGAATATTCGCGCAAGTAGAGAATATTGGTAAAAATATTCAGTTCGTATTTGATCCGGCTCTCTCACTTTTCTATTCGTATTCATTTTTATTTTCAGCGACACTATTCTTATTCTTCTCGGTTTTGTGAAAGTACTGTTCGCATACCCGTACTTAAAGGCAATGACTTCTGCACAAATACCGATCGGACTATCTTGGCTTGTCTCGCAGCTCCTGGGTGGCCAATGAGAGTGGCTCCAAGGACATAGGCATTGACAAGAAGAACTTGCGGCAGTACTCACCACTTCACGAATGCTCTAACGTAAGCACTGACATATCCAGCTTTGCCGTTTTGCCGTTTATCTGGACTCCTTATTCGGCTGCACGTTGTGTACTCTATGCACAATCACAATCTAGTCTTCCGATTCTTGCCTCTCGACGCTTAACCTAGACAACTTGTGCGTGGCACACAGTACGCGTCAAGATCCGACATAAGTTTTCTACCGAAAGAAAAAGACGTTCATTGCATAGCGTTACAGTTTGGTCACAGCACGACGTTTTTCTAGTAACTTTTGTTATCTTGCAGCAACTATGCGTATTCGGCAGATAAGTCGTTCACAAACCCCTCCGGACTTTTTACTGATCCGAAGTTAACATATTCTGTAATGACTGTCGTTTGCCGTCCGTAAGGAATCAGTGGGTAAAATGAGTTATAATAGGACACATGTATTGCATAATCAATACTAATTTGCACGATAATCAAATATACTATTAAAACTCGTTCTTCCTCAAGAGCAAATGCGTTCGCAGAAAATGTGCCTACGTTTATGCCTGAGGGGACTCCCTCAGCAATAGCGGCGTTCTTCTGTCGTAGGTGTCAATAACCGCGGAGAACGACGACCTTCCTTCCAACTCTGCGAGCATGATGCCACACTCGGTGGACCCGACTAGCGGCACCTACACCACGTCCGACAGATCTCTAGCCGACAAGCCAACTTACCGACCAGGCGGTGCTTTCCTGGTGCTCAAGGAGCCGATCAAGTCGAATGGCAGCGCGAACACGCTAGGCGCCAGCCAGGGAGACGACAGAGACCACATGTCGACCAGCTTTATGGGTCCCGCGTTCCACGGAAGCAGCAGCAGCTTCTTGCATGGCCAGAGCGGAGGCTCGGCGCAGAACATTGCGAGCGGCCTGGGCGAAAGTTCCGGCTCGTTCATCGAGGAGGAGACTCAGGAGCGCAGGGTCGTCGAGTCTCGGACTGAGGAGATACGAACAGTGCGCAGGATCCGCCGTACAAAGTCGCGGAACCAAGGCCCGAAGACGCAGGCGCCGATGGCGATTGAGGAAACGGTATGGTTGAGGACCGAGAGCGGCCAGAGGTCGGCGTCGTCGACAAGAACGACAGGGCCCCCGGCGCAAGCTATCTGCGCGGCTCCGGTCACGGATCAGGAGTCAGTTTTCAGTAAAACAATGATGAGCGGGCCCAGCAGGACGGTGAGCGAGAGCCAGTCGACGCTGCGCCAGACCGCTGAAGAGCACACGGAAACGGAACACGTAAGTGAGCGGGCTCTAAGCACAAGCTACGCGTCGTCGCAGTTCTCGTTCGGCGAAGTAGCGTCCGCCGACCAGATGAGGCTCATCGAGGGTGCGACGCCCGCGCCGGAGGACGCCTCGTCCGTCGCCTCTGCGCGTCCTTCCACCGTGTCGGTCGGCGAGATCGGTGCGTTTTCGGACAGAGCCGATTCGGCGGCGGCGAAAGCATTGAGCAGCACGTCCTCCATGTACAGTCTCCCAGCCGAAGAGCACGACCTGAACGCGATCGCTCCTTGGAAACCTGCAGCCATCGATCTTTCGATGCGCAAAGAAAGCTGCGGATTTCAGAGCAAGGCGTCCGATGACAAGGAGGGCTCTGAAAAGTCTTTTCCGGCTGTCTCGGCGGAAAGCATCGAGGTGTCTGATTACAAAACCATTTACGGCAAGTCTCAGAGCGAAGAAAGGCAGGTCAAGGACGAGCTGGGGACCATAGATGAGACACCCACGGCTGTCTCAACTCACGAGGAGTCGGTGCGGCCAGCTGAGGTTTCAGACCAAGACGAAGGATTGCTTTGTGCAACCCATGCCGCTCAAGAGGCGAGACGAAAATCAAGCAGTGGGCTTCGAGGCGAAATTCCTACATTAGCTGTTCCGGGAGCGACTGACACGCAAGTAATAGAATATGAAGCTGGACTTGTGTCGCCTTCCGGGACCAATGCGGAATCAAGAACAGTTGCAGAGCCCGACAGTGGGACTGGCAGAAGTGTGATCGCTGAAACCACATCTCGTGTGGACACGTTGAGTGACGCACAGGTTTCAAGAACTGCCGAAGATATGCTACTTCAGCCGGCAGCTCATGCCGCATCGAGTGAGGTCACGTTAGAAAAGACGCCCACTGAGCAGAGCTCTACAATGCCCATACAGCCGAAGTATATTGCGGTCCTCGAAACAAAAACGGTCGAAGAAACACTGTCCTTCGAGCAAAGGACGCTGAGGTCGTCGGAGGCTGAGAAAGCCGAAAAGAGCCAGGCTAGCGGCGAAATTGCCTGTGAAATCATACTGCAACCCGCTGAAACGATGAAAACTGGTTCCGAGAAGGAAATCGGAACTTCCGCGGGATCATCATTGGTTCAAGAGGACAGAGGTGCAGAGCGCCCGGAAGCTGGCGTTTCCCAAGGAGATGGAAGTGGTACGGCGCCAAGTGTGCCTGAAGCGGAAAAGCAGCGTAGTACTGAGGAAACCACGGCGGAACCTGGGTACAAGCTTGCCTTTTTACCGGTAAAGCGGGAGGAGGCCGAACAAAAATCAGATGGTGCGACCGAAAGCGAAGAAGTACCTTATCTTGAGGTCGAGTCCCCTGCTAGTTCAGACAGCGGTGCCCACGAAACCGCCAACGTGCCGTTGCCTGACGCAAGTGACAAAGGCGACGAAGGCGATGGTCAAGGCGAAGGTGGCCGTGATGAGGTATTGGAGAAGACAGTAGCACCGGAAACTATAAGCGAACGCTCGAACAGGTCTGAGGGTGAACGATCATCGAAGGACGCTTCCAAGGAGTCGCTGAAACAGCAGCAAAGCACAGACGCCCCCGTTACCAGTGAAACGAAGCAGGAATCTGCCCTCATTGAGTACAAAGATAAGACCGCGGCGTCTTCGCTTGACAGCGCCATCCTTGAAGCGTCTAAGCGCCCCTCTCCGTCAGGATCGCTGACCGGAGTGTTTGCTGGACTGTTCGAATCGGATGCTACAGGCACAGCATCTTACGAAAAGACTGAGTTCGGAACCGAAAAGAAGCTGCTAAGTCAGACGAAGACAGATTTTGGTGACGAAGCGAGTGACATAAAGCCAGACGCTCAAGTCACCGCGTCGTCTTACGAGCAAAGTGAAGCAGTTCGTCCGCAGAAACCAGGGACTGAACCGACGAAGAAGCCAAAGAGATCTTCTGACAGTGGTTCTGGAAAGGTACCTTCAAGTGAGTCGCTTACGCTTCAAGCGAAGACAGAGCCGCAAGAGACTTCTGTGAGCTCCGTCGGTGGCGTACCGAGAAGGGTGCCGTCTAGTGAGGCGATTGTTGCTGTTGAGGAGGTCGCCTCAAAGGGTGACCTGGTCGAGAGGAAATCCAGTCGCGAGAAAGTTGCCCCCGAGAAGAGCGCGATTCTTCCCCGCGAAGGCGATCTGCTGGCTGAAGAGACGCTCAAGGGCGCGCTCACCGAAGTGAGCGGGCCTCAAAGCATGGTGGCTGCACAGGAGTCCAGCATGGGAGTCCCTACCAAGATGGCAGTTGAGACAACTCCGCAAGTCCTGTTGGCTGCCGACAAGAGTGAGGAAAGCACCGAATCGGTGCGTGAAAGAGAGCGGAGCGGGAGCTGCTGGCAGTGCCAGGTGGAGACGGCACAATTGGACGCCCAAAGAACACTGCTGTCCCACAGAGCTTCACTGAGCCTTGAGATAGACAAGCAAGCCGAAGCTTTCCACGCAACAGAGCGCCAAGTTGTGCCAACAGATGAATCGTATATAGCTCCGGACCGAATGATTATCGCAAGTCCTGAAGGGGAATTGGTAGATGTGGCTGGTCACCTAGTTGAAGTGAGCAGGAAAGCTTCCAACGTCAGCTTAGGAAGCACCAAATCCGCACCCCGACAAGACCAAAGTGAAACAAAGGCAGAGAGTGAGGTAAGTGCCGTTCAGGTGGTAGATGTAGATACCCATGTAGTGGAGGCGACCAGGAGAGCATCCAACGTCAGTGTAGGGAGTGCCAAGTCCGCACCCAAAAGTGACCAAATCGAGGAAAAGGCAGACACCGAGACAAGTCCCCTCCAAGTGGTAGACGTGGATGCACACGTAGTTGAGGTGACTAGGAAGGAATCCGACATCAGCGTACGAAGTGCCAAGTCTGCACCCGAACGAGACCAAGGTGAGATAACTGCAGAGACCGAAGCAGGTCCCCTTCAGGTGGCAGATGATTCACACGTAGTAGAGACGGCCAGGAAAGAATCCGACATCAGCGTACGAAGTGCCAAGTCTGCACCCGAACGAGACCAAGGCGAGACAACTGCAGAGACCGAGGCAGGTGCCCTTCAGGTGGCAGATGTAGATTCGCACGTAGTTGAGGCGGCCAGGAAAGGATCCGACACCAGCGTAGGAAGTGTCAAGCCCGCATCCGAACGAGACCAAATCGAAGAAAAAGCTGAAACCAACGTCCTGCCAGAAGAGCCGCCCATCAAAGCTCTGGGAGATATCTTAGAAACATACAGTCCAGCTCCGGAACCGGTTCTGGACGAGCCTGCGTCCAAGCCGGTAGAGGTATTCACGTATCCTGAGTGGGTGTCCCGTAGGCTCGGCGAAGGAAAAAGTAGCTCTGTGTTCAGCTCTGATGCTGAGATGCAGTCTGGATCCTCCATTGTACCTACCATCGGTTCTAACGGATTCTCGCCGCCACCGAGAGATGTGCATTCCGATTCTGGCGAAAGCATATCGACTGCGTACGGACACACAGCATCGCAGGGCGCTGGAAGCATAATTGTTAGCGAAACTACGTACACCGCAGAAGGCACCGCGGCGACCGGCACACCAGCGCCATCAGCTGTGTCGATGGGCTCATTGTCGGGCACCGCTGGCACATCTGCGTGTCTTCCGACAGCAACCGTTACGATCGAAATGTCTAGCGCTGAAGGCCCATACAAAGCAGCTAGCTCAGTGTCCTCATCCGATGCGCTCGAAAAAAGCACTTTTATGTCTGCGGCTCAGATTGTGCCGAAAACTACCGACAACGTCGCGTCCGACTCATCCTTGGCGCAAGGTGGAGCAACAGAGTCGATTTCAAGCCATAGGACAGATACACTCCCTGTAGTGCCTGTCCAGGGAGCAGATGTGCCTCCGCAGGAGAAGGCAAAGGGAAGCAAGCCTCGTTACGTGTTGCACAAAACACGCATCTTCGCTACGACTCCCACACAGTCTGTCGAACTTGTGGAGGAAACGGTTACACAGGCCTCTGAACAGACAGACGACGCAACTGCCTCCAAGGACCATTCAGTGGAACCCAAGCCATCGGCAGGTGTAACAACGAAGGTGGTGGAGATAACTGCTCAGTCATCGTCGGAGTTGCCTGAAAAGCTGGCAACGACCAGCCAACCACCCGAGAAGAAAGCGCCGCTCAAGAAGGAGTCGTCCAAGATGGGAGGCGACGAAGAAGAGAGCAGCCTGAAGGAGTCCGACACACAAACGCCGCCGCTTAAGGACCGCGGGACAAAGCGCAAGCTCACACGCTCCCATCGTCGAGCCGCCTCGAAACCGCCGTTGCTACAACGCACTCGGATTTACGCCGAAGGCTTAAGCCACTCTGTTGAGCTAATCAGTGAGAAGTCCTACATCAAAGATATAGACAACGCCGCTAACACCAGCTTCTTGCGTATCAACACTCCAGGCCAGGAAAGCGCTGGCCGTCTCAGTTTCCTGAGCAAGCTTCCGGCGCTCAAGGATGTCTTGGACATCAGCAGTGTGAGCGAGGAAGATGATAACGCGATTAACGCTACACCAAAGCTGGACGTGCCCAGAAAAATGGAGAAGATAAGCAAAAAGATATCCGAACTGAACTTCAAGAGGGCGCTGCTTCAAGAGGCCTCTGGCACAGAAAAGAACCCCAAGCGGTTTGACAAAATGAAGAAGATGCTCGAGGCGCTCAACAGAACAGAGAGCGCGCTGCAGAGAAATTTAAGCACATTGGCTCATAAGAATGCTTCTTTTGCCATTTTTGGAACCAGATCGGAGGAAGTTTTCAGCGCCACAAACAGGGACGACACCATTAGAGAATCGGAACCAATACAGAACTGGCTTTCCTCGGACGTGTTCCGCGACAAAATGGACACGCTTCCTACGACCGTCAACACGCTGAAGTCCGGCAATGTCTACGAAGACACGGTCACGTCCTCCCATGAAACGCTGCGGGTTCGAACGACAGCTCTAGGCCATGGCCAATTTCAGCAGCAGATTGATGTTGCGCCTGAAAAAAAGTCACTTAAGTATCACCTCACCGGTCCACTTGGCGACAGAGCGAAATTCCAGGGAACAGCGGACGCGCCCACCGGCAGCGGGACTACCGAAATTCAGAAGGTGGGCGAAGCTAGTAGCGACTCGGAGGCGTCGCGGGCCATCAAAGACGTCCCTGAAAGAAAGACAGTGTCTGAACCTAACTTTTCAATCTCGAAGCAGCCCAACCTGGATATTGAAACGGATTCAGCCGGAAGTGGCGCTGCAGGCCACGGGCACGAGCCGAGCCAGAAAGCTGGAAAGGAGACAGCGATCAAGGAGGAGACGTCGTTTACCGACAAAGAGACTTTCAGAATGCCTAACGACCCAGAAGCTTCGTCAGAGCGCTCATCCACGCATATCAAAGTCACCGATTCTGTGGCTAGCTCTGAAGGCCCCAAAGAAAAAACTGTCGTCACTGAAAACAACGCTCGCTCGCAAAGCAGCTTCCCCGGAATCACAAACTGCATGACATCGATGCCTGTCCAGACGCCATGGACTTCCCTGAGCCAGGTGCTCTCGCAGCATCCACTAAAAGTAGTGAAACGGCGAGTAGTCCTGGAAACGGTCACGAAGACTGTAACAGAGAAGAAAGAGAGCGTCAAGTCAGTTACAGACAAAAACACAGGAGTCGAGCACAAGGATTCGCACCTGGAGTCCACGACCAAGGAAGAAGTCCAGAGCAAACGGGAGGAAGAAACCATCGAGTCGTACGACTCGGCTGCAACTGTTGTACCGCAGGGCGCTGTGTCCAACCCGGTCATCACGCCCATGGTCGAAGAAAAACAAGGAACCAATGTCAGTAGCCCCGTCTTAGTCAGCAGCCCGAAGAGTGTGGACGCCTCGACCCCAAAAGAGTCTGTGGCATCCCAGTCAGCTCCAGACATCAAGGGAGTTAAGGAGCAAACCTGCCAGACGCCCGAGAAGCTGAAGCGAGCCAAGCAGCCGGTGGCCATACGTGTCCATGACGAAACCCTGGCCGATGACGAAGAGATCGAATCACGCAAGGGGGATCACACACCCTCGGATCATGAGCCGAAGTCTATACTCAAGCCGCTCAATCGGCCTGCGGCGCCGCCAACACAAGAAGCGCAAGACAAGAAGCATAAGCTGGAATTCCAGGAGGCGGAGAGGCCTGCGAACGCGCCGCCGCCGTTGGTGCAGCCGCCCGCGCCCGCCAAGAAAGAAGAGGACGACGCGGAGGAGGAAGAAATGTTGCCGCCGCCATCACGCTTCAAGTTCAACCGCAAGGATTCGATCGCGGTTACGAAGCTACGCATGTTGAAGCAAACCGAAGACCTCACGGAGGATGAGGATGACGAAAAGGGATCGGAGAGTTTTTTAGCCAGTAGCGCGGCTGCGGACGACAAAAGCGGTACGCTTCACCCGATGTTCAAGCCACCAGTCGTGATCAACATCGAGGAGCCGCAGCCGGCGGACACCGCAGACATGGCTTCAACCGGAAATGAAGAGGGCCAGACTTCCCAAACTGTGATCGCGACGCAGCCTTTTTTTGAAGTGACGACCTCCCAGGCCAAAGAGGGCAGCACCAAAGACATAACCGAATGTGGTAAAAGGAACCCGGTTGAGACTCCTAGTGAGGCGAAAATAAGATTGCCGACTGACTCAAGGGATGCTGCGACCGACGAAAAAAAAGGGGTGACAGAATCTACCTTCACTAATACCAATAGCTACCGTGCCACAGCGTTAGAAGTGACAGAGTCAAGCCTTTCAGGCAGTAAAAAGGCAGTTCCGAAGGCAAAAGCAAGCTTTACTGATATCCCAAGCGATCAGAAAGAATTCGGACAGGCGGAAGCCAACCTCGATGGCAACCAGACCCAGAACATAAGTGCGGGAAAGGGAGAACCCAGTGGGTCAGCTGCACATAATGAAAACAAAGAAACGGTCGAAACAGAGTCTAACGCGCCGTCGTCTCGTCCAATGGAGCTGCTGCCAGCCAGCTCAGACGGAAGTCAAGCTAAAAACCCGACGCCTGTTACCAATGGGAAAGCCATCATGGAAGCTTGTGTGAACAAGTCCGTGAAAGAGGTGAAGAATGTTGAGAACTCTGTCGTTACATCCGAAACGGAAGAAGTATTCTACTTCCCAAAGGAGAAAGTGACCAAGAAGCACATATCGGAAACGAGGGTTCTGACGGAGAAACGTTCTTACACGGAAATCCTAATAGAGCCGAATATAAGCGCGTCATCGTTGATGCCCGCTATTCCCGAGGAAATCGACTTGCAGCCGGTCAGAGCCGCATTGTCGGGAGAAATGTTTACTCGGAGCTTGGACAGCGGCACTGGAGCGGCTGTTAAAGACCGGGTACCTGCGAGTCAAGCAAAAGAAAGCGTTTCCACAGAAGGCAGAGAAACGGAAGGGTTCCGGGCTGCGGCCTCTGTCGGCGAAACTCACTCTAAAGAAAAAGCGCCAGTGGACATTCAAAGTGGGCTTGCATTTCAGGGACATGTGGCCCTCAAGGACAGCAACAGTCACGTGACTTGGAAGAGCTCTATGCAAACTTCGATGGATTTCACTCCTTACGAGGCAGAGCGGCTACTTTCCACCCAGTCCACCGGCATACAGGAAAAAACCAAGCCGGCTGTCCTTGTCGGTGACCACACAGCGGTGGAAATTCCGTCGAGCGATTTCGACACGTGCAAGCCTCTTTCCGATGGAACTCCTGAGAAGCCTTCATTTAGTCGCAGCGGCACCAAAGATGACGACGCTCTGTCTGGCCCCACGGAGCTACTATCGACCGCCATGGATGATATGGCCGTCAGCGGACTGGAAACGACAAGGGATATAGACAGCTCTACGAGGCGCCCTCATGACTCCAGCAACGTCCCCGTCCGCCAAGAGCTCAAAGAAACCATCACCGCTTCTTCTTCCGATCTAGCTAGCCAAGCGAAAGAATTGACAATCGATGGAAGTTTTGCTCCCAGCGGCACTGAATTTGAGAAACCATGGCGCACGATTGAATCTGAGAAAGGCAGCGCTCAAGTCGATGAAGATGCTTTCAAGAGCTATGGTCAAATAGCAGTCCCGGAAGTCATCACAAGTGCAGTTCTAGATGTACAGTCTGCTGAAGCGGTACTGATGCAGGCAGATCGCGCGGCTCATGAGGCAAGTAGTGGTCTGCATGAGCTCAAACTCGCCGAAGGAACCCCGCAGGCTGTTCGCGGTGACCAACCATTGTCTGAGTCAGCATCCCAGTCACTGTTGACAATGCCCACTTCAACATCAGACACACCGACATCAGCGCAGCCCTTCGAGATCGCTATGGGCGAGGAGTCTAGGAAAGTTCAAGTAATGGCTGCCGAATCAGCCTTGGTGGACGCTGTAAAAGACATAGCGTCGACAACGAAAGCGTCATGCCTGCCTCTTGACACAGCTGGTCACAAGTCAGACGCCGCAGAGCCAACGTCTGCCGCACGACAGAGTGACGTCCAGAGCTTGAGCGAAGCGGGAAAGACTCCGGCGATCGGAACTCATGACAGTACGGTCGTCGCCAGCGACGGTGGTTCACAAAACGCGCTCGCAAGCGTGATTTCCAGCGGCACGATGACCACCTATGAGTCTGCGGCTGATCTGCTTGTTGAGAGGAAAGACTCGCTTGCCGTGGAAGTGATATACGATTCAGACAAGAAACCAGCTCTTGTTAGTGGTGGCTTCCACGCTGAGCCGTCAAGAACCGAACCATCGGAGACAACAAAGCAGACAAGCATAACCGAAAAAGAGCAGCAATTGGATAAACGTTCGTTGCCAGAGCTTAAGCCGGAATACGAAGAAGGTCACACAGTGGGCCATTCTGTGGCTCGTGCACTCTCTCTGGACAGACTAGACGCTTCGTATGGTATACCGGCCCATACGACGGGCTATGTGTCAGAAACAATACCGGCTGTCTGCCCAGGCACAGCTCAGGAGGAGGATTCCTCTGAAAGATACTTCAGCAGCAGCTCCCGGGAATCAGCAGCACTCTTCATCGGGCAAGAGAAGAAAGGCATGACGAAGAGTAGTGAAATATCGGATAAATTAAATGTACCTGACAGCGAAGAAACTACCAAAGTCATGGAGGCCGCAACGATAGAAACTTCGCTAGTGCCGTTCTCGGGATCCAAAGTGTCACCGTTGACAGAATCTGCGTCAGCAGCCGCGAAAGAAGTGGTTGCCGAGACATCAAGTGTCAAGCCAGAATCATATACAGCGGAGCCAACGTTTAGAGATACCACCTCTACAGATTACGGAGCAACCGCTTCTGCAACAACGCAAGCACATAAAACGGTGCCTGCCGCAGATTGGCGTGTTACGTCAACAGCAACAGCAGAATCGGCACATCCGTCTTCTGCAGTGACATCAGTATCGGTGATCGACGGGCAGATTGTGCGGTCAGGATCATTCCAAGACGTGAGTGAAGGCGCCCTGCTTTTTGAGGGTACGGCTAAATCTTCGCCTGGAGTCACAACAACGACAGAGGAGTCACTGACCAACGAGATCACGTACAAACGACGTTCTGATGTCATACCTGTCGAAGAGACGGCAGTAAGCAAAGAACTTGTTTCTTCGGAGTCAGCAATTACAAGGAAAGCAGAAGAACGCAGCGAAGAGAGGAGAATTGTGGAAATAACATCTGCCTCTTCACTGACTCTAAGACCGGTATCTCTCGTTGGACAAGAGTCGACTGATGTTCACGAGCTGAAAAGCACTGCCGAATTCGTGCTCTCTTCAGCATCCTCTCAAGTGACTCCAACAACCGAATCTGTCACAACAGTCGGCCATTTCGCAACAGCCGCTTCGAGGGAAAGCCCAGTAACCAGCACGGTGGCATCAGGTGCTGCTCAACAGTCAACAGCCGGCCATTCAAAAGATGGACATGATTGGCCGACCTCGTTGCCAACAGAATCTACAGCCAAGATAACCGTAACTGAATCAACCCTTGCGAGCTCCAAAACACCCGTAGCCATTAGCGAGGCCTCGCCAACGCTATCAACGAACAGCTACGTGTTGTCTAAAGATGGAAACGCTGACAGAATGTTGGTCGCTAGGCAGATTTCGTGGATCACCGAGGCTACGTCTCCCACAGACAAAACAGTGAGCACCTCTACAGACGCTAGGCCGGAAATGGCGGAAAAAGATGCCGTCTCAACAGAATCAGCAGGGATATCGGATACAAAGGCAGAAACGTCCTCGTCACTGCGGTTGCAAACGGTAAGTACGGCGCGATCCTCAGAGAAAATCATATCAACACATCAAAGCAAGCCTATGGCGCATGTCGCAGAACACACAATCTCTGGGCAGCTTGTCTGCAAGCGCTTATCCACGACGCCAGCTGAACTTGTACCAAGAGCCGGTGGTGAAGGGCTGCCAGAGAAAACTGCCAACATGCAAATGGTAGCTGTGCCTGAAGCGCAGAATTCGAGTACTGCCATTGTTTGCGCAAAAGACAGACGCACCATTGAAGAAGTATCGGCGCGTCTGATTGCAAAGGAGCCTGATGTCTGCAGTGTACCAGCCGTTCGAGCGAATGCGCCTGCATCGGACTTCGCGCAGCCGTCAAGTAGCGGCGTTGGCCTTTCAACTTCAGGCATAAGCAGTAACATGCCGGATGAAAGTAGCCTCCTAAAGCCAAACGAGAGTACAGGCCTCAGTGCCGATAACATACGTTTCACTCCTGTGAACTTGCCAGAGCTTGCCGCGGCTCCAATGGCCAGCCTGGAGTTCAGACCCAAAACAGTCGAGCTGTCAGAAAGCGTGACCCAGCTATCGGGATCGACTGCTGGAACGACATCCGGCGATGTATCGAACATCTCTGCAATGTTAACCGATTTGACAAGTGTGCCACCATTGCCAGGGACTACCAAGTCCACTGCAGTGAGCAACACAACAGCAATGGTGGAAGTATCAGACTGGGGCATGGTCTCAAGGCCTAGTGGCCCTACAAGCGTGATACCAAGTAAGGAGTCGGTAACTCACTCGATGTTGCCTTTGCCTGTTCATTACGAAGCATCAAAATCCAGCTGCGCGTCAAGTCTGGACCTAGACAGCAAATCTAAAACAAATGTAGAGTGCACAGAAAATAACGTACACATTACTCATGTGAACTTGCCAGAACTTGCCGCGACTCCAATGCCCAGTCTGGAGTTCAGGCCCAAAACTGTCGAGTTGTCAGAAAGCGGTACCCAGCTATCAGGAACGACTGCTGCAACGACATCCGGCGATGTATCGAACATCTCTGCAATGTTAACCGATTTGACAAGTGTGCCACCATTGGCAGGGGCTACCAGGTCAAAGGATGCTTCCACTGCAGATAGCAAGACAACAGCAATGGTGGAAGTATCAGACTGGGGCATGGTCTCAAGGCCTAGTGGCCCTACAAGCGTGGTACCAAGCAAGGAGTCGGTAACTCAGTCGATGTTACCTGTTCATTACGAAGCATCGAAAGCTACCTGCGCGCCAAGCCTGTACCTAGACAGCAAATCTAAAACTAATGTAGAGTGCACAGAAAATAACGTACACATTACTCATGTGAACTTGCCAGAACTTGCCGCGACTCCAATGCCCAGCCTGGAGTTCAGGCCCAAAACTGTCGAGTTATCAGAAGACGTAACCCAGCTATCAGGAACGACAGCTGCAATGAAATCCGGTGACTTATCCAACATCTCTGCAATGTTGGCAAGTGTGCCACCATTGCAAGAGGCTACCAGGTCAAAAGATGCTTCCACTGCTGAGAGCAAGACAACAGCAATGGTAGAGGTATCAGACTCGGGAATGGTCTCAAGGCCTAGTGGCCCTACAAGCGTGGTACCAAGTAAGGAGTCAGTAACTCAGTCTATATTGCCTGTTCATTACGAAACATCAAAAGGTAGCTGCGTGTCAAGCCTGGACCTCGAGAGCAAATCTAAAACGATTGTAGAGTGCACAGAAAATAAAGTACATTTCGCTCCTGTGAACTTGCCAGAACTTGCCGCGACTCCAATACCCAGCCTGGAGTTCAGGCCCAAAACTGTCGAGTTATCAGAAGGCGTGACCCAGCTATCGGGAACGACTGTTGCAACGAAATCCGATGATGTATCCAACATCTCTGCAATGTTAACCGATTTGACAAGTGTGTCACCATTGTCAGTGGCTACCAGGTCAAAGGATATTTCCACTGCAGACAGCAAGACAACAGCAATGATGGAGGTATCAGACTCGGGCACAGTGTCAAGACCTAGCGGTCCCACAAGTGTGGTACCTAGAAAGGAGTCGATAACTCAGTCGATGTTGCCTGTTCATTACGAAACATCGAAAGCTAGCTGCGCATCAAGCCTGGAGCTCGACAGCAAATCTAAAACAATTATAGAGTACATCGAAAATGCAGTTACCTCCAAAACAAGCAATCTGGCCAGCTACGGTGTTAGTGACACACCAACCGGCTTTTTGAAGACTCGAGCTGACACGACGCCAAGCTCGAGTGGTGATTCAAGGCTAAGAGGGGACAATTTGACAGGAGCAGTCACGAACTTTGCGAAAGCGGTCGTTGTACCAAATGCAAGCGATGATGGCAGTGGCCCAACTGACAAACCGTCGAGCGCGACTTCAGACCCGACAGCAATCCTTTTACAGCCGCGCGCTTACATCGAAAAAGCCCGTGAAGAAAAGTGTACAGTGGTTACTGAGACGCCAGAGACGAGGGTCGTGAGAAGGCCGAGTGTCGCAGAAAGCATCGTCGCTTGTACAGAAAACAGAACTGTTATGTTGCACGGAGAAAACGATTTGCCCTTCAGGGGCGCAAGCCGTAAAGACAGCACCAGCCGAACCATCAAGTTGCACAGCATGTCAGAGACTCGATTCACTGAACCCGAACTTGAGCGCAGCAATTTGCCCAGACTGGTACTAGAAACGCAGCACACAGAAGCCTTCTCCACGGAAACATCGGCTGTGAAAGCGGTAGAGGCATCTGGATCAAGAGAGATCGTAACCTTAGATCGCGCTATGTCCGTTCATGGCAGAGACAGCCAAGTGGTGATGCGAAAGACAGAAGTTAAAGAAAAGAAGCCTGCTCCACTTCCACTTGAAAAAGTTGGGGAAAGCACGGCCGTAATCGAAAAGCAAGCACGAGAGGCAATTGTGGCGCTAAGCAGCAAGCGAGGCAGCGATGGAACTGCCACAGAGCCTTGTTCTTCGCGTGTGGCAGCACGTCCTGGTTTATCTGCGTCAGAAATGCCTGGCCTAGAACACGAAGGTTCCGAACCATTGCACATTGTTACCGACGAGCTCATTTCGGGTGGTGAATCAACCGAAATCATCCTTTCGGACCACACTGTGTCAGAGCGTGATAGCGATACCCAACTGGTGATACGGAGGACAGAGACTAAAGAGAGAGAGTCGGCACCGCTTCCATTAGAAAAAGCTCTGGAAAACGCTGCTACAATCGAAAAGGAATCTGGACAGGTTACTGAGACGCTCCGCAGTCAAATCGCGGAACCTTCTTCTTCGCTTGTGACATCGCATCCTGCTTTACCTGGTTCAGAGCTGCTTGCACTCGAACACAAAGCCTCGGACACGCTAACCGTTGTTCCTGACGAACGGGTGTCTGGAGACGCCAAGGAACGATCCATGCACGACATACAAGAGATAGCTAATGCCAAAGCCGAAGCAGAGAAGAAACTAAAGTCACTTATTGATGTCTCGAGCTCCCCCTTGCAAGACAAACCCTTCTCCGACCAGAATAATATATCTGATGAAGGTGCTGATAGGATTCAAATGTTCTTTGAGAACCTCCACGCACCGCAAGAATACATTGTGGCGGGTGTACAGGTCTGCGAAATGGAACGCGCTGCTCATACTGTATCAAGAACCAGCTGTGAACTCAGCGTTGCCACTGACAGCGCATCGACGGCAATTTCCAAGGCTCTACAAGGTCCCAGCGGTAGCGTAAGCACCACGAATAACGTGTCGAGCATGGCCCCAGGCCAGCCGAGAAGCACTCAACCAAGTTCGGGCGATGGAACAAGCCTCGCAGGTGAAAAAGCATCGGTCGCTGCAATCTCTGCAACCGATAGCGTAGCCCAAGTGACCGACGCCGCGACTACCAGTAGCAAGCCTGAAAGCATAACAGCACTGGCAGCCGTTGAGCCAGGAACAGAACGAAGCGCTGCGGATATACCAAAGCATCCAGACACCCTGCCAAGTGAGATGTCGCTCGCTAAAACTGAAGGTGTGTCAGAAAGCAAGCAGCTGGTTCCTGTGGACCTCGCTTTACCACTTCAACTTGCGGACAATGACCTCTCGTCGCAGACTTTTATCATACGAGAAAGGGAGCCTACAGTGTTTTCGTCCGAAAAAACAAAAACTTTGGAGGCCACCGCGACCTTAACCATGCGTCCAACTGACGACGACAGCATCGCAGAACCTTCATCGTCGACTGTAACTGGCGATGCCCGAATGCGTACGCCACTACTCTCCGACGAAGCCAAAGAGAGCGATATAGTTGAGTACGCTGCGAACGTGGAAGAGCTCATGAGCCCAGAGGTCACAGAAGCATTGGAGCAGATGCAGCGCAGCGTCGCCGGCGTTCTTTGTGAGGATGCCAGCTACCTATCCCCATCGGCAGAGGTGAGACCGATGGCGATGGTGCCACCAGTGCCGCTACTCCTCGAGCTCATTGAAAGACCAGCAGCCGCCAGCAGAGCCGTGGTGCAAAGAGAAGCTCGGGCTGCAGCGATAGAACCGGCTTCGTCAGAGTTACGCGCTGCCCCTGAACCTGCTGCATCTCGAGCAGTCGTGGAGTATGGGACAAGGACCCTCGCCGACCGGCCACAGGTGGGCGAAATAAAAGAAATGGTGACAGACCCGTCAGGTGCGCCTTCGAAGGCGCCAAGAATAGCAGATGAAGCATCATCTTCAAGGATGTCGTCCGGCGAGCAGACTGAGCGAAGGATGATTGACTTCACGCCAATGAACAAGTTCACGGCAGAAAAGGTGGGGATGTTCTCGACTTGCCGACAGGACACTACTTCTATCCTGCTCTCACCGGGCACCTTTGGGCCTCTTGTGCCAGGTCCTCAGAAAGATGGCGTGCGTTCTATTGCAGAAACTACGAGCTCTCCGGCAAGTTCCATGGTTATGCGGAGCATCGATGATCCCATCAAGAAACTGCGCAACGCAGACCTCTTCGCCAGAGATCAAAGCGATTCGATGTCATCTGGGCCCTGCACATCGTCAACAGGCATGCAGAAGGGCGGCTCGTCGATATTCGCGGTTAGCGAGAGGCTTGCGAGCCTTTCGGACAATGACAACTTCAGGTCCTTTAACGCAGAACAAGATGAAAACAAGCTTGCCGCTGCCCGTCGAGCTATAGAAATGTCGACGCCGGAGTCGATGACAGCAGCGTCAAAGTCCAGCGATGGCAAGAAGCCACACACCATAGTGGAGTGGGCAGGGCCGCATGCTCTAGAACCGAGAGAACAGAAGCTCACCGCTCTAGAAGATCACCGCAGTGGACCGGTGAGCAACTCAAGGAAGTTCAGCGACGTTGGGAAAAGTGGAGCTTCCCTGGGTGGGGTCTCTTCGCAGCCAATAAGCTCTTTTGACCTCCAGAGCGAGCCGTCCACCAGCAAGGGTGGAGTGGGAGGAGCCGCTGCCTCGCCCAAACGCAAGAGCTTGATCCACGACGCTCCGGACTCTGCGCAAAGTGAAGAATACGCCTCTCGTGCCGGTCATGGCCTCTCTTTACCACGGGCGAGCGAAACATTCCAGGAATCGGAGAGCACCGACAAGGGGCCGGCAATCGCTGACGTCCGTGGCTTTGTTCCAGCAGACGAAAGCAGCACCGACCTTAGTGAGAGGAAGACGTCTATTTCGCCGATCGAAGATATCCGAGGTTTCGTTCCGGTCAAAACGCTTTCAGCGAAATACCAGGGACCGTCGGCTAAGAGTTCTGAGGACACAGTCGGTGGCAAATCGTTTGAGACAACGGAGACGTTGCCGGAGGAACCGGCTGTCGGTGACATTCGCGGTTTCGAACCGATGCCCGATGCAGAGGAAGAAAGACTGCCTGTCATTCAGATGAAGCCATTGACCGAATCGCAGGAAGTGAAAACAACCATATATGATACGCAAAAGGAAGCAGAGGACGAGCTGGCAGAACTTCCAACAGTCGCATCAGGTCGCCGAGCACCCCCTACGACACGGCGCGAAACGTTAGACGCGAGCGCTCCGGAGAGAAAAATATCCACATCGCAAGTGCTCAAAGCCGCCTGCGAGAAGGTCGAGGCACTTTCGCTAGAAGAGCCTGACGAATCTGACAAAGAACAAAAGACGGCTCCAACCGATACCCCGGTGAGTGTGCGAGCTTTAATACGCCAGATGAATTCGCAAAATCATCCGCGAATAATTACCCCCGCTCCGAAGGATATGCTGATCGGTCGCCAAAAAGAGGGAAGTGCATCTGAGACTGCTGTGCAACACAAAGCCCAACAAGTGGCGCCCGTGTCTGTAGAAGAAACACCGGCGGACGGAGCACCGGAAGCGCAAGCTCCCACAGCGGTGACTTCGCTTGAGGGTGCCTCTGCCATACCGATCCCACCACCGGAACCCCAGTTCCGGACCTACCCACTGCCTAACTTCAAGCCGCTTGTGAAAAAAGACAAGCAAGAAAGTGGCGCCACTGTGCCGGGTGGTTTAAAAGCAGATTCCAGTGCGCCGAGCAAGAAACCGGAATCCCTTCTCCCCATGGCTGACGAAAAGTGGAAGCTCATTGGCCTGCTCGCATCTGAGGAAGCAAAAAAGAATGCAAGTGGACGGCGAGGCTCCGAACCTGCGGGAAGCACGCCGCTTTCTGGGTCTGTCGACGGTAGGGACTCGGAGGACGCCCGTTCTCCGTGGAAACTTAAGCCTACTCCGAAAAAGGGCTCCGAAGATGAATACTTTGAAAGCCTAAAAACGAACAAGAAAGAGACCATTCCGTGGAGCACCAAGCCTTCCGAGAACAAGGCGAAGAAGAAGAAACCTCTTGAAGCAGAGCAGGTGGCCACTGCACAACAGGAACAACCGAACTTGCCCAAACTGGAAGAACGCAAAAATCAAGAACTGGCCTCGGAGCACGTTGCTAGCGAATCTGAGCCTGAAGTGCAGGTGGTTGAAAAGCCCATTGCGAAAGAGCCTGCGAAGGTAGCGACTGCTTTGTTAGAAACAATGTCTTCGACAATGCCCTTGACACCAACACCTTTGATAACCACGCCTTTAATAAAGGCAGACACACTACGGCCACTAGCCGTGCAGCACACAACGGAGCCACGTGAGCTTAAAGAACAGCAGCCAAGCGCAGTACTTACAGAGGTGCGACAAACATTACCAAAGCAGCCGCTTGTTCAACAAGTACCCCAAGAAGCACTTGCATTTCCTCCTAAAGGCCACTTAATGGGGCCGTCACCATCAGACACGATCGGCGCTGCTACTCAGCCTTCGATGACGAGAGATCTGAGACCGTCCCGGATTCTAGACAAGCTCGTGACGACGTCAGAGGCAGCGACAACCGTTGGCAAAGCAAAGCATGAAATGCCTGACATTTCGGTCAGCACTCGAGAATTTGCCGAAGAGGAGAGCATTGAAACTTCGGTGAAATCTGTAAAGAAACTCATAAAAGCTAAAGACCGACAGCTTATGATAATGAGGTCGAGCCAGGCACAAAGTTCAGGACCAGAAGACAGCTTCAAGGTTGTTTTCACCATTGACACCCCAAAGTCGGAACGTTTCGTTTTCAAACCGGAAACAGTGTCGCCAAATCTCGCAAGTGGTTCAGCGCAGTCATGGGCTCCAAAGATCGACTACATTTGGGAAGCGACACCGAAGCTAACGCCAGGACCTTTCCACGATTCTGACGACTACGATCTCACAAAAGAGTGCAGCAGCAGACTTTCGGGGGAGCCCAGCACCACTGAAACTGTGATTGCACAGTGGAAATACTCAAGAAAGTTGTCAAAGTCGAGAAGCGCCACCGACATAGACGACAAATCAAAGACGTCGCTGAGTGCCATCCACTTCCGCAAATCTCCCGAGTCCAAGCCAACTGCGGAGGAACCGCGCCACACTCCGGTAAAGCGGTCGCCTGTCGAGGCCAACTCCCCTAAGAAGAAGGCGGCGAAGACACCGTACAGCGTGGTTGTCAAGACGGACGGTGGTGTAACGGCCACGACCACTGCAGGCGGAGTCATGTGGGACAATGACAATGGTACACCGCAGCAGGCGCCTGACAATCCTGCAGGCCATGAGCAAGGCCACGCCGCAAACGAAAACGCGGAGGGCAATGCGGACGCCGAAATGATTACGAAAGAAGAGCTGGAGCGATACATGAAGATAGCGAGAGACCTCAAGCTCAGACGCGGCTCATTAATGCCTCCATCCGGGACTCTGCAGTCGAATGACGGCATGCCAGTGGGAACCAAGAAAAAGCCCAGCGTTATAATGGAGACACGGATCGAACTTTACGGCAAGGGCCGAGTGACGTTTTCATTCGACGCGGTGGCAGAGGAGGGCACAGGAAGCGTGTACCCGGACGACTCGCAAGGCAGTCTCGTTCGCCGAGGCGGGCCCTCAACGTCGCATACACCAAAGAGGATGAGCATCGACGTGCGCGCACCGCCAGCGACACCAGCGCCTTCCATGGAGGCGATCTCGAAGCGCTCCAAATCAGTCGACTTCGGCTACAACAGGGACGAGGAGAGCATGCAGTACGAGCCGCAGGAACCGCCCAACGCAGTCAGCCAGGCGGCCAGGAGGCGCCACTCGGAGCATCTGAAGCCCCAGCCAGGAGAAGATCTCAAGAAAAGGAGGCACTCGGAGCCCGGGACATTGTCCATGTCAAAGGACGCGACGGAGGACGCGTCCAAGGCATTGTCGGCCACCGAGTATCAGTCAGAGCCCACGATGGCAGTGGAGGAATACAACGCACCGCGTGCACCATGCGCGCCATGCGAAGTGCTCCAAGAAGCGGAAGACATGGCCAACGCGGCAGTGGCCATGGCTGCTTTCGAAGCTCAGATGAGGAAGGCGCCGCGTAGCGCTGAGGAAACAATTTCCGGAGGGTCAATTCCGCCTTCAGAACCTGCGAAGCCTGTACTGGCTCCAACTGAAGTGGTGCCAAAAGAACCGCCTTCACAGCCGGTGGAAAAAGCCGAAGAGAGGCCTGTCTCGGCGCTTTCCATGCGAACTTCATCGCCGGGAGTCGCGAGTGACGAAGACTTGTCCGGTTACGCAACCTGCGAATCACGCATTGGTGCCAAATCGTCCGAGGTGCAAAGCACCGAAGACCTGGCATCGCAACGCAAGATTGCAGAGGCCCCTACCGACGCTGCTGTAGAGGAGAAACCAGTCCAGGGTGCACAGTTAGAGGCGGCCGTACCAGCCGAAGAGGAGAAACGTCAGCTCGAACCGGAGGTTGTTGAAAGACCTGAAAGAGAAGTTTCCAGTGCTGAGGCCTTGTTTCCGCCAGCCGTGCTTGCGGCTGAAGGTGCCGCAGTCAAGCGTGAGAGTGGTGAAAAACCACCGGCAGAAAAGCCGATATCGGAAGTGCTTGCCGCCGAAGAAACGAAGCAGACGGCATTGCCAGCTGCAGAACAAGCCCTGCAGGAGCTGGTAGAAGCACCTGCGGCGGAAAAAGCGAAGCTTGATGTGTCAGAGGCCCCGCTTACCGGTGAAGTCAAACCGCCAGTGGAAGCAGAAGAACAACTATTGGAAGCAGCACGGACAGCGGAGGTACCAGTGAGTGAAAAAGCGGCGCTAGTATCAGAGGCACCAGCTGCAGAAATAACAGAACTTGAGGCAGTAGAGCCAATCCCTGCCGAAGTCACAAAACCGATATCTGAGGTTATCTCTGAAGAGGCACCGGTTTTGGAAAAAGAGAAAGTTGGGATGCCCGAGGCACCGGCGACAGAAGAAACGACAGAGATAGCGGAAAAACCAAGCGTAGAAGCGCCAAAACCGATATCCGAGGCTCTAGCCGAAGAAGCGCCGCTATTAGAAAAAGAGAAGCTTAAGGCGCCAGAAGCATTGGCACCAGAAGAACCGACAGTGATGGTAGAAAAGCCAGGTGTCGAAGTCTCGGGACAGTTATCAGAGGCCCTACCCGAAGAGACGCCGCTAATAGAAAAAGAGGGAGCTGCGATGCCAGGAGAACGGGCGGCAGAAGAACCGACACAGATAGCAGAAATGCCAGGTTCAGAAGAAGTGCCAAAACCAATATCAGAGACTCTAGCCGAAGAGCCATCGATAATGGAAAAAGAGAAGCTTAAGGTGCCAGAAGCACTGGCCCCAGAAGAACCGACAGAGATTGTAGAACAGCCAGGCGTAGAAGCCCCGAGGCAGTTAGAAGCTCAACCCGAAGAGGCGCCGCTGGTAGAAAAAGAGGGAGCTGCGATGCCAGAGGAACCGGCTCCGGAAGAGTCTGCGAAGGTTGTAGAAAAACTAGGTGCCGCGGTGCCTGAACCAATATCAGAGACTCTAGCCGAAGAGCCATCGATAATGGAAAAAGAGAAGCTAAAGGTGCCAGAACCACTGGCCCCAGAAGAACCGACAGAGATTGTAGAAAAGCCAGGCGCAGAAGCTCCGAGGCAGGTATCAGAAACTCTACCCGAAGAGGCGCCGCTAATAGAAAAAGAGGGAGCTGCTGTGCCAGAGGAACTGGCTTCAGAAGAACCGGCGAAGGTAGTAGAAAAACCAGGTGCCGTGGTACCGGAACCATTATCGGAGACTCTAGCCGAAGAGACATCGGTAATGGAAAAAGAGAAGCTTAAGGTGCCAGAATCACTGGCTTCAGAAGAACCGATAGAGATTGTAGAAAAGCCAGGCGTAGAAGCTCCGAGGCAGTTATCAGAAATTCTACCCGAAGAGGCGCCGCTAATAGAAAAAGAGGGAACTGCTATGCCAGAGGAACTGGCTTCGGAAGAACCGGCGAAGGTAGTAGAAAAACCAGGTGCCGTGGTACCGGAACCAATATCAGAGACTTTAGCCGAAGAGCCATCGGTAATGGAAAAAGAGAAGCTTAAAGTGCCAGAAGCACTGGCCCCAGAAGAACCGACAAAGATTGTAGAAAAGCCAGGCGTAGAAGCTCCGAGGCAGTTATCAGAAGCTCTACCCGAAGAGGCGCCGCTAATAGAAAAAGAGGGAGCTGCTATGCCAGAGGAACTGGCTTCGGAAGAACCGGCGAAGGTAGTAGAAAAACCAGGTGCCGTGGTACCGGAACCATTATCAGAGACTCTAGCCGAAGAGACATCGGTAATGGAAAAAGAGAAGCTTAAGGTGCCAGAAGCACTGGCCCCAGAAGAACCGACAGAGATTGTAGAAAAGCCAGTCGTAGAAGCTCCGAGGCAGTTATCAGAACCTCTACCCGAAGAGGCGACACTAATAGAAAAAGAGGGAGCTGCTATGCCAGAGGAACTGGCTTCGGAAGAACCGGCGAAGGTAGTAGAAAAACCAGGTGCTGTGGTGCCGGAACCAATATCAGAGACTCTAGCCGAAGAGCCATCGGTAATGGAAAAAGAGAAGCTTAAAGTGCCAGAAGCACTGGCCCCAGAAGAACCGACAAAGATTGTAGAAAAGCCAGGCGTAGAAGCTCCGAGGCAGTTATCAGAAACTCTGCCCGAAGAGGCGCCGCTAATAGAAAAAGAGGGAGCTGCTATGCCAGAGGAACTGGCTTCAGAAGAACCGGCGAAGGTAGTAGAAAAACCACGTGCCGTGGTACCGGAACCATTATCGGAGACTCTAGCCGAAGAGACATCGGTAATGGAAAAAGAGAAGCTTAAGGTGCCAGAATCACTGGCTTCTGAAGAACCGACAGAGATAGTAGAAAAAACTGGCGTCGAAGTGTCGAAACCGATATCCGAGCCTTTAACTCTAGAGGCGGCTGTGACCGAAAAGGAAAGGATAGAAATGCCAGAGGCGGCAGTTGCAGAAGAATCAGCGCAGTTGGTAGAAGGACAAGCTGTAGAAGGCCTGGTAGCAGGTGTCGAAGTAGCGAAGCCAGTGCTTGAGGCGGCGGCTGGATATCAAGTGAAAGAGACGGCAGAGGAGATATCACAGCCTCCGGCCGCGAAAGACGAACTAGAGCTAGCAGAAACACCTGCCACTGGTGCATTGAAAGAAAAATTAGAGACTCCGGCGATAGAGTTCGAACCAGCGGCCGAGCCTGTATCGAAAATATCAGAGCCGCAAGTTGCAGGAGAGGAAGAGAGTGAAGAGACAGCGGTCACGAAAAAAGCAAAACAAGGCACAGAATTAGTACCTGTCGTAGACCAGTCGGAAGAAACCTCGCATCCAGCTGCTGTCGAAATGAATCTTGTTTTAGAGGTGTCGGTTGCAGGAGAAGAAGCACTCTCGGAACCATCCGGCACGGAAGTGGCAAAAGAGCCGGCAACTGGTGTTGCTGTCGGTGAAGAAGCGAAGGAAATATCGAAACTTCCAGTCACGGCACCAATTCACCTGCCATTGGGGAAGGCACCAGTTGCAGAAGTGAAAAAAGTATCAGGGCCGCCTGTCGAGGATGAAGACAAAGAGACATATAAAGCTCCAATTGCCGCACCGTCGGAAGAACCGGTCACTGAAGCAAAAGAAAGTTCGGAAGGGCTAATCTCAGAGTATCAGAAACAGGTGACAACCGAACTGCCTGCTCCAGAGGATTCAAAACTAGCATTGGAATCGGACAGAGAGCTGAAACCGGCAACAAAAGAGCCAGCTGCTGAATTAACACCAGTATCGGGGGCATTTGCGATAGAAGGAGAGAGTGAGGCAGCTGAAGTTTACGGTGCAGGAGCGATGGAATTACCAAAAGAACCTGTCGCAGAAGCTGCGCAGGAAATATCTGAAGCGCCTGCATTACAGGCACCAGCTGAACAAGAAGCGAAGCCGTTGCTTGAGCCTCCAGCTTTAGAAGCAAAGATGGCAGAAGCACCGGTTAAAGATGCAGAGCTGGAGGCTGCAGAAATACCAGCTGGCGAAACCAAAACAGTGGTGGAGGCTGAGGCTTCGAAAATAGCAAAGCCAGTATCAGAGGCGCCTGCTGTGGAAGAAACGCAAATGCTATTAGAGGCGCCAGAACTTCAAGAAGCGAAGCAGAAATTGGAAAAACCAGTAGAGGAACGTGAAAAACGAGAGATAGCAGAAGGTGGTGCAGCGAAAGAGGAGCCAAGAGAAATAATTTCGCGGCAAGAGGAAAGCGTCGTCCAAGCGGATACCACGCTGCAGCCAAAATCATCAGCGGAAGTGGTCGCTTACAAGCCCTGGTCCGAAGAAATGGAGATACCAGAAACGCTTCGCGAGGACATAGAATCCGCTGCGCTACCTCCACAAAAACCAGAGGAAGCCTCTGAGTACAAGCGTGAGTCACTGGTGCCTGAAACTGTCTCTAAGGCGCCAGGAGAGACAATAGATGCAAGACAGAGGGTATTTTCGTACAGCGAACCAGAGGAACCGGGCCCAAGGCGTCCGTTTCATCCTTTTTACGCTGACCTTGGCAGGTTCCCACCACCCACGTCGGTCATGAAGGAACCTGCAAGGCGACCTTCGAAGGAAGCGGTTCTCCGAAAGGAAGCCGAAGAGGAAAAGGCCCCGCCTGCAGGCGAGGAAACCACGACCCCCTCCGGAACAGGAATAAAGCGCCCAAGCGAAGAAAAGCCAGCAGATGCCACAGAAGTGGCAGGGAGGCCAAGGGATGAAGTTAGTGCCGAATCAGAGAGACAACTTGAGCTTGCCGCGCCTACCGAGGCCCTTGAAAAGTCAAAAGAACAGCTTACGTCATCAGGAGTGCAAGAGACCGGACTTGAAAAAGTTGAAGAACCAGGAGCCGCTGTGCCCATAAAGGCCGCCGGAAAGGTTTCGGATGCACTCACACCTTCAAAAACTGCGCTAGTTCCTAAAGTGTCCCGGGAAGGCTTCGTACGGCCACAACTACCGCAAGTGCTCGCTGACCGCCAAGCCAGTAAAGAGATCGTAAAAACTGAAGAAGATTGGAAAATAACGCCCGCTGCAGAAGAAGCGAAGCCAGAAATAGCTGCAGTGACACCGAAGCCGGAAGACAAGCTAGGAGCAGCAGTGCCCAGAGAAGCAGTCAGAGAGGTATCGGGACCAGTCACACCATCGCTAGAAACTGCACTTGTGCCTAAGGTGTCGAAGGAAGGTTACGTGCTGCCAGAAGTACTGCGAGCACCTGTCGCCCGCCAAGTGAGCGAAGAAAAAGGTCACGAAATCACGCCCGTTGAGGCACCACCGAAAAGCGAAGCAGTGGGAGTTATCCAGCGACCAGAACAAAACCTAGAGGAGACTGTGCTCGAGAAGGCAGTCGAAGAGCCCTTGGAAACAGCTCTCGTGCCGAAGGTGTCACAGGGAGCGTTTATGGAACCGGCACTGCCTCGAGTACCCGTCGAGAGCCAAGTCAGTGCAGAAGTACCGAAAGGCGAGGAAAAGGTTCAGGAAGAAGCAGAACTTGAATCACGTGATGCGTTGCCAAAACCTGACGAAAAGCTTGAAGCTGCTGCACCCAAAAAGGAACTTGAAGAGCCCGAAGTTGTTCCATCTTTGGAAACAGCGCTCGTGCCAAAAGTGTCGAAGGAAGGCTCTGTGGTACCGTCACCCCCGCAAGAACTTGACCGCCGCGTGAGTGAAGAAATACCGAAAGATGAAAAGGTTCAGGAAATAACACCCTCAACAGAAGCACCTGAGACGTCCGAACAGGTATTGGAAAAAGAACCTACCACAGCTGAAAAAGAGCAGGAAGAGCCTTCCACAAAGAAGTCACTCGAGAAACCCGAAGATCAAGTCTTAATAAGCGCAGAAACAAAGCTTCCCGAAGAGCAATCGGCTGAAGGCCCGGCTCCTCCTTCTGAATTAGTGCCTGAGGAAGCAACGAAGCCGCTTCAAGAGACAGGTTTGGCTGCGGAAATAGAAAAACCACGTGAAGAAATAGTGGAGAAACCTGTACCCACAAAGGCACTGGAGCAACCAGAAGATCAAGCCATCACAAGTGCAGAAACAAAGCCTCCAGAAGAGAAAATAGCCGAAAGCGCTGCTCCAGCTTTGGAATGGGTGCCTGAGGAAGCAATGAAGAAGCCGGAAGAACCGGACTATATTGCGGCAGTAGAGAAACCAGCTGAAGAAAAGCCAGTAGAACCTACACCAACGAAGGAATTAAAGAAACCCGAGGAACAAGCCGTCATTAGCACAGAAACAAAGCTTCCATTAGAAGAAAGGACTGAAGGCCCGGCTGCTCCTTCTGAATTAGCGCCTGAGGAAGCAATAAAGAAGCCGGAAGAACCGGGATATACTTTGGCAGTAGAGAAACCAGTTGAAGAAAAGCCAGTAGAGCCTGCACCAACGAAGGAATTAGAGCAACCCGAGGACCAAGCCGTCATTAGTACAGAAACAAAGCTTCCATTAGAGGAAAGGGCTGAAGGCCCGGCTCCTCCTTCTGAATTAGCACCTGAGGAAGCAATAAAGAAGCCGGAAGAACCGGGCTATACTTCGGCAGTAGAGAAACCAGTTGAAGAAAAGCCAGTAAAGCCTGCACCAACGAAGGAATTAGAGCAACCCGAGGACCAAGCCGTCATTAGTTCAGAAACAAAGCTTCCATTAGAGGAAAGGGCTGAAGGCCCGGCTCCTCCTTCTGAATTAGCACCTGAGGAAGCAATAAAGAAGACGGAAGAACCGGGCTATACTTCGGCAGTAGAGAAACCAGTTGAAGAAAAGCCAGTAGAGCCTGCACCAACGAAGGAATTAGAGCAACCCGAGGACCAAGCCGTCATTAGTTCAGAAACAAAGCTTCCATTAGAGGAAAGGGCTGAAGGCCCGGCTCCTCCTTCTGAATTAGCACCTGAGGAAGCAATAAAGAAGACGGAAGAACCGGGCTATACTTCGGCAGTAGAGAAACCAGTTGAAGAAAAGCCAGTAGAGCCTGCACCAACGAAGGAATTAGAGCATCCCGAGGACCAAGCCGTCATTAGCTCAGAAACAAAGCTTCCATTAGAGGAAAGGGCTGAAGGCGCGGCTCCTCCTTCTGAATTAGTGCCTGCGGAAGAAATTAAGCAGCTTCAAGAGCCAGGTTATGCTGCGGGAATTGAAAAACCAGCCGAAGAACGTGGGGGCCTATTTCCGCCCGCCGCGGAGGAAGTTACAGAAGTGGCGAGGGATGAGGGCATAAGTCCAAGAACTGTGCCATCAGTTCCGCCCGTAAGCAGTGGGGAGGCGCCGTCTGGCGCACCTCCGCAGGAGTCTGCGGTTGTTGCAGCCCAAGAGACCGCGCCCGCAAAACCGGAAGAAGAACCACTGGTTTTAAAACCTGAAGCAGTAGCTCCTAAACCGGAAGAACCAGAGCCCCCTGAAGTCTCAGCTGATGAGTTGCTTCAGCTCAATGTCGTCATCGAAATAAGTCCAGCATCAACGGCCGAGGAGTCGCCTGAGAAAAAGGCTGAAAGGGAGTTAGCTGAGCTTGCAACCAAAGAAGGCGAAGAACCAGCACAAGCGAAAGCCGAGCCCACCGAAACGCCTGAAGTTGTACTCGAAGAAGAAAAGCGCGTGCGGGAAATTCTGGAATTTGAAGTTACTCTGTGTAAAGCGCGCAATGTGGGCAGCACGCTACCTAAAGCCGAAGAGCTGTTGCACGTCGGCACGCCGGCTAGCGAGCCTGCCGACTCTGCGGAGTTGGCGCTGCTTGAGGAGAAACTTGCACATCCACCCGGAGTGGCGGCGACTACCGTGGAATCTCCAAGAGCTGACCAGGCAGCAGCGTCTGCTGCAGAAGCTGGCCAGCCTGACGCAGAAGCGGCAGAACCCATTCTCGACGCCTCTGATTTTAACAAAGGACCCATGTCAGACTGGGAAACGGAACTCCAGCAACTCAGGGACTCGAGGCTTCACGGGGCACCGCATAGTGCAGGAGAGCGAGACAGATCGGCGCCGAGTGAAGCTCCTAGACAGTTCCTCGTTCCAGAAGGTGATGGTAAGAAAGGTCCGGAGGAGAGGCAGGTCACGATCCCCCCTCAGGCTGAAGGAGGCGGCCCAGGACCCTCCGCACCGGCTGCCCTGTTCCACACTGATCCAAACGTCCTTGTTTACGAGAGAGACATTGTGGGTCTAGTGACTCCCGACTACGAAATTCGCCTGAAAAACGAAAGAGAAATTCGACACCGAGTTCCAGAAATTCCGGGAACGTCTGCAGATGGGGGACCGCCGCGCACTTTCCTGCGGCCGGAGGCGGATACTGAGGGCGGATACGCCAAGCCACCTGAGATTCATCACGTCAGCTTCACCAGAGAGGGAGCCCCAGCGCCGCCTGGTGGTGAAAAGCCGCAGCCTGCACAGCCACCTGTCGATCGTGTAGCTGTGGAAGAGAAAGAAGTTCAGCCAGAGCGTAAGCCTAGCGATGCTCGCATGGGCCCAGTGCCACCCGATTCAATGCTTGTGGATCGTAAGCCGAGCGCAGATCTAGAGGGTGAGAAAACGAAAAACCTCGCCGAAGGTACACTGGATACCGAACGCGCCGCTGAACCGGCCTTCGCTTCCGAAGAAGGCGGCCTGGATGACAAGAGAACATTTCTTGGAGCCAAACAGCAGCCCCCTCAGGAAGTGGTCGCCGAAACTAAAGCCATGCCAGAAGAAAAGGAAGGTGCTGAACCGAAAATGGAGGCCGCCGTTTCCTCACGCACCTTCCTTCCAGGTGAAAAGCCATCAAAGGAGGGCGTCGAATCAGAAAAGGCTAAATCCGGAATTATGGTGCCGTGGGAAGAACAAGCTCTTGACCAACGCGAGACACCATCGGAGAGAGCTGAGCAGAAAGCCCTAGCAGAGGTGCCCGTTACTGCGCCTGAAAAACAAGCAGTAGAAGAAGCTTCCAAAGGTCCACGCACTTTTCTGCCCGGGCATGAAGAGGAGCAGGCCGTCAAGCCGGAACGTAAGCCAAGCGAGCTACTCGAGGTGACCACGAAACCAGAGGAGCGCGCGCCTGAGGAGCGAGTGAAAAAGGAAGTGAGCGAGACATCCCTGACTGACCCCTCAGGAACGAAGCCAAGTGAGTCCAAGGAGCTAGTAGCACGGGAAGCGCTTGAGGAGCCAGTAACGAAGGAAGAGAGAAAGACTTCCCTGGCAGTACCTCCAGGAACAAAGCCAAGCGAGTCTAAGGAGCTACTAGCGCGGGAGGTGCCTGAGGAGCCAGAAAAGAAGGAAGAGAGAAAGGCTTCCCTAGCTGTACCTCCAGCAGCCAAGCCAACTGAATCCAGAGAAATAGTAGCGAGGGAGGCGCAGCCCACCACAGAAATTACCCCAGATGAGCTCGAGGAACCGGCAGCCCGGCGTGAGATGGCCGAGGAAAAAAAGCATGAGAAAGCCACCTCACCGACGGGCATCATCGTGGTGCGCGAGCAACCCTCAGAAATGGTTGGATCCCGACCGACTGGCACCGAGGCTCCAGTCGTGGAGCAGCCCGTGGTTCCCGTGCACAAAAGACCGTCGGATGTCGAGCCGCGTGACGCCTCGATCCGCGCCCTCGAACAGGAGCTGACGTCAGCGGCGGGTACCTCCATGGATGAGCCCAAGAGAAGCACGCCCGCGTCCAAGGAAGACCTTCGTCCCGGAGTCAGCTCCGACTGGGATGTGATGTCCAAGGAGTCGCTGCACGGAAGGCCCAGCACCAGGACGGCAGACACGCAGACGGAGCTGTCCACGGAGGCGCTCGTCAGGAGCAAGGACGTGCGCGAGGCCTCTACGTACGCGTTCCTTTCCGAAGAGACTGACGAGGCGAGAAGGGCGCCGGACGACTACCTGCCGCTCTACCTGCACCGGGTCACGCTCAACGACAAGGTAAGCCGTGGCGCTGTTTTCTGGAGATGCCAGCACAACGCGTCTTCTAGGCGCAATACGTGACAGCCGTAGATGAAACAGGAACCGCGGCCGGTTTTTCGGGATTGTGAGCTTGTAAACCTTTCAATGTATTTTTCCCGCAAAAACTTCAACCAAGACATAAAAATACACCTGTCCGGGGGTTCTGTAAAGTCCACAGAAATCTCAGTACAGGGGACATTTCATTGCACTTCGCAGCATCGAATTGCGGCCGTCGCTAGCGAAGATCCAGCCGGTAAACTTACTCATAGCAGAACCACTCTACTGGACCTCAGCCACTGTAGTGGACAGTAAACTAGACAAAGCCGAGACTCGCGGAGTTTCAAAAAAAAAATTAGCTGCGTTTTAACTACTGCTGAACCTGGTTAGACAGCGAAAGCTGTGGTGTATCGGGCAAGCTTGTAGACGCGGCTTGGCGTCTAACGTTGACTGCGTTCCGCACACATTGGATTGGCAGCGCGCCCACCCTGCCATCCTGGCAGGTGGCAGTTAAATTAATGGTTGATCCCGAGAGGTTGGTCACCCAATGAACGCTGCGGCCTATTCTACCGCCCTCTACCGGCGAATCGACAGGTCAGAGGTCAAGTGGTGCGACACCTTGGTGGACCACATATGGTAAGGCCTATAGCCACACTTGACCTCTGGCTCACTTGAAGGTCAACCGGTAACGCACGGCGAAATCGGCTTTGCCTAGCGTAGTGAAGCTTTCGCTTCAAAAGCTGCATACTTCAGCCGAGAAAAGCTCCTAGACTCCTTAATCTAGCCTAGAACACCAATCCGCTTGATATCAGCTGCGTCGGAGGTGACACGCTGCTCCATGGTTTGACATGTCTGTTTTGTGGTTCCACACCCGCAGCCATCAATAGCGGAGATGATGCGCAAGCTCACTCCGGCGAGTGAAGAGTGGGAAGAAGCGGTGCCCATGAACTGGAAGATAAACCCAGCCAAGGAGCTCGAGAAGTGGCCCTCGCACTGCATGCAGGATGTCAAGACACCCACTATCGTCCTCTTCGGAGGCATCAACTTGTCTGCGCTGGGCGAAGTTCTCACCGGTGAGGCACAGTCGCAGTAGACAACGTGCGAACTAAAATCCCTAGATAAGACGACAGATTCATCTCTCGTCCACATTTTTCTTCCTTACCTGTTCGGTCGTAGAGCCACGATAAAACAACGTCGCTGTGTAATCAGAGTTTTTCGGGTTAAGTTTGTGATTTTATTCTTTCAGAATAATACAAATAAGGCCGTTGAAAAACGTACATTAGTGTCGCCGAATGATTTACGCCACGGGCAAACCTTGCGGGCAAGTGGCGCCCTCACGCAGCTTTTCAATTCTCAGCAGTAGGCTTGGTTCAGACGAGTACTTCGCATATGAATATATTTCACCGAGTCCAACTGCAGAGTCGAGCCGTTAACAAACACTTGATGCTCTTCACACACGTTACGATAGAAAAAAACTGCGAATTATTAATGCCGAGAAGTCAGACTACAGAAGACTGTGCGACGCGCTAGTCTCACCAAGCAGAGTTCCAATGCAGCTATCTGCCGCAGAGATCTTCTCCAAGAGTGCGGTTACACGTGGCTCAGATTCGGGATAAGTCTCTGGAGCGTCCCATATGTTCACTGGAGCAAGTCTTTGGTTTCCCCCCTTCGCACAGGCTGCCTGGTGCTGCGCTACAACCTGGAAGAGAACGAATGGCGGCGTTGCAACATGATGCCGCTGCCTCGCTACGGCCACCGGTGCGTGTTCCTCAACAACGAAGTCTACGTCATCGGTAGGTGGCGCAGCAGCCAGCCTTTCCATTGTGTTTCGTCTTCGACTGAAATCGCAAATAACGAGTAGCAACGAGAAAGTGAAATGAATCTATGCATGCGTGTAAGTGTCACTGCTATTAGTTGATGTTAGTGTCGTTAAATTAGGAGGAAGAGGTGAACTAATTGAGCAAGAAATTGGATACTCGGTTGTAGTAAACTAATAGGATGAGTAGTCGAAGATCGCAAAGATTAGTATTTTCGCGCATACGTGTATGGGGCAGGCTCTTGTCCATCAAGAAACTATATTTTCGATGACGACATTGATTGTGCTGATGAAGACTATGGTTATGATGATTATGAATTTGATGCAACGAGGGCAACGCCGGGACCCTTCAAATTGACTGGTACCGTGACACACAGAAACGGGTGAAAAAGGTAGAACGCGCAGCCTCTAGAACGCTCGCTTAATGCGAGCTGAAGACACAGTCCTGAGCTGGGCATTGCTTTCTGGGTTGCATAATGTGAACAGCTACCGTATGCAGAATACAAATGTAAGCTATTTCTCGGACCCTGGGCAGGTAGTAAACGCTGACGTCCCTTGAAAGCCCTTAGTATACTGTGCTTCAGCAGAGTTCTTTAATCATACCACTCGCGAAACTCGTCGCAGGGCCCGAAAATCACAAAATATCACACGTCGACTCGGAGTTCAGCAGACTGTCACTCCACCTGCGGCATTCAAAGGAACTTCTCAGCGCTGTCCGAAACACGAATAAGTTTAGAAACTATGAAAGTTGCAGGGCCCTGCCAATAGCTGGTTTTCCAGCTCATAGGCGGCGCCACCGTCTGTTAGCCATCGGAAACTGGCCAGTGTAACAGCCGTGGCCAGATTTTCATTCCCAGTGTCGTAAGCTATAGTATAAGAGAAGTCTTGTGTGACGTGTACCGCACACGACCCTCCTGCGTTGCGCAGGAGGCTTCGACAACCGGGATGCGACGTACGGCCTGCGCATGTCGACGAGCTTCTGCTTCCGCTACCACACCCAGACGGGCGAGTGGAACGTGGTCGCGCCCCTGAGGCACGCCCGGGGATACCACAACGTCGCCGTGCTCAACAACGCAATCTACGCCGTCGGCGGAGTCGACGCCAACGACCTGTGAGCGAACCGCTCAGTGGCATGGCGGACACAATAACAGAAATTTTCATAATTGTTTTTTTTTTCATAGCGCGAAGGTGATAAAGAACACACAAACTCTATTGAGGCCAATGTCGTGTTAAGTTAAGCGGAGGTTTTGCTTTTCATCAGTCAGTTAGAAATAAGAGGAAGGCAGAAGGGGGACACGGGTTTGTTTTTGAGGTGGAGGAGGCTGGCAGCCAGTCAGCGGATGAATGATCAGCGGGCGATTGAGCAATCGAGCAGGTTTTATTTAGGCGTTATACTTTTCGGTTTAAGCCTTTTAAAAAATCTGGTAAAAATACACCGAATTGAGTTTTATAAATTTGTTTTCAACCGAAAAAGGTCAATGTCCTTGATGTGCACGCTGCAGCTATCCAGCTATAGAGGAAGAGTTGCACTCAGTAAAAGGAGGACATTAAAGTGCTGAAGCCAGGGGCATGCGTGGTGAGGCAGTATAGCTTTCGATAAGGTAACGCAGTTATGCGTTTTGGGATATTGCTGTATTACCTTACGCGCCTGTGCAGACTGGAAGGCCAGAATATGTAGCCAGATGTCGTCTGCTAGAGTAGCTCTGTTCACTGTCATCACCTGCTTAGGGCACTTACCTGGTTAAGCAGCTTTCTCCACTTAATGCAAGGACACTCGAAATCATGCATGAGCTCCAGAAAAAGTGTCATATGTTGTGGCTAGCGCGAATATTAAGCGGCAGTTCTATCGCTGTCGCAAACCACGTGATGCCCCGCCATTTCGCTCAACCTAGCGGAACATGTAGCGGAGCAACCTAGCGATAACATATGCACAACCCCGTTTCATAAATGAGCTTCCACATGCGTTTTTGCCCAACGGTTCCGTAATTTTACTTCCGTGACTTCCTTTTACCGGTGATAGTATTTATTGCTGCACGCACAGCTACTAGTGATTTGCCATTTTGCGTTCGTTACCGATAAGTGGAATGCCCAGGCCGACAAAACAGTCAAGATGAGCTCCAAGTGACTTTCGACCGCATAATACCCCATTATATGACAAAAACAGAACGCTAATGCTTCCGTGGGAAATACATGTAACACTCGCCGAAATAAAAACTGCGTTCTGATATAAATACCGAAAAAGTCCGCAAAATTTCTCAGAAATAAAAAGCGGAACGTTCATTCCCTAGTTTTCGAGTCGGCGAGCAGCCGAAAGAAATGTCAAACAAGTGAGCGAGCGAACGAGAATCAAACGGTGAAGTCCGTGGCTGAATAGCATTCGCATTTCTCTGGTCAAGTGGTAATAATGCGAGCAGGAAAGTTATGGACGCCCGGGACGCCGAGTGGCTGAATAATCGACTTAAGTCTGTGAAAGAGCAATAAACGAAACAACATCGAGCGAGCGATGATGTTCTTTAATGATTTTCCTTGTACATGTTTCTACACTGACCCCCCCCCCCCCTTTCCTATGTAATACCCTCGAAGGAGGGCCTTTAGGGGTATACTAAATAAATAAATAAATAAGGTGAGTGAGTGTGTGTGTGGGTGAGTGACAGGCCGTAAGTGAACGAGCGAACTAGTGAGTGAAAGCGGAAATAGCTCATTTCTCACAGTACGGTAGAAATCGTAGAAAATCAAGCCAGGGTGATGAGTCAGCCGTAAGAAGGTGTCGGGCGCAGAAAAACATGGGGAAAAAAACACCTACGGGGCCATGTCCGCAGAGTGCACACAGCAACGAATGGCCTTCACTTGCGCCAAATGGACGCGTGGCGTGCTATAGACCGTGCGAAATCGAGCAACGGTCGATGTTTCGAAAATAAAGTACGTTCGGCGAGAAGCTAGCCAATACAGAGAGAAATGAAGAATGGCGACGGTAAGCGAGAGGTCATTTTCTCGCCGCCGTTGGGGTTTTTTTACACACCTCCTTGTTTTTCTTATAGTCAACCCGTTAATTTGTAACTAATTTGTTTTGTTTAGTTTTTTTTATACGAGGGGGAAGTTCCGTCATCTTGTAATTAGTTTTCGAGTGTTACTAGTTCTGCGCGACACATCAATGGCTGAGGTGAATAATTGAAAACGCCTGCCGCTTCTCCTCTACCCTCAACTTCCCACTACAAATTTAGACGCCCCCACCCCTTAATGGCAATCCCTAGGGAAATCCCTGAGTGGAATTAGCCGGGCCAGTTGGTTCATGACACATAAATAACAGCGTGACAGACGGGACAATAAGGAAGAGACACGAACACGAGCTCGTGTTTGTGTCTCTTCCTTATTGTCCCGCTGTTATTTATGTGCCCTACGGAAATGCCTGGCCACCGTTGCCACTGTCGCCTCTCTTCAGCTGCAGCTTGCTGTTCCCGTGTGCATCTCACTACCATGGGACTATGGTCAACATCATTACTCTCAACAGAGCATTTATTGCGGCTGTAGCGTCAACACGGCATTCAGCGATGAGCTCTCGTTGTTCCATGTCTTGGGGGCACAGCTTTTGCCAAAAATGCGCAGCCCAGGTGTCAGCTTCTAAGCCGTGGGTAGCACCCGTGGAGGTCCTATAAGCTACGGAGCGGCGAGGACAAGCGTTCCTCTCGCCTCCGGGAAATTGTGAACGCTGGCTATGTAAAACGAGCCTCTTCTACATATCCTAGAACCAAACCCGATGGGCTGTATAGGGTATATTCGACAAAGGGTGAGCACGTTTTCAGCTTGAAAGATGCATCCGTGAGCTGACGAGAGCAGTCGGCTCTGAATGGCGCTTGTGCATGAATTCCTCGTGGCTAGCAGTGAACGCGTAGATCTGTGCAAGACTGGCTACTCAGAAGCAGAGCACCACGCGAGTGTATATCTCCGTGTGCTGCGTACAGGGTGCACCACCCTCGCTATTTGCTGCAAAAAAAGCAAGCCTGTCTTCTCTTGACCCTCAGGCTCCTATCGAGCGTCGAGCGATACGACCGATCGGAAGACACTTGGGTGGTTCTGGAGAAGGGTCTGTACTGCGGCCGCATGGGAATGGGAGTGGCCGCCTTCCAGGGCTGCCTCTGGGTCGTCGGCGGCATCGTGCAGATCGCCGGCCTGCAGACCTGCTCCACCGCTTACGTCGAGATCTACAACCCGGCCACGGACCAGTGCGTATAAACAGTGGAAAACGAGAATCGTTGCCGACACCTGTGTCAGAAACCGCCTTGGTAAAATGTAGCCAGGCCACAGGTCCTGGTGCTGAGCCGTATCTGCTTGGGGCACTCGCGGTGCCCCAGGTAATTAAATATCGGGAGGAATAACACGAGTATTGTTCTCACCCTAGAGAGATTCGAATCTTCAGGCGCGTACCGTGCATATGTTCACTATACTACACGTCTCATCAACAAAGCCTGTACTTCGGTCAATCAATTAAAAGTTCATTATATTGGCCGAGTCTGCATTCTGCCAGGAGCAACTCGGAGCAGTTAGATGCGCGCAAAGGAAGGATTGGTCAACACCAGCGCTAACTGCGCTATTTATAGACGTTCCCTTCGTTTGCTTGTCTGGATCGTGCTGAGTTTGTCTCCGGAAGAGCTTGCATGCTAAGAATCTGTCACAGCTGCGTTGAGGCCGCACACTCAGCCAGATCCTCACTTTCTGCCCTTGACAGTGATGATGATGATGTGATGGCTACAGTCTCTTTGTAGCTGGTGGACACCATGGTGGTCTCCCAGCCGCTAAGAGATAAAGTGAACGCTTGCCACGATGCGCTCTATTGTTTAAGCGATGAATCATTTTGACCGGAACTCGGAAAGAAAAGCAGCGACCCATGCCAACAGTGGTGAATAGAAGCGCCAAAGATCCGCCGTTATTCGATGAACACAGGCGCACGTCCTTTCGCAATGACCGGTGCCCGACATCCTGATGCGCTTTGCTGACCGACTTCGGTTTTGGCTCTGGGTTATGGCACACGCCTAACGCGGGAACAGCGCATAGCGGCTGCCGGCCCAGGCGTCGTGGCATGCTGCCACTTAACACGGCCGCCAATTTTCTGTTCCCTAAAACACGAAACCCTTGTCCATATAAACAGCGTTGTCTGCCTCGTGAGGAACAGGACACGCATCTGGCTGAACGTCTTTAGAGAAAAGCAGGGGAACAGGTAACGACAAACATGTATGGTGTGTATGCGGTGTTTTACATCCCAAATCTGCGCATGGGCTATGAAAGACGCCATAGTATAGGGCTCCGGATTAATTTTAAACCTCCTGGAGTTGTGACAAAGCACAGCAGGAGTAGAAATTGTCACTGTTCACAAGTCATGCGCCGAAAAAAAAGCCGGACCTTGAACCGATGCAGCGGCTTAAGTGAGCCTTGAGCCTAAACTCGGTACACTCCTGAAGTCCGTGCTCCGACAGTAACCGTCGACTGTGACAAAAATTCAGGGGGCACTTTGTTGACCTAAAGTGCGGTGAGGCGAAAGCCTTTAGCGCGGTGTTGCTGCTCGTCTTAGTGATGTGTGGTTAAGATGTTAACTACTTGCGTTTGACCCCATTCTGAGGCTCAATTGAAGCGAGCGCTAGGATGGAGGTTGCGCGTCACCAGACTCGGTCGAGAGCTGCAAGGAGTCTGGTGCGGGCGCGGCGCGCGCGCCGGTGGCACCACCTCGTACAGGCGCAGTGAACTAGCAAAGGCGCAACAGGCCTCCGAGATCACCCCCTCGCTAGTTTTCGGACGATCTCGGAGGCCATGGGCGCAAGAGCGTAACGAACGGACGGACGGACTACTGATCCGGAGTTCCCGGGTTCGAACCCGACCGCGGCGGCTGCGTTTATATGGAGGAAAAATGCTAAGGCGCCCGTGTGCTGTGCGATGTCAGTGCACGTTAAAGATCCCCAGGTGGTCGAAATTATTCCGGAGCCGTCCACTACGGCACCTCTTCTTCCTTTCTTCTTTCACTCCCTCCTTTATCCCTTCCCTTAAGGCGCGGTTCAGGTGTCCAACGATATATGAGACAGATACTGCGTCATTTCCTTTCCCCCAAAACCAATTATTAACGGACGGACGGACGCAGCATGAGCCATTAGAGAGTTTTAGTTTCACGTACGTAGAGGGTTCACGTACGCAAACGTGAGAAGTCTACGTAGCCTGCACGTAGGTCGTTTGAAACCCTACGCGAAGCACGCCGCGCGTTACGCCTAGCGCCATCTACTAAGAAACACAGACACTGGTTGTAGCCAAAATCATCCAAGACAAGTCTTTAAGCCAAGCCATTCATAGCGAGACCGTTGCTATGACGACGACCAACGCTACTTCGTCAGGCTTAGCAGCTGAAAAATCGCCCTTCTGTCTGAAAAACAAAAGCTATTTGTCGCTTGAAACCTTATGCGAGGGTAAGAATGGGCAAATTGAAGGCGAATACAGCAGTTTAGAACACCATATCGCCTCGAGGAATCAGCGACGAAGCTGTTATCGCCGTGAAGCGGCGGGCAGGGTGCCGCCATGTTTGTCAACGCTACGTACGCAAGCAACGCAAAGACCGCAAAGAACTCTGCCGCAACGTAAAAATCCGAATCTCACGTACGTACGTGAGACTCGCTCATACCCTTTGCGTTCTGCGCATGCGCACTGGTCACCCGTAAGAGCTCTACGTACGTGAAACTAAAACTCTCTATTAAAGGCTTTCGCCTTAAAAAGAGTTATAGAAGGTTATAGCATAGCTTGATGCGCAATCCGCTACCGCGGTCCGTTTCCGCGAAGCACCACTACGTACGCGCTCATTGGTATCGACGTGGCAGGCGTGCAAGCAGCTGACGGGTAACGTGGCGCCATCTGGCGCCCACAGTAGCGGATCACAGTAGCGGATTGCGCCATGTTGTAACACACTAATGGCTCACCTCGAGCGTACCTTGAGCCAGCAGCCGACGACATGGTGGGTGTCATGAAGTGGCCCGAAAATGACAGCGCGGCGTGGACACGTGCCCTCGCAGGTGGACGTACGCGGCCAACTACCTGCCTTCGCCACGCACCTGCGTCTCGCTCCTGAACGTGGGTGACCGGGAGCTTTACTGCTTCGGCGGCATCTTCTACAACTGTGTGGGGCCGACACGCAAGCTGCTCACCATAGACGACATCCTCGTCTACTCGGACAACAAGAAAGTGTGGCGCCAGGTATCCTGCATGCCGGCACCCAGGCATAACGCCCACGTCCTCCAATACAGTAAGTGACCGAGCCCATGCATGCCCTCTTGCGTGCAATCAATGCATCGAAAGCATTGATTGCCGCGTTTTATTCATTCTCTGCTACTTTCTTCCCATGCATGAGCTGAAATCAAAAGGAAGAAACGGCCTTGGGCAGTGACGGATAAGATCCGATAACCCATGGTCCGTTTAGGTAGCCAAGAGCATTTCAAAGAAATTAAAATGTATAGCCGCAGGGCGGCAGAAAGACAAGTGGGGCACAAATAAAGTTTGCTCCAATCCAATCCAATGGGGAGTTAAGAAGAGGGGGAGATAAGCTGGGATAGTGTTGTTAGGGGTAGCGCAGGGCAAGGATAACTGCATGTCTTCGGATCTTTGTCATGCAGTGGACGCAAAAGACCATGATGGTGACTATTTTTTCGTCAAAGAAATTTTTCGTGTTTTTCTCTTGATTCATTTCCGTTTGTTTAGCATATGTCATTGCACAGCATTGGCTTCTGTAGCAGCGCAAGCGTCGTAACTGCTGGCTAACTATCAACCCTGACGCCACAGGCGGCAGCATCTGTGGTTGAGGCGCAAAAGAATCAGGCGGGAAAACGATCGTTGCAAAACCCTCCATGCCTAGTTTTGCTATATTTCTTTCTTTGCTTGCAGTTGTAGTTGCATTACGCAAATATGCGCTTCACCGCGCAGTCCATAGTAAGTGGCAGGCAAAAGCAATAGATTTGGCTAATCGTATTGTTTGGTTTGGTTTATGGGGTTTAACGTCCCAAAGCGACTTAGGCTATGAGAGACGCCGTAGTGAAGGGCTCCGGAAATTTCGACCACCTGGGGTTCTTTAACGTGCACTGACATCGCACAGTACACGGGCCTCTAGAATTTCACCTCCATCGAAATTCGACCGCCGCGGCCGGGATCGAACCCGCGTCTTTCGGGCCAGCAGCTGAGCGCCATAACCACTCAGCCACCGCGGCGGCTGGGCTAATCGTATTGTGCTGGCATGCACATTTGCTTCATCAAGTGTAAAGTGTGGATTATGAAAACTGCAAAGAACAATACGCCTCAAAGCCTTGTCCAGCAGTGTCCTGCCTATCATACGTATCTCACAAGTCTGATTTCATTTAGACGGACCATACAGCCTCTGGCATTTTCAGCCTCGCGGAACTATAAGATTCTTTGCTTGTCCTAAAACTGACTTTTTAAACCTCTTTATCGCAGAGGACCAGGCGTACATCATCGGAGGTCAAGACGTCGAGAAGCCCGACCATCCGTTAACGAGCGTCATCAAGACGCCCATACCCACCGAAAAGTTCAGCTGGGGACCGCTCAAGGATGTGCCGCTGCCGATTTCGGCCTACGCGGCGGTGATGCTGCCGCCCGTCGAGGATACGCAAGAACCGTCGAGCCAAGCCTGAGGAACCAGCGCCACCGCTTAGAAGTGCCTGCGAAGGAACGTGAAGCGATGGACACGCCATGCCTGCTGCCGGCACTAGCGCGCCCTACCGCCCGCGCCAGCCGCCTGCGGCATCGTTATGTCGAGGACCTAAGGTCAATCCATCAGTGCACGCCACACCGAATGGCACCCTGCAGCCGCCTCTGGTCCACCAGCATCGGCAAAAATTCACGCTAGCCGCACAGAGACCCGCTAGACCTTGCAGAGACCAAGTAGACCCTCTTCTTTACAGCGACATAGCCCGACGTTTGTAGAACATGAGAATACAAATTCCTTCTGTTACTCTGTTGTACCGTGTACATGTGTGTTTTGAAGCGAAAAGCTTCACTACGCTTGTCAACACCGCGCTTCGCGCGAGCCGGCGTATGTCGGAGCACGAGTGACGTCACGCACGGCGCAGGTGGCCGCCGCCTGACCTTTCGCTGCTGCCGTGCGTGACGTCAGGCGCGGCGCAGATGGCCACGGCCGCGCTCTATGCGTCATCGTTTGACGTTCCCCGCAAGCGCGTGTTTATCGCGGAGGCCGACTATATAACCGCTTTCCAGAGAATAAGCCGCGGAGCGGCCGCTTGCCTTGGCAGAAGACGCAATGAAAGAAGACGCGGCTGGTGGTAGATTAAGACGCTTGGCGAGACGTTCTTCACGTATACCTCGGGCGTCTCCGACACGCGCTTAGCTCTCCGCTCTTCATTATTACGTAGACGGGCAGCCTCACGCCAGGCAGTTATTTCGGGGTCGGTAGCAACAGCTTCCTGTATGCTCTGAAGATGTCGCTTGCTACACACGCGGCCACCAGCCGCGTCGTCGTCTTCCAGTACGCCTTCTGCCGAGGCGAGCGGCCGCGCCGCGGCTTATATCCTCCACCGCGGGAGAGCGCATGCACCCTTCCTTTCCTCAAAATCATCGGCGTCTAGAACGTTGTCAAAGCCAATGAACGCAATGATCGCCGACAGCTTTCGCTTTGTATACCCTGGATTAGCTGAGCTAATACACATTCATTTTATTTCATGTGCCAGGCCATCGCAATTCGCCGCGGTGTTCATCACGAGCAGCGGCACTGTCACTGCGAAATCATGGTGCAAAAAAAAAATTGGTGGCGACCAGTCGGGACACTACTTGGGTACACAACCCACATCATATGTCTTACTAGTAAGTACGGGCACTGGCGGACGTGAAGGGGAATGTTATCTGCAATACCAAATTATTTAACAAAAGAATTGAAACACAACACAGATACCTTTCGGGAAAAGTCTATCGCCACATTCGCCCTTGCATTCTGGTCAGCTTCGCACTTTGGCTAGCCACCCAGAGCAATGCACCATGTAATGCGGCGGGGTTGTCTACACACTAAACAATTTCTCACCCATAAGGGTGCAAATCAGCTGTCCCCAGACGAACACCCTTTTGGGTGCTAAAAACAGCGAGAAGATCAGCACCCTTCACGAAGGGTGCACGACATGGAAGTTTAGAGGCCGCGCATCAATCCATGGCTTTTGCTTCATGTGTGGATCAATGTGGAGCACCCTTTAATGACGGTGCAACCATTACATTCCCTAAAGTGTCATTAAGTGTACCGTTCCTTAAGGGTGCTGATCTGTGCACCCTTTTTTAGCACCCAACAATTGGAAATGGGTGTTCGTCTGGGGACACCTGATTTACACCCTTAAGGGTGAGAATTTGTTTAGTGTGTAGGCGCTGCAACCGTGGCGGGACTGCATATTCACGAATTCTCTAATTACTCAGAACTAAAAGTTTCTCGCGAAAATCAACTGCAAATATCTCTGGATCTCTGGTTGCCACGGTTAACTTTAGTCACTCCCAAAAAGCAAATTTATGCGCCAAGGTTTTCAATACTGCGGGACATTGACAGCACAGACTTGTTGTGCAATACTGGCTTAACGCATTCCCCCAGCCTCTTCCCCCTATGGCAAATACATTCGGACTGCAGTCAGCGAAGGTGCTTAATAACTACAAGCAGCTTCTCTGCGAGATGGAAACCAGTGTTAATAGCCCTCACTCTCTCTGGATACCTCAACTGCTCCATGAGGGTACAGGTATGATAGGAGTAAAATAAGGGCGAGAATGAAGTGCCGCAGCTCAGGGCTCCGAATTACGGCCACCACGGGCACTGACATCCCCATGCTAACATTGTCCGGTATGTGAAGGCATTCCTCTCAAATCGCACGGCAACAATGAGATTAGGAGACCTGCGAAGTGACAAGTTCCTCACCCCCAACAAAGGAACCCCGCAGGGATCCGTCATTTCACCGATTTTGTTTAACGTCGCAATGATAGGATTGGCCCGTAAACTAGAAAACATCGAAGGCATACAACACACCATATATGCCGACGATATCACGGTCTGGACCAACCAAGGCTCGCTCAGCCAAAAATAAGAACGCCTACAAGCAGCAGCAACGTGCGTAGAAGAATACGTCAAGAAAAGAGGCCTCGCCTGTTCAACGGAGAAGTCTGAGCTCCTGAAAGTCAGGCGAGGAGGGCGATCGGAGGAAGATCTCAACGTCATCCTCGAAGGGCAAAAATACCGGAGAAAACTAATTAGGGTGTTGGGAATGTTAGTGCAACGCAACCAGCGATGCACACACGCAATCGGCATCCTCAAACAAGCAACAACGCAAGTCACCCGAATCATCACCCGAGTATCGCAAAGAAGAAGCGGTATGAGGGAGGGGTACACGATAAAGCTGGTCAGAAGCCTCGTGATCAGCCGAGTCGCGTACTCCCTCCCGTACTACAACACCAACAAGAGCGAAAGTGACCAAGCCGACGCCATCGTGAGGAAAGCCTACAAGACAGCTCTCCACCTGCCAGCCAACACATCAACGGAGAAGCTGCTGGCCCTCGGACCTCACAACTCGTTCGAGGAACTCAAAGAAGCGCAACTAGTCACAACGAGACAGGCTCCAGCAGACGACCACTGGCAGAGCGCTCCTCATAAGACTGGAGCATAAAGCAACGCTAAGAGCAGATCAGAGAACAGCGAGTCTGCCTGATAATTTCCGCAGCACCATCAAAATAGGCTCGCTCCCCAAAAATATGGATCCATATTTACACGCAGCTAGGCGAAACACCCGAGCGAAATGTGTAGAAAAATACTTGGCAGTCAAGGCGGACACGGTCTACACGGACGCCGCGATGTACCACCGGAGACTGGGAAAAACGGAGCAAAAAGTCGTCGCGACAGTAATTAGCTCAGTCTATAAGATCACTTGCGCGTCGGCGCGGGACTGCACGGTAACCAAGGGAGAGTAAATGGCTGTTGTTCTAGCTGCCGCGGAGTGTTATCGCGCGAATAAGTTCTTAACAATCCTCACAGATTCGAAAGAGGCATGCCGTAACTACACCAACGGCAGAATAGGTCATAAAGCGCTCCAAATCCTCCTCCGCGCAGGCCTACCCAAAGATCTCATTAGACACACCATTTTCTGGATACCAGGACACACCGAGATAGAAGGCAACCAAAGGGTCGATAGAGTCGCTCGCGAGTACACTAACCGATCACTCTTGAACGAAGACCCGGAGGACTTCTTGAGGGTAATCCCGACGTACTCCGACATTCTAAATTATTACAAAGGGACGAGACTAAAGTATCCTCCTCCCCACAACAAATTAAATCAACAAGAATCAGTTAACTGGAGGAAGCTGCAAACCGGAAACTCCCCAATTTACACATCCTCAGCAAAATGTTCCCGAGCCAATACAGGGACATCTGCCCATGGTGCGGTGCAACACACACCCTATACCATATTACTTGGGAATGTGACAGAAATAATGCATTCCATGGCTCAGAAAATCCGAGCGCGGAGGAGTGGGAGAGTGTGCTCTGCAGCGGCAATCCTTCAAAGAGGTTTGGTCATCCATGCCCAGCGAGCGGCCAAACTCAGCGGTGCCCTGGAATAGGAGCGCCGACCTCTACAAGACGGAGGGGGACATCTGCTTGAAGATGAAGACCTCTGTCTGGCCGAAAGACTTTGTTAGAGCAGTAAAGTGTATCCTATCCTATCCTGTCCGCACTGTGAATTTTCCCCTTTTCAATAACGTATTCAATCCGAATTAGCGTTTCCGTTGAGCCTGGACTAGAAAGCTTTACCGGCGATTTTTAGTACGCTAGCATTCAAGTCCACATTCACAGAAAATTCATTAAATTGGTTTTTAGGGAAAGGAAATGGCGCAGTATCTGTCTCACACATCGGCGGACACCTGAACCGCGCCGTAAGGGAAGGGATAAAGGAGGGACTGAGAGAAGAAAGGTGCCGTAGTGGAGGGATCCAAAATATTTTCCACCATCCGTGGGGATCTTAAACGTGCACTGGCATCGCACAGCACACGGGCGCCTTAAAAACCGTTTTACCCGCCGCGGTGGCTCAGTGGTTAGAGCGCTCGGCTACTGATCCGGAGTCCCCGGATTCGAACCCGACCGCGGCGGCTGCGTTTTTATGGAGGCAAAACGTTAAGGCGCCCGTGTGCTGTGCGATGTCAGAGCACGTTAAAGATCCCCAGGTAGTCGAAATCACTCCGGAGCCCTCCACTACGGCACCTCTCTTTTTCTTTCTTTCACCCCCTCATTCATCCCTTCCCTTACGGCGCGGTTCAGGTGTCCAACGATATATGAAACAGATACTGCGCCATTTCCTTTCCCCAAAAACCAATTATGCTTGCTTCCCTCCTTTTCCACCTGGCCCTTTGTCCCCTCACCTATTTCATTATATTTCTCCATTCTGCCCACTATCCTTTATTTCCGCTGCCCGAGCTCAGATGCTCCAGTATCGCTGGCAGATGACGGGGCTAGCTAAAATATTATCCTTCCTTTTTATTGTTATTTTAATAAAACCACTTACTAGTACTACTCCTGGTCCTTCTGGCAGGTGACCCACCTGCCACGGTGGGTAGGTGGCACGGGCAGTGTGGGCAGTGTTGCCAGAGTCGAGACAATCTTGGACTTCAATCAACCAAATGATCAGGCAGGCTTTTGTGAAGCATATTCTACAATACACCATCAGGTCTATGGTATACCTGATAGAGAAATGCGCAGAATATATTACCAACCCCTATATACACGGTGTTTCACCAGTCTTTACATAATTTTTTTTTTAAATAACCTTTTTTCAGTCAGAAGAGCCCTTTTTTCGGCATAACATTTTCAGTGGCGTAGTACATCAGAATATAGCTAAGATGTGCCAACTAGCAGGCTGGATAACTATTATTGAAAAGTTAACTTTCTAACTATAAATGATAGGCTCCTTAATTATTGACAGGTGCGTAGCCCACCTTAAGTAATATCTATATCAGTTTTTTAGAATTTAGAAAACGCAGTTACCATCGGCGCTGTGGCCCAACAAATTTTGGTTACATCGCGCCAAAATACATGCGCTTTCGGGGAGCTTGCAGGCAAAGCAACTTCTCCAGTGCACGCAACTCGCCGAAATAGCCAAAATTTGTTGAGCCACAGCGCCGAGGGTAACGGCATTTTCGAAGTTTTATAAGCTGATATGGATATTGAAGCGAAAGGCTTTACTACGCTAGTAAACACCGCGCTTCGCGCGAGCCGACGTATGTCGTCAAGCAGTTACGTCAAGCACGCCGCAGGTGGCCGCCGCCGACTCCGTCGCTTTTTCTCTCTCGCTCCCTACTCACACCGAGCCACAGGCGTTCCGTCACTGCGCAGCGCCGCGCCTTTCCGCAAAATGCAACTTTCAGTTTTCAGTTTTCTCTTTCTTCTTTCCCTCCCTCCTTTATCCCTTCCTTTACGACACGGTTCGGGTGTCCACCGAAATATGTAAGACGGTTACTGTGCCATTTCCTTTCCTCAGAAACCAAACAAAACAAGTGAGCCGACGGCGTTCATAGAATTCATTTGCGTTGACAACTTTGCAAAGGCTGTTCATTTTCACGAAAGGAAAGGCACTCAACCGGCTCCGTGGGTCAGCGGAGACCTCACTCTCGCTTTCATGTACATGGCGTTGGTATCAAAAGCCTGCTTTGATTGTGTTCCGCACAGTGGATAGGCAGCGCGCCCTCCCTGCCAGAGTCTAGGAGGTCGCATGCAGTTAATGGTTGATCGCGAGAGATTGATCACCAAATGAACGCTGCGGCCTAGGTATTGCTGCAGTGCCGCATGTAAGCCACAACGCTGTCAGCGCTAATTCATTCATTCCACATCTACCACGAATCAAAGCACGAATGAGGTGTTCACATATCCAGGGAGCCAGTTATGCGCCGTTCTTTTGCTCAAAGTCATCGCCGTCAACGCCAACGCCAATGAACACAGTGAACGCCGATACATTTCGCTTTGTATATCCTGGATTAGCTGGGCTAATCCACATTAATTTTTTCCTTACGGTGGGCTACACGTCTCTTAATATTAAAGTGATGATCATTAATAATTGAAAAGTTAACTATTCAATGTTAGTTAACTAGCCTGCTAGTTAGCTCGTCTTGGCTGTATTCTGAGGTACTATACCGCTGACGATGTCATGCCAATAAAAAGCACTCTTCTAACTCAATAAGCCTCAATAAGTCTTAGTTGAAACACCCTGTATAGCCTTAATAGATTAAGAGAAAGCACTTGACTCAGTCGAAACCTCAGCAGCCATGCACAGCAACAATCGCCCGCCATAATGTTAAAGAATGGGTGCCAGACAGGGAAGTAGGTAGGTAACAAATAAAAAAGGCCGCCACCGTCTGGAAGACGTTGAAGTAACGAGCGGTTGCTTTCCGCATCCAGCGGGGACTTCACAGAAAACCCTGAGCGGTTCGGAAAAGTAACATAACTTTTCACCTAGCGGAGCGATCTACTCCTAGCGCCATCTATCAGAGAAATTACGAAGCACGTCTACACGTTGTCAAGTTACACCCCCTCAATATGTGTCCCAAACAGAATTTGCTTCGTTTGGGGAGTCAAGGTGGGCCTAGAATTCGGCTTGCGGTGCGATATGGTAATGCTTCAATTAGTAATTGCATCTGTACACAGTTTACCCATTATTTAATTGTGGTTTTATTTATATACTACAACCCATATGGTTTTATTTGCCTACCAAATCCGGTATACAACTGTCTCCGGACTGGTGCCCTGTCGGCATATATATAGCGGAACGAATGCGCGCTTAAGTGGTTTTGCATTGGTGCAGTATTCTTGCTCAGTATTGGTTTTGGTCTATGGGGGGGGGGGGGGGGGGAGTGATTTGCGGTCACAACTAATATCAATAGCGCCATCTTGAATTTCATAAACCGAAACTATGCCGCCGTTTCGTCTCCTGACGTCATACTCACGTAGTTTCACCTCTAACCACTATAATATACCGTGACGTCATTATTGGCGTGCGGCAGGTGGCTGTATCTACAATGCTATCGAAGAGGGCACTGCAAGTCTCAATGCGAGTTGTGTTTTCTAGTTGCTGCCACAGATCGCGCTGTGAGCTCAGGGTGGTAGCAGATAAGAGCTAACGCTGTTAAAAATGGACTCGTAACAGAATCGAGAAAAGGAAGCAGAAGTAGGATGAAGATAGGCCCTCGGGCATTTGTGTGCTTCGGCGAACCCTCGGGCCCAGCCCACTATCCGAAGCAGTAGCTCCGGCTGCAAGCTGCGCAGAGCATCCTCCCATCGCTTCTGATGTTCTGACCCTTGCAATGGGGGGGGGGGGGGGAGGGGGGGGGTTGTGCGGGCTCTTCAGAAAGATGTGATCAGTGTCACCTTTGGTGCTGCGACACAAGCGGCAGTGAGACACACCACATCTTTACAGGAGGTACTCTTAACCGGGATTGGGAACAGTTGCTATAAAAGTTAATGGAGAATACCTTGGTAATTTGCGATTCGCTAATGAATTTTTCTCGTTAACACTCAGGAGATGAATTGCAAAGGATGATCAATGACTTACAGGCAGAGCAGAACGGTGGGTCTAAAGATCAGATTAATATGCAGAATACCAAACTAATGTTCAGCAGCATCGGAAGAGAACAGGAATTTACGATTGGTAGCGAGGAGCTGGAAGTGGTAAGGGAATACGTGTACGTATAGTGACCGCATATCCGTAATACACGTAGTGACCGCATTTTCGGATTACGAGAGTGCAATAACTAGAAGATCAGCGAGGACTAGCTAGGGCCACCGGTGACGCGCTGGCAGAGGTGGCTTCGCCGGCGTCGGTCACGACGGCTTCAGCAACACCTGTTTTGACAACTGAGCATGGGTCCCAGCTCCTGGTTCCTGCTCCCGGTCCATCAGCGGCAGCGCACATCCCGCCTTCTCCAAATGCACTTCAGCCCGTGAGCGATCTGCCTTCTGGGCGGAACTCGGCAATGACTGCCCAGCCTCCACTGCTGGATGGGACTTCAACCGTACACATGAGGAGGAGAGCTCTCCAATGGACCTGTCTTCAGCCCCCTCCATCCGTGCCACCGACTTCCCGCAGTTCTCAAAAGCGTCCATCAGGGGACACTGCACAGGATTCGTCTTCTGCCAACTGCAGCTCACAAGGCAAGCGTTCCTGTCCAGCGTATGCCAACCAGGTGGCTGTGCCGACATCGGTATCGGTATCATATAAAGTAGCTATTAAAGTTCTGGCAGCCAAAAGCCTGACAGGCATTCCGAACAGGATTCTTCAGGCGAACCTGTACGAGTGTCTTGGGACCAAAAGGTTCTGTGACTTCACGCCTAGAACGAGATCTAATACCATCGCTGTGTGGCTCCCGGCTTCGACTGCTGTCTAGCGTCTACAAACGCTCAAGTGCATATCGATTACGAGCGAGATCTCGCTGCCGGTCCAGGTGTACCTAGTAGAAGGTTCGGACCTACAACGCTGTGTTGTTTACAACGTCGACGTTTCCGAAGACCAGATGACTCTCCAGCGTGAGTTGTACTGTCCAACCCACCGTGTCATCCAAGAGCGGTATATAAGAAAGGGGCGCTAGTGCATCGTCACACTACAAGGCCCACCAACTCTTCCAGAACGACTTTACTAATATGGCTGTATTCTGCGGCCTCGCACTTACAAACCGAGTGCTGTTTATTGCTACAGCTGCTTCAGACCTGGCCACATGCGCCGATCATGCCCTTTTGCAACGCAAGATGAGGCTCGGCAACAAGGCACACCATCTTACAAGTGCGCACTTTGCAAGACTGACGACCACGAGATCACCTCTCCAACTTTCCAGGCAAAACAGAAAGCAACTGAGAAGGTTCGGCGTGGGGTCCGTAAGCAAGTGCCTCCTAATGAAAACAGAGCCCCGATACAGACATCCAACAGGTTTGCGGCTCTTCAGTGGGATGAAGACGACTGGCCGGAGTTTTCTGAGCCCAGTCCACCTGCAGCCCTTGGCCAACAGTCGTACACTGATAAAGTGCGCAAGGATCGCCGTCGCCTTCAAGCTACACAAAAGCACAGCCTACAGGAACCTCTGCGTGAGGACATGGCAGCAGTTGGCGACCAAATTGCACGCCTTTTAGCCGAGCTCTCTAAGCTACGGCAACGCCGTGAACTGCTTGCTCGTCGTAGACAACCTGTGGAATCCAACTCCACGCCAATCAATGCTGCAGCGCCTTCGACTACGTCCAGCCCTCATGCGATTTTCGCCGACTCTACCAGGTCTTCTGCATCACTGCAGGATAACTAAACAACATCCCTCCTCCGATTTATGGTAAACCAGTTATCTAACCTGACATCAGCTCTATTACAACGCTTGGAAGCCTAATCGAAAATGGCGAGTACACGTAGTTCTGGTGTGCTCCAATGGAACTGCAGAGGCCTTTCCACAAAGCTGGGAGAGCTCACATCTCGACTTCGCATGAACAAGCTCCAGGTGTGGGCCCTGCTACTGCAGGTGACCAATGCCTTGCCATCCATTCCGGGCTTTAATGGATACATGTCTCCTTCCATGAACGACCGTCGTGTGCACACTGCTGCCCCTCCGGGAAAGGCGGCGGTGTACGTTGATGCGCGTTTTCCTCAAGTTCGCCTCTCTAGAAAACTGGTGCACCTCATATCAAGAGGTAGTCGCAGTGGCTGTGAAGCTTCCCAAGGCAACTGTTGTGGTCGTGTCATACTATGTAAGACTCGCCGGTGGAGCTCCCTCCCGCATTAATCTAGGGTGGTTATTAACTCTACGACGACAGCACCCAGGGTGGCCTGTTTTAGTCGGTGGTGAGTTTAACGCCCCTCATCCGGACTGGGGGTACCCCACTTCAAGCCCCCGTGGTAGGCGTGTGCGGGACGCATTCGCGGATGCGCTGTTTGTTTTACTCAACCATCCAGATTCAGCAACCCGGACTGTGCGCCATGCTCGCAGTCCAACATATGCTCCGGACCTTACGTGGTGGTCAGGACCCGGGACTCCATCGTGGCACCTGGAGCCAGACTGCTGGGGTAGTGACCACCATCTTATCATGATCGGTCTCCATCCATCAAGGGCCCGCCGATTACACCGTAGGTGTTATGTGGTCAATTGGGACACGTTTCGCACCACCGTCGAAGATCTCTCTCTGCAATCATCTACACTACTTGTGGACTGCATACAGACTGCGCTGAATGGGGCTACTGCTGTCACCTGGACGAACGTGAATCGCCTGGCGCCGGATGTGGGTCTGCTTAACCTGTGGGCTGCTCGCCGACAAGCGGAGATGGCAGCTTCCCGAGACCCTACTTCTGCGAAAGCACGGGCAAGGCTGAATTACCTTACTGCCAAGGCTCGCAGATATGAACGCGATCTCTCGCGACGGCAGTGGCATGCGTGGTGGGAGCAGTTCTCGAAAAAGTCATCGTATGCTGCTCTCTGGCGAACGTTTCGTGCAGCGGAACGTGGTACCCGTTGTCCGGACGCAGCGGCCACAGCATGCTTCGCAGCTAACTTAGCTCCGGATGATTTCGCCAGAGAGACAGCGCGGAAGTTTTTTCCCAAGTATGATGTGTTTCCTCCAAGGGTCATAGAGACCCCTTGTTTGTGATTCCAGTATATCTCGATAAGGTCCCATCTACAGCCGACGCCGAGAGAATTGCAAGCCCATTTTCAATGCCCGAGTTGCTTGCAGCAATAGACGAAGCCCGTCGGAAGACTGCGCCCAGTCAGGACTCCATTCCGTATGAGGTTTACAAGAACTTAAGTTCCGCTGTACTGCCTCAACTCCTCGCCACCATTAACAAGGTATGGATAGAAGGCGTCGTGCTAGAACCTGAAATCGGCTATTGTGATCCCCATACCAAAGCCGCCGGCAGACCTCGGAAATTTCCGGCCTATATCGCCTACGCCAACATTGTGCAAACTTACCGAAAAAATGCTTGCCACACGACTGTCGTGGTGGCTTGAGCACCATGGTTTCTACCATCCGCCCAAGTTGGCTTTCGTACGTCCCTAGGTACAGAAGATGAACTGGCTGTCTTGGCGTCAGAAGTTCTGGCCTCAACTCGCAGCCACAATGTACGTACTGTACTGGCCATGGACGTTGAAAAGGCGTACCATAATATCAGTCATGCTGCCATCCTGGAATCGCTTGACATGCTGCATTCGCCCGTTAGAGTGCTCAATTTTGTTAAATCCTTCCTTGAAGGCCGACACTTTGTCATACGCCTCAGCGGTGAGGCGGTCGGATCATTTGTGCCTCTTCGCGGCGTTCCCCAGGGATCGGTGTTAACGCCAACATTATTTAATATTGCTTTTATCCTTCTTGCTTGGCGCTTACATAATGTCTCTGAGATTAAGTTCTTATTGTATGCTGATGTCATAACGGTGTGGAGCACTCACAACGACCTGATGACTCAAGCAGTATGCCTATAATCAGCCATAGATATTAAGTCGACTTTTGCTTCTTCAATTGGTCTGCAGCTTTCAGTGAGCAAAACAACGTTCGTGTCAGTCGCAAACCGCTGGGGGCACCGTAAACTCGCTACAACACCTATTCGTCTGCATCTATCCGGAACTCCAATTCAAGAAAGTTCGGCTGTAAAAATCTTGGGCTTGGCAATACACGAGTCTGGAACAGGTACTGCTTGGCTTTCTCGGGCTAAAAAGCAAGCAATTCAAGCGTTTGGTCTGATTAGACGCATTGCTCCTAAAACAGACGGAGCCCCCTCTCATTGTCACGACAGTTGGTGCGGGCGGTTGTGCAACCGCGCCTCGTTTACCAAGCCAAATTCCAGCATTTGACGAGGGCTCAATGGGATCGTCTAGAAGCTGTTAATCGAGAGGCGATGAGGGTCATCACTTCCCTTCCCCGCATTATCCCGATCGTGGCGCTCCAAGAACATGCGAAGCTGAATACACTAGATGAGCTGGTGCAGCAACGACGCGATGCTCGCCGCCTAAAGTCAAACCTTACGCACACAACGTGTGCACTCAGAGCATATGCTTCATCGCACTCCATTCTACAGCAGCCCCCGCCAGTTCTTCCTCCTTGGCGTTTTGTGCAGCTAAGCGACAACAAACCAACCTATCTACGTCGGCCATCATTCAGAGACCGAATTACAGAGCAAGACGACAATCTGCCGCATGGCTCCATCGTTATGTACGTTGACGCAAGCATCCAGGCCTGCGAAACAACGGCAGTTTACTGTCCTTGCAAGCCTGCCCTGAACAAAACGTCCAGGTTTCTCCTCTCAGAACCTCCTTCCTCCTTCTGTGCGGATATGCTTGCGGTTCAAGAGGCACTTTGCTCTGTGGCCGCCGTTCCCACGCTACCTACGGCCCGCATTGCCATTCGCACCGACGCCCTTCACGTCACACGCCTACTACGACGAGTCAGTCGCACTCCAGAAACGTGCCAAGACATCCGTCGTCTAGCGGCACGTGTCCCTCAGCAAATCCGTATTGAGTGGGTCCCTCGTGACCTCCTGAGCGAACAAAGCCGCGCAGATTCTGCGACCCGCCTTTCGACCCCAACCTCGTCTTTGCCTCGAGTCCTCACTCTGGATGACACCACCCTCCTTTTAACAAGAAAGGAACACCTCCGGCGTCGCACACGTGCTCCAATCCCTCCGTGTGCGGCAACCCTCCCCCGTGGTCTTACCCGTGGCCCTTACTTGAATCATACCTAAGTCATCGAAGACAATTTGTTCATGTTAATGGCGTACCATCTAACGCCTTTTCTGTCCATGTAGGTGTCCCTCAAGGAAGCATTTTGGGTCCTCCTTAATTTTTTCATCAACGATCTCGATAACATTGATTCCAATACCGCATGCACTATGTGTGCTGATGATACCACACTACTCTTTTCATCCAAATCTCCAGATGACCTAGTAATAAGTGCCATCTTCGTGATTTCTAAACTGCATCAGTGGTATGTCAAAAAGGGCTTAGTAATGAAACACCGAAAAAAACCCAAAGCTTTACTCTATCATTCGAAAAACATGAATATTGCGTTACTTGGGGATATACTACTAAACACCTTTAAAATTGAACTTGTACTATCAATCAAATGTTTAGGCATACAGTTTGATTACAATATGTCCTGGCACTCCCGTATAAATTTCCTCACCAGTGAACTGCCTCCGGTGTTAGGACTAGTCCATTCCTTCAGATACCTTCCTATATCAGTAAAAATTGTTAAAGTATAATGCACTTTTTCTAAGTCAGCTTAATTACTGCTGTCTCGTACGGGGCACAACTTACACAAACATTCATCAGCGCCTCGTCCTCCAGGGGAAAGTTCTTCGCATCGTATGCAATAAGCCTCATGACATTCTTTCTGCCTCCCTCTTCTGTGAACTTAGATCCCTATTTGCCTGCCTTAGTGAACCACCGCCTGGTTTCAACTCACCGAAAAGATGCAAAAAATAACCTTGGAATTCTTCACTTTCTCGCTAATGTCACAAAATGAGTAGCCCCCTACACAACTCGAGCTCCAGAGACGTAACGTTTTCCTCGCCTACGAACTAATTATGGGCAAAAAATGTTATACCACCGGTTGCCAAAATACTAAATGATCTCACCAATGTAATATCCATGTGCTCACTATCATTAGTCCTACTAGAAATCTGTATGAAGTGTTTTCGCGCTCATGACCGTGTACTGCTCTATTATTTTTTTTATCATATATTCCGCACTAAATTTTGTAATAGCTGTATAAGTTTTCCTTTCGGGATTTTTCGTTTGAGTTTAGTAATTATTCGTAATTTTTCTCTCCGCCCTGCTGCAGCCATTTTAATGAATTTTGTGGCCAGTCTATCTGCCCTGAGCAGCTTTTTCCATTTGTTTTCATCATAATCATTGTACCTCCTCGTTAGTGGGAATAAAACAAATCGAATCATGTCAAATCAAATAAAAATTTGGCGACCACCACTCTGCTATGGTACCCCGTTACGAAGATCCTGGCGCCATCCCTGGCTAGCACTGTTTTCTTTATTTCAGACGAATTTAGCGCCCTTCATATCCTAAATAGCATGTGTTTTTATGTTAAAGAGACACTATAGTTTCGCTAGTAGCGAGCCCCCCGCCATCTTTATGCAGACAGGTTTTATCACTTGTGATTATATTTGCAATATCTTTTTTTCCTGCGTTTCAAGCACCATCTTCGGAACAAACAATACGGTTGTCCTGATCCCTCGAGCACTCATTACACAATTCCTGCTGTTTCAATATTACAACTTTCAGCCATTGTGACACTTTGTACACATTTTTGCACGTTCACGTAAAACAATTACCGTCAGCGTTTTCCGTTGAAAACCAGGCTACGTTGTCTTTCTTGAGGCCTGCATAAACTAGTTAGACGGAAAATTTGTGAAGCGAATTGGCATGGCACATGAAAACTCAGGGGGCTTTTTAGGGCATTTTGAGTTGATAATCGCATTGTATTCTTTAGATTCCCCTCTCTCCAATGCAAAAAAAAACGTTTTCAAAATACTGAGTGTAAAAAATTTAAAAAGTAAGAAAACGAAAATGGTTATAGTCCAAACTAAGACGTCCCGACATAACAAAAAATGATGTCACGGATACTTTCCCAAAACTTATCGTGTGCGCGTTAATTGGATAAACTGGAGATGGTAAGCAACATCTTGAATTATTTTTTCTATGAACTGAGCAAGTCAAGTGAGCAGTTTTAACCTTCAGCAAATGTAGAGCGAATACCAACGAGCGTATAGTGCCTAGAATATACTTTCTAGGCCCTATAACGGGCGTGTCAACCTATGACATCACGCACGCAAGGTTGCCCGTAGAAATCGCCTCGATTTAGGCCACGAAATTGAAAGTTTTAAAATTCATTTACACTGCATCAAGATGTTGCCCAGCTGCGAAATATGGCGCAAATGGCCAGGAAATTGCGGCGAACTTACCCTGAAAGCTTCAGTAAAATCGTGGGGGCACAAAAGCGCCGGGGTTGCCCTTAAAGGGGCTCTCAATAATGGTGCATTATGCATAGGATGTAAAGGACACCGCTTCACAAATATCCTACTACAAGAAGTTTTTTAATGTGTTTTGTGGAAGCTGAATTATCTGTAAAAATTTGAATTCCCGCGTTTTCGCGCCTTTCTCTCTCTTCTCGTCACTTTTGCACATTGAAATGTCGGCGGTCCTCCGATGGCTGCCGATGCGTGCGCGCGAGCTCCCCGGGGTAGTTCACTGTACCCGAGGGGCGAAGCTGTGTGACGTCAGACAGAGTTTGTATGGCGAACCAATGACAGCCCTCCGCTGCTGACGTAACGAGCGCTGCATGACGTGTGGCGCGCGGATTCGGGCGAAAGCCCGGCACCACTGGTCGCCCCCAGGCGCAGAAGTGCGAATTTTTAAAAATGTATTGTAAATTATCAGCTCGCTCCCCCTCCTAATTGCTGCGCCCAGACTGTGAGTCTCCATGATGACGGGAATAAAGTTCATTCATTCATTCTCGCTGGCTTTTGAGGTCTCGTACGCGGCATGAACGCTCGGTGGCCTATACTCTTGTATAATGCAAGCGTATTATAGCCAACCTCAAACACCTTTTCAGAGACCCCTTAAGGGGTTAACCGTATACAGGTACACTAGCTAATTGTAGCTAGTTAACGGTTAACCGAAGAAACAGGTGATTGGTCATGTTTAGGGGAAGTGTGAGGGCTTTGGTTTTAACTTTTACCGCCTTTCACGACGTGCATGGCTGCTGTATTTTCCAAAGACGACTGTGATTGCCGGACCTACATGCATGCTGCACTTGATGAGCGTGATGATTCACAAAAGCTGTCAAATCGTGCGTGAAAAACATTTTTTTACCGGCCCTTGGTGCGCCACCAGTGATGCCAAAATTGGGTACTGCACCATTCCATTTAATCTTTTCAAATGGCCCTGCCCCTAGTTAAGCGCAAACGATGCAGAAGTCCTCTGCTATGCGGCTGTTAAAGCTTCGCTTAATTTCGACACGACGCCAGCGACGCTTTCTAAATGCGCGCCTAGACGATTCGCAAGAGGAACTGCAACAATATTGTGCCTGTACGAACGCCATTGCGGCACATTTTCTCCTCCACGTCAGTGTAGGCGGTTTTAAGGAAGCCAACGACTGAAACCTACAATGGCGCAGTTCCGGCGCAGCCACGGCAAAAATGCAGCAAAAACGAGTGACCACACAAACGTGGCAGAAAAGGCGGCGCGGACTCTGCCGTCAGTGTGACGAAAGCACGACAACGCGGTGACGTAATGCACGGAAAGAATAAAAAAATAAGCAGTGCAGTCGCCGCCGTCGCGTACGATGGCGCCACCAGGCGAAAGCGGTAGCTAGAAAGCAGTCATGGCGCCCGTCGCTGTGTGCCGCTAGTTCTCTCCTACGGCTTGCTAACGAAATTTTCAGCCTGTCACCGTTGCAACACACTGGTTTTGCCCGTGCTTCGCGGCACAAGCCTTCCGGAAGCGCAGGAGGAGTGGATTTCACTCGCATACGTCGTGATCGTCCGCGTAGTGGATGGATGCGCGGAGAGACCGTATGCAGTCATCGGTCCGCTGGGTGCAGGATCGACCAATATGTCGTGGAAAGCCGACTTGGCCGGCGACAGCAGCGATGTGGACTTGCAGAGTGACGTCGCCTTCTTCGACTCAAATACTGCTGCTGCCGCATCTCAGCCGTGTTACGTCCTTGGTGACGGCGTCGAGAACAAGCCATCGTGCAGCGCGGCAGCGGTCGATGTCGGAGGCCTAGGTCAGAAATGTCACATTCGCGATTCAGTGTCTTTCGCTGCGCAGAACCCACTGTCGTCAAGTGGTAGCCCCCTTGCGATTGGCGGGAACGCCAGCTTGCTGCCGCCGGAAACGTATCGCCTGTCGTCGGCCGTAGTAAGCTCGGGTTTCTTTGCGAGGAGAAGCAGCCCCGCCGTGGCGCCGCCGCCGAACGTGACGCTCACCGACCGCGACATGAAAGAGCCGTCGCCTCCGCCGCTCCGAAACAGCAGCATGGAGCAGGATAGCGAAAATGACGATGAGGGTCATCATGTGGATGCGACCAGCCCGCGTTCGAGCGTTTCTGCCACGGACTCTGACGGCGTGTCGTCGCTCAGCGAGGGCTCCATGGAGGACCTCTCAGAGTCCGAGTCCATAACCGACGTGACTCCGCTCCATTCTCCCTACATGTGTGACAGCCCCGTTCCCGCAATGAAACTACCTCTCAGCAAGCTGGCCATGCGTGAATCTGCCCTGAACGGCGCCTCCAGCCCCGCTGCCGGCGACGACAGCAGCAGCAGCGGCAGCGAGTCTGACAGAAGTTCCTTCAGTGGCGCGAGGCGCAAAAGCTCTGCTGCCATGAAACTGCGTGGCAAAGTTCGCCTTGGAGGTGCGCACCAGCAGCGGGAGCCTGTCGACCTGCAGCTTCTCGTGGACGCTATTCGGCGCCTGGAAGCGCATCAATGTGAGCAAGGTCAGGCCAGCCGGACGCGCAAGGAGCCCCCGTCGCTTGCCAAAGGGCGCAAGAACATGTCGTTCTCTAACGAAGAAGTGCAGCGGATCGACCGCGAAAACCAGCGGCTTCTGAAGCGTATCCTGGCGCAGCAAAACCGACCGAGGCCGAAATTCGATTCAAGGACGCCATCCCGGCTGGCGCCATCGGCAATCAACCGCCAGCGGCAGCAGCGGCAGATTGAAGTGGAAAACCTCGTAAGTTTTCGTGCCAACCGCTTGCGCCACTTCGCTCAATTCGTTCGCGCCCCGACTGCTTCTTGAGAAAGTGCGCTGGTGCATCAGCAGAAAAGTCGCCGTTGATGAGGCTTTTAAGTGCCGTGAGGTTGCCTGCTTAATGCTTTTACAATTGGCTGAAGTCCAGCTTTGTTATGTTCACGTGATGGTTTTTGTTTGTCAGTGGAAACTTGTGGGCAACCTTCTTGGAACACACGTTTCTCCTTGTCACGCCAGCAGGTGGTCCGTTTTGGTGGCGGCAAACTGCATGAAATCATGTGTACTAATTGGTGCAAAGTAGTGAAAGGTTTTCGCAGGATTTCGTGGCCTCAAGATTTTTTATCTCTATGTCATGCGATGCATGCATTAGTGATGGTATTGCTTAAAATCAGGTAGGTAGTGATCTGTGTAGGATCTCTCAAGTTGCTCATTCCCCGTAAGGTAAGTACTAAAGTGCTGACCACTGTGTTTATCAACTGCTCCAAGGAATAAAGAATATTATGCATCATTGAGTCTGTAGAAGAATTATTGCATGGGGACCGTTTGTGAGTATTGGCAGCTACTACACGGTAGTGCAGCCCACCGGATTGCTTTTTCAGCATTTTCAGATGATTGGGAGGGGCAGTGAATTGGACTTTTGATGGTCGTGTTTACAGCAAAAGTTTACCATCAAGTCGTTGTGACGTTAAGAAATTCCTTCCACTCACAAAGGCTTTACCAACACAAGGTTCACATGTTACAACAAAAATGTAATTCAAATCCACAGGCAGTAGATATCGGCCTTCAACATGTAACACACATCTTTTTAAATGCTCACCAAAAGGCATCTTCTCTATTTTTTCCCATATGGTGCAGCAGAAAGTAGGCACTGTCTTTTCCATTACAGTGAACTGGCAGAAACCAGTTTTCCAGGGGAAAAGTTCTCAACACTGTTTGAGGGTCAATAAATGAGATGTGCGGCAGCCCGAGTGGAGTCTTCTCACACTGCATCATTCTCTTCACAAACCACAGGCTCTGCTCAAGAGAATTGAGTCTGCCAAGCCATCCCGCGAGATAGCCCCTTCGCAGGACCTCAGCCACGTGCAGAGAGCGCGATCGCACTCCCTCTCACTGACACGGCACGCACTGCAGACTCCTCCAGTGATGGCAGGGGCCGCAGCGCCTCCGCTGGGAGGCATCGTCAAGCATTTCCCACCACGCCAGAAGCACCACTCTCACTGAGTTTGCCCAGCCATGCTGCAGTCGCCTTTTTGACTAAACAGTGTGTCTTGCACTGGCAAAGAAGGCACCCCACCAAAGTTCCTGTTACGGCATTGTAGTGATTTATCATTGCACCAGCTCTCTACGTGGCAGTGTGGCCACTTAACAGGGGTTTTTGTGCCCTGCCTCAAGCATTTGTGCATTGCTCAGTAGTGTTGGCTAGTGGAATGGTGCAAAGGGATGGGGACTGGAGAAACCACTTTGTCTTTTTTGTGCATCCCTATTCTCCCTTTGCTGGGTACTTCATTTTTTGTTCTTTAACTAGCCAAGCTTAAAGCTATGGCTTCTCATGAGTGATGCAAATCTGTAATATTGTTTGTATTATCTACTGCCTAGTTATATACATCCATGTAGTCAAATGGTGTAAAGAATGCAGACAATTGGGCTACTGCCAGATCTACAACAGGACTGCATTTGGCCACCCTTCAGAACCCAAGTACCAACGGGCAACTTTTGGTGGCATAGACAGTATTTTTTCCATTGTCCCCCACATTGGGCGTCGTGCATTGCAGACATATGGCATTCTCTTTTTAAAACTAATATTTGAGATTTTAACACACTAATATTTAGTTTTAGGGCAGTGGGAGATTTAACAAGGGCAGGGAGGGCTGCCACCACCCCCACCCCGTAGTAGGAAATTTTTGTGGTTAAATAAAGGAAAATCAATTTTTTATAAATGAAGAAAGTCCAAAAAAATGTGTTGCATTAATAGGATCACACCATCCAGCCACCCTCTCCAAGAGTCCCCCGTTAACTTGCCCCTATTCCGAGATGACTACAGTCATTAAGAACAGTGCCATGAACTTGCTATGCTGATAAGGCATGTCATTTCATGCTGCCTAGCTTGTTCTCGAATTAAAGCCTTGACATAATACACTTGTAAAAAAAACCTGGTCACAGTGCTAGTAAAAACAGCGTTGTAATGACGATGGATGCCCCACTGGATTTAGGTTCTGAAATGTATTACAACTTGCATTTTTTATTCACAGCAAGGCAACAGTCACTAACTCAATTATCACATGTGCTCTCCCAGTGGCATTCGTTCCACTTGGGCAGTGTTGAGCCATGGTGCCATTGTTAATTTACATCGAACGTGTTTGCAGTGAGTGCCATACAGCAGCCATAACAACAACTCGATTTGGAAAAGTGGTTAGCTGCCTTTACATGGCATTCCTCATTGCTGCCTTTCCATGCTACATGTACATGAATCTGGCAGCATCAGTGTGTTCAGTTTAAAGGCCATCTGTTCCAACGGCTGTGCAAGCTGGGTTGTCAACTTGTAAGGTTTCTTGAATTACTGTGTCCAAGGAGAGACAACAAGCTGATGTACTGCTCTGTCATGCTGGCATTATTTCTCGATACTGCAGTATGGGAGGCCTGCTCGGAGATACTCTGAATGCAAGGAGCAGCCCACATATGTTATATGCACCACAGGTATGGTTTGGCCATAGTTGTCAGGAGACTTATACAGCTTGGTGCACTGCCAGCCACAGTCCAACTCCTGTGATGTGGGACACGTTCAATACTTATTGCATTGTGAATGATGTTGCACAGCCAGCGACACATGCACTATCCTCATGTTGGGACATGTATATTGTCTTAGGCCCACCATGGCCTGTATCTGTAAATAGTGATTTCAGAACATTCATCTGTGCCTGGGCCTGAGGCAGCTTTCTTGGCAACTGCTCAATGCTTTTGCAACATTGACACGAAATGTGTACATACAGCATCACCTTTTTTTTTTCCCCCTTTTTAGCAGTACAGATAATGGAGATTATTGAGTGACCCTGTGTAGCCATTTTATTTTTGTACATAGATTTGTGCTTTCTGTACAAGAGTGTTCCATCAGTTCTGTGTTGCTCTTATGTCAGCTCTGTACGAGTTGGCAATTAAGCCACAATGATGCAGCTGTTGCAATGGTGCTTACTCCTGCCTGCCAATCAAGTCAACACCAGATCATAAGGACACTGAAGGAACTGCAGCTCTGGCACAAACTGATGGCATTTGTGTGCCTGTTAAAGAGAGCAACATTCTCAATGGCATACTGTAACACAGTAGGCAGAGTTTCATACATTTAAGAAGCTCTTTCTCCGTGGCTGTGAAAGAAGCCGGTCTTGGACTGGCGAGTGACACCATCCTGCGGTGTGTGGTCAACACTTTACCACTAGTGGCCGCATCAGCCTTTAGCTTATTGAAAAGCTAGCAGCGTTACACTACCTGCCAACATACCTCAGGCGACATTTCTTTTATCGGCCTTTTTTTTACTCAATCTCAATAGTAAGCATTCCAAAGAGTCGCCAAGAAACTCGGATTCTGCCCAAAGATAGGCACAGTTGTCAAGTTCACATGCTTTTGAGCTTGAAGATGGTTAAATTAGTTATACATCCAACTGCCTACTTCTACTTCAAACATCTTGTAGCTCTATGACATGCAAAGGCTCGAGATGCACCATTGAAGACACAATGCTACAATTGCACACTTTATGACAGTGTGTTGTATACATACCTGTAGGCACAGCACATGAGAAGACCTGTTGGATTAATGCCAAAATGCTACCGTATTTATTCTAAAGTAGTTCCCCCGTTGTTTTTTTGTATAAATATCATTCTGAACCAAAGGGGCTGATTTTTAACTGCAATTAAGCATCGCCATCTTGCAAGTATGGTCAAACATCTTCCTGTTCGCACGATCATCTTAAAATTTGGACACTTGTCAGTTAGGCTGTTACCAACACTAACTTGCCCCCTTTGCTTTGCTGTGACAGACCAAAAGCTCCACAGTACCATAAGTATCAGACACTGAGGTGTGTTATCTTCCCGCTGCTCTTTTGAAAACGGAAATCAGTCGGTATTCAGGTTTTTAACAGTCATGCAGCTCTAGACTACAAATGCAGCCGAGCTAAATTTGTGGCAAAGTGTTGTTAGAATAAATATGGTAGGCACAAGTCCCAAGTCTTCTCTGTGAAACATTCACAACAGCATTGAGACACAAGCAGCTCATACAGACTAGATATAATAATGTTGGGTTATAAGTTGGTTGGAAAGAATCTCTCCTTAAGGGGCAGGGCAATGGCCAAGGCAGGGCACACCGTTCTTTGGTCTGTGCAGCATAGCATCGCTTTTCAAAAATAGGGGCTCATTCCATGGCAATGTTCTGCCTGGGGAACTTAAATCGAGCATCGGACAGATGCACTTCGATTTGGAATTGATGTTAACCATTCAAATTTAAGCCATGTGCCTAGCTCTGTGGATATATTTAGTGGCCGAAAGAAAGCATGGCCCAACATTCTTTCATGGAAATGCGAATTCAAAGCTTATTTGGCTCAATCGCCAACACAGGCAAGCTAAAGGCCTCTAGGCATTAAGTAGGTCATCTCAAAATTTTGCTTACAGCTGCAATGCCATAGCACATTTCAAGTCAGATTTTTTCTGGATAGTAGACTGCCCATGCTAGTCAGTCAAAATGCTTTTTTTTTTAGTCAATCTAGCCATGCTGCCATGTAGGTAGATATATGTGCTGCAATGAATTGCCTATGTGTGTGGTTAAGTGCATTTTTCTACGCTGGTGCTTTTGAGGTTGTGGCTAACAGAGTTTCAACTTTATCACCATTCACACATTGCATCTGGAAGGTTGCCTAGGTTCCCATGTTTTCTACAAATCTTTCACTAAGCCTATACATGCAGCATCACTTATGAACAAGACCAGATATGGCACATGCAACAGCTGCTCCAAATAATGCTCTAGGCATTTACATATCAGGGTGAATCCTCTGGTTTAATGTGGCCTGCAGATTACAATTTAACTGCAGCTGATAAGTTTAGCATGTAGCTGCTGCAGCATGTTTTCGTGTCCAGTGCAAGAAACCCATCTTGTACAAAGAGTTGTTTTATTATTGCAGCTAGTTATTTATCCCCTCTTGGAAGCAGCTGATCTTGGCTTGGTTGGAGCTATGAGCAAAGCAATAGTAAATACAAAAACTCAGATATCTTGAATGCTTTGTGCCTTTGCAGCAAATGACAAGAAGCATTTATGTATACTAGGCTACAGCAGCAATTCAAGAAAATGTGTTGCACAGCTGGTTATTCAAGTACTGTGCCTCGGTGAAGTGAAACTTTGACAGCCTGATTTGAAGAGCTGAGCAAAACTTTTTACCGAGGCTCTTGCATCATAAGAGTACCACAATTGCAATGCTACCATCTTGTGTGAGCAAAGGCATGCCTTGTTGATAGTTTGTTACAAAAGAGGTTAATCTTAAAGCTACAATCATCAGGGTGTTAAAAAGAAAAAGTTTTCACCATTGGCCAAGTGCAAAGTTTGCCATTTGACTGTTTGTTCAAAGTGTTTTCGTGTACTATGTTGGCTGTTGAATAAAAACTGCCCTGCAAATTGAGTTTCCAGATGACCACACAGAACTGCATACAGTAGTTAAAACTCTTGTTTAATGCCAAGGAAAAGACATGAAAACAATGCCCCAAGTAGTATACGTAGCACATGCAGCATTTTCTCTTTTTCTGAACTAATGGAATGCATCTCAAATGTAACAAGCAACCTCATCGCATGGCCAGCTGTTTCACAAGCAGTCTCCACATCACTTGGTGGGTCCTCCGGAATTGATGGGGCACAAAGAAATGCCATGATAATTCCTAACTATTGCTTCACTGAAAAGCGCTGAAATGTCTGTCAACTGAAATGTAAAGTGGGGAAAAAAAGAACAGCACAAGCAATGCACACACTGGATGCACACAAGTACGTGCCGACTAGGTGTAAAAAACATTTTTCTGCAGCAGACACGTTATACAGAAGTACTCTCCCCGTCATTACTTGCGTAGTTGTCAATAATGGCACAATATTGTTATTTACCAACTTTGCACTTCAGCATACAACAGCATGCTACTACAGCTGACAAGAAAACATTACATTACAAGCATAACGCCTCTGTAAGCAAGCTGCTCACAGGCACAGAACAAGCCCTCTCAAATTGGGATGCTACCACACTCTAGGGCACTGGACAACATAAAACATAACCACCTGCTGTTGTTCCAGTAAACGCAAACAAGAAATGCCAATTTTCATTAAACACGATCAGGTCTACATAAATTAAAATTGCCTCTCATCCTGTGCTATATTCCTCGCCAAGGTGAATGCCAGCAGCCGACGCAAAGTATGGCACTAATATGAAATAAAAACGCAAGGCAGATAAAAATCTCAACAATTTTACTACAAATCATGCCTTCTGTGAAGAGCCTCATTTCCTGTCCAGAACTTTAAAAACATGCACAGCGTCGTCTTTTCACAGAGCTCACGACACAAAAAGTGAGAAGGAAGAAGAGGATGTGTCACACTATCTTGCCATGCCAACATTCCCTACAAATCTGGCTGACCGGAAAGGCACAAAATTGTAAACGCAAACAGTTGCGGCGCACTTCCACAGGAGACAACTGTAGGTGCTGCCTGTTGGCAGTCAGAGTCAGCGGCACAGCATGCAACCCTCCATTCTGGCCTCCAGCAGCCACTGCCTGTTGGGACAGCAGTACCCAAAATATAACAAGGACAGCACACTGCATACAAAGGAATTGATCCTGGTGATCTGAAGGGGGAAAAAAAAATATTGTGTGCTACGGGTCTGAAGTAAGAAAAGAACATCACCAAGAGGAAGACATCCTCCGAAGAGGAAGGTGAAGAGATAAGACGAGAAGGAAGGGGCAATAAACCAGCAGTGTTGATGTCTGCACTCTTGTTGTCATCCCGGCTACATGGGCACGTGACTAAACAAGTACGACACCGACTCTCCGTTGTGTGTTCTGCGAATGGCTTCGGCAAGGATCATGGAGACGTCGATACACTGCAAAGACAACAAAAGCACCTGCTGTTGCTTGGACACAAGATGGCTGGGAAGGGAAGGGGCGATGGAAGAAATGGCAGAGGCAGGGTTCACACAGAGGAAAGAAACCAAAGCTGGGATGAGAGAAGAAAGGAATTCTGGAGGAAGGGGAAGAGGAACAAAGCTTTCCATGACTGCTTCATCAAAAACTCAAGGAACGCCTCAGCCCTTTATTTGTGCACAGGCCATGGCCATATACCAAACTTCATTCAGTAAAAGGCTGCATAAGCATTCTCCCAAGAAGTGTAGGTGAAGGAAGCACTAACTCTTTGCTTTGGCTGTATAAGCGTAGCTGAAACAGCAGCACAAGTTCACTACGCACATTTGGTAAGGCTAACAATAAATGTTCTGCTCTTTCTAGTAGGCTACATAGCAAGCATAGCAGCAGGTGACAGGCTGCAACAGCATACACCAGCCGCTTTAGAAAAACTGAGCCTGAGTGGAAAAAGCCTAACAAGACAATGCCCACCCCAAATGTTTGTCAGCAATTATTTCTCCTTTTGCAATACGGAAAATATTAAGTTAGCACCAAAGAAATGTGCTGCAAGCCACAATCTACATAGTCATAGTGAGCACTGGAAAATTTTCACACTACAATCACAAATTTATTAACAGCACCGATCACATCAAACTCTTGTATTACTCATGGCCATGACAAAAATTCCAGTGCCATCAGAGATATGCAGCTGCAGTTCAGCAGTGCTACAGTTCCCGCAACATCACTACATCACACTGCAGTTATCAGCCAAAATTTGGGCTGCTTGCACAGCTTTGCAAGGCATTCAACTGGGAGTGCAATGCGGAGAGACTCCATAAAAAAAAATAATGACCAGCATAGCACCTCACGAAGTAAGTGTAGAGTGCATAATGAAGTTAACTTGGAATGTCTTATCTCGTACATCTGAGGCTATTTTCATCTCGACTTATCACACAGCATTCAAGGGACTATGCAATAAATTAAATGAGATTACGTAAAGCAGACGAGAGATAGGCATTTCATCACTCGTCACCCCAACGCAAGAATTTTTAAGCTAGCATAAATAACAACGGAGGTATAGACGATTAAAAATTACGCTCCTCCTCTCCCACCTCAACTCATCCACGTGGGGCACCAGACGAAAATAAAGAAAACAGCTCTGGGACTGGGCCCCGCCCATGAATACGTTATCTGCTGACGTTCCTTTTGCAACTTCCGGTTGTTGCTCGTAGCACCCCAGCAGCGGCGTCGGTGGCGTGATTGCGGCGCGCGTCGGGTTTCTTTGCTTGTCTGTTGTAATTAGCAGTAATGGACGCGGACCTCGAGGCGCATCTGCTCGCTCTTACGGCCGTGATGGGCATCGAGCCCTATGCGTTCACGCCGTACCGGTTGAACGCCAGCGACGACAGTAACGACTCTGTGAGCCACTGCGAGTGGCTCCGAAACTCCCGACAGAAGGAGGCGGCAGAGGAAAATTGAAACCATATGCTCGAAGGCAATGCCCTGGCTTGCGCTTGCCCGAGAGGGTCACGCAGCGGCACGAGCAGACGATTTTCATGGCTACCGGAAGTGTGCCTGTGACGTCGTGACGTCGTGGGTCCAGCGAATGGCAGCGTGTGGTGGCCTGGCGACGTCATGGGTACAGTGACGTCTTTTTTCACGCTTCTAGTTTCAAAATCGGTCACTACGAGCACACCAATCGGCCCACGAAATTGAAAAAACACTGTTTTTAAAAAATCATAATAAATTGCCGGCTCAGTTCCGAAGACTCATACTTGGTGTGAATGCTTCTTGGCATCATTTCTAAGCATTGAAAACATTTACAAGCGACTTTTTATTCATTGCATAGTCCCTTTAACATGTGCCAGCAAAGCCAAGCGTCTCGAGGAACGCTACATACCTGAATCTTGGAGCATTCCTTCATGTGTTGATCCTGGGGTATTGTGTTTGTGACCACTACAGCCTCAAAGCAGGCATTGTTGATCCTCGATATAGCAGGTCCCGAAAATATGCCATGAGTGAGAATGGCATAAACTTTGCTGGCACCTGCCTCCATCAACCTGCAAGGCAAGATGGCGATTGTAGTGCCTCGCAAGTACCGAGCGTATGCATGCCTGTCTTGTCACTTTCTACAATCTTACTCTGTGCACCTGCTGCAGCCCTGCACTCCAACTGTATCTAAAGATGCTCTTTTCATGCTGTTGAGCTATGAGCATAACCCCCACTCCACCCCCCCAAGTCAGAATCAAGTTCACAAAGCTAATGATTTAGTCAGCCTATGTATCCGTGATGCTCACTTCATCCTGCCACCCCATTTAAATAGAGAGGCACCATGACTACTAATAAACTTTAAGTTTAGAGCTGTGCTGCTTTGATTTACAAACACTCTAGATTAACAGAGCAAAATGCAATTTAGATTTAAACAGACTGCATCTATACTTGACATTTTCATAGGACCTAAATGCACGTAGTCCTCCTGCAAAGACTGTGTTCAGAAAGCCTATATGGCATACTACAAAATGTTGACTCTGCCAGAGATAATAGGTGCCCTGCTAGGCACTCACTCACGACTTCACTCACCACAAACAATGAGCAAAAGTGCAAGCTACACCAGACTGAGAGCAAGCATTAAGGATTGAAAGTCTTTGCCAAGTCAGTGCCTTGAATGTCTGAGCAAGGGAGAACTAATAAGGCAACATTGGTTGCCTGCTCTGAAACCACCTCCACAAGTTTACCTTTCCTGGTGCAATTCAAACTTCATGCACTGACCCCATGTTGTGTGTATGAGCATGCCCGATTCCATGCACACTTGCCATACTGCATGTGCTAAGGCTCAGTGACAACCTGCATGCACTCCACAGACAGTGCATAACAAATGAAACAAGCTCCATTGCGTATTCCTCAGCATCGGTTTCCGCATTACATCTTCTAACCGAGCTGCCTGTACTCCATGTACATCATCTAGGTATCCACTGCCTGTGCTACACACTGTGAAAAAGAAAACGATCACTTATGATCAAAGTTAATAGTTTGCCACAGCTACATAAACGCAGTGCCGAGAAGCGAATAAATGATGCCAGCATTGTCTCTGCATATGGCTGATGCATACGTGCCTGGCGAATATTTTTCCAATTTCCAACTACCGGTATGCATGCTGCGACTCAAGACGAGTAGCTTGGAATCTACCAGATAGCAGGAGAAAATGTTCAGCTGGCATTTTTAATATTCTGTCAGCACTGTGGCAATGCACATGCCCAGCCTACTTCCACCTCCAAGCAGCAACAAGCCAACCAAGAACCGTAGCAAAAACCTACTTGTCAGCGGCATGGACGATGGTGCCGCAGGTGTCGGCCATGTCGTCCACCAAAATGGCCACCCGGTCCTTGACATCACCCACCAGCACCATGCTAGCCACCTCATTGGCCTTCTTGCGCTCTTTGTGGATTAGTGCAAACTCCACATTCAGGCGGTCAGCTATGGCTGTCACCCTGTTATTCGAGACAAACAACAACGCAGTTTGGTTGCAATTGTCTGCCACACCTTTGGGCTTGTGTCAGAGTTGCCAGCATAACCAGTTCACTCAGCCACATGCACACTCCGCACCCTCACACAGTCAAGGCAAGCTAACACATTGAAACTTTGATCTCACATACTTCATTGCAGCAGCAGATTAAGGAATAACTGAAGCTTGTCAAACCACTCATTAGACCATCCTGACACCTCACATAACCCATTAACTCATTTCGTACAGCGCCCACTGACCATAGTTAGACCGCCAACAATGGATGCGAACGGTAATTTAAAACGCTTTTGCGCTGTTATTGATCATGCCGAGTGATCCGCCTTGAACCTAGAGAACTACAGTTTAATTTCCTCTTCAGTTTGTTTTTAATCCATGTGGCAAAATTTTTGTAGCAGCTTGTGCAACCAGCAAAGTGCAAAAGTTGAGAATGGCCACCTCCGCCAGCATGGCACGTGCCATGAAAAGCAGTAAATCTTGCGATTCAGCTGCGTCCACTGTTGATTTTCTCAACCATCTAGGCATCAGTGACTCTGACGATGCAGCCTTATCATTCAAACTTTAGTTCAGAGGGCGAAGAAGGGCCAAGGAGCCAGCCAAGAAAAACCGTGGCACCTCAGTTTCTTATTTGGGCCTGTTTGCTCGACTCAGCAGCTATTTTGAAAAAGATATTGATGTTACCAATGTTATTTGTTTTATTTGTAGGCTTTACTCATCATTTGGGCTGAATTTCTCTCAATGAAAAATCTATCCGTGAAGTTTTGGTTTGGTGTGGTTTATGGGGCTTTTAACGTCCCAAAGCGACTCGCGCTATGAGGACACCGTAGTGAAGGGCTTCGGAAATTTCGACCACCTAGGGTTCTTTAAAGTGCACTGACATCACACAGCACACGGGCCTCTAGAATTTCGCCTCCATCGAAATTCGACTGCCGCGGCCGAGATCGAGCTCGCGTCTTTCGGGTCAGTAGCCAAGCGCCATAACCACTGAGGTACCGCAGCGGCTCAATGTGTGAATTATGAAGGTGCAACCCATGCATAAATTAAAAAAAAAGAACGTGCAGCCATATTTTTTCTCAAATATCTAGCCCAAAATGGGGTGTGGTCCTTGCACGAGATTATCCGGCATATCCACTCACCTGGTAAAGACCGATACCTGAGGAACTGCACGACGGAAGGCACACATGGAACCTTTTATTTATGTAGGACCATACGTCTTATTTATGTCTGATGCACTGTCTATGTCTTTAAAAATGCAAAACGTGACAGTCTCCATAGTGCCTTTCAGCTGCGAAACTTCTGTAGAAAGCCCTCCATAGGAGCCGTCGCCAGCAGTGGCCAACGCCTGATGTCACTTTTGGAAGCATCAGACATGCGAAGCACGAGATTCACAACTCCTCTAATAACGCGACAATGCCAATAACATGATGGAATCACAAATTATGCACGTCACACAGCAATGCAGCGTTGGTAGCTACAGAACGGGGGGGAAATGAAAGCTCGCTGTGACTAGCCTAAGATGTGGCAAACGTGACACTGCAGAGCCACCATGCTGCGGAGAAGCTGAGTTGCATCACATGGCAACGATTAGCGAAAGCTATGGCGATGGGTACATCCATGCGGCTCGGACCATGACTGCTCGGATATTGGCACATGCAAACACGGTGCTGGTGGAGCACTGGATGTGGTAGAGGTACGGTGATGCATTCGGCGACAGAAAAGGAGTGTGCTCTTTCTCCGGGTGTGTCAGCAGCTACAAGCGTGCTAGTCACATGCTAAGCCTTTTCGTCAGCACAACTCTCCCGATGCATCAGCGCGATCTCCGCATTGGGAGCATCGGCAAAGTTTCCTTGCAGTGCAAGACACAGTTCATGGATGCTTTACGAGGGACCACTTCAGCCTTATATGTGGTGATAGGTATACGCTAACCAAGATGTTTGCAATAAGCCACTAACATTACAAGCGGGCACTCAATGCATGAGGTTCAATGGTACCTGAGTAGGGGACTTGATGTGACTACGTCCCAAGCAAAACTGCCGCTTCAGAGGTTTTACTGTATGTGCCATTAGAAAGGTCAACAGCACACCTAGCACGTTTTCATAACAATTTAGCATCGGGGGTGTCTAACGAAAGGTACAACAGCCGGCAAGGTTCTGTCCCTCATGCCCCAAAGATCTTCACAGCTTTCAAACAAAAGGCAGGAGCCGAGCAGCTAGAGGTTGACGCACCTCTTGGCCCCTCCAGCGTCAGGGGAGACAATGATGCTGTTGCGCCACTCGGGAATATTCTCTCGGACCCACTTTAGAACAGCAGGCTCGGCGTACAGGTTGTCCACCGGAATGTCAAAAAATCCCTGCATGATAATATACGACAACATGGCAGACCTACATGCCACAGCAAGTCTAATCACACACAAACAGAAACAACTGCAAAAAATCGTGGTCAGCCTGGCTACGCCCACTGCAGGGCAAAGGCCTCTCCCATGTCTCTCCAATTAACAGTGTCCTTTGCCAGCAGCAGCCACTTCCTACTTTCATCCACCCACTTAACTTTCGGCCGCCCCCTGCTACACTTGCCTTCTCTTGGTATCCCCTCCGTTACCCTTAAGGACTATTTGTTACCTTGCCTTCGCATTACATGCCCTGACCAAGCCCATTTCTTCTTCTTGATTTTGTCTCGGATGTCATTAGCCCGAGTTTTTTCCCTCCCGCACTGCCCGCTTCTGGTCTCTTAATGTTACTTAACATTACGCGTATCATTTTTTTTTCCATAGCTCACTGCGTTGTCCTTAACTTAAGCTGAACCCTTTCTGTTAGCCTCCACATTTCTGCCCCATAGGTGAGTACCCCTAAGATACTGCTGTTGTATACTTTTCTCTTGAGGGATATTTGAATAATCTACCATTCATGATCCGGGAGAACATGCCACATGCACTCCACCCTCTTCTTGTTCTAGTTATTTCCCTCTCATAACCTGCACCTGCAGTCACTAGCTGCCCTAAGTGAACAACTTGGCTAGTTTTTCTAGCACAATCTCCCCTCTGTCCTTCAAAAGATCTGCTGCTACCTGGTCCTCACCAGTTGCTTTCCCTCTCTGCATTTCTTCTAAGGCTTTCTTTACTTCCTCTTTCATTACTGGCGAGACGTCCCGTTACTCTGCGCTACTGACTCTTTCATTAGTTTTCCGATTACACTGGCTACTGTACAGATTTGTATAGAACTCTTTGGCTACAACTACCTTATCCATACTGCTAATGACTTTGCCCTCTTTGTCTCTTAATGCATACATCCGGTTTTTCGCTATGCCTGGTTTCCTCTTGACCGCTTTTAGGCTACCTGTGTTCTTTAGAGCATGCTCAATTCTCTCCATATTAAACTTCCTTATGTCAGCTACCTTGCGCTTATTAACTTTGATAGCTCTACCAGTTCTATTATGGTTTTAGGGTTAGACGCTTTCATTCTTTGGCGTTTCTTAATCAGATCTTTTGTCTCCTGAGATAGTGTGCCAGTATCCTGTCAAACCAACCTACCGCCTACTTCTGTGCACTCCGTAATAATAGCTGTGAGATTGTTATTCATTGTTAGGACATTAGGATAGTCTTCCTCTGACGTGGCATGAGTTTCAGCATAAAAATGCTGAAGGGGGTCACAGTCAAGGGTCACGTAAGTCATCAGGGTGACTATTCATCAGTTGGTGTGATCGATGACAATGGGCCATGTGACCTCGCAAAGTGATGACATGGTCGCATGTACACACTGACCACGATATCTGAGGACAGGGGTCTGGTTATGTCTTAACTAAGAGTTGGACCCCTAGGTTTTTATCTTTTGAAAATTCGGCAGACTTTTTTCTGATTTTTATTCCATAACACTTTTCAAAGAATGTTATTTCCTACGGATAGATTACCGGTTTCTTTTTCAGTGATATAATCTGGTATTCATGAACGGTGAAACGTCACCTCGATTTTATCTGGGCTTTTTTGTCAGCTTTAGCATTCAATTTACCTGCAATTAATGCACATATAGTCGTTATTTACCACCCAAGCACTCACAGTTGTGCTTGTCAAAGGAAATGCTATCACCAATAAAAAGTGATGGAAGGTAGACGATGGAATTACTGAACAAGAACGTAAGTGGATGTTAATTGTGGTGGATAGCCATCATGAGCGAGAGGGTGGGGCATCACATGGTCTGTGTGCTGACAACAGTGATGGAACTGCCGCTAAATGTTGTGGTTGCCAGAACATGGCACTTTTTCATGACACTTATGCATGGTTTCGAGTGTTCTCACATACAATGAAGACACAGGCATGCAAGGTAACGAAGCAATACCTCAAAATGCACAACGGTGCCACTTAATCCAATGGAACACCATCTCAACGCCTCTAGCTCCAGCACATTATTTTCTCCTTTGACTGAGTAACTCCTACTCGACAGCCAGTTAGGTGCAGCCTGCAAGTCGGGAATACTTACCTTTTTCGGATAAAACAAAGGTTTGAAAATATAGTACTTTTATCAATCTTTTCACAGCATAAACAGAAAATTCAAACCCTTAGTTAAGGCGGTTCACGCTGTTAAGTGTGGGGCTCCAACCCCTCAGCTCCCGTTCCTCTCGCTCGGCCGCTAGCCGTTGGCGCTCATTTTCCTCTTTCTTTCGCTCAGTTTCCTCTTGCTTTCGCTCATCTTCCTTTCTCTTTCGCTCATCTTCCTTCCTCTTTCGCTCTGCATTGAGGAGTTCCCATGTATCAATAATTATTCCTTCCTCGGCGGTTTCCAAGAGCAATTTGCAAATGTCCAAGTTTTTTATCTTAACCCCTACGTCTACACCCAACACTTCGCACAATGACAGCAAATCTGTCCTTGGCAACTTCATTAGATCCATGTTTACTGCTCCGAGCCTTGACTTTGCTGAACAACTGTTGACGTGAGCTACACGGAATCAGACTCACTGATCAACTTCCCTCGATTCCCAGCAGTTCAATGTATTAACCAAAACAATTGAAGCCTGGCGAATCTCAAGCAAAGTTCAAGCACTCACCCACAGAAGCAACACCACGCCGCATGGTCGATCCAACCGCTGCCAACCAGTTGTTAAGTGTGGGGCTCCAACCCCTCAGCTCCCGATTCACTCTTTCAATCTTTGTATAAATGTAAATAAACCCTTCAGTCTCTTCTTCACCTCGAAGACCCTCTCATCTCTTCGTCAACCCCACTACAGCAGTCTCCCGATCCAGAACCCGGGGACACCAACCTTGGCGAGAGACAGCACAGGCGAACCAGGGGCCCGCATCTAACTGGTGGCAGCGGTGGGATCGAAGCGAAATCCCCCAACACCGGTGGCCTGCTACGGGAGAGAAGCCCCACACCTAACAACTGGTGGCAGCGGTGGGATCGAAGCGAAATCCCCCAACACCAATGGCCTGCTACGGGAGAGAAGCCCCACACCTAACAACGCAGTATAACAGCCAGGTATTATGCTCCAACAGCACTACAGGAAATTTTGGTCGTCACAATACATTAAATATGCTACGCATTGTGGGCGATGGGTATTTCAAATCAGGTCTCTCAAAATTTGATAGAAAAGCAATGATCAGTGGCAGATTCCATAAAAAGCTATAGCATGGGTCCCACAGCACCAATCAAAAAACATCAAAAATATTTAACCAATCTGCCAACCAAGACGTGTTGCACCTTTCATCACACGCACCGCCTCTTAGAATGCATTCTCATATGTGCTATCCCTAATGTCCTTATAAATGCACCATAGTGTTGGCATGCCAAGCATACCTGGATTTGTGATGCATGGAGGTCCATTGTGATGATATGGTCAGCGCCAGCCACAGACAGCATGTTGGCAACAAGCTTGGCTGAAATTGGTGCTCTGCTCTGAAAAGGGCAGATTTACAAAATCTGTTACAGTTGATGTGAACCACACTTAGACTGTCCAGACATTAGTACATCATCCAAAATGCCAGTGTTCTTGGCTACAAAACATGACAGAAAATATCATCATCATCAGCCTGACAATGCCCACTGCAGGACAAAGGCCTCCCCCACATCTCTCCCTATTAACCCTGTCCTGTGCCAACTGTGGCCACCCCATCCCTGCAAACTTGTTAATCTCATCCACGCGCCAACTTTCTGCTGCCCCCTGCTGTGCTTGCCTTCTCTTGGAATCCAGTCCGCCACCCTTAACAGCCATCGGTCATCTTGTCTTCGCATTACATGCCCTGCCCAAGCCCATGTCTTCCTCTTGATATCGACCAGGATGTCATTAACCCACGTTTGTTCCCTGACCCTCTCTGCACTCTTCCTGTCTCTTCAGCTGCTATTTAAATACAGACACCTGAATATCCCATGATACTTGATGAGAAGGCGCAAGTTGTTCTATCAATGATATCTCACATTCATTTAATGTAAAACGCTGAACATTGTAAGGTTGTCGATGCGGGCTTCAGTCTATTTTGCGTTCGTTATTTGATATCATTTTTGCCTAACGCATATCGTTCGAAATGAAGCACAATAAATCCTGAATGGAGTTATTCATTTCGCGGCAGTGTCAGAGAATGCTGTATCGAGGCCCAGTACAGTAAAGATGACTTTCTGTGAAGTCCCCTATGATGCGACAATATCAAGTCTTTACTAAATTTAAGTATTACCCCTAATAATAAACATCCGTAACTACATAATCTGTTCCGGCAGTTTAGCTAGCCATAAGCGGCCACTACATTCCATTCATTACATTACATTACATTCCAGGAACACTCGCCATGTTAAACAACCCCTCTAGCCGTTCAACAATGGAAATTCTTTTAATACTAAGTATCCTGGTGTCCTTCTTATAACTGTCAATAAATATCACAGTAGTTGCTTCCCACCAATAAAACAATGTACTGCACAAAAACCACAGCAAAGCAGCTCCATTAGGGCAGATGATATTGCATGCCATGAGGAATCACCTTGCAGCTGTTTCCGGCAGCAGCTCACCTATGCAAGGCAAGAGCTGCAGCAGAATGTGACACCTTCATGAGCAGAACGACAAAAAGAGCAGGAGAGCCGTGCATCAACTGCAATAACTGTTATACAACTACCCAAGCTGTGGCACAAAAAAAAAGAGGCACAATAGAACAAGCAAAACAAAAATGGGAGGAAAATAAGAGGATGAGAAGAGAATCTGCAAAAAACTGCAATGACAAAAAAACTCTGCTCAATTGGCATCCAACCTGACTTACAGTTGAAGCAACTACAAGCAAGCAGGTGCAGTGCTTAGACAGCACTGCAGTTCAAGACTCTTACTTTGTCCTTCTTGTCCTGCCTTGCATAAGGGAAGCATGGTATGACGGCAGTCACCCTCGAGGCAGAGGCAATCTTGCAAGCATTGATCATGATCAGAAGCTCCATCAGGTTGTCATTCACCTCCCCACACCCGCTCTGGATAATGTAGACATCTTCACCACGGACACTCTCCCCAACTTCCACGCTGCACAAGAAAAATGGAGGCTTTATGAGGCATCAGCTTCAAACACTAGTTGGCTTTTGGGCCCAGAAGCATTCTGAGTCTGGTTCGTCAAACACTGCACGAACCAGAGGAGAAGCACTGCAGAGTCAATGCCTTCTTGATGCACTTTCTAATCAATAGAATCATGTTTTAAAATATATTCAGTTATACACACTACCCTCAGTGTAATTGTATAGCAAATGCCTTTAGAAAACGTCCTCAGACCAGATGACCAGCATTAAATGACCTTCCTTCTTGCTGAATATCCTGCATATATTTCAACGACACTATAGAAAGAGCACACCTTCATGTAGGTGCCCCTTACACATTTCTTCCTTGCTCTCTTTCGTCACCGCTGATTTTTTTTTGCTGACAAGCCCTGCACCGGCACAAGAGACTCTCAAGAAAGAACTTCTCAACAAAGTTTCAAAATCTTCCAAGCATGAACGAGCACCACAGATCAAATTTCATGCTACAAGAACTCTTTAAAGCCATTCTGTACCAACAGAGTATAATTATGAGAAGCAACCAGCCAGCACCGCAGATAGAGGCTTACTATCTTATTTCATCATTCCTGCTGCATCAAAAAGAAATCTGGCTCTTGGTTCATCGCACAGTAGAAAAATGTCACCGAAACACAAAAAGCAAGATGGCAGTAAGTTCTGCACACTTCGTTCTCTTTGTGTTCCTGTGCATTTCTTTTTGCTGGTATTTTTCAATTCCTACCTCAGGCTCTGTTCCAGCACCAGAGGATCCTCACAGCACATCCCTCAGTAACACATAATAATACCCCACTTTCTTCTCCAAATAAGCAAATAAAACTAGTTCAGAGCCAGGAAATACAAGTTTGCTTTGCCTATTTTGTCAGAAGCTCAATCCCCAGTGCCACCTGCCTCTGGCCAATGCAACCAACCATCCTATGTGACATGAAATAAGCCAAAATTATGGCCAAAGAGCATCCATTGCAGTGCGAATTAGAAAGAGGTGTACGAAAGGAGAAGTAACTTCCAGGTTCTTCGTTGTCTGTACAGCAGCTATAGTTAATTCATGTCTTCATCACCACATGATCTCGTAACAGGGCAAACATTCCCTACGTTCGAAAAATTCTACAGTGCCCCAATAGACGAAGGCACCTTGTAGCAGACCAGTCTTGTAAATGTCAACACATATAACTGTACAGTACTTTCCACAATGTTCCTTGCACATACTAATAACCTAGAAGAGTTCTGGGGCATTTCTGTCTCGGAATAAAAATCTGCAAATAAGTGCACAACTTCAGCTGGATAGCCTTGGAAATACAGCCCTCTCAGGCATGACACATTGAACACAGACTGCTTATGTTCCGCCTCAGAGGTCAATTATTGGTTTCAACTTGTTTTTCAGTTGGCAGCTTATCAGTGTTGTTCACACAAATGCTCTGCTTGAGCAGGGCCAGTCAGTTTCTTATCAACACTATCTTTCAACCCCAGTCTTTGCCACTCCTCTCACACTAGAGATATCTGAACTCCCCCCCACCTCCCCCGTTTCCCAGACATGCAGGGACAGCAAAAACAAGTTCCAGCCATACAGATGAGCCCAGCTCTTCCCACTGAAACGTACAGTGAGAAGCAGAAAGTTTAACAAATTATCTTTACCAGTACAGCTTTAGAAAAGCAAGAAATCAAGCTGTTGCTTCTGCTCTTGGCTACTATGAAGACTTCTTGTGGCAACAAATATTTTTCCAGAAAAGCAAAATCGAAAACTTTTGTAATGTTTTTGAACAAACTAGCTAATATTATTAGATAATCTCTCAAACATTTTTTTTTTTCATATCAGCTGGCACAGCGATAAAGGTTTTTTCAGGCGGCCTTGGAACTTCGAAGATTTCCAACAGCCACATTCAACTCCTTTGAAGACAAAGGTCTCCCATAACTGCTGCATAGCAGTGCAGCACGTGCCTTCAAATACAGCAACCTCAGTCTCTGGGTTTCCCACTTGACTGGGTCATCAGTGTTTCAGTGAGCAACTAACCCTAATTTCTTGTTCCTTGCAAAATCCAGTGAAAAACCATGGGCACCAGTGGTACAATTTTCATTCTTCAGATTGTTATTTCTTTGCACAGTACTACGCATGACCAAGAGATTCACCCCACACCCGTGCCTTCCCATATGTAAATTTTGCCTCATGGACAGTGCTCCTGCTTGAACATTAATTGGAACAAGCTTACTGGCTGTCATTACACGGAATCTCTCAGTCTGTGAAGCTGGGATTCTTGATGGAATGAAGCCAGTCACAGAACTTCACAGTCACTCAAGAATCATTTTGAAGTAGGGTCTCAATTCACTCTTCTCCCATGTTCTTGGTTTAACTGTTAATGTCGCGTACAGTACACGTTTAGTGGCATATGAACCAAGGCACTGACACGTGGATAATCTAGTCCAGAGAAAATGTTGCCTATTTCGCACGAAACACGACCACAAAATAATAGAAGAAGGCAATTCAGCAGCTAGAAGAGGTAATCGATGTGTTGTGGGTGTGAAAAATGAGATCCATGCAGGGGAGCAGAATGCTGAAAAAAAACTCCGGACCATAATCAGCTCGGCATTCTTTCCGGCTTTCCGCAGCAGCGCCTCGCGGAAAGTCACCTTCACGCGACCGCATGTTTCCTTTAACAGTGTACCATATTGTACATATGAAAATCTGAAAAACACATTACCCTGTGCAATTTGAGGCTTTCAGTCCATAATAAACTAAAAATGTAGAATGGCTTCAGTAGTGGGAAAACTGTTTTCTGCACCCACTAAACTCTACATTCTCCCTGCCAACCTTATTTGAAGTACCAGATGCAGTCTTTGCTATCAATGCCCGTCACTACAGCCGAACTCAAGTAAGCCTGCATTTGAAAAAAAAAAAAAACTTTAAACAAAAATTTGCTTTATAAAAACAATTTCAGTAAATCGAAGCCCTCCTACTTCACCGCCTCTCTCCCTCAACAAGCCATTAAATTTAACCAATTCTCAGCTGCACACTGCCAATTTTACTCCATTATCATCAATTGCCATCAATCTTCAAAGAATGAGTTGGCAAGTGGTGAGGCAACTAGAAAGATGACTGCATCTCGGACAAAACCCTTCTCTCAGTGAGCCTGAACACAGATTCTTGACTAACATGTGCAATAAAGAAAACCAAATCTTGATGGATAAATTATCAGATTGATCATTCTTGATCAATGCACATGCAAGCATTTCACTTAGAGTGATAACCACCTGCAATGCCCCAACCTGGCATTTTACAGCACAGCGCAATACTGAACTTCCAGCCAAGCAATACTATAGTGTTCTCTATAGAAATACTATAATAATGCTCAGTAAGAGTTGAGCACTTGAGGTTGCCCACAAATGCTTTGCTGACGTTGTTAGAGCGCGCAAGACACCAGTTGGATTCATCTGATGTCACTTCCTTTATGAAGACCATTCGCCTAGAAAGCAGGTGGTGACATGCTTCCCCGACTGCTTTTGCTGAGTATAAAGTGCATAGTTAGTTCCCACAGACATAAGTGCCCCGTTCAAAATGAAAAACGCGCACCGTCGGCCACGGTAAGGCACGCGAATCACCGACAGTCCGACTGAAGGCGCGGAGTTTCTGCGCACATTACAAATACGTGCAGCTTTCATTAATTTTCCGGAGCTTAAGCTACACCGACGAAGCAAGCGCTCCGGCGGTGCTTGGGTCCCGAAAACGTGGTTCGACAACAAGCGATTGCGCAATAACAGCACATGGAGCGACGGCAGAGAGCTCTGGTTCTTCGCGCCGTTGAGCTCGCAGCCGAAATAAGAGTTCACCGCGTACTAAACTGCAATTTGCAGTTCAGACCGGCAGCCAAAGATTTCGCGCGGATAGAAAGGTCATGACTTTGAGACGAGACAGACTAGTGGGATAAGTTCGGCGCCAGACGATAAGGCGCCGACGAAGAGCTGTTATCGCGAACGCACGACGGGTCTGGAGCGCCTGAGGGGTTTTCTCGTCCACGACGAATAGCGAGGCGATGGAACAGCTGATAGGCGCTCCGCGGGCGCTTAACAAGCACGACACGTGTTGCTACGTTACGTTGAAGACCTCAGCACGGCCTGCAACATGACACCAGAAACACGACTAACGATATTACCGACCATGCCGTACGAGCAACGTTGGTGCGAGCTAACGCTGTACCCAGTGCTAGACAAGTACAAGTTCCCCCTGCAAGCATGCGAGAAATCAGTCGGCAACATGAGCTGACACCACACAAATGCCACACAGCACGAGCAACTGCGTAGTACGGGCCCCTTACCACGTCTCCTGGTTGCTGAATTTCTTGAGGACAACCTTGCCGAGCTCTATGCCGAGCCTGTCGACCACTTTCTGGGCGAGATCGCAGTGCGACGACCCACTGAAAACCTTGATGTTGGGCATCTTGCGGCAGAAAGTGACTTGCCCGTCGTGGCAACCGGCGCAACAAACTGGCGTTTCCCAGCCTGGTTGAGCGCAAGCGATGAGGCTACCGCGTTGAGAGCGCGGCGGCTGCTGCGAGTGCTGCGACTGGTCGTGCTCCTCGCTCGTCGTCGGAGGTGTGTACTGACCACTGCGGGCCATGGCAGCGCCGTTGCCATCTAGCGAGGGCGGGCAGAAGTGACACCACTCGTTGTGGTGGGGCCTGAGCAGGGCCCTCTGGAGCGCCGCGTGTGTTGGTCCGTAGTGCGCCAGGCCGTAATCCATGCTATCGGCGCGGTCGCCCCAATCGCCTGCCGCATTTTAACAGCGGCATCGATGGCGGCTGCCAGAAGCCATGCTTGGCGCTCGCGGGCATGTGCGACTCGCGCAACGCACGGGGCGAGCGACGAGCTCGCGCGCTTTGGCGCCAACTTTAAACGTAGCTCGACCGCCGACCCCCGAGGCACGCGGAATTCACGCACGTAAAACCGGTATTTTTTTTTTTTCGTCGCCGCAAGGGCACCGGCTGTCGAAACAGCCTGGCTCTCCAGCTTCGAAATTAGGCGCGCCCGTAGGGCACAAATTCCATACCGCGGAAGAGCCCGTTTCCCCACACACAGGGGTAGCAGTGAGCGAGAGTCGCAGAGGAGGAAAAACTGCTCGGTGCGACATTAGCACGGTGCTTAAACTGGTTTAATGTTTATTGAGCAACTGCCTGAGAACGAGCAGTGAATTTAATTGTGGAACTGCCTCAGAATGAGGTGCGAAACTTCCAGCATACCCAGCTGCCAGGAAGCAAGAAGACACTCTAAAGGTAATCCTTTAAAAGCACACCTTTAATGCTCATCATTCACAACGACAAAAGAAACAGGGCAAAAAAGGGGCATCTTCAAAGTTTCTCAATAGAAAAATAGAACTTCTGCAGCACTCTTAGGCAAACATGCAGTTTCCAATAAGGGAATGAAAATGCTTCATCGAGTCCACACAAAGACAGCCTGGATTGCAGGCAATTTTTGCAAGCACAATTTCTTAACTTCTAGGGTGTGTCTCATAGCAATACATCACAAATCAAATCAGCACATGTATAGCCAAGATTCCGTCCAAGCCACAAGAACAGGTTAAGCAGGCAGTCTCCAGGAATGGAATTCCATTATCATGTCTAGTTAAGCACAATATTACAATGTTACACTGCAGACTTAGTGCAAACTTTACCGGGGACTATAATTGTACAATAACTGCGAAATTCGCCAAAGGCACACCTCTCTGTTTGAATCAAAGGTAGACTGGCATTCCTTTCACACTGTGTAGTTGGATCCCCTAGAGACACGAGGAGCAAGTGACGTTGAGTGAAGTGTGCATTCTGTCGCAAGAGCCGACGTCCTGTTTAGAAGCACCAAAGGAAGAGAGAGAGAGAAAAAGATGGGAAGAAATATAGACTGAATTGAAGAACAGTCCCGGTTCTGTTTCTTTTCTTTTTTTCTTTCATCCAGCCTTAGCTGAAGATGGCTTCTGTGGCTTTCTCAAGGTCCCACGAGTATGATGACAGCGCAACGCGCGCACGGTGCTGCAAGAAAAAGCAGAAAAAATAAAGTGAAGTTACACAAGGCAACCATTCTTCAGGAAGAATGCATTACTTCAACGCTCAGCAAGCATGTTCCGCAACATAAAAACGTACGAAGCAGGAGCCTCGGAAATAATAAATTTGCTTCCAGCCAGTAAGCACTTGCACTTGACGCCTGTGCCCTGCACTTGTTGGTTCCAGGCACATCTCCCTGCCAAGTAAAAATTCAGCTTTCTTTCTGGAGATTTCATTCCATTAAGCAGCCATATGTTGACAAGCAAAAGCCTATAAAAGTGGTGCCAAAGTGCATGCCAGAGCCATCCGATGGAGCTTGTCTGGCGCTGAGACCTCAGCTGTGAGACACTATTTTTAATCTGCTGGTACCTGACAAAGATTCAAATGCCACTTCTTTCCTAGAGCATGCACAAACAATGATGCAGAGGGTGCACTGACCGACATGATGTCAAATGGAAGATGAATGCACACCTGGTGCATCTCCAGAACACGCACTCACTTCATCGAAGCAAGGAAAACAGCAGGCGAGCAGGATATTATATGATACACACACACTGCGTGAGTCTTGATGCTTAGCACACGCTTTCATATAGCAATGGAATGCATCGCAACGACTTCACCCACGAAACCTGGCCCGTGACAGCACAAACCATAACCTCATTACCAGAGACAATGGGCTGGGAACTGCGTCACTATGCTTGGAAGATGGATGCACTTAGGTCACGCCTCATTTTCCCACAAACCCTGTTTCAAGTGAAGCCTACTGCTGCCTCCTTTAAGAGTAGTATGCTGGCCATCATTCCCATTAATGTGCAGAAAATGAAAGGTATTATCTAATAACACTGGTATACGTTGTCACATACAAGAGATCAAAAGAAGTGGAGGTGGTGTTAGCGGTCCTGATGGTTACAAACTGTCAGATGGCACCGAATTTCAGTGACTGCAGCAAAATTTAGTCACCTACTTTTGCCACCAAAGGTCTCATGAAGACGAACCCAACGTTCCGGGTCAAAGTCTGCTTTTCCTTCAGGAGTGAGCAGACAAATTTCTCTAAAAACATTAACGTTAGAATCAACTAATTTTTCATCTATTCTTCCTCACTGACCTGCTTCTTTGGCTGTACAAGCTGATGCCTCTGGGCGGCAGCCAACTCGCAAAAATCACGAAAGAGAAAGCTGTCGGGCAGTTATATCCACAGGAGGTCCAAGTGCGCTTCATGACTCTGAACACTCACGGGCAAAGTTCCCCGTACATAATCCTTGTATTCAATAGAGACAATAGAGAAAACTTTAATTTAAATTGTAATTATATCTTTAAAGCGACTTATTTTCCAATTTCCACAGTTGCACCTTGGATATGAGGCAGGTCATTGTGGAGCGCCCCATGTAAATTCAGTTATATCTGAGTGCACAAGCATTCTTACATTTCAGTTTTAACTGAAACGTGGCCAGTGCAGCTAGGCATTATGTCAGCAAAGCCACGCACAACAGCAGAGTGCTGCAGTTACCAGAAGGTGGAAAAATTGCCCCGATGTTTGACATGAGCAAAGCTGCAACTTCCCTGGGAAACTACACCAAAGACTCGGCTCACGCTGTCTGTCACTATGAGCAATTTTATACAGTCAAGCATGCCATATTTACACACAAGAATATTGGTAAGCAACAGCCAGAAGAGGGTCAAGTATAAACTATTCAAGTACAGGTCAGAAAATGAAGACAGCAAAACTTTATTTTAGTTTGATTTCAGAGAAATATTGGAGCAGTTAGATACTTCATAAATATCTTCATGTGCACTTTTGAGTGCGCAGGCTTAACAATGGTGACGTCGCCTAATTATAGCGAAATAGAGCATGTGCTTGTCGCTTCCAACCCTTACGCAAGAGAGGAAGGCAAAGTGGTGAATTGAGCAATGGCAAATATAAGTAGTATCGTCATTTTGGGCTGCCAAGGGAAGCTACTGTATTTACTCGTGTAATTTGCCCCCATGCATAATTTGCGCACCCCCATCATTTTACCCAAATTTTATTTAACTTTTACTCGCATGCAATTTGTGCGCTCTACTGCACCACACCACCAGCATGTACGCAGGTGCACTCAAGGCAGGCTAGGAAAAATCGGAGTGGCCGCGTCGCTGTGTGCGGTTGCAAAACGTGTGAGTGGCAAGGGCACGAACTGTGCACGGTTTACCTGACTCACTCGCACTGGTGGTTGCTTTTCTGGACGAACAGCTGCACGTGCACGCGAATCCTAAACTACCGAACTGTTTGCTGTTCAGTTTGCTGCTAGTCAGCTGGTCCGCACGAGAGGCCGTTTTATCAACTGTTATATCCTTTGCCTCCCATTTTTGGCTTCACAAGTGTATCCCTGCACGTTTATTGCTTCGAGCTGTGCAAGCACCCTAGCTCATGCCATGCAAAAGGGAACTAGATAACGTGGGGTGGGGCGGGAAGGGTATGTATTTTATACTTGGAGTCAATTTTTCTTTTTGGCTGGCAAGTGGTGCAAGAGGGGTGCAAGCATAAAACAGGCCTCTTCAGCCACGCCCTGCAGTTGGTTCCTGGACGCTTGGGCCAGCAAGCATTTCCGTGGTCTTCGTCGGTCATGCTTTCAAGAAATGCGGGATTTTGAACGCACTCAATGGTACCGAAGACGAGTTTCTATGGAATGAGGTCTCCAACGCGGGACTCTCTGAAGACAGCACACCCGATAATGACAATCAATAGAGCGTGAAATGGAGTTCAAATAAATGCTTTCAGTGAGTTGTCCTCACTCCCATTACACAAGGATGAAAATTCTTCCGATTCTTGCTATCCCCAAATTACACCTATTATATGCGGTCCATATTATATGCGAGTTTTTAACACATTTTTTTCAAGCCGAAGCTAAATATAAACTCTCTGCCAAAAGCCGAACCTATTTATGCAACCTTAAAGAAAATGCACAAATTTTAAAGTCCTGCACCAGACATGAAGACAACTGGTAAGCTGGTTTTAACCTGATAAAAAGAAAGATGTTTCTTGTATAATTCTGCTTTTATTAGACACTTCAGTCTTCTGCAGCGCTGCAGAATGATCTGGGCTTTTTCCTCGTCTGTATCCACAAACACCTTGTTCTGAAACTTTCAAAACTGCCCATAATACAGCAAAAGCAATACAACTGTATCAGTTTGCACTGCTCCAAAGGAGAGCAAACAAACAGAGCAAGCACAGATCCATAACCAACCTCTTCAACTCCCATGTCCAGGAGCCTCTTGATCTTCGCGTCGAAGTCAGGGAAGTGCTTTGGACCTGAAAAATTCAAAACAGTGTCACAAAAGAAGCACATCAAACAGCTGCATTTCACTATTTGGGTTAATTACACAGTCTATGCTCCTCACGTGCATGCAGTCACATGACTAGTTGATTGATGCATGAAAGAAGGCATTATCATATGTACACCAAAAAAGAATCACAAGAACATTTTGACTTCAGAACTTCACATCAGGTTTAGGGTTATGGTTTAGGGTTATGGTTTAGGTTTATGTGGGTTTAACGTCCCAAAGTGACTCAGGCTTCGAGGGATGCCGTAGTGAAGGGCTCCGAAAATGTCAACCACCTGGGGTTCTTTAACATGCACTGACATCACACAGTACACAGACCTCTAGCATTCCGCCTCCACTGAAATGCGACCGGCGTGGCTGGGACCGAACCCGCGTCTTTCGGGTCAGCAGCCGAGCGCCATAACCACTGAGCCACCGCGGCGGCTTAGGACTTCACGTCATAACTCTTTTTAATGAAAGGAAGGCAGAGGAGTGGGCGACAAAAGCACATCTGTTTTGTCAAAGTCATTTGAAGTGAAATCGAACATTTAAGCTTTCACTGAAACACAATTATGTTTCCGGAGCATTAAAGGGACACTGAGGAGAAATTGAAGTTGGCTTGTATCGATAGAATAGCAGCTCCTGATCACAAAAACGCCACTCTTACTGAAAACAAAGCTCTTGTAATGTAGAAAATAGCAAGAACCAAAATACAGGTGTCGCCGCCACAGGCCAATCTCACAAGTACAAGCGTGACGACTTCCTAGGACAAGAGGCGCCACCTTGGAGGAATTTTCCTTACTTCATGGAAGCCACGAATCCCTGAGGCTGGCAAAGGAAGGTTGCGCACCGCACCGCTAGCCGGCAGAAATCACGGAGTCTGCGTTTACGTCACGTATCACGTCACTCCGTTCTGAGACGCCATAAGAGTTGCCGTGGCGTCATAAGAGTGGAACCAGCGGAACACAGACGCAGGACAAGAAAAGGAGGTACACACACCACACCGCTGTACCGTGTGTACCTCCTTTTCTTGTCCTGCGTCTGTGTTCCGCTGGTTCCACCCTGACAACATTATGAACCAACTAGCCCAGCAATTTACGCTCCAGGCGTCATAAGAGTTCCCTGAGTTTCAATCAGAGCGGCGGGAAAAACTTTTTCATCTTCGAATCAAAATTTCTTTGAAATAAATTCATCTTTTGCGCCCGGACAAGCGGCAACAAAAGTCATGAAATGCTGAACTATCAGATTTTGCTAACAAAAAAAAATGATAGAGTTCTTCTCAGTGTCCCTTTAATCTGCACTTAGCCACCCACCGCAGTGGGAGGGTGTGCAGGTGGGAGCGAGTGAAATCGGGTTGCACCCAAAAAGGCATATCCTTTATTAGCCTTTGAAATTTCACGTCTGTACTGCATTAACTGCGCATAATTAAACAGGAATAGCAAACATCACCTTGCAACAGTTACGAGACTACTCAATGTGCTTTTTAGGGTTCCCCTAAATACTAACTTCTTTGGCTCATTCCTCAACAAGCCTCTCACTTCTCTCAATTCACCTCTATTCAAAAGAGCATGAACGAGAGCATAGACAGAATCACGGAAAGCTTGTAAAAGTGTTCCCAGCAGCTGTCCGTACCTCCTGCGTAGACCTGAGCCCAATGTTGAGCTGTCAGCTTGAACATCTCAGGGTTCTCCTTGAACTGGCGAGCCACTACAGCATCCTGAGGATCGTCTGGCTCCGCCGCAGCCAGCAGTGCTTGCAGCGACAACAGCACAGTCCGCAGAGTCATCGCCGCTGCCCTGAAGCAACAGAATGAGGCAAAGAAGAAATCACAACGCTTAGGGATGCCGCAAGGCCAGGTTCACATACCACGTCTGTGAAGTAGTAAATATGCAAAAAGAGCCCCCGGCCTCCCAAAAGAAAGGAAAACAGAAGAGAAGAGTTTAATAGCAGAAATGGGAGAAAGCTTTCTCCTTGGCTCTTTCTGCATAAAATTTACTAGTGTGAGAATAGTAGTTACTTTTCTGGGGTTATAGATTGTGTTTTGCTGTGCTTCGTTTCCAAAGGGGGTTTAGCATGCCCCCATGCCCTACACAAATCTGCAGGCCAATAAAACACTAACAGGCATCACTACGTGCTCCTGTCACAAAAACAATTCCGCTGTTCAATAAGTTATTGCCCGCTGAATTTTTCAAGGGCAATTCACATGCACTGCTGGTGCAATGGTAGAGTTTTATGTTCACCCATGAAAGTGCATGCACTGGTGTTGCTAGGCACAGCAAAATAGCTAAACTACACCATCAAAAGCCCTCAGAGCAATGCAGTAAACAAACAAAGGGGGCATATAAATAAGTAATTGCTGTTCTAATTGAAACTTGTCCAGAAAAACGTATTAAAACATCCATAGTTCTGCGCACTCCACAGAGTGATGGTAGATTGACAAGCAATTTTGCTTGGTTTGTTCCAGAAGCATTTTTTCTTTTAAAGCAAAAGTTGTTACAGGGAGCCTTTCCAGAGCGGAGCTTCTCTATAGACAGTCCACAGTCACGTGACTGGATGCTAACAATCACATGACCGGTCATGAAACGGTCGCAGATTCAAGGTCACACCATCATGCAGCCGTTGCAACTGTTGTAGCCCTGGATGCACTATTAATGCATTATACAGACTATACTGTAGGCCTTGGGCATTATCAAAAGAGAGCCAATAGCAGGAAAAAACCTTTGGTTGTGTTTAGCATGTTAAGCAGTAGAGCATAAACATTTGGCAATTATTTTGCCGCTAAAGCAACCAAAATAAGTGCCAATCTCTGTCCCACCCACAGACGCTACCAATGCAGTCTTGGTGCAGTTCAGCACCTCTGTCACAGACCACTGAAAGCAGGTGAAAGGAGTAGAACACAGTGCTCAACAAAACTGGCACCGATTAGTTTATATCTGATAATCTGTCAAGCTATCATTATTTTTCACTCTCCAATAAAGTGAAGAAAGCTTGTTAGGTGCTGAAAACATGCACATGCCTGCGCGTTGACCTACTTTCTTCAAACAATGCCTGACTGTGTGTAGCTAGGGCAACATTTCTTCACAGTCATTCTCATTACGAGCCAATGAATTTTATTCTTTGCATTTCGTTTTCATGCTGCTAGCTGCTGACACTGAGATCAAGAGGAGCAAGTGGTAGCCCGCTTCAAGAAGACGCTCTACCTATTTGTAGAAGCTGTCTTGAAGCCAATGATCACAGGATTTTTGAAGGGCACTGTGAAAGCACATGCGGCTAATACTAGCTTCGCAAGGGTGGACACAAACGGAAGGAGCGACTTTTTACCTCGGGTTCAAATGATCAGGATAAGCAGGTATGCGTAGCAGAAAAATGAAGCTGCATGCCAAGAAATCGAGCTATCTTTCGCATTTTCAGATGTCAAAGAGAGTAGATGCATACACTGGTCGCACAAAGACAGTACTTCAGGAGCTACAGTTTTGAAAGCTTCATTGGTGCATTTCAGAAGTGCGAGACAGTTATCTACAAATCGAAAGATTTTCACAACACACGTGCGCGAATTCTGCTGAGCAGCAACCCATCATGGTGGGCGAGAAACAGTTTGCTGAGAATAGGTGCTGCACAAGAACCCATACACACACCTTTCTGAATATAGGTCTGGGCGTCCCATGTAACATCAATTGCTATGCTACGGAATAGATTTTTTTTTTTTCAATGTCACTGAATATGGCAAGAAATTCCCAATGCTTATACAATTACAAGGTTTTTGTGAGATTTGTGCTCTGCAAGCACATACATTTTTATGCACTGGTTGCACACCTTGCTCCAGTGGGCTATGTGCAAAGTGCGGTCAATCTCAAAATCTTTTTTTTTTTCAGCACAAATTGAGCACTGCGGACCTACACCGAGTGCAGAATGTATACAGAGATTACATAGTTACAAAACAGGACGAAGTATGCTTGTCATAGGCAAATAAAAAGTAATTATAAAGAGGGAACGGTGCTTTCAACGCCAACTATTTTCATTAAAATTTGTGTCCTTGATAGTAATGCCTGTAAACTGAAGCAAACAAATTTCAGCATTACATCTGAAGAACCATTACTGACAAATTTTTTCTCTTCTACACCTTGTTGAAAGCTCACAGACTTGACGAAATGTGGAAAGACACTGTTTCAATGAAACATTCACTGCTTTTTCTAAATGCATGCCACATGTGATAACAATCTCAGTTCTTTTCTCCACAGCACAAAGGTTTTTGTTTTCATTTACAAAGCAGTTGGCCAAGAAATGTTTGAACTGTAAACAAGATGTCACACTAAAAATCTATAATCCATCAAAATGAAAAACCAAGATCGTCATTGCATATAGTTGAGTCCTCTGAATGCAACAAAATAAACGGGGTCAAAATAGACAAAATAGTCATGAAGAAATCTGCTCCACAAAGTGAGCATTTGATTAGAAAACCGGTGCGGAGAAAAAAAAAATTTTTCGAGCATTTCCCCTGTACGCAGTGCCACTGTGGTTCACGAAACAATTTCTTTAGAATACATCCCAGTGAATTTCAGCCATGAAACTTTGAAATAGCATAGAAAACGAGGCATACCAAGCGGATGCAATAACTTTCAAAAAACGATTTCTTGGCAATTTTTCAAGATTTGAAAGCTGCATTCCCCCTTACTTGAATACTCGAGCTTTGCTCCCTTTCATATTGGACATACACATGCATAAAAGTACTGTAGACAGATCCTTCAAGAGTTAGGGATGCCAAATACTAGTTCTTTACAAACAGATTGTATTATGCATTCCTTCTACACCGCACAGAAGGGACTGGCAACATCAAAAGTGACATAGGGCTCACCATTGGTCCTTGAGAATGTCCAGGCAAATAGCGCCCGTCACTGAGCTGATGTTTGGGTGCCAAATCTTTGTGATGAAGCGGACCTGCATCAAAACGAAAGAAAGAAAATAGAGGAGTTGCTTCACCAAACATCCATGCCATTCGCAAACTCAAGCATAAAACTACCTCATGGCAAGTTGCAGCACAACGATTTTGTCTATTACAGCTGACCTCACTGAGATATAATCAAGCATAAAGCTACTTGAAATAGTCTTGGGCACTATGGCAGCACCAAAGCGAAGCTGTATCTGATACCACCAGCAACACTATTAAACAATTTACACATGGCATAAGTTGCTGCCTGTGTACAACATTGGCAGCATGAATGACACACAAATGGGGAAAAGCAAAGCAAGCCACCCAAAGAGCAAGTGGCCTCCAAATGTTCAGAGAACTTGCTACAAATTGATGAAACTAAAGTGAGGCATAAGCATCTGACGACACACCTCTGCTGCTGCCTCACCATAAGAAATACTCATCAGTGTTGCAGACAAGTGTCTACATGTTTTTTTTTTTTTGCAATGCAGTGAAAATAGGTATCTCTAAGAAATGAACAAAGCAAAATAGATCCTTTGCCATGTCTGCTTTAGGCTATCTGACTCACTAGATATTGAGATATCCATCAATTAGGTCCCTATTTTTCTCAGCTTGTACCCAGTTCTGGCACAGTCTGAGCAGTCAGATTTAGAATGAGGGGCAAAAGAAGCAGAGAACCGACTGATGAATATCAAGAGGCCTACAGCACTTTGGAAAGTTCTGTAAATCGGACTAGCCTCGAACCAAAACAATCTTCAAGACTGTGATAGCAACATGTGAAATAAAGCACGTAATTAAAATATAATTACAAATATTGGATAAATAGCCATATAATTGTGGCCGTTATCTTGTTATCTTGAGTCTGTCGAACCCAACGCACACTGAGTGAAGGCAGCATCCACGTCGCCATCTGCGTCATTTTTTTATAAAGCTGTAAAGATTTTTAAAAATCACCCTCTATATATAGCTCATGCACTCTGGAGCAATAGTGGTGGACATCAGAAGCACCTACTATGCCACATGAAGAGTGTAATGACAAAACTGTACTCCAGGTTTGAATAGCAGGGACAATGTATGGCTCATGATGGCCTTCAAACGCAGGCCAGGTCACAAGGACCAATAAACCTGTGACAGCTATGCGCAGCTCTACCACACATACTGTGCCTTACTATTCTCCACGACGCACTATTGTGCCTACTGAAAAAATTTGCGCAGTAACACGTCCAGTTTACTCTATTGTGCCACAATACAGTAGCAATAGAGTATTGAGCCATAATAGAGTAACAACGTCCGTCTGGCACAATAGTGTGACATGGACGTCATTTCAGCACATTCAACAGTTGTCTGGCCAGTTCTGCGCCGTCACACTTGAAATTTCCTCTTCTAACTCATTTTAATTGTTTTTTAAAAGCAATCCTTGCAGACATACAAAAAGGATGCTACAGCTGCTCCACCTGCGAAAATGTGTGTGCCCAATATTTTTACATAGCTAAAGTAGCTTCACAAGTGATATTTTCATGTCCTTCGGCCTGCCAACACATAAGAAAAGGCACCGACTTGCCGCCAAAATGTCAGTTCTCTCATAAGACTTCGGTCGAAGTGTTCAGTCTCGTCTCCCTACTATAATTCATTGCCTCACATCAACATGGTGCTCTGGCCAGCTAACCTTCGGTGGGTTGAATGGGTACGTCTCGGGCACATGGATCTCTAGGACGAAAGTGCCTCCTTCATATGGCGTGTCTGGCGGGCCGGCTATCTCACCACGCAGCTCTGTGTAGTTGTCATTCACCAGTTCTACTTTGATGGCACACTTGGCAACCTGCAAAGGAAAAGGTGACCATGGGTGTTCACATGGTTGTGGTAAGCACCAAGCCACAAGCTAAGAGCAAGAGGAAAAAAATCTACAAAACACTATTAAAATTTCTATCGGTACAGGTAGGTGTAACAATTTTTCCAATGTTAAAAGATAATTTTTGAATGAACACTTACTCACATAGACTTGTCTAATGACCTGAACAACACAATAAGTACTGCATAAAAATGCTAGAGTTGACAGACTAAACAAGAGACGCGAAACGACTGTGCACTAAAAAATAAATTAAATGCAAATTACCACCAGTTACACATACCTGTAACAATTTATTAGGCCAGAGTAATAGGATACTGGACAATAAAGGACAGAAAGATGTCTATAAATATTTGGCACATACCATACAAGAGTCGCTTCAATTATTATTGATATAATGAGAGCTAGCAATATTGTATATTAAAATCTAGAAAGGCACACGATGACCTGCTGCAGCAAAAATAAACTTGAAAGAAATGTGGAAAAGAATGTAATGCCGGTCTGAAAATGTGTATGTCAGCTGCACTACATTTATGACACCCATGATGTGGAGAAAATGCTGTCACACACACAGCAAAACTTCTCTGATTAAATGCAGAGCAATGTGATACAGGCAGATCAGCCGTAAACTGGCAGACAGCATCAGAAACCACAACTTCAAATTCAGAATTGTCCTTGCATTTGCATTCTCTGCAATAATGGCTTTGGGCACGGGTAGGACATTGTAAATAAATGCAACAGCAAGCAGCAAGCACAGTTAACGGCACCAAGTTAGAATTTTTCAGACCACTTCACAAAAACACCATCTCTCATTCTACCATCAGATTCCAGTACCAAAACTAGGATTTATTGCCGTCCACACAAAGTTATTAGGAACGCATGGTAGGTATATTGCAAAGGATGCCTTCTGGACTCTGTGATTAGGTCTGCACACTACACAGTCAAAAATGTTATCCACAGCCAGTATTTTAAGTGCGCAGTCCCCATACGCAGCAAAACAAGCTTTCATAACTTAAATACATAATCATCAGGTGCCTTCTCTGCTTTGAAAGTCATGCTGGTTAAACTGATCAATTCAACAAGTCATGCTGGCAAGTCGATTTGGCGTATTTAAGTGAACATTATCCATCGCCACTTAGTTAATTGACGGTGCAAGCTCGAGGAACGAACTACAATGCAAAACTGCAAGTTTGCGCTGATTCATCACTGAAACGGCGCGAACATCAGGACCTGCGAAAACGAACCGTCCGCTTTGCCTGTTTAGTTGACCGTCCTTGATGCTGTTTGTAATTTACAGAGGGGCACTGCTCCCATCAAGTAGCGACTGGCTATCCGCAACGTCGTTTGCCCATTCACCGGGCGCATGTGGCAACTTCCGGTCAAGCTGAACGACAATTGCGAGGAGGTGTCGCGTTAGCGCGCTTTCAGATGTTCGAGAGGTAAAACAAAAGTGCAGACATTCGCAGAAACGCTTCGGCACCATAAACGTGCCGCCCGCGCGCACACAGGAGCCTCGGCCGATGACTGGGAACGCGACCTTGGGGTTTGGGCAAGCTGGCTTCCCCGCGGCTACCGCAACGGCGAACTCACGTGCGGGAACCAGCGCATGCCTTCAGAGCGCGCCGCGCAGGCCGCCTCGCAAGACCTCATAGAGCCAGTTCCGACACTCCTTCGGCTGAAATTAAGCGAGGCGTGTCAGCAGGGCAGCAACGGTAATTAGCTCCGAACGACCAAGGGCCGCGAATACAAAGGAATACAAGTTTCCTCAATGCGCTACGGGAGATATTTCGTAGCTCGGAACACCCCCACAACGCCGGTGGCCCGGCGCCTCGTGGTTTCTAGAGAATGACACGGCAAAAAAATTCTCACGCCTACCACAAACCGCACCGCGGAGAGCCGCTCCGAACAGGCTAATGTGAGCGCTCACAGGTAGAAATTGCTTTCTCCACGGAACGCGCCACGGCAAAAAAAATTGAGCAGAACCTCGAAGCCTATCTACGCCTCGAGAACGAAGCCTACAGCACAGTTATATCTGAGCAATGAGCAACATCGTCCACGATATCTCACGCTATCCGCCCAGCTAATGCTGAGGAATACCGAAGCACAACGTTCAGATAAAAAATGCCAAGAGCTTCGAAAATGCATTCACAACGATCGGCACCGTTCGCCGGGCGGCTGCTCACCTCTTCGCTTTTGACGACTTCCTTAAATTCCCTTTTTATTCTCTGCACGGCGATGTTAGCCATCGTATCGTAGAATCCATATATGTTTTATGTCAGAGCTGAAAACTTCAAAGGTATGAAGCAACTCAGCTGGATCGGCTGGGTTGACGGCCTTCGCCGACGGCCATTAGCAATACCAGAGACGGAGAGAGACGGATATCCCAGGTATATCATACGAAACTTAGAGTAAATGCATTTATACAAAAACCCACAAATGACACTTTAATTAAAATATTTATTTATCAACAAATTAGGGATGAATATACTACTTTAGCACAGCTTTAGTGCGATAGATTTTCTGCTTTCGTCACGTGCACCAAAATTATGCAGTTTCACGTTTTCACCACCGCCAGTTTCGATTCCGGACCGTTTCGGGAGCTGACTAGCGTGCTTGGAAAGCGCCAAAGTGGGGTCAAATCTGCCATATTTATTTTAATGAGGAATATATAACATACACAAACACAAATCAATATTTGAAAAGATATAACCTTTGTGATTCATCTTTTTTTCGGTGCCAAGTACTACCAAGCCCAAAAACCTAAGTCCAGGACTTGAGAACTCAGTGCCGCTACGGAGTCCCGCACAGGGAAGATAAAATTAGACTTAAAGCGATTCTGGTCAGTTCCCACTTTCGTCCCTAATTTTACAAGCTTACATAGATATTTTACAGAACACTAAAAGCAATTTAACGCATTACAATATCACGCGCGAACTAGTTTTACTGCCGAGGAAAACAGGCGAATGTAACAGCAAAGGAACAAAATTGAAAATTAAGAAGTGGCGAGTTTCTCTTTCAGTAGAAACGTTTCATTTGCAGTGAAAGCAGGATTGTGAGCTGTGCCCGCCAAAATCAAGAAACGAGGTAATCACATGGCAGTAAACGTTGTGGAGGGAAAGAGGAGAAAAAAGTAAAAAAGGAAATGAGCAGGAGCCTTGTTGCGACAGTCTGGGAAGGCGATTTGGAAATGTCTGATCCTGTAAGTCTGCTTCGCGCTTCGGTTCTCTGCCCTGCTCAACTCTCTGCACACTCTTCCAAGGTACAATGTATTCAGGACAGCGGTACGTAAAGGCGCGCAATAATTCCGGCCTTCCAATGATAAATAAAAATAATTCGGTTTAGTTTCTGCAGAGACCAGTGGGTGCTGATTGGGGTCTCCGTTCTTCGGTTACGTTGTCCCATTTCCTCGGTTCCTCAAATAGTTACTGACCTCCAGCTACCGCGGCGATTGGGCACATCATAATTAAATTTCACTGTCTGAGGCGCGGTACTGCGTTCTTAAGCACGATGTTTTTTTTTCTCTATCTTTAACAGTAATCTGCTTTTGCTATAGATTAACCAGACGGTTGAGCGTCCGTTAGAGCTCCGAATTCACCCTATAGATCCCAGATGGGAGACCTATGGATCCAAAGTGTGCTTAAAAGCAGTTTAGCAGGGTTCCAGGGAGCGTTATTCGCTCTCCTCCTATCCTCTCTTCCTGTCCCCTCACCTCTTTCATTTCATTTTTCCATTCTGCCTGCTGTCCTTTATTTCCGCTGCCCCAGCTCAGGTGCTTCCGTATTGAAGGCAGATGCCGGTGCTAGCAAAAATCTTATGAACTTCCTTATTATTATTTTAATAAACTACTACTACTACGCGAGTGGCATCAGTCATACGCGCATACTTTCAAAAGGAGCATTTCGTGAACGCATCACGCGGCGTATAGCACTTCCCTTCATGCACTTCACGCATTGCCTTTTAAGTGCATGCATGTGTGTCATCTCTACTTGGACGCAGGCGCAAAACAACGGCGAATTGCGGGGATACGGCACCCAGCAGGGAGTCGTTCTCACCAACAACGCAGCCAGGTGAGCTCCATCGTCTTTGACAGAATGACTTCACACCCTTCACGTCATAGAGCTACTACTACGAACGCTTCACGTATCACTGCAGTGGCGCCGTCTTCGAATCATCATCATCATCATCATCAGCCTGACTACGCCCATTGCAAAACGAAGGCCTTTCCCATATCTCGATCTCCAACTAACCTTGCCCTGTGCTAGCCGCGGCCACCTTATCGCCACAAACTCCTTAATCTCATCCACACACCTAACCCACTCGGCTCTCTACTTGTCTCTTAGCATTACACCTATCATTTTCCTTTCCACAGCTCGCTGCATTGTCCTCAATTTAAGTTGAACCCTTTTCGTTAGCCCCCACGTTGCTGTTCTTATGCGAGGACCGGTAAGATACAGCTGAATGTACGGGAACTTAACGAGAGTGAGGGGTTTCGTGCAAGACAGACCGTCATTATGACATCTGATGAAAAGTGTTAATTAGAAATGGTCGTGCAAACAGCAAGCGCCTACAACCACCTCACAGAATAAACCTCGCTAATTCGACCCTCGTTAATTATGGAACGCTCGTTTAATCGGAGCTTGAATTTCACGGCGCAGTGCTACCTGCGCACGTCTGACATGCACGTAACGGCAGGCGTGACTGCGTTTTGGAAGTCGCGTAGCAGAAAATTAGCGCGGTCGTGTAGTTTCGCTTTTCCGAGCTTCGCTTCAAACCGCTGCGGAGGCAGCCCGGCGGCGGACTAGCCAGCCAGCTGAGTGCAGTTTTGCGCAGTTATGGGCTCAGTTTGGGAAGCCGCTTTTCTATTCACTTTCTCACTTCGCCATTCCAGCGCCGGCGTAAGTTTCCCTTGCTTCCGTCCCCGTGGTTCGCAGTTTCTAGAACTCCTTCGCACGAGACGACGTCGTTTGTGAAGCGGCTCCGCTGCTACAGCGTGGCATCTTGAACGAAGCCACAGAGTTCGTTGCTGTCTTGGAGCAGCTGTGCGTTAAAATCCCTGATGTGTGCGCAGTGAAGCCCCTGACAGAACCGCGAAAAATAGTCATTGCCAGAAGTTCTCATCTCAAAAGCAGACGACCACTGGCCAGGTTTTTACCAAATACATATACTATGATGCGAACGGTTTTTTGCAGTTTTCTGGGGGGCATTCGCTGACTCAGACCTCACGAAAAATCAAATGAAGACCTTAAGATAAAGATTCCGTGATCCCTGTTTGGAAGTGAATGGGGCCGTAACCTAGTCTCGGAGATGAACATTAAAAAACTGCCTGGATGTCAAAATAGTCGTTGCCCTACGATACCTTAGTTTCATTTTTTTTCTATATCTTATAAAAGTTCCGTTTGGATAAAACGCTAGCTGTTTGCAATTAGGGCGCAGTAATTTATTTATACAAATAGACTTCAATTTGACCTCACACTCCGGATCCTGTGTTGTCATTTTGAAGTCTATTTGTATTAATAAATTACCGCGCCCTAATGGCGAACAGCCTTTCATCCAAACGGAACTTTTATAAGATACAAAATTCACGCCATAAACAAACTAGACTTCCTGCTATATGAACATCTGCCCTGGAGGGACGCTAGGTGTTACGGCATAGTGTCAGCGAAAACCTTACTACATGTGATAGCCTATCAGAAATACCACATGATTTATCCTTTGCGCTACAGAAATTCTTGCCATCGCAAGAATTTTTCTTCACAACCGCAATTTCCGTTGCCGCGCGACAAACAGTTCTTCCGTCACGACAGAAATATGTCGCACTTCCGTCACAAGTATTGATAACCTTGTTCCGGCAATACGACGCGATCCAATGGCATGCACTCGACCACGTACGACACAGCCTCCCCAAAGTTCGGATTGAAGGCAGAGCCACATAACAAAAAAAAAAAGAAAACGCTTCGGCTAACACTTGAGCCAGAAAGAAAGTGATTTACATTACGTCACATGGGCATTACTGGCGACGTGAATGAGAAAGTAAAGCATTTATTTTAAGCGTCTCTAAATGTCACCACGAGCGTGCGATCACGAGAAACGGCTTGGAGGCTGGCACCTTGATCGGGCGACGCCTAGTGACGCCCTGAATGGTGTGAGCGCTCGCTCTCATGCATCTCTCTACCTCCTCTCACTTTTTTCGCGGTATGACGTCATAATGAGGCTCATAAAGTAGCCGTAAGGAAGGAAGGAGGTCTTGCTTTTCCGCCCCGTATATATGTGAGCGTTACGCGTCGCGCATGAATGACCGTTGTGCTCAGCCGAGATGTACACTGCGACGCCGTATCTGAATGGCTGCGTGTGACAACACGACAAGCTCTGAGCAAAAGTGTTGCACTAATTATACGGCCCCTGGTTTCCTTCGAACGGGTCTTTACGCCCTTCTGTCTGTATATTTTTAGCCCCAACTGCAGAAAGTTTGCGGGGATAACGCGGCCGCAGTGGCACAAGGCAGCTAGGGTTAATTAAAGAATTAAAGATAAATGGGAGAGGACTTCGGACTGCAGTGGACATACATGCACTCTAAACACGAAAGGAGTAAAAAGAGGGTAAGCTGTCCTCTGCCCCATGGGGTAGATTCTCATCATTGAAAACACGGACCTCCTACAGTTCTCGACGGAAACCAATTCCCTCTTGAAAACATGAGTTCCAGCAGTTATGAAGATTTTATGCGAGGTTTCAACTTCCTCTATTTTCTAACCTCAGGACATCCGGTGCAGCGTTTTAAAACTCCCTTCTATTCCTAACTGCATCAAGCTACGTACGATGCTTTGCAGTGAGAATATACCAACGTTTCCAAGAGTAAGCACTCACTAGTATGTGATAGAAATCTACTGCTCCCCTTAGACAAAGTGCGCAAGAGAAAAACTTAATTTCTTTTTACTCACGCAAAAGTTTGTTCGTGTTTAGAGTGTAGGCTGATGATGATGATATGTTAAATCGTCATAGACATGAGAGACCAACCGTGCAATAAACACAAGTACGCAGTGCAGAGACGTGAACAGCAAACTTGTGACCGGCGCTCTTTTGTTGTTGTTGCCCATGCGTACACACTCCAAATGTTTAATTAACATCATCATCGGCAAGAGCGGAAAAAATGGGGGAGGGGGTCATTGCTCCTTCGAATAAATTTGCGCGTACCTCAAACGATATAATCTTCAGCGGGACCATGACTCTTCTGGAACATCTCCACATCGCCTATTGATAAATCGCTCGCTAGCTGGAGTGTACCATACGTCGCTGCAGCACTTGTGTGTGCATGATGTTTCACCCCTGCCACAGCCACGAGTCCCCCTGGAAGACATTCCTGTGTGCCACCAGTGCCTTCGTTGCCTTCACCATCGCCACCGCCGTCATACTGTTCTACTTCAGGAGGTCGCCAGGTGCGTACGACGGTCACACGTCTGCATGGCTCTGTCACGTGTCGGGTTCCCTAATCCAAGAACATTCAGTGATATCCCATTCTGGGACTTTTTTCTTTTTTTGAGCAAATTTCAGAGGTAAAATTTGACTAAAAGGGAATTCTTGCGGAGTTTAAGGAATGTTATAAGAACCGATATTGTCTCACTTCTTTAAATTGACAGAGTTTTTCAGCTTCTGCAGGAAAAAAAGGGAAAGGGCTTATATGGGGGTCTGACAGGTAATTTTCGGTTGCGGCATGGAACATCACTGCGAAGAGTCTCACGTGTGGTAGCATAGACAGGGAAATGACTGATAAAAAGAACAGAAGCAAACTAAGGGTAGCGAGGCGCATCCCATGGTGATCACTATTTTTAAAAATAGGGTTTTTGAGATACAGAGAAGCTTTTTGCGGCGTAGTCAGTGTTGGTGGACGTTGAAAAACAAGCGAATCATGTCAACTAGTAAAGTGATGAACTAAATTCTAATAGTAAACTTTTCAACTATTACCGATAAGTGCCTGATTGCAATCAGAGATTTGTAGGCGGCCGTTAGTAATAGCCATATCAGTTTTCATAATTTAGAAATCGCGATTACCCTCACCGCTATGACTCTCCTTGTTTCCTTTGCGCTGCACCTCTCCATGATGCCTCACCGACTGGCCCACACGATATGCCTCGGAGATCCTTACCATTTTGAAGCTTAGACACTGCCGACAGTGTGCGCGCAATAAGGCATTGACGGAACCGTGAAAATAGTTGTCACCGCGCGGTTCCGATCTTAAAAGCAGATGTCAATTTTCTGGTCTTGCAGCTAATATGTTTGCAGTATTGCGGCTGTTCCTGTTTTTTTTTTAAGGGAAGTGGTCATTTCTTATTCGAACTTTCAGATAATTCGAAAGTTTTTTTCCGGTTCCTTGAACTTCGAATTAACAAGCTGTTACTATATATAGTTTGCCTCACTAAAAACGAACAGCTTTATGAGTCGCTGAGATATCAAAGCTGCTCGCTCTGCTCATAAGAGCTTCGCAGTTGCCGAACATCCACGAGCTCGCCAGTTTACACAGCCAACGATACGAAGAACGATATCCATCTGTGCCTAATCGCGAATAAATGCTTGCCAATGGCACGAAAATCAACCGCTTTGTAAGTTGTTAACTGGTTAATTGCGGTTTTGTAAGCGCAGACCTTCACAGGTTTATGCCGGCTACATGTATAAGCTATGTGCTCACGAACATTTAGCAAGATAAATTGTGGGGCTCTACTCCTGGAATTGATCAACAACCCTTACGGCTTTCTATGACAGGTCAATTATCTTACATAACTTGTGTACTTTCCTTAGGAATACTCCTTGCACTATGTGCTATATGGCAGCAAAAGTCTAAGGGATGCGTGTTCTTATATAAGAATTTATTGCAACTTTGCATCGCGAACCGGTTGCATGGTACTGTTACAAGCGGATGGAGAATTAATGCACGTCCCTACCTTGACACATTTCAGGCGACTATATTACGTGACTGCGCAGAAATAACTTTTTTTGTAGCGATAGCTACACTACGCCCACAACTTCGCGAGGTTAGCGTGGCTGCGCGCTGAGCCGTGGCTCCACCGCTCCGCCAGCTGTGCGCATGCGCGGAGTGACGTCATAGCCCGCAGCTGGTTTGCGCGCCGCGCGCCTCGCCGCTGCGCCGACGGCGGTGCAGACGCCGCCCGCCTCGTCAGTTGCGCGCATACGCGGAGTGACGTCAGAGCACGCAGCCGGTGTGCGCGCCACGCAGCATTCCCAGCCTTCAGCGTGGCGGCGCCGTGGCCACCGTGGCAGCTGCCGGCGGCGCGGCGCGCCGGCGAAACCGAGTGGGGGAGGACTGGAGAGGGGGAGAAGGAGGAGAAAGTGAATCCACGTCCAGGGACGAAGATGAAGGAGGAACGCCCAGCGAAACACAGCGGCGAAAGACTGACTGCAATTCGACTGAGCGAGTTCCACTCGGCCAGCTGTAGCTATCGCGTCACTCCAGGTTTAACCACAGCCATTTTTTTTTCCTTGCACACTCGCGTCCCGCAAACTTTTGCTGCCGATAGCACACTTCATGCTCGCCACCATTCTAAGTGAAAATTACAGTCTCTTATACGGCTGGCCTTCTGTCTAATTTTTGTCCCACGTTCCACGTACGTACGTGACAAGCCATGAGAAGCAATTTCTTTACAACAAACACAGCAGCTGTCTCGAAGGTCCTCATATACATGCAGGAAGGCATATGAAGTCTCACACATTTCGACCCCAAATCTCTCACATGCGCAGTGTTACGGATCCCCATTGTGTTTAGAAACCACGCATGGAAAGATTGTGCAATATCTGTGGGACTTCATCCCTTTCCGTCGCCTTAGCCTGGTGCACTGTAACCTCATGCTATACAATATTTGGCCGTTTGGAGTCGCTAATGGACGGAGGATACGCCAATGAAACAGGTGGGGAAAGAAAAAATGTGCGGAATAAAGGGGGGGGGGGAGTGCAGGATTACAATGCGTCAGCGACCACCTGTACAGTCGAGGTAGCCTTTATCTTATGCACGCTATCGGAACACAGGGGACGTGTCGATCTGCATCACGTCACTACGGCTGCCATGAAGTGCTAGGCATTTGTCGGTGAAGAAGTTGCTAAATGCGACCGAGTGCAGAACCCGTGGCGCCATCTGCACGTCACCTGTACTGGCAGAAACATACAATTTCACTGAAAATTCCGCGAAGAAGAGTGTGATTGTTTTTTTTTTGTCTTGTCTTTTATACAGCGGTGCGCTCCCTCGTAAAATTTGGCACTTCCGCACCAGGTGAGTACACATGGTCAGCATAATATCGCAACAGCAACATAAAAAGGAATGCGCGCTATAGCTGGCCAATGTGGCATGCAAGGAAATGGCGCAGTAATTGCGTCACAACTCAGTGGACTTCTCAACCGTTCAGTTGGGAAGGGCTGAAGTTGGGGTGAAATAAGGGAGGGGGAGAGAGAGGCACCATTGTGGAGGGCTCCGATTTAATTGAGACCATCCGGGGCTCTTTCACGTGCACTGACACTAGACCCTTGTGTAGAGGCTCGAGCGGCGCAATCTCCTGGAAAAAAAGGTGATGCCTCTTCGCCTCTGCTTGGTTCTCAAAAGTGGAGCTACACAGACGTGCATGCAAATGCGATAGCATTTCGGTTGCCTTCTATGGTGTCTACAATGATTGTCGAACGTTCTGACGATTTTCCCGTCAAAACTCCCGTTGGAACCGGTTCCATTGCCCTTTTATGGTATGAGCATGAGTCATCGCTTTCCAGAATGTTTGAGTACCTTCCACTGCATTAGCATATGGGATAACTCAACCCAATAATCCGCATTAATCCATCCACTAATGCCGACTAATTCACCTTAATCCATCTTCGGGGGTGGGCCAAGTTCTAAATTTTGGGGGTCCACCTACCACGGTGGGCAGGTTGCGATGACGTCACAAGGTCACGTGACCTCTCTCGACCATTCAGAGAGTTTCATTGCAAAAAAAAAAACGGAGACTGCATGACGACAACCTATAAATGCTATCGCAATAAGAAACAAAACATGTCCCTCATAAAAATTTCGCATTGGAGAGTCGCTACGTACATCTCGGCTCTTAGTTTTGCACAACGCACTCTGTTGCAACCGATGAGGCGCGATCGCACCAAACGGGAGCGGTTACGTATGTTCCCGTGTCCGGAGAGACGAACCCTAAGCGACTCTAGCAAATCAACCCGCGCATTAAGTGATCAGCTGCGAGCTTCATCACTGCGCATTTGATACAGTAGTCTGCGACCGAGGATTGCGCAGTCATTGCACCACTGCTCTTCCATACTCATGCGATGACATGTCATTTAAACCTTGGTATATCTGCCGCCGTGCCAATACCTCGACTTTCTCTTGCGCAGAGTACACAGATGAAAACTACGCCGGTAAGCGGATGCCGCTTCTCAAAGCACGCGGCAGCCACATACGCTAGCGCAGAGCAACTCACTTGACTGTCTTCTGTCCCCAACTCTTGCAGTCAGCCCCATAACGATGCCCTACGAGAAGCAGCGTAAGTGTTTTTCTGCACGCGGTTCCCCGGCTGCCTGGCCTTCAGCAATCGCGATGCATGGAAGGCGCGAGAAAAGTGGTTAGAGTGCATTCGCTAGCAGTGTTTTCGTTTTGTATTCTTTCGCCGCATTTCTTCTTGTACAGTTAAGTACAAAAGTGCCTTGCTACGGATGTTAATACTTGTTAACGAAACAGTTTCGTTACGCTAGATTCTTTTAAAAAGTTTTAAAAAGTTGGATGATTTATTTAGCAATAAAGAGCCAGAGTGTTCGTCAATCTTTTCTAAATCCGTCAGGTCAGCCGCCCAGCTACAGGCTAGGAAGCCAGGGGGAAGACGAAGTATTAAGACAAGGAAAAACAGGTCAAAACCTTGACCTACAGTTTAAGGGTGTGCTTCCCCTCTTCCGCTTCGTGACCCGTAACTGAAGCGCCAACAGTGCCAGTCGGCTACCCGCATCAGCAGACATCGTCACAACTAAATCCGTCCATCCATCCGGTCGTCCATGGGATTTCCAACTGATAGATAAATTCTTTCCCTCCCTCCGCCGTTCGTTCCATCAATCTCCGGTTGCGAAGATGTGAACGACTTGCGCTGTGTCATCATCAACATTATCTAGGTGATGTCTGTTGCAGCACAAAGTCCTAGCTGTCCTATGACGTCGACACGCTTTGCAAACAGTCCGTCAAATACTATTACCAATGGTGCAAAATGGAATTTGACAGCCTGTGCGCAAATGTCGAATATGCAAGCGTAATATACGACACTTTCAGCTGCGTAACATCTGGGAGCAAATGTAGACTGCGGTAGAGATGTAAAATTTCAAGACATTTTGAATGCTTGGAAAAAAAAAAAATTTCTTACCGTTTTTTTTTTGGAAAAATATAAAATTTTGGAAAAATACGTAAACGCACTTAATAAGCACATTTATTTTGTAACTCAGAAATAAAACACTGAATACTTAAAATTGCTTTTTGAGGAAAAGAAATGGCGCAGTTATTGTTTACATACTGGTGGACTCCCGAACCGCGCCGTAAGGGAAGAAACAAATTATATTTTCGAACCAAAACAAAGCTGCTGCAAAGTATCTTCAGGAGAAGATGGCGACATACTGCATAGATTACAACCAACGCAAAACATTCCATTCCGCAACGCAAAACATTTTGCCACTGCTAGGTAGGGAAATGCTTGCTCTTGCGCCTATTCCCACGTTGCGATTCGAGTGCAGCAGTGCACTGAAGTTGTTGCACGCGCTCTCCCGCAAGACTGTAGTGCAGCTTCGTATGCACATTACTGAACTGCGACCAGCTTCTTTCACATGACACAGACGATAGGGAATTTCGTAGTTGCCGACATGCGACTGACGTTAGCGGTTGGTTGCTACGAAGACCTTGCTACTACGCGGACAGCTTAGAATGCTTTGCACACCCCAAAACAGCTCGTTTAGACCAACTTCTAAACTGCATAGGTAGGTGAGAGCGTTTTTTTTCCCTTCAATTTCTCAAGGTTTTTTTCAGGCACTCGCATCTCTAGTCTGCGCTTTAGGCCGGGGAAACGTTTGCACCTTTTGTAGCGCGGTACAAGCGGGCTTTATCGCACTACGCAGGTTTAAGCGTTTTAATGGCGAAACGAATTACTGACCCCAACGGTTTGGTCCAAGACGCTTTCCCCAGAGCGTCTTGTCACTTGCCAAGCAGCTGGCTAAGGACAGTGTTAACTGGAGTGACATGGGAGAAGCATTTGCCCTGCAGTGGGCGCCACAGAGTTTCTTACTATTAACTAGAAAGAAAGCTGGAGCCCCGCCTATGGGAGTTTGCATGGAGCTTCCTGGAGACCACCTGTACCACCATGGGCGCTCTAAGCATCATGGGGCGGAGAGCTACCGACTGCAGAACCAAAAATTTTGGCCAAAAAGTAATGAAAAAAACAAACGTTGTTCGATAATCAAGGATGTCCTAACATTCAATATCCTGTTTACAAATTGCAACAAACGAGCATAAAAACATGTAAATGCAAAGTTTGCCCAAATAAGCGACGGCTTGCTCTCCTATTGGCCAAGCATTGCAGACCACAAAAGCCAATATTTCGTGCTTAACAGGCGCACTTTTAAAAAGATAAGGTTTTTGAAAAAAATGTCGCTTCAACAATTTAAAAGGTTTTTCCACAACATTTCGGAAAACAAAAACCTTTTATTGGCGTTGTGTGCTGTTGCGTTCTCGCAAATATGGCTTTTGCGCGCTACTTTTACGCCAAAGTCGTCTGCGCGCGGAGCGCGCCGTGGATACGGAATGGGACATGTCTGTAATGCCACTCTGTGTTCCTGAAGAAACCTACTGTCCTGCACTAAGTAGCTCATCGCCCCATGATGCTTTGCGCGCCCATGTAGGTACAGGTGCAGCACCGCCAGCTTTCCCTCTAGTGAACAGTAAGAAACTCTATGGTGGGCGCAGTCAAGCTGATGATGATGATGACGATGCTTTCTCCAAGCCTTTCACCCCTGAAAAGCCGAGACCAAGGCCGGGAGAAATTTTGTACCGATTAGAAAGCCGGTGGGTACCCGGCGGCACTGGGGATCGAACCCAGGGCATCCCGAAAGGGAGGCGGATGATGCCAGCGCGTGCATATAGTATAACGCGTGCGCAGGCATGAGTCTGCGCATGGCGTGCGTGGAGGACGGCGACTGCCAGGAGGAGGCGAACCTGGTGTGCGGCTCGGAGGACGGCTTCGACCGCGTCTGCCTCTGCGACAGCGGCTTCGTCGAGGAAGGCGGCGCGTGCGCCGAGAGTCCCAGCCAGCCGGGAGAGCCGTGCGACGGCCGGCTGCAGTGCGCCAAGCGCTCGAACATGGTTTGCGACCATTTCCTGCGGCCGCCCCGCTGCGACTGCATGGGCGGCACGCTGTGGCAGGAGAACAAGTGCGTCGCCCTCTTCGGTGAGTGCCTCCTCTCTGCGTCGCTTAGAGACCCTCCCGTGACGCGCATGCGCTCTGCACTCTGCAGAACTGAGCGGCTACCAAGAACACGATGAACCAGGGCAAGAACGACCACAGAATACGACCGGTAAGCACGCTCTACGCACAAGGTTTACCGCGTCAACTCGCAAGCGAACTGAGAACGCAGGCCCGATAATTAGACCTCAGGTTGTCATTTTATTTTAACAATAATTGCTGTGAACTTCCTCTGTGACTGATAACATTGTGGTCGGAGCCGAAACTACAGCCTTTTACTGCCGGCTGAATAGTATGGTGTCCAGGTGGACTCGAGCAACAAGGGACGTGTGGACAGGAGAGCGGGAGGTCGAGCCATCAATGGTCACTTGATTCACGGGGGCCCGGTAGTGGGCGGACGTAGGAGGATGACGGGCGGCAGGGGGAGTAATAAGCTGCCGCTGTCACTTCTCGGCTGTGACGTTGAGCGGTCATTCTGGGAGTTCTTGCTTTGCAAAACGACGTGTGGACATACTCCCGTGGAGACTGCCGCTGCTGCGAGAAAAGCGCCTGTAAAGCTGTCCTTCCCTCATTATTACTCTGCTTGCGGTAAAGCTTAACTTAATGTGTTCAGGGGGAACTTTCGTGGGATGGAGCCTGGTGGGCAGGAGCAGCGAGCAGTGAGGTCTCTAAAAAGGGTCGTTAGCGAACGGCGGCCCTGCAGGAACAGAGATCACGTGACACGTGCGCCGCCGACTGACGTTTACTAGTGGGCGTTGCGGTGCGCGCTTCGAAGACGCGGTTTCCGAATGACACTCGGAATGGCGAGACAAAGTCTGGCGCCCAGCGCAATCGCGTTTCTGAAATTGTAAAAACTGACATGACTAGTACTCATTACATCTCATTACAACCAGACGCTTATTTACAATAATTAAAAACTAGCTATTTGAATTAATTTTCGCCGCCACTGGCAATCACTATGCCACAAAAGCCAAAGCCATCTTTATACCTAAATAATCCTTTTTTTTTAATTACTCCGGCGTCCGCGAGCATCCCTATATGTTGTAAACACGGTGTTGTTCAATATACAGGGTGTTTCACCAAAGGCTTTACACAATTTTTAAAAATAGGCTTTTTGAGTTAGAAGAGCGCTTTTTCGGCATAGCATTGTCAGCGGTGTAGTACACCAGCATACTACTAAGTGCTAACTAGCAGGCTGGTTAACCAATATTGAATACGTTAACTTTTTAACTATTACTGTTAGGCTTCTTAATTATATAGAGGTGTTTAGCCAACCGTAAGTAGTACCCATATCAGTTTTTAGAATTTCGAAAACGCGGTTACCCTCGGCGCTGTGGCCCAACAAACTTTGGCTACATCGCGTCAAAATACACGCACTTTCGAGGAGCTTGCAGGCAAAGCAACCTCTCCAGTGCATGCAACTCTTCGAAATAGCCAAAATTTGTTGATCCAAATCGCCGAGGGTAATTGCGTTTTCAAAATTCTAAAACTTGATATGCATATTACTTACGGTGGGCTCTTTCGGTTGAAAAATGGGTTTGTCCACAATTGCTGGGTAGCTACTAAGGAGGCTAGCCACCGTAACGCAGCCCCGCGTCAGTATATCCAATTGCTACTAGCAGCCAGTCTAAAAAAAAAAAACAGTTGTTAACACTGGGCCACGGTCCGCGGCGTACTGTATTCCTCCGCTAGTCAGTCACAAAAGTAAACGAAATCAACTTTTTAATATCTGACTTTATTAAACAAGCAGGTATCAAAATTCTAGAGCTTATAACTTTTTTTCTTGACATTAGCTTCTTGGTTAGGTGAAGTTTTAACAACGTACTACTTTTTTTGTCGTAAAGGAATTCCCGATAAGCTTAGATTTTGAGAGCCATTCATTTAAGCGATACACGCAACGGAACAATTTTGATGATTTCAAAATGATCAGAGTGTCATTTATTCAAGCATGCTGAGCGTTCCACGGCATGCAGGAAGAGCTCAGCGGGCACAATCTATGACGCACACATATTTCGTTTCCTTCCAGAAGCGTTCTCGCAACCTTCTTTGATGTTTCGCCACTCGACAGATGACAGCGAAGAGGTATTGCGGCTGGCGGCAGTCACGCTCAACGATTCATCGACGCTGCAACCAGAAAGCACGCCGCAAAGCGACGGGCGTGCTTGAACAGGGCTTAACAGCAGCGGCGCCACGCGGAACTGCTGCACGGGGCTGCCTTCCAATTATGGAGCTCTGGCTGCTAGCGTATAGTTATAAGCCGCGTTCGCAAGCTCCCTTTTCCAGCACTATTTGTTTTAGATAAACGCCTTATCTTCAGATGTCCCGGCACTTTGTTTCGCGTTCCACGTACAACTAACTGACCTTACGTGCGCAGCCCACTGCGAGCGCCGCATGTCCACCTTCCGATAATGGCGTGACCAATGGGGGTCAAGTGGTCATTTTATGGCCAATGAGCACTGGCCATTTATCCTACAGCCAATGAGAAAGTGCCGATCGTGGTCACGTGGTCAAGGCGTGTATGCTAAAGCATCGAATATCTCGAGGCACATGAAACACAACTGGGGGAATGTAGCGTCCCTATTCGAATGGTGGTTCAACACCTTGCATGGGAAGAAATTCCGGCCTGAATTACGGAGTAATTCGATGAAACGCAACTATACCGGTTGTTTCGGCAAAGGTGAGGGGTGTCATGCGGCCTTCTCTCTGCTGTATACGGGCTGGAGCAGCGAGCACCGCAACACGCGGGAGGGGGAGAGAAGGTCACGTGGGACGTGCGCCACGGAGTGACGTATAGTGATGGACGTCGCTTCGCGTGCGCCCAATACGCGCGCTTTCTGAATACAGCGCGCGGCGGCCGAAAGTTGTTGAGTCACGGCGCCGAAGATAATAGAAAAAAAAATCTTTTTCAAACTTCTTAAAAGTGATATAGCTTACAGCTGGCTACAAATCTCCTAAAGCAATCAGGCGCCTAACTGTAATAGTAAAAAAGTCAACTATTGAAAATTAGTTCACCGCACAGAAGCTATCTCGATATGTCAAGATGCCTATTAAAAAAAAAATCTGGTTCACCTTCGCTAAAACAACCCGCTGGATACTTCCCACCAATTTTTCGACCTCTGACGCGCCATAACAGGAAAATTCGGTGTTTCCCGGGAAGACTGATGTTCGGGAACGGTATCGCGTTTCATCCATGAACTCCTGGAAGATTATGGCCATTACGAACATACGGGGCCGGTGTTTCAGCAAACTTGTGCCAAGGTTTGAGGAACGGCAACGCGCTACACGAAAATGTTCGTATCTTGTGGGGCTAGTAAATTTTTGTGGTCTAAGAACTACGAGGTTTAAAACTGAATACAACATATCAAAATGAAGCCAATCAAACGCACTTTTTAATAATGTTTCTTTATCAAATATCAAATTTTAGTTGCGAAATTAAAGTTTTTAGACAGAACTTGATACTTGCAAGAACATGCCTGTATTAAAAAAAAAGTTTCAAGAACACCTGTCTATCCAAAATAAAATATACTTTTGAAAAACCAATACTTGGTATTTTTCTGACTAGAAAACGATCATTCAAGGCCCTATAGTTGGGCACGCCATTGGGCGAAATAGTGGGGTGAACCCTTCACGGCGCAGGCTGTATCAAATCTTGCCCAAATGATGCGGAAACCCTACGAATGAGACAAATACATGGGTAACGTAAATAACCTTTTCAAAACGGCCACTGAGTAGAACAAAACGGGCCCAAATAACCTAACCGAGGCGTCACGGGTGCTCTGGGCTGGCTCCTCTGGTCATCTTCGCCCTCTGAACTAAGTCCTGGTGACGAGGCGGCATCCTCACAGTCACTGCTACCTAGGTCGCCACAAAACTGTGGACCCAGCTGAATCGCGATATTTGCCGGAGGTGGCTATTCTCAACTTCTTCACTCCACTGCTTTCACAAGCGATTCGAGAACCGATGCTATGCGGGAAAAAGACAAACTAAACAGGAAATTAAACTAGCTATCTAATTTCGAGGCACATGGCGTAGCATGTTCAAGGATGGCGCGGAAACGTTTGAAATTTGCGTTCGCGTCCATCGCCAGCGGGCTGACGATGGTCAATGGGCGCGGTATGGAAAGAGTAACCATGTCCTTATAGTATTAAATGTACCTAATTGTTAATTGTTTAACTAGGATAAATTAGCTAACTCAGTTATGTACCATAAACACTAGCACAAAAATATATTTGCAGAAGCTGTGGGCAATGTTGAGAACTGCCCATTTCAGTTGTTTTCTTCCATGCAACTTTAGCATGGTTTGTTTTTTAGCCCAAAATGAAGTCCGCGAAAATCAGGAACTGCCAGCGTTTTGTCAAGCATGCGCAAGCCTCGCCTCAAGGGGCATCGCCATTTTCCTCCGCCCATCGTAATAAAAAGTTTTTTTTCTCTATGCAATCATTGTTTCGGCGATGACGCGTGTGCATCCGACATTTCGCTAATTCAAGCGTTTGCGACAAAGGGATTTGATTCGGATGATGTCTTCGCTATGAATCAAGCTCGCGTGCCTGAATACGTCCAGCAACGACACAGGCTCGATATCATGCATGCAAAATGTAGTCACAGAATATGCTCACCCGCGGAGGTCGCTATCATTGGATGTGACTCAGTTCAGTCAGAGTTCCTATTTAATGGAAGCAACTTTCTGCTCGGAAAGTTAGAATTAGCGTGGTTCTATTAACTGTACCAACAAACCAGCGAGCGCGAGTGAGGTCCTTGAAATCGAGCTGTCAGTTGCAACGCGTCTGAAACCTTGGCAGAAAAACGCCCAAATCGGAGTAAATTGCTTTTCCTCTAGCGTACTCTCACAGGGTGGTATTTACTCCATATATATGGAGTATTTTATTTACTCCCCTTACAAATGAGTAATCTTTTGAATACCCGCAGAAATGGAACCCAAACGTGGCGCCACGTTTGTGCATCCTCATTCAGGCTCATTCTTATACTCTATATGCCAGCGGCGGAAATGCGCAGGACGTTGCATGGGCAGCCGCCAACCGAGCTTGGGCAACTTGGGCGGCGTAGATGGCAAGAGTCGTCTGCTTGTGCTTTGTTAGCTCGTTTGGCTGCCTATTACCACAGATCAGTGGTGGTCCAGCTATTTCAAGTTCTGGAGCAATTTTTGGCCCAGAAAAATATTCATTTTGGAGCACCTTTGTATCAGAATGATAATTCTGCAGCAACTCGGGAGCAGCACGAACGGAATAAAGGAGTCGCCCAGAATAGTTTGTTACTAACGAGATCAGGTTCAGCCATCTAGGAAGAAAAAAACATAAGGGAGGTGCAAAAAAACAAACAACAGTGACATTTTATTAATGCTGGCACTGCCTTGCATGCAAGTTCAGCCAAGCACGCTTGACTAAAAGTCGGAAGGACACGTTCACTTGCACCATTCTTTTTTTCATGTTGGCACTATCTCAACACTTCTTGTAATTTTTTACAAATTCATCAAGCTCGCGAAGTGAATCAGCAAGGCTGAAATCCCCTTCTTTCAACAAAGCTTGACCTCATTGGACCTGCTCCAAGCTTTTGTCCTTCAACCCAGAAGATGCGACTTCTCAGCCCAGCCGCTTCAGGGTTGACTGACATGATGCCACCTTTTGATGCAACCGACATGATGTGTGAGCATAGAGGAAGGAAAACTCGGGAGAGGCCCTCGCTCTCCGAGCTGCACTCCAAAGTGTGCCAGAAGTCAAGCGCTTTTGCAAGGACTACTGGGAGTCATTGGCCGAAGGCGCAGCCAATAGTAATGCTGGGCGCAGCAGCGTCATCTGCTGCAATGCCTGCTGCGCATACGCAAGCGCTTTGCCGGCTTCAAAAAATGCGACTTAACCACCTCTCCCAAGTTCTTTCCTTCTTCGATGTGCGCCGATGAAGTGGCTGCTAAATTCTACCACAAGCCAGCCCACCCTGGATTGACAACTGCGGAAACGTTTTAGCAGGATGCCGACTGGAAGCCTGAATGGTGCCAAAAATAGTCATTTTCACGTGACCGCATCTTCTTTTTGGCGCAGCTAAGGTGCAATATTGATCAATTTGCTGCTTTTGGAGCCGACTGGAGCAACAAAATGTCTGCAGAATGGTGCAAATGGAGCAGCTGGAGCACCGCTGGCAGGTGAAACAATGTAACCTTGCAATCAATAGTATGGAACTGAGAAGGGGCTTCACAGCAGTTTTCATGGTAACACACCAGTCAATAAAAAACCAGTTCCATGTCGGTGCACCGTACTGTACTTAGTTGAATGCCACACACCGCATAAACCACACACAAAAACGGTGTGAGATTGAGGCCTCAGCATGCCGGCAGCACGAAGTAAGGAAGATCAGGTGCTTGAGGCTTCAGCAAAGCAGTTCAGCGTAATTTACTGTAGCATAAAACACCGACAATCCGACCTCTCGCACCATGGCAGGCTCCTGTGAAGCAGCAGAAGCGTGCCAGTGATGATGATAATCAAGGAGACGTCACTCACTGCCATTATCACACGACTAAACAGAAGCAGAGAAGACTCGACGTGGCAATCCGGACGGCCCAAAATGGTATTTTAACTTTATTTGGAATTTGGAGCAATGGAGAGACCAAAGCACATCACTTCAAAATGGGAGCTAAAAAGAGGACAATCCTCCTTTATGCTTCATTAATCAATGAAGGGACTAAAAAGCTAATATACCACTCCTCATAGTGATGGAATAAATGTTTCCACATGAAATTACACAGGGCGATGTCAGCCATTTAAACTCACATTTGGGTTGATTCTTGTTTATAATGCATGGTACGAGTGATGGTGTTGCGCAAAAGCCCGATGAATCTAGCAGGACTGAAATTTAGCAGTATTATACAACTAACAAAATGGCACTTGGTAATAATGGGCCATGGCCTGTGCTGTCCTGTATTACTCCGCAGATCAATCACAACTGTAAGCGAAAGCAGCGTTCTGATGTTTTAATATATCAAGCCAGAGGCATGAAATTCTTTTAGCTTTAATTTCGCCTTGTGGTTAGCTTTTCATTTAGGTAAAAAGAAAACCTTTAACAGCACACTGCTTTTTGTCACCAAGGCAGAAACTGCATTCGTCGTGTTCACTTTTCAGACAGTGATGTCAGCACCGTTGAGGCAGATGCGCAAAACCCACGCACAGCATATACCAACAGTATTGTCGATTTTCACTAGAGGTGCGCTCCAATTCGTTCAATATAACGGTGTTGCGGAGGACTGTTCCGTGGTCAATGTAGAAGGAATCAAGTTTGTTTTCAAATTTCATGATAATCTCGCGCTTGTTTCTCAACAGTACCAACCTTGTGCGAATAAGTGTTTCTTTTCTCCAGGGTACAAAGGAATAAACGAGAGACAAAAAATCGTCGTTTGGTGTTTGAAAGCCGAGCAGTAGAGAGCCGACGCGCACTTTTGAAAGAATTTAAAACCAACGCCATCGATGATGCAAACTCTTGTACAACTGGTGAATGACCAAACTAGAAGCAAAATTTAAAGTATTTAGCACTACAGGTAAGCACGACTATCAACTGGTCGAACTGCTTCGCACAAGCTAATTTGGCCGGTTGGTGTTGCTTGAATATAACTGATAAAGCTGCGCCCATTTGTTTTTTCATGCTCAAGAACCTTATACTATGTGATACTTTAAATATGAATACTGATTCCTACAGTACAGGTGGAAAACAAGGTCAATGAGGCTGCCTTTTCCACACACTGTCTTCTCGATGCAATTAACCGTGTCTAGGGATCTATTTGTTCATAGGCTGTGGACGGAATGCACGTAATAAATGTAAGGCCGCTATCATACAATTCTTTTCGTCCAATTTTTGCAATCCCCCATTTTCCCCACTGATTCCAGTGACAGCGAGGGCAAGGAGCAATCGAAGTTCAAAGAGAAACAGAATGAAATGGAATTTGAATAAAATCATTGTATCACTACCAACCCCCCTTTCTCCATAGATGACAAAGTACCATATCACCATACACACATGTCGCAATAATGCCTACAATTACAGGCATAGTCATATGCAAAAACCTTCCTGTAAATATGCACGTTAGTGTGCTCAGCCATATTCTCAACAAACAATGCCTCATATATTTGGACAGGCTCTTCTACAGAGAGGAAACTTCTGGTTCCAATACTCTCCCTCTATTGCTTGCGACAGAAAACTCATTCATTAACATATAATGGCTCTTCTACCTTGTTAGCGTCAAACAGCCATGTAGTAGTGCTCCTAAGGTACATCTTTACAGCAAAACTCTGACGTCGTCGTCTGTGTGTGCCAGCGAACCACTCAAGCAACAGAGCAAACGTCCTGCGTGGGCTGCAGCCTGGCATCGATTTCGTGAAAATTGCCAATAGGCTACTGCCAATAATTGCCAATAGAGGGCTAGAAAGCTAAATGGGGTGGGGTTGGAATCTGTCGGTCATCTTTCTCGTCACAGGTCAAGAGAAGAAGGCAAAGTCATGCCTGTGCACATAAGGCAGTAAGTAGCCTGCACTGCCACGGCTCCTGGTTGCTGAAATAGTATTTTTGCCCAGCACTGGCACCATTTCATCACGAAGCAGATTTACTGTAAAGGCACAGGTTGATGCAACTGGCACAGTATTCACACCACTGTAGGTGACATCACGAATTGAGTGCAAAGTTCTTTAATAACTGCAACACTAGGCTGAGCAATTTTCTTGTTTTCCTTGCCTATTCTACTGTCTGTCTTTGAATGTTTGGCAGTGCAGACCAGTTTTCTTTTAAGTTATTTTTCTTGCCCATTTTACTTGGTCTTTATATGCTCAGTGCGGGCCAGACAATTTTGTTTTTAGTTAGCTTTTTTTTTGCCTGTTCTACTCTTTGTATACAATATAATAGTGGTGTGGCAGAGACCAATTCTTTCTTTTGGTCTCGGTCTACTCTCTACCGTTGTATGCTGAGCAGGCTGGACATGATACAGTGAAAGCTCGTTAATTCAAACCTCGATAATTCGAATTTTCGGATAATTCGAACTACGCTACTTGGTCCAGCCAAGCTCCATAGTGATCTGTGTATAAAAAATCCCATTAATTCAAAAGCGAGTCGGTTCCGCTACAGATAATTCGAACTACGCGCTGCCACGTCTGAGCGGCTTGGCACAGCACGTGCCCAAAAAAAAGCACCTCCGCATAGTTAGAGGCTGCGCACGTTCTAAACGGGGACAGAAGATGGAACCAGATAAAACCGCGGAGGAGTGGGTAAAGCCTAAATGGTACCATCACCGGCGCGGCAGCCGCCGGAGCCGGAGGGTACGGGTTGGCGGCTGCGTACCCTCATTTCCGCGCAGCCTCCGAAACTCGCAACTAAATACACGTTAATTCGAGCCCTATTAATTCAGATATATGGATAAGTACTGTCAGCACGGTCCCAGCCAACGCCCATGAAAGGCTATGACTTCGGACGGGCACTACAAATTATGTGCGAAAAACTTTTTTTCCTTGCGACTGTCGTCCGTCCTTCCACCCAACAGTCGCCAACGGAAGCACGCGGTCAGCCGCGATCATGACGCCGGCTTTCAGCATCGCCCGGCTAGTGTTCTAGAACCTTCTAGAACACTGTAGCCCGGCGGTCAGCCGCTGGCCAGAAGCGGCCAACGTGGGCTATCAGCGTGGACTAATTAGGGCGCGACAGCGTCTTACTTCCGCCTGCTTCTACAACATGGCCGTGCCTGCCGAAGTGGTCTCTCGCTTCACCACGAACTCGTCGTTGCCGCTACACCGTGCCTCATGTTCACGGCAAACAAAGGTCACACAATGATTTCGATTTGTCTGAAGATGCCCGCAGCACATAACTTTGGCGATGAAACGCGCCAGATTTTCAGAATGCTTCTGGATTTTGAAAGCTGCTAGGCTTAGACACTACGCGTCGGTTGACATCAGGAAGCGCGAGAGGTTCAAACAGGTTAACTATTTTGGTTCAGAAAGGGGTCACAAAGAATAATTAGCTCTCATTGAATAAATAGCTTAACTGTAAATGCACAGCTGTTCTTTTCAGATGTTGCTAAGCATATGGAATCACTCCATTTCTAAATTCTGGCGGCAGCGGTCTAGCGGCAGCCGCCCGTTTTCAGCGTTCTGCCGCGCTGCTCAAAATCCGCAGCGCAAGTTCGCTCCATGTGGGTTGCCCTGAATACGGTACATATACCGTAATGCAAATGGTTTTTGTCAGTTTTTCCGAGGCCATTCGATAATTTGAAAATCGGATAATTCGAACTTTTTTCCCGGTCCCATGAAGTTCGAATTAAAGAGCTTTTACAGTAACTAAAAAATCATGGTAATGGACCAGTTGTGCATTTTAAAAAAAGTCAATGTCTAAAATTTCTAGGAGCATCCCTTTTGTAGCTCTGATAATTCACTTACATTTTTGTGTCTACAAGTGGCATGCTACATCCTGTGTATCTCTTTGTGCAAACAAATAAAAACAGCAAAATAACATTTTTAACTGTATGCAAGTGGCTGTACATGCTATTTCTAAGACAAAAATAACCCTACAACTTTATTTTTTATTTTCTTTTAATGTACAATCAAGGTAAACACATTTAGCAACAATATTTCACTTTTTCTCAGGTGGTCTGTTTTGTCTTTTTAGGGTCCAAGCTTGCGCAATGTTGAGAAATTAATGCAGGTAACTAGCCACTGACGAGTTTGACCCCCACCAAAAAAAATCCCTTCGCATGCCTGTGCAACAGTTGTATGCACACTTGCAGCTACTTTTCTTGATGTGAACATGTGGACTAGTCAACTAGGCTGGATAAAATTTCACAGGGTACGGACCAATGCACACAGACAATGTTCTTGCTTCATTCTTCCCAGACAGATTCAAAAAACATCATTGATGCTCTCGTAGACCAGAGCCACCACCTTAGTATTTGGGCCTCTTGTATTCTGGTGTGCCACTGCAAGGAAACAACACTCACAATAAAGTAGCGTCACAGATTGAATTGAGAGATAGAACACTTGCAACCTTGATATAGACAATAAGAAGCAAAATACAAGCAGAACACATGCAGTTCTTCAGATCACCTCTCTGAACATTAGATCTGTGGGTGTCGTAATAAAATGCAGACGAGAGGTTGACGAGACATGGCCCTAAATACCTATACACATTTGGGTGGCATGCTCTGATGCTTAAATTTCTTTTTGTGGGACATTTAATGGACAAGGTTAGTGGTAACACACCACGACCAATGAACAAAATTAAAAACACTACCACATGAAATGTGATACGAAATCGAATGAAATTGAATTACATGTTATATCAAGCTCACAGACGATCTTTTTAGAGTTTGACATATGCTGGCTGAACTGTACAATGCTGCTAACAACAAGTGCGATGAATTTGTCCCAATGTAAGAATTCATCCATTGCTCAGTATCCCTATGCTTAAAACAATGATAAAATGTAACAGCTACTGTGCGCTGGCAAAACATGGCAGTGACACCTGGCAAAATGAAGAAATCATGAACGAATGTGGCTCCATCAACAAAATTCGATTTTTCGTTGAAGAAATTGTCCTTCACAACACATACCTCTGCGACTGCTGCATTGCTTTCATGCTAATACATACATATATATGCATTACACATGCTATACAAAAGCACTGGTGTGCAATTCCTTGCTACAAGGTTTGTTCCACTCCACTGATCAACACACGAAGGCAGTACAACATTTCAAAAAAACCTTAATGGACAGCCTAAAAGCAGTGCAAATGCTTGTAAAATATAACACTAGTTAGATGCTGCTAGGTACACCAGTGACTTATTCACGTGGTAGGAATTTGCTGCTAACATACCAAAGTTTCAGCACAGAAAATTGCATCACCCCATATTTTAATTTGCAATTTTTTGTACCAATTAAATATTAGCATAATTTGTTTGACTGTTAATACCAAACCTTACTCTATTATAAATAAAAACGTTCCCATTCACACCACGTCAAAAGCATTTTGGCTAGTGGTCAGCCTCTTGAGGCGAGATGGTTGTTGTACAGCACTACAAACCAACACCGCTTGTGCTTTCTACACAAATGTGTGGTTTCTACACAAGTGAACTACCAAGCATGTTTTTTATGTTAATGTGCAATGCCTGGATAATTGCAGACATTACTTGGGGTGAAAAAGAGAAAACAAGTGCACATGCTAGTCATCTGTAACATGAAATGCTAGTCTAGACCAAACACAGCATGTGAATAGCAGCCACAGGAAAACTACTTACAGTCCGACAAAACTGTCTCCCTCTGCCTTACGGCGTGCAATGATCTGGAAGTAAAAAAAGAAAAAGAAAAAAAGAAATGAGGTCAACACCTGCACATTAGGAGACCGTGGCTAATGCCCAGCACCTGCTGTGCATTACCTGATTGATCTTCTGCAGTTCACGGTCAAGCTTGGCCTTATCATCTTTCTTTCCAGCAGCACGACGGGTCTTACGGCCATCTGCCATCTTGACACCATACTGAAAGGCTGCCCTGTAAACAATATAGCCCACTGCTGGCATAAAATGTGTAGTACTAACTGCAATAGCAATTGTGTCAGCAGTACTACTTCCAGCATTCATTCAGGAGTAGTGACAAAAGTTTTTGTGACTGATGAATAAAAAATTGCTAAATATATATTATTAATTTCTGAATCTGCAGATATCACGTCGTGGCCTGTCAAGCAAGTCATAATCCCTATCACTGATAAGTCATTCTCACCTGCAAATTATACAAATCATGTATTTGTGTGTACCAAGTACAGCAAGTGATTTCCTGCTGACATCAGTTTTATATCACTAATATTTGCAAGATCAGTAACATCATACTCAACTTTAGTCCCAGGTGGAACAAACTCCAAACTAGAAACATTGTTACAAGAAATTGTTTCGGCCACACCCCATCCATAGTATCAGCTCGTATTGTTTTTACACGCCTTCTCAAACAACTGAAGAGTACAATCCACAGCTAAAAATGTTTGGTCTCTACACCTTTAAAAACACAACACAGCAACAGCATTTTTGTTTACCTTTACATTTTGTCAAAAACGTGCCACCGACAATCAAGCCTCATGTACTATGTACCTCTAGACAAAAATGAAAAAAAAAAATGACACTGAAAAAGTGGTGGGCAAGATGATATGTAGCAACAAAATTTTACTCAAGCAAGCGTCTTAAACATGCAACTGCAACTTTCTCTTTATGTAACCAAAAATTTTCTTACTTTGGCAGGGCTTCCTTGTGGCTCATATACTCGCTGTACTCTTCCTGTGTGTCAAAGTCCCACCGCCCGATGGGGCCCTTCTTGTTGCCCTGCACAAAGCATGTTCAAACAAGTGGGCATCAAAGTGAAACTGTGTCCACTCAACAAGCAAGCACACCTCGTGAGAAACCAAGGGAATGTAATACCCAAGCATCAAATAAGCGTGTGCTTATTTTTAAAGAGAATTTTGCTGACATGTACGCCTTTCAGCCATCTAACAATGCATGGAAGCAAGCTGCCATAGTCAGCCTGTTCAGCAGCTGTCCACAAAAGGGTATGCACAAACCAAGAAACACATTACCGGCAGTTCTAGCACCTAAAACCCTTTCATGACTGCCGTTGGTTTTCCTGAGAATGTTAATGGACGCTTATGGCTAGGGAAAGTACAGGAGTAACTCACCAGGTCCATCTTGGTGTAGTCCACTTCATCATCACTGTCTGCCACAGCGTCTTCATTTTCAGGAGCACTGCACACACACACAAAATAAATTAAAAGCCGAGGTCCGAAATTGAATGCCGATAAATGCACAGCCTTTTTCTCAGAAAAAAAAAAATGTGAAGAAGTATAATAAAACAATAAAAGCTGGCATACCAAGCTAGGCACGACAACGAACGCCATAAAGTATACTGAACATACTGAACACTCTCATGCCCAAGTGCGCAGCAAGAACACACACAATGCCACCTATTTCCTCTTTTAGCCACTAACTAATTTCAAGCCATAAGGCTACTTCTCATTACTATGCAAGAATTGTGATGATGCACTGGCAGCAACTTTTGCTGAATTCCTCAGAAAGCACCACAATGACAGCATGAGTCAAAGCGAAGTATAAGGGGTTTCATAAGCTATCTGCTGCTTACACAAGATAGCACTGTCATCAAACTGCAGTTAATCTATACTTCTTTTTTGTTTTAATTTGGTGAGCCCAGTATGCTTTTCGTGCATTTGAAAGCTGCTTAAGTAAAAACAGTGGCTTTATTAATTTGTACTCTGGGTCTCTGTAATTAATTAAGAATAATTAATGGCTACTGACACATTCACATATGCCCACCAAAGTGAAATATGTTTTAATCAAGTCTTCAGAAAACTCCAGATCTGCCCACCTTTCCAGAAATGGGGCCTTACATCTGTTACACCTGGGTCAGCTGGGTAATCCACCAGCGCAACACTTTACACAATGGCATGGCAGTTATTGGTGGCCCACATAACTCATGTTCTTGGCAAAAATTCATGCAGACATTAAATCCAGATTGATAACAACTGTCTGCTTGTAACAATACTCTGTCAGTCTTGCTGCCTTACTGGCATGAGTGAAAACATTGCATTTATTTTATTTTGTCACACCATGGGACTTGTTTCAGTCACCTGACAGCAACCACAATTAAATTAAGATCGACATCCAGCCAGATATTGAGAGCACTGATAGCATATTTTGAATGCCGCGATGAAGCATTGTAATGTTTGCTTTTTTTATGTTTTCCATTCACTGCTGCTGGCACAAGTCTTTATCATTTTGTGTCTGTTACTTGAGACATGACCTAGTCAATCTGGAACAACTACGCATCGTGACATTTTCTATGAAGTTCCTACTCCTTGTTTCTGGCGTTTTAGACGCCTCACTGGAAATTCCCCAGTCATCTTTAATTAGTGTGCGGCGGAGAGCAGCGGCCATTCTCATCCTGATTCCGAGTTAACTTGTTGCTATTGGCAACGCTTAGTTGTTTTCTTTCCTTTGTGGGCATAAGTTCGCCAAATAAGAAGTTTGTTTGAATACTCCACCAGCCTGCCTATCTGTTGTTACGCTTGCATCCCTGCCACGACACGTGACAACGCATTATACTGCGTTTCATACATCAGGTGCAACGGTGTCAAAGCTAACGCTCTTGTTTGCGCTGCCTGCATCCGCGACCAAAAAGTAGTGCATTGCTTATGGTGAACAAAACAGAGTAAATACTTTGCCTGCAGACTTAACTTATTACATGACACATTTGTTATGAGCCTGATTAAATGCACTCTTATTGCTGACGCCACGCTGTCGCTTTCTCGTGGCTTAGGCCACTCGGCCACAGAACAAGCGCAGAGTAACATGGCTCCGTTAATTTTTTCTGTGCGGACTACTTCAGTACGTTTCACAGCGTTGCACCTGATGTATGGAACGGAGTATAGATTGAAGGCAATTGCCAGCGCTCACCCAGGGTAGCACTCAGCGTAGCTCTCGGGAAGGTCTCGTTCCAGCTTGCTGGTTAGCTTGGCCTTCAGGCGACCACTGTCCTCGCGCTGCTGAGCAGCCGAGGGGGCTTCAGCTGCACTGGACCAACGCGTGTCATGACTCCGGTGGCCACTGCCACTGCTGCGCGTGGCAGCACGTTCATCCTCCAGGCTGGGCTTCTCAAAGTAAGACGACCGCTTGCGCTCGCGCTCTTGCTCGCCTTCGCCCCGCCGGCTGCTGTGCTTGCTGGGTCTCTCGGTAGTGGCCTCTGGGATGTAGTCTCCCACATCATCAAAGATGCTGCAGCATGAGCGGTCATACGAAGAAGAGAAACAGAAAGGTCACTTGAGGATATCCCTAATACCATGTTTACTTGACTAATGAATGAACTTTTTCCCCAAAAACTAGGAGGGGTGGGAGAGGGGTGGGGGGGGGTGGGGGGGGAGGTGAGGTGCATTCATTAACCCTTTCGCTGCCGGGTTTTTTTCTCACCACTGCATACTCCCTGCCGGGTTTTTTTTTTTGCATACTACTTTCGTAGAAATTTTATGCTAGCAAGGCATTAGGATGCTCTGAAGGTCATGGAAACATTTTATTCATGATTAACATATAGATATTAGTTGTACTGAATACAAAAAATTGGTACTTGACTAATTAGCAAAATGAGTATCTGCTAATTAGGATGTCCATGTGTTTAGAAAACTTTTTTGGTGTGGTATTCTTCAAAACAAGGTACCACACAAAGCGGCACCTCGCAGCTGGAACACAGATAGCGAGACTCTCTTCGCTGCTTTGGTCGATGCTGCGTGTTAGCACAGACGCAGCAGGCTCGTGTTGGGTTCTGCTAGTTTGATCCACAATTCCTTCCACAATGTCCGGCGTAAACAAACTTTCAAAAATCTCGAGCTCACTGGATGCTGCTGTGATGTCATTGCAGATTCCTGAAGAAGACGGGTCGAACGCATGGTCCTGAGGCTTGAACTCCTTCTTCCAGGAGAAATCCCGCTCGTCGCATTTCCTCTTCTTACGCGGATTTCTTTGTGGAAGGGGCTCTTCATCGCTGTCATCACTCGACAAGGCACTTAGACGGGCTGCTTCCTCACTGTCACTGTCATCGGAGTCCGAATTCATGAGCATTTCTTGAAATTCTTCGTCCATCAAACCGCGGACGCACGACGCACGCTGCCTTGCCATGGCTGTTCTGCCGAGACGATTACAAAGCGATGCGGGTGATGGAACATGAGCTCCACCGATTAGAAAGTCATCCTACAAGTTCTGTGTTATTTATGAGGCCTCTCCATAGATGGCGCTACATGCTTGCATTATTTTGTTTTGCACGAGTATTATCGGGAGCAGCAGGGAGCGAGTTATGAAACCAAAACGAGTATACTCGTGAGAAGCAGGGAGTGCATATGTGTGGTCGCCCGAGTTATCTCAGGAGAGGCAGTGAAAGGGTTAAATGGGGTAGAACTGGGTCAAAAGTAGGCTGGTGGAATAAATACTCCATCGAAAAATACTACTCCTTCAAAACTGAAACAAAGCACACTATCAGCCTGGTTTCTATGCTAGACAACGTAATCAACAACTTTAACTCGCGTAGCAGCTCATGATATAAAAAAGCTACAGTTCACTCTAGCCCAGCATTCAGCACAAAGCCTCAACACAACAAGCTTCTGCAACCCTTAATACGGCAGATTGAATAGAAAAACCCTTTGTGACCATGCATGGTTCCTTCTGGGCCACAGATTCCTCGCAGAAAATTTTTATTGGCTCCTTGTCCTGGAGGGCAAAATCTATAATAGTTTTTGCATTCGACAGTAGGTGCTTTATATATTTACTGCTGGTTGTTTCGGTGTTTAAAAAGTGCATTTACTACCGTCAGTAAAAGACTGCACGCCAAGGTGAGGACAAAAAGAGCACATGAGAGAAAAAACAATTTCACTTCCAAGGTCAGGGCACGTTCATTTTGCGAGCACGCTCATTACGCCAGCAGATACGGTATTGCAGTCACTGAAATAAAACAGGCTTCACGAGCACTGCCTAACTAATTCATGCAGGCATGCAGCTGATGGCAATTTAATAGCAGTACATAAATGATGCAAGCTATAACATGGTTAAATTTCCTTGCCCAGAACCAGTTAATGCTCAGCCACCTACTGGAAACAATAAAACTGCTCTTCGATATAAAATAGAAATTTCTGCAATTTGAGCTCAAGCCTACTTGGCCAACCTCCCTTCCCCATTAAGAACATCATATTTTCAAATAACAGCAACTAAGATGTGTGCATCATGAAAACTATTGAGCCTATGGAAAAAGAATAAAACAAAAAGCAGGCTCTCACGCATCGTCCACTGTCTTGATAGGTCCTGCTGACTTGTCGGCTCCCTTGCCCTTCTTCTTGCCTTTGCGGTTGTGCATGCCTTGACGCAAGTACGACAGAATCTGGGTCAGCTTGTTGATCACAATGTCGTTGGTCGTGAGTGTGGTGTGGCTCTGTGAGGCAAAAAGGCATGAGCAGTGGCTTCAGAAAGTGAAAAATGCTCGGCACAGTACTCACTTATGAGGCAGCTCATTGAATGGAAACCACCGATAAGTACTAACTAAGTTACAACACAGCTCCACTGGATATCTTCGCTAACATGCCAGCTTTTAATACCTTACTGAGCTAACCACAAAAAATGTGTATGCTGTGTAACGCCTTATCCTAGCCTGATCTACACACAAATACAGTGCAAATGGCTCTCTACAAGAAAAGGCCATGCGGCAGCTAAAAAAGAAACTTGGTCTCCTAAAGTGCAAACTAGCACCCAGATTCCACCCATACTGCTTATACCATCAAGTATTCAGTGCAACCAACCTGACGGTGCAACCACACAAGTGATTTCTGAATATTTTCAAGTGATTATAATGTCAAATGCTGAGCAAGAACTTATGCCTTAAAGCAAACAAGTTCCAATATTTCGGCCAGCATACTGAACCAACAAGGTAGCAGATGACTGAGGCTTGCCTCAAGGGCCGGACAGTCCTTCTTGCTGCGGACGAGCGTGGTGGGGATGTCACTGTCAGCATACTCATCATCCAGCTCGATAATGTATGCCATCCGGTTGGGCAGGAACAGATCATTGCGTTCCACCCTTTGCGGTCGGAACAGCAACCGGTAGATGTTGCGTCCTGGGCATTCAAAGAAAAAGACGTGTGTAACAGCATGCGGTATAAACAGAGTTCTACCAGCCACTTCTGAGAGCATACAGCATCGCTTACGATAGAGATATTCTATCTGAGTTATGACTCTGCTCTTTCTGCCTGTACTGCTTTGCCAAAAACTACTGTGTTGCAATGTTGAACATTTTTTTGTACTCACCAACCGGGCAGAAACGTGGAGGCTAACGAAAAGGGTTCAGCTCAAGTTAAGGATAATGCAGCGAGCCATGGTAAGAAAAATGATAGACGTAACGTTAAGAGAACAGAAGCGGGCAGAGTGGGTGAGGGAACAAATGCGGGTTACTGACATCCTAGTCAAAATCAGGAGGAAGGAATGGGCTTGAGCTGGGCATGTAATGCAAAGGCAAGATAACTGCTGGTCCTTAAGGGTAACGGAGTCGATTCCAAGAGAAGGCAAGTGCAGCAGGGGGCTGCAGAAAGTTAGGTGGGCGGATGAGATTAAGAAGTTTGCAGGCAAATGGTGGGTGCAGCTGGCAAAAGACAGAGTTAATTGGAGAGACATGGGAGAGGCCTTTGCCCTGCAGTGGGCGTAGCCAAGCTGATGATAATGATGATTACATTTGGAAGCAAAACAGTTCACCAACAATGGAGAAATACATGTTTGTGAGGAAGTAGAGCCGTGCCAAGGACAAATCAGAAGAGCCTCAGCACTTCACTGCCTTTCCATGGTTTTCCACCAGCTAGCCTATCATATCCACCTCGCTGCAAAGTCACATAAACATACACCAATATACGGAGAATGCTGCTGGCTTACGGCAAATTACTTGCAAGAACTTCCCTAAATTGCATGCACTGCACGCTGCCTGGGTGAAAAAATATGCACCCTCACCCATAACAGTCTTGAACTGCATTTCCTCCTCCTGCGGTTCGTCTTTGCTGAAAGCAAGCAGTGCAAATAAAAGATCAAAATGGTAAAACTATCCCAGAGTCAGTTATCAAAATCAGTCAAGCTGGATGGAAAAGCGTCTCACTTGTGCCGAGTCAGCGTTTCCTCCAACTCCTCATCCTCTTTTTCCTTGTTGGAGATTTCACTCCGTACCTGAATGATGTCATTGGAAAGGCAGACAGAATCGTGGACAGTCAGACATGCACACGTAAGAAAGTATGCACATTTTTTTTATGTGCAAGTGAATGGGCTTCAATTTTTGTGTGAAGTGTTCTTGCCTTCTGCAGAAGAGCGTAGTCGAGACCTTTCACCAAGTGAGTGTGCTCCATGTCACCTCCCAAGAACTTGGATTCCTGGATCATCTGACGACGACGCTCGGCAGCATCGAGACCCCTGGTGACAATGGCAACATGTGGTGAAACGAGAGCTTCACGAAAAACCACATATAAAAACGAAAATATTAAAGAATGAGCCACGTGGCTTACAAACTTTTCTTGAGACCTTTCACTTCAATGTGCAGCGGAAGGGAGCTACTGCACTACGAATCTTGCCAAACTGATGACAGCTAACAGTACTCTGACATGTTAAGAAGCACTGTATTATCTGAAGAGCTGATCAGAGCTTTATCTGGTCCTGATTATAATTAACCCACTCACAAAAAGCAAATATCTCATATGTTCATGTCTTATAGCCACGTTATTAGCAATGGCATGTTTAAAACATACGATTTAGCATCCGGTGCGACAGCCCTGTAGCCTGCTGTTGATGAAATGGGATCCTCATTCTGGTAGTCTGGGTTGACGCCTTCTCTTCTCTCCCGAGCCTGCAGGTTTCATGGTCTCTTGTTAGTTAAGAAACAGCCGAAAAAAAAAAACGCATTCATGTCTTCTCAACGTTCCCACATCTTTCCAAAACGTTCAACCCGCCCAACCAAACCATTTGCCCCACAAGTGTATTGTGATTTCGTGCACTGTAAAATATTTCAGAATATAAATAGCTCCAATGACATCTTTGGACATAGTAGTCATGAAAATTTTTATGCTTATCCATGGGCTTATCGCAGCAATAATTTAATAGCAAAGGCAATCTCAAGTACAGTGCCCTTAACAAATGAGAACCAATGTCCCAATGTATTTATTGCATGTTTAGTGACTCATGGCACCCTAAAGACCACAATGCAAGCTTGTCACGGTCACTACCTGTCAAAAGACAGCCTTCACGAAACCATACTGGTTGGGTAACAGAGTACAGCTGACTCACGCCAATTTAAACACCTCTTGGCAGCATATTTTTGTTTATTACTCATAAGTTTGAACCTAGACTGAGTTATAATAAGACATTAAATTATAATTTTTTACATGAACATTCAAAGCACAACTGCAGCTTCCACAACCTTCTTTCTGGCCTGTAAATTTTTTATAGTTCGAGCCTTCCACAATCATACTGCAATGTCGTGCTGCTTTTCTCTAACTGATCCAGCCTCATTTACGAATAGTACAAATACTACTTCCATTGCTAAGAAACGTTTAAATAACAAAATGAAGCAGAATAATGGGTTTAGGATTTGCTAATGCTTAGAGTGTTTAAAATGATGCCAAATTATTGAACAGGCTTTGGTGGCTTAAACCTGCTGCTTTGTTCTGCACGCTTAAACTCCTCTTCATGCTTGAATACAAAATAAGACCACACTCCAGTTTTTTAGGACAATGTAAGCAACTACATGTTGCAGCTCTTGGCCATCTACAACCCATTTACTAAATACCACTATGTGAAAGGCACCAAAACTAAAAAACACTAATTAAACTGAGATTTTTCAATATGAACTGAAGACCTAGTAATGCAATCAAAATTTTAAGACTTATCAGAATGACCCAACGATATGAATTACTGAATTATCATCAGCCGACCACTAAATTTCAGGAGGCTTACCCTGTCTCTGTATTTCTCTGCTAGCTCAGCCAACTTGTCCTCTTCCTGTTTCTTGAGCGATGCATAAAACCTGGAACATGTGAGAAATGTAAGACAGCCCCCAGTGTGAAGTAAGGGGGGTGAAACAAAGTGCTCTGCTTACATCTTCTTCTTGCGCCTTTGGTCTCCTTTGTCGTCATCTTCAGGTGCTGGTTTACTGAAAAATACGAAGCAGTTTTGATACAACTGTGCATCACGATAACTGCAACAGTGTGCGAAAAGCAACGAAAGCCAAGCTACATTGCCCTGTACTGAGCAACAGGATTCGCACTGAGTAGCACAGAACCAACAGGGGAACCATAATATCCATCAATTTGCCTCCCGACATGCTGACAAATTATCAAAACAGACATGTCACTGATGCTAAGCCATCACTGAAACTTCCAGCGCCACTTGTCGCAAGCAATGAGCCAAACATGCATTAGGCTTTGCCATTGTCATCTACACAACGCACTCTTGAAACGCACTATTTTAATTAGCAGCTTCAATAAAACTTGCCGGGCTAGTTGGTCAATTTAGGCGCCACTAACCGTTGCACTGAAGGTCAGTGATTTGTTCCACTTTTCAAACCATCCTGTTCCACCATCAAACAATTTAAATTTGCCTCGTGCGGTAAAGCACACTTCTGCCCCACCTCTGCGCCTTTTTGGCCTCAGAGATTCACGTAAAAAAAAAAAGTCTTCATACACCAAAGTTTGCTTGCAAGCATGGCCAGCGGTGGTGACATCTGCATTTCTTTTGATTAAATTGCAAATGAGCTACTGAGATCGCTTATATAAAGTTGAAAGTCTGTGTTTGTGCGTGTCATTAGGGCTTCTTTTGTTCTCCTTGTCCCTTTCGTGCAGCAGTTTCTAAGCATACAGTATTGTGCGTTTTTATTGTGAAGACTCAAAAATTTCCCCGCCTGAACCGCTGGCTCATTTACGGTGAAACTGCGCACAGAGCTTGCGTATTACGGTAACTTTTGTATCGTAACAAATTTGACAACGGTACTTACTGAGTTGAGCCGTGCATGATGCGAAAACATAATCGTCTACGTAGAGATCGGCGAACCAAAACCCGCAGACGACGTTTTTTTCGCTGAAGGGCGGCAGTGGAAAGCGTCACGACAAGGCCGCCGATACGAGCGTTGGAAACAATATTCTTTGAAAGGTAAAGCCTCGTTAAATCAGTTGTTCTGATATTTTTTCCGCTCAATTAGCCGAAAATGTTGTAAGCGCTTCAGTTCAAGCAGACGAAACGGCCGGAACGGCATATTCAAAGGGTCCGCGCTTCTTGCAACGCTCGCCTCGGCGGCCTTGTCGTGACGCTTTCGACTGCCGAAAACAGATGGCGCCACTACCTCCATTACGGGGAGTAGGGAGGTTAGCTTTGGGAGCACATGGCAATACACCAAATCAGGGGGTACAGGGTGATATGGGATGGGCGTCTTTCGAGAGCAGAGAGGCTAGCAGTAAGATAGCATTTGAGGAACGATTGAGAAAGATGGAGGAAAAGCGGTGGGCTAGGAAAGTTTTCAGATACCTGTATATAAAGAATGTTGACACGAAATGGAGAAAGCGAACTAGAAAATTGACAAGCAAATATCTGGACAGCAGTAAGGGGGCAAATCAGCAATTATCGGTTAAGAAAAAGATTAAAGAAACAGAGAGAGCTTTGTAGAAAACAGGGATGCTGACGAAATCTGCACTGGGAACATACCGGACCTTTAAACAGGAAATTGTCAAAGAAAATATCTATGATAATTGTAGGGGAAGTTCTTTGTTGTTTGAGGCCAGGACTGGAGTTTTGCGGACTAAGACGTATAGAGTCAGGTACCAGGCAATAGACACTTTGTGCATTGCGTGCGGAGAGGAGGAGGAAACGGCTGAACACTTGATACTTTCCTGTAAAGGGCTTCACCCTACAGTGGAAGGCAGCGGGGCTGACTTACCCAAGGCATTGGGGTTTAGGGATAGTGAAGGGAAAGTGGATTTTAAGAGGTTAGAAGTAACCAAGCTAAGGTTATCTGATTGGTGGCTAAAAGCAAGACAGGAGTAAAATTTCACAAGACATGGCTAGGTGGCTTGAGCCACCGCCCGATGTAAAGGGTTCAGCCGTATCCATCCATCCATCCATCCATCCATCCATCCATCCATCCATCCATCCATCCATCCATCCAGTGGAAGAAAAAAAAATGTCTGTATTGAGAGTGTGGTTTTGCTTTACAACAAAGCTGCTGCCACTCCATCGAAATCCAGCGCGTGCACTGAACTTCAGAACAGTTTAGCGCTGATGCAGCAAAAAAATTGCGAAGAGGAAGGGACATGTATAAATAATGGTCATCCAGCGTTTGATTACTAAAATCGCGCAGCTTGTACTCGCACAGGACCGCCAGTAATTTGGTAGAAGATGCATGATGTCTTACCGGTATGTTTCTTCCTTTGCTGGGGTCGGCGTCGCCTGAGGCGCCGCTCGAGGTGTCATAATAAGCTTTCGGAAATCATCGTTGGTCATCGGGTGATGGCTAGATGAAACGAAGCAAAGAGACGGGTTTTGAATTCGACGTAGAGTAGCTATACAGCACCGAGGCACCCTTGTAATGATATGGGCCGGCATAATCGTAAGTGTAATGTCACATCGACTGATTACCTTTCCGAGGACGAAACATTCAACCCCGGAGGAGCGATCGGGTTGGAGTACGATTCGCCACCTGAAAGTACCAAAACAAATGCCGTGACCGCCACTTGCAAGACATCGTACCTCATAGCAGCATACGACAAAATCAGATCTTTCAGGGACTAAAGGGCGGCTTTGTCTGCACTAGTAATGAAGAATTTACGCACAGCATGCGAAATGTGGTTGTCGGGCCAGGTAAACATGGACGCTTCAGTGCTTCAGTTGACACTGAAATGAAGCACATCCTTTAGAAATGTAAAGAAACTTACCTTCCCCTCTTTCTGGCATTTTGAAGCTTTGAGCAGCTCGCACAAGCTGCGAAGATACCGCACAGAACCTCGCCTGTCAAAATACACCTACTTCTCAGACCTACGACGCTAACCACAATTGTAGCACAGCTAGCGCAGCGAGCCAACTGTCTGTGGCTGCGGCTGCCGACATGACTTCGGCCTCGACTGTAGCCGCAACATGGTTGTTGTCAATTGGTTTTTGGGGAAAGGAAATGGCGCAGTATCTGTCTCATATATCGTTGGACACCTGAACCACGCCGTAGGGGAAGGGATAAAGGAGGGAGTGAAAGAAGAAAGGAAGAAGAGGTGCCGTAGTGGAGGGCTCCGGAATAACTTCGACCACCTGGGGATCTTTAACGTGCACTGACATCGCACAGCACACGGGCGCCTTAGCGTTTTTCCTCCATAAAAACGCAGCCGCCGCGGTCGGGTTTGAACCCGGGAACTCCTGATCAGTAGTCGAGCGCCCTAACCACTGAGCCACCGCGGCGGGTCGTTGTTGTCAAGCTGTTTTAGTTTTCGGAACGGCGGGACTTTGTTTTCGCTTTGGGGGTGTTGTTTCAGTACATCATCAGCGACTCTAAAACCGCAATTCGAAATTTTTCCAAAGGAAGGGCCCACTCCGCAGCCAGCAAAATATTACAAAAAATCTCCAACACCCGCCAGATCACATTGATCTGGGTCACCACCAAGGAGGTTATATTAAAACGAAGTTTTAATATATAACCTCCTTGGTCACCACCCATTCGGGCCATTCTGGAAATGAGGTGGCGCACCAATTTGCCCGAGGATTCGTAGTTAACCGGGAGGTGCGCTACACCGAGCTCAGGTCGGCCAAGGAGCGAGTGACAACCTACAAAGAAATTACTACCCACTTGAAGAAAGAAATACAAATCTTCCCAGAACCACATAGATCTATAAGTAAAACACAACAAGCCAGCTGGCGGCAGCTCTAAACAGACACTTTCTTTAATCCGTACATGTACTCCATGTGGTTCCCAGAGCACTTCAGCCCCGTTTGTTCTCTCTGTGGACACCATAAGGCAGACACACCACACATCCTATACTCATGCAATCAAGACAAGCCGTCGAATAGTCTGCAGCTCTCTACCTAATCGCAGTGAGAAGCCGCGCTACTCAGCTGGGACTTGGAGGTTCAACTCTGAGTCACGGAGCGGGCCAAAGAGGTCGCTGAACGACATCGTCGGTCGGCCACCAGGCGTCCGGCCTGGAAGAGGAGCCCACCGCGGGGAGGGGAACGCCACCTCAACCCGCGCCTAAGACCTTCTTTAATAAAGTTTACCTCCTCCTCCTTTCAATGAGCAAATGATGATGACCCAAAATATCTATAAATTAAATACTTCCACAAAATCTTTCACCGAGGTACTTTGCTTACTCCTGTGAGCTAACAATAAAGGTCTGAAAGGCCGTCCCCTGTGCTCGTAGATATGGAAGACCAGCACAGAAGTGGAGCCAGTTCTTGGCTCTCCTTAGCCGTACTTTGTCCTTGTGCCATTAAATACCATTCAGTAACTTCAAGTCATAAAGTCACCGGTGCGCCACATGGCCCGGACAGGTAAGATATCACGCCTAACTCAATGTGATCGTGATCCTGGCAGTTTGGTCTTTTCCCTTATAGGCACGCGCATATACTGAACTTGCAACGCAAGACGTGCACTGTGCGAAAGCTGCCTGTTATGGTCGCCAATGCTGGAGACGATTATAATTAATGCTATATGTTATTTCTCTCTTTACACACCTCTCATCAAGACGCCTGTTATATGTATCCGAGTCTGCCTCTCCAAAGCGGTCAGACACTCGCGAAAGAGGCCCTGGCGAACACTCCTGGGATGCCTTGTATTGAGCGTATTGTTTAGCGCTGTAGTATAGCTAACAACGCAGTTAGAAATGCACATAGCATTTCTCTCTCTCATTTTCCAGACGGTGATCACGTCTTTTGTTAGAACATACTAAGGCGCATACCCCAGAAAAATTGCCTGATACAGCACATCGCACTCATTTATTTTCTCCTTGTTCTGGTCAGAAACGGACTCCTGGGAGCGTGTTATGTGCCGGCGGTTCTTCTGGTGTCGTCACATTAAGTGTCCGGTTGTAGAGCTTCGTGTTTATGCTGATCCACTTGCGCTGCAAAGCAAACCGAGATAAACATGAAAAAAAAAATCAGGCAAGGTTACCAGATGATGCGACAAATCTGCGTTAGCAGTATTAGTTGTATATTGCGCTGCTACAATGACCGCCTTCCCGCTGCGGTTTTGAATCGTAATTCGCCGTCGTTTTTTCGTTTCAGTTCTGCGCATGTTTCTCATGAGTGGAGCCATCTGTAGGGTGGAATGAGTGGAAGGGTGGTGGGTATAAGGCCTTAATTCTGGAGGGTTGAGGTGGTTGGTGAAGGAGAAGCTTAGGTACGGTGGAGGTAGGTTGGTGGTGGATGGCGGCTTCTGGTCTGGAAGGTGAAAGTGGGTGAAGGACAAATGTGAACGGGTTTCAAGCGACTTCATGTTCGCGAAGCATGGCAGTTTTCACTAATGCCATCGGTTTGCGAAAAAATTATTCACCAGATGCCAACTGTTTCTTAATTTGCTCCGGACGGCCGATATCTTAGCATTTCTTATCTGTGGTTACAGTCGACAAATGATATCCAGCTTAAAATTGGGACCAAGAAACAACGGCAGAAAAAAAATGAGGATTGAAATTAAAATTTTTCTCAGTCAATGCACTGGCCCCTGGGTATTTCTTTGAAACCGAAACACAGGCTACATCCAACTAAAAAGGCGTTTTCTGTGAGATTAGATGTGTACCAAGAAACAGCTGGCCAACTAAGAACGCCGCATATAGATACCGTGATCTGGTCGTTGAGGCTGTTCAGGTCCATGGTGAAGCAAGAACGTGCCGCCCAGGAAGGCAATTCTGTTCCTGAGAGATTCCACTCCGGATACCGCTGCACCCAGTCGGGGTAGAGGTAGCCCTCGCCAAGAAAACTACAGAAACCTGCATGTGGTGGCAGAAATTAACCCAAGTCGCGCTGCGCCAAGTTTCTAGTGCAGTTCATGCGCATGCGTGACTCAGAGTTGAAGAACTGGCTCGATGTAAAACAAGCTGAACATCACATGTGCATGTTAATGTGCGTCTAGTGCGCGGTTGGCTGGCCCGCGAGTCGATGCGCGCGTAAAATTGTCATGCTATGAAAGCAAATCATTCTGATGGAACCGGTAATGTTACCAGCTTGGTTTTATGGGGTTTAACGCCCCAAAGCCACTCAGGCAATGAGGGACGGCGTAGTGGAGGGCTCCGGATACGTTCGAACATCTTGGGTTCTGTGACGGGCGCGCTGAAATTGCACAGCACCTGGGCCTCTAGCATTTCGCCTCCATCGAAATGTGACCACCGCGGCCGGGACCGAACCCGCTTCTTTCGGGTAAGCAGCCCTCTGAGCCACCGCGGCGGCTCTGCCAGTGACATCGCGCGGGGCAAGAACGTATACACACAAATGGTTCTCAAAAACCTATATGTTTCCACGAACACTTTGAGCGGGTCGGAACTTTCACGTGCTGGCGGCACCAACCGGTTTCGAAGGACAAGTGCCCCGTGCCACCAGAAAAGCGTTGCACGGAAGGCTTGCATTCCTCGTTACCAGGTCCCGCCAGTGCGCACGGCTCTTTCTTCATAGTCACGCGCTAACAGGGAGTTGTCATTCGTGCATATCATTTTTCCGTGCTGATGCCACACGTTTGCTGCACATTTTGTCACAGGCACATTTCGACGGAGGCGAAATGTTAAACAGGGGGATAGGATAGGAAAACTTTTAATATCCAACAGAAAGAGGGTAGCCAGAGGGCTACCCGCCTAGACGACGGCCGAAAGGTCTTGACTCTCGGCGGCGGCTTCGGCCAGTCGGCCGAGTTGTAACTGAGTCGCCGGGTCGGAGCTCAGTAGTAAGGTCTCCCATTGATCTTTTGTGTTAATACCTCGTCCCTCCCGGGGAGCATGAGGACATTCCCATAGTATGTGGTCCAAGGTGGCCCTAAGTTCGCAGTTCGCGCATTTGTCTGAAAATTGCCCTGGGTACATAAGACTCCAGAGGGCCGGGTTTGGAAATGTGTAAGTTTGTAACCGGCGCCAGTTGATGGCTTGGTATCTGGACAAGGATCTATCCGCTGGAGGAAGTCTAGCTCGTTGCAAACGATAGTGCTGTGTAATTTCTCTGTAGGTCACCATGCGATCCCTGTATGTAAAGACCACCTCGCTCGGGTCCGCCCGGAAAGAAAAGCCTCGGGCGAACTCGTGGGCCGTCTCATTACCAGGCAGGGAGGCATGTGCTGGTGTCCAGACTAGCGTAATTTTCCGGTCTATTACATGACGGCTTAGAATTGTATTCGTTAGAGGGGAGACCCGGCCCCTGCTGAAATTTAGTATGGCAACTTTGGAGTCACTGATGATGTATCTCGCTTTTGTGCCTACACAAGCCAGTGCTATGGCAGCTTCCTCTGCAGTCTCTGGGTTACCCGAGAGTATGGAGGCACTTATTTTGAGGAGTTATTATTGACGACCGCGACGGTCATCGTGTTCTTACCATACTCAGCGGCATCCACGTAGACCACGTCCTCGTCTTTGTAGGAGCGGAAGCGTTTCTCTAGCGCCTCTGCCCGCTTGGCCCGGCGCACTGAGTGATGAATAGGATGCATATTCCTGGGTAATGGGGGTACAACTATATTGTCTCGAATTTTTCCGAGCATGTCAACTTTGGCGGTTGTTCTGTTATCTCGGCTAAGATTGAGTTTTTCTAGAATGGCCCTGCCGGTTGTGGTCCCGGCTAAGCGTTCGATTTGGGACGTTCTCACTGCTTCCGTAATTTCTTCCAGGGTATTATGCATTCCCAGCTCTAGGAGGCGGTGAGTGGATGTACGGATGGGCAATCCTAGAGCTTGTTTCGTGCATCGCCTGATAATTCCATTTATCTTTTCCTTTTCTGAAACTTTAAGATCAAGGAAGGGGGCAGCATACGAGATACGGCTTACTACGAACGCCTGTACGCCGTAGGAGATTCTGCTCTTTCATGCCGTGTCTTCTGTTGGCAATCCGCTGTATGAGCCGCATAGTTTGTTGCGCGCAGTTTTCCATCTTAGTTATTGCATCACCGTTATACCCTTTGCTTTGTATAATCATTCCTAAAATTCTGATTTTTTCAACATGAGGAATCTCCGCCCCTTGAGTTTGTAATTTGATGTTAGGGATGGTTCTAGTTTGTCTTTGATGCAGAGGTCTATAAAAAAGAAGTTCAGACTTCTGCGGCGAGCATTGCAAGCCCCTACGGCTGACATAGTTTTCTACCTCATTTATGGCCTTCTGTAGCGTACTTTCGATGTGCGCGTCGTGGCCACGGGCCATCCACATGGTGATATCGTCTGCATACATGCAGAAATTCAAGCCATCTATCCCCTCCAGTCTCTTCGGGAGCCGTATCATGGCCACGTTGAAGAGAAGAAGGGAAAGTACCGAACCCTGAGGGGTGCCTATGCTGCCCAAGTGTATGTCTTGAGACTGACTTTCACCAAAGTGGATGCGCGCTATCCTGTCCGAAAGGAAATTGGCAATGTAGTTGTATGTGCGCTCCCCGACGTTTAAAAGAGCCAGGTTTTCTAGTATCGCCTCGTGTTTTACATTATCGAAAGCTTTAGTGAGATCAAGTCCCACTATTACTTTCGCATCCAGCGACTTAGTGTCTAATATGTCATGTGTGAGCTGTATCATGACATCTTGCGTGGACAAATGCGATCTAAAACCTATCATCGAATGGGGGTATAAGTCGTTGTCTTCCATGAAATTGGTTAGTCGCGTTTGTATGACATGTTCCATCAGTTTTCCAACGCAAGAGGTGAGGGATATAGGCCTTAGATTTTCTAGATTGAGCGGTTTCCCTGGCTTAGGTATGAAAATTACCTTAGCGGTTTTCCATTGTTGACCAATTTCATGCAAGAATGCTGGGAGAAGGGCGAGATTCCTAAACAGGGGGAAAAAAACGAGAGATTTCGGTGCACGCGAACATCCGGTTGCACGAACAGTTTACCGCCGGAGTAAATTTACTCCCACTTTCACCCCCCGAGTAAACTGAGGATAAGCGGGGCAATTTCCCTATTTCAATCTGTTCCCTTAATTTGTAGCTGGGAAAATTGCCGCCCTCAATGAAGGATAACACGATAAATTTCGACGTCATTCGTTCGCTGTGCATCGCGCAAGTAAATAAAAAATAAATGGTACGTCAAGGTTCCACTGTTTCCAACTTCGTACGCGCCAGGGTTTAGTTTGATTTAAGGGGGTTTAACGTCCCAAAGCAACTCAGGCTATGAGAGACGCCGTAGTGAAGGGCTCCGGAGATTTCGACCACCTGGGGTTCTTTAACGTGCACTGACATCGCACAGTACACGGGCCTCTAGAATTCCGCCTCCATCGAAATTCGACCGCCGCGGCCGGGATCGAACCCGCGTCTTTCGGGCCGGCAGCCGAGCGCCGTAACCACTCAGCCACCGCGGCGGCTGACCCCGAGTGATCGTCAATACGAACCCTAATTATACTCCCACCGATGACGCCATGAAGATATGGCCAGAAGGAGTGGGGCTTTCAAATATGCGGCCTCTTCGAACTGTCGAAGCTATACTCCCTTGTTAATACTTTGTTACTGATTTTCCCCGAAACTATTCAAGGCAGTATTGATTTGGCACGGCGTGGTGGTGTGAGCGTCTTCATTCAATACAGGGGTGCGGGCCACGGTCACTGCTCTCCATATCATCTCTCACACACAGTGCAATCCAGGTTGGACTGTATGGTGTACGTATAAGAGGGATAGAATTGTGATGCTGGGGAATTTTAACGGAATAAAGAGCCCAACCAACTGGACTTTTTGCCCGAAAGTGCCAACGGCCCAGAATCGGGGTTGGCGTCACCTGTCTCGGTGTCACCGCTGTCTTCGGAGTCCTCGTGTGCACGGCGCGGGAACGTGGCCACCTTGGAGGCCCGCTCCGCCGCCGCGGCTGCAGCAGCGGCAGTGGAACCAGGCAGACGCAGCGCAGGAAACGGGACACGGTCGCCGCCTCTGCGCTTGCCACATCTGGGCCACGTGTGCACCAACCGGCTGACCTGGCCCCGGCTAAGCGCCGAACTGGTCTGCAGGGATGTCCAGGATTCCACAGAGGGTAAATTACTGAGCTTCTCCTTTCTTCACAAAACACATCCTCGTTGAACATATCGAGGCCGTGAGGGCTCGGAATACACATTTACGAATTTCGAATACGAATTTCGATGGAAGCGAAATTCTAGAGGCCCGTGTACTGTGCGATGTCAGTGCACGTTAAAGAACCCCAGGTGGTCGAAATCTCCGGAGCCCTTCACTACGGCGTCTCTCATAGCCTGAGTTGCTTTGGGACGTTAAACCCCGATAAACCAAACCAAACATTTACTCTACGAAATGAGTTGTCATTAAAGTGGCACGCATGACGGATAGCTCGTGTCGCGCAGTCCACGTGGCTGTATCAGCTCGGACGAATCTCGAGAAGAGCAACTGCAGCCACTGAGATTGCCTTCATTCCTGGCACCAGCGCAAGAGCAGTACGAACATTACAGAGTAGAGCTGGGCAATTAATAATAATAATTGTTTTTTGGGGAAAGGAAATGGCGCAGTATCTGTCTCATATATCTTTGGACACCCGAACCCCGCCGTAACGGAAGGGATAAAGGAGGGAGTGAAAGAAGAAAGGAAGAGGAGGTGACGTAGTGGAGGGCTCCGGAATAGTTTCGACCACCTGGGGATCTTTAAGGTGCGATGTCAGTGCACGTTAAAGAATTAAGAACACTAATTAATCACACAATCATCAGCCATGCAAAGTACATTATACGCACTATATATGTCCTGTCTTCACCATACATTCATTCCAGGACAAAGGCCTCTTCCAGTTATCCCTAAACAGCCGCACCAATATCCTATCGTAGTAAACCGTGGGTGATCTCACGTGCTGAGGAGTCTTCGCCAAAGAACTGGGTGGGTCGGCCATGATCATGTCCTTGATCTCGGCCTGCCACCTCGCTTCTCTCTCGAGGCTGTCGACGAATTGGGACGCGTTGCAGTTCACGAAAGAGTCTGGCCTGGAGGCGGCGGCGACGCCTGCCGACTGACGGGCGCCGGTCTTGCGAGGCGAGAAGGTCGTCTGCGCGGCGCCAGAAATATTTGCAACAGTTGAATCCAACGCTTCGCGAGTGATGAAATCTGTAATTTTTCCTTTTTTTTCACCTTCCTCATCTCTTCCCTCGCAGCATGGTACGAGCGTCCACCGAGAGGGGGACTGTTAGTGCGCGAATACGCTTATATGGGAGTAGAAAGGGAGAAAGCTGTCCTCTTGCACGCACCCATTTTTTAAAAGGGAGTGCACGGTCTGTAGGACACATATTACTCCCTTCCTATTCATTTCTGTTCAGAGTACTATACCTCCTACTCCTGCGTTCGGGCCGTTCTTAGTCTATCCTTTTTTACTACTGGCTACTGGGCCCAGGTGGTCGAAATTCGTCTGTACCCTTCCTCAATGGCGCCTCTTTCTCCCTTCTTTCACTCCTAATAATAATAATAATTGGTTTTTGGGGAAAGGAAATTGCGCAGTATCTGCCTCACATATCGGCGGACATCTGAACCGCGTCGTAAGGGTACGGATAAAGGAGGGAGTGAAGGAAGAAAGGAAGAAAGAGGTACCGTAGTGGAGGGCTCCGGAATAATTTCGACCACCTGGGGATCTTTAACGTGCACTGACATCGTACAGCACACGGGCGCCTTAGCGTTTTGCCTCCATAAAAACGCAGCCGCCGCAGTCGGGTTCGAACCCGGGAACTCTAGATCAGTAGCCGAGCGCCCTAGCCACTGAGCCACCGCGGCGGGTTTCTTTCACAGGCTCCTTGGTTTGGTTTTTGAAAAAAGGAAATGGCGCAGTAACTGTCTCACATATCTCGGTGGACGCCCGAACCACGCCGTAAGGGAAGGGATAAAGGAGGGATTGAGAGAAGAAAGAGGTGCCGTAGTGGAGGGGTACGGAATAATTTCGACCACCTGGGGATCTTTAACGTACACTGACATCGTACAGCACACTGGCGTCTTTTGCGTTTCGCCTCCATCGAAACGTGGCCACCGCGACCGGCTCTCGGTGTACGCGCCTACAACCGCGACGTGAAAGGGAAGGATAGAGAAAGCAGTGAGTGACCCAACCGCGGCGGCAGAGTTACGATGCATGCGAAACGCAAAAGACGCCAACGATCCTCAGGTAGCCGAAATTATCCGGAGCCCTCCACCACAGCGCCTATTCCTCTCTTCTTTCACTCCCACCTTCCCCCTTCCCTCATGGAGCGGTTGAGGTGTCCACCTTGAAGTGAGAAAGTTGCTGCGCTTTTCGTTTCCTAAGAAGCAATATTTGGTACGCCTGCCACTTCGAAGCTCTGAAGGGGTTAGTGAGGAGGAAAGCTCTTCTCGCCCTCAGATATTTTATGAGCTCGGAAAACGAGCCTCGTATACTTGGGGACTTCTGAAGAAGGACCTTTTAAAGCGAAAGCTTTACTAAGCCAGCCAGCGAGCCAACTAAGCCAGCCAGCAAGAGCACGCCGCACGACTCGAGAAGCGTCGTAACGAAGATGCGGCTAAAAGAAGTCTTGCCACGTCCCGGAGTGACTCTTCAAGTGCGGAAGAGACCGTTTTGAGTTCTCGAGAGCGTCGGAATGAGACGCTGGGTAGACGACGTGCCGAGGAAACGAAGCTTTCGCAATTCAACTAGGGTTAGCCAGAGTCAATTTTTCACATTTCACGTGGGAACCGGCTTTCAGAGCAAGTTTCGGCGTCCTTTCGTCCACAGTGGCCCAGGCGGAAAAGAACCAAGATTACCCTCGCCTTCTCGTCAATGTCGTTCCACACGTCGTCCAGGAAGAGGACCAGGCAGCGTACCACCGCAGTCAGCGCGGCGTGTTCCCCCGCATCCGGATAGGCGGCGAACTGCGCGCCGGGCCGCCACAGCATCGAGGGTCCGACGAAGTGGCCCGCAAGCACGGGCGTGGTGTGGCTGCGGGGTACGGCACGGCACGTATTGCGCAGCACCAGCAGCCACTGGCGAAGAAGTTCCTGGTGGCAGTCAGGGAGGCGCCGGCACACCCTGCCAGGGTGGTGATGGTGGCGGTGAAAAGCATTAACAGATTGCAGAGAGATGATTGGGTTGGGGCCCTATTGGCCCCTTCCCCTCACAATACTAGGTGGAGCTCCTATTCCGGTGCCCCATTGGCAAGCAACGCCGCCCGCGTCCGTTGAACCAAGGCCTTTTCTTGAGATCTTGACAGCCGAGCAGGGCCGCCTCCCAGTCCTCTCTGGTGGGGTTTAGGTTGCGGGGGGGGGGGGGGGGGGGGGCAGATGGGTTTGATTGGCACGCCCAAACCATGTGGAAGGTGTCATCCACATCCCCATTGAACTAGCATGCGCCATCAAAGGATCGGTTGAAATGCTTAAGCACCGCCGGGCCCCGTACACAGTGTTGGTGAGAATTTTGATGGGGAGGCACTCGTCATCGCGATCCAGTACCTTGCAATGGGCCGGGTAGCGTCGGTGCTCCTCATAGATGAGGCACCACAGCGCTTTCTGCAGTTTAGGGACTTGCAAACTCTTTACCAGTCGCACTAAATTTGACTCCCAACCCACTTTCCTCCTAGACAGGTTCGGTGAACCCCATTCCCGTGTAGGTAGTTCCAATATATGAAATGGAACAGTTCATTAATTTACGCGAAAGAACGAATTATATTGTTACATACAGACCGAAGTTTAAATATTTCTCATGGGCATCATCCGCCCAGAGGAAAGCTATTCACAACATAGGAAAGAGTGTGTTTTCGGGGTAATGATAGGTTGTATGCGAATGATGTGTTCCCTTTCATACCAGAGCTATCTGTTCGTGTCCCTGCACGCAGGACATGCGTGGACGAACGCATAGGGTGTTCCTGCACTAATGTGTACATGAACGCCCAAGCGGTGGGGCCTCATGTAACCGTAATTTTCAAAGTTGCCAGGCCACCAAATTGGGTGCTACCTGCAGCAATCCAAGGCTCTAATTGGTCTAAAGTTTTAATGGTTCTAAGGTTCTAAAGGTCAGAGACTGGTGATAGGAAAGCCAAAAATCCCGCGACTCGGAAACTACAGAAAGGCACGGTATATTTTCCATGGCCTAAAAAAGGAAGAAATGCGTAGCAGCAGCACTCACAAGAATGAGCTTGGAACTCGGAACCATAATACACTGTGCTGTTGAAAAAAATGATACTAGTGACCATATGTTCACTTTGCAATTGACAGGGAGGCATACCTCATGAGCTTAGCCTTTGTCTCCAGCGTGTTCGTGGAGACGGCCACGCCCATCCACTCGTCGTACAGCTCATGGCCGAGCAGTGGGTTCGGCAAGCACTGCAGGAAGTTCTGCACGTTGAACAGGACAGCGCCAGTCAGATAAAGCAAGCTTGCCAGCTGCGAGGCTTCTGAGCTTTGAGCATGTCCGGTGCCGACACAAGCATGCAGCTGTTTTCAGTGGCGTCATTGAACGAGCAAAATTACGCATTCGAGCACGTACGGCGCAAATACGAGTAGATTTCTGGCCAAACATTCGTACATTTACGTAATTGATAGGTTGAAAAGATGATATCCTTTGTCAATAGCATGCGAGCGATGCGGTGAGCGTGGCCGAATTCCTCTTTTAATTATAACTGTCATATCCGTGCGTTAGGTTTCCATCAAGCTCTGTAGGGAGCGCGAAACTCTTGAAACTCAGCTGTGGGGAAAAATAAGGGGGGTGGGGGTGGAGATCTGGAAAATTTAACTAATTAGCAAGCCATTGCAGGCTTCCTTAAATTTCACTTTACTGAGACGTTTGCGCAAAAGAGATACCGATTTCACGTCGAGTCGTGGCACGAGACAGGTCGGCGTCGTGCAAGGGTTACTGATGCGGCCTCTTGATGCAAGGTTTTAATTATCTATGCATATATATCTCTCTCTTGCCGCCGGCAGGGCGACATTATTTTTATTTTTAAGCACCCAAACTATGTGTTCAATATCTACGATGATGACCAACGGTGTCAAAAGAAAGCGAGGAATGTGCAGCAGCGCAGAGAACGTATGAATGCTCCTGCCTTACCAGGAAGACGGCCGCGTGGACATAGATGGAGTAGTCGTGCCAGCGGATGTCGTCTCCCCGCTCTAGCGCCGACTTGAGCTCCGCGCAGTCCGACACGTGAGGGCGCACACCGAACACGTGCACGCTCTCCGAGGCATGCGCATAGAGGACGTCCAGCAACTCCTGCGGCCAGGAGAGACCGTGCCTTCTCGTCAGCTGGGCCTCAAGCACGGAAGACCTCGTAAGATGGAACTGATATGCGTGGTCCTGAATACAGTTTCGCTATAGCTGCACTATTATGACGATTCCAAAGGAAGTGGGGAACATTTTTTTTCCTCAACTAAATATTATGTTCTATGTAAAACGGAGGTCGCACAGTCATGCTCCGACCCCCCTGCCCCTTTCTTCGTACTATCTTTACAAATTTTCTCTGACGCATGTGTCATGGTATTCGAATGCCCCCAATTTGCATATTTTAATTGGTGCTGCGTGAGGCGTACAGTATAAATAGTTGTGACTTATAAAACTGTTCCATTGACTCCCGCCTACGCTTTTTTCTGTGTGTGTGTGTGTGGGGGGGGGATTTTTGCGAACACGCGGCAGTTAATTGAACAGCGAGTGTGCAGGGCCGCGACGAAGTGCGTCGACTGCCCCGATTCTGAGTTCACGAAATGTGTGGAGTACGGCTACTCGGTGCATTATAGCACCCGATTTTGCGCACCAAACCTCATTACCTTGAGCTTAGAAGGAAGCCTGGTACCCACGCAGATTTCTCGAAGAGGGGATCCAAATTTCAACCTGTGGTAGTACAGAGGAAGATCCCGTTGTCAGTTTCAGAACAATAAAGTACATATACAATCAAACTTCTCTGTTTGTAAGCCGCTAGCATGTACGCACGTCTTATCCACAGAGCTGAAGAGGCCAGCTGAGTTTCGAAAAATTTTGTGCACAGCGGTTTCATTGCCTCTCGTGCAGCAGGCCATGGCGAAATATTCATCTTCTTCTTTTTCTTCTTCACATGTGTGGTACAAGGGATGTTAGCTGGGCTCAAAATGAAGGATTCTCGAAAGCGCATCAGGTTCTGTAAGAATAAAATCAACAATATTTATTAAAACTGGACAACAACAACTCTAAATAGCTTTGAAGTATCTCATATAAAGCTAGTGGGCCCGACCGACTTCGATCGTTTATGCTATTCCATTTGTAATTCCAGTATTGCCTCGTTTCAACATCTCTCTTCATACGGATGTGTTCGCTTCTGAAAGAGTTTTCGTTTGAGCGAAACGGTACAACCCCAAAAGAGTGAAACGAAAACTTTTTTGTTGTTATCGTCATCATCATCCTCGCTCTGTATCATCATCATCCTCACTGCGTTATCATCATCACAGCCCGACTGCTGGCTTCCGGCATTGTGAACGACTTCCGGTTTGCTCAGTGGCTTGGTGCGCTGCGGTTGTTCGTGCTGAGTGTGTGTATTCTGTGCAGTATCTTAGGCCGAATTGGAGCATTGTTTCGTTGTTTCCCGTCGAAATTTAGCCCTTTATTTATTCAGTCAGCAGTTTGACCTGATTTGCAGGACCCTGTAACAAAATGGCCATGGAAGTGGACGAGGATTTGGATGTGGACCAGTCTGAGCAGCCGAGTTCCACCAGTTCTGCCAGGGGAGACAAAAAGAGGTTTGAGGTTAAGAAAGTAAGGAATAGTTTGAGGCTGAACTCGGGTTATTTTTTTCTTCGGCTTTCTTTTACAACGTGTACTAAGCCGTTGCTTATTTTGCTTTTCAGTGGAATGCTGTTGCACTGTGGGCCTGGGGTGAGTCGGCCGCTTCAGTAGTGACACATTGGTGGGACATTGTTCTTGCGGCCTTCACGATCACGAAACGCTGTTTTCCTTTCAGACATTGTCGTGGACAACTGCGCAATCTGCAGGAATCACATTATGGATCTTTGTGAGTTTCGGGCGTATTGGTCCGTGCGTTTGGTGTCGTCTTTTCTGCCGTCTGTCACGTAACCGCTGAATCATTCAAATTTCGCAGGCATCGAATGCCAGGCTAATCAAGCTTCGGCTACCAGCGAGGAATGCACCGTAGCTTGGGGAGTGTGCAACGTAAGTGCTTCTCTACGCTTTGACTGCATTTATTGTTCTGGAAGCGAACTCATGTCAGTGCGTCATAAATTGTCGTCTGTGTACTGTGCAGCACGCCTTTCACTTCCACTGCATCTCCCGGTGGCTGAAGACGCGCCAAGTTTGCCCACTTGACAACAGGGAGTGGGAGTTTCAGAAGTAAGTCATTCGGTTTACTGTTTGTTGCTCTGACCTAACAGTGTATTGAGTTAAGCACGAATTAAACGTTCAGCACTGTCGGCCTCTGGGCTAGTATATTCATGTTCACTCTACTCCAAGCGGTAACAACGTATACGTACCATTTTTCAATTTTTATATAGGCTTAACTGTTTTGTTACAATATACTTGGTACTGGCAGGAAGCAGTCGCCTATTTCAAAACTTGTAAATATATACCTCAAAGAGGTTTTTAGAAGTCGTGGGCAGTTCCTATAAAGCACCAGAGCTGTAGCCTTGATTTCCTAGCTCCTTTGTTGACCTTGTCTATGGCCGTCCTTTTCTTGTCTCACTAAACAGGTACGGACACTGAGCTACTGGATTTCAAGGCATCAAAATTCAAGTTTTTTTTTTTGCTGCAGTTAATAAACATATAATTTTCCTACTGGCCTGAAAAAAGTGTACCGTTTCAGTATTGCTGTGCCATTCAATATCACACAACTGTTCAATTTTTGTGAACTTTTCGCACAAACGTTTTTCTCCTAAAAAAAGTTTGAAAGAAGAAAAGTTTGAAGGAAGAAAAGTTAAATTTTGGCCGAAATCAACTGCTTGCACCTGTGTACTGCTTGCATTTAACATTGGAATTGCTCTGAATAAACTGTGGTTTATGTCAAAGTTTGTCAGGAGGTGGGTGTATTGGTGGATTTGTCTTCTGAGCCTTGAATGTTATGCTCTGCCAGTGTTTTGTGTTCTGCCACACTCTGGCATTGCTGACACCCCATATCGTCTGAGGATGCATTCTCTGATGAGGAAGCCATGCCGGAATGTGAGAACTGCTTGCACATTCGGTGATGCTAACTCTACATGTGTCAAGAGTACTTGCTTTAACTGCTTAAGCGGGCAGTTTTACAATACACCGACAGTGTGCGAAAATACTTCCAGGTAGTACCTTGGAGAACACTTACTACAGTTGTTTTACCAGCCACATAGTACAAGGTAATGCTAAGCAGCTGATTCCAACAAGTGCTAAAGTTCTGCATTAAGAACAAAGAAAGGATTGCTAGAGAAGAGAGTTCAAATTGCTACCATTAATTTGCTGAAAGTTAATGTGGAGTGAGCTCTTTATTGAGGTTTTTACCTTTACTGAAAGCTCCATTAAAATGGACGAATTGCATTATGAATTTTTCTGTGGACCAAACTTTTCCAATGTAAAATGCTCGGAACCCATTGAGGTATATATATTCTTGTGCTAATATGGACAGCAGTTGGAACAAAATCTTACCTATGCCCATGAGATTCTTTCATTTTTCTGTAAATAAAAATTGTAAATCATGGGGTTTAAGCCCCAAAGCAACACATGGGCTGCGGTGGCTCAGTGGTTAAGGCACTCGTCTACCGAGCCAGAGTAACCGGTTCGATCCCGGCCGTGGTGGTCGAATTTCGATGGAGGTGAAATTCTAGAGGCCCGTGTACTGTGCAATGTCGGTGCACATTAAAGAACCCCAGGTGATCGAAATTTGCGGAGCCCATCACTACAGCGTCCCTCATAACCTGAGTCGCTTTGGGACATTAAGCCCCCATAAATCAAATCAAGTTACATTCCAGTGTCCAGAGATAAGTGGGACAGTTATTGCATCATTTCCTTTCCTCAAAAACCAATTTTCTAATTATTTTGATTATAAGGGGCGCTGTAATGGAGGGCAAGATTAAGACCACCTAGGGTTCTTTCAAAAACATGCTCCGTCATCGAACAGCATGGGGGCATTTTTGTATTTTGCTTTTACGAAATATGGCCACCATGGCTGGGATCAAATCTGCTGTCATGGGATCTGCAGCTGAAGCCACTGTCAATAAGCAACCACGGTAGGTGGCTCTTTTTTTTGGTGTGCATTTTTGTGCTGCCTCTATCGATCTCATCCTACAGTATGTGTTTTCAGTGCAAATGCCCTAGTGATTATCTACTCTTGTTATTGGGGTCTCATGCAATACAGTGGTAAGGTGTCTGGACAGTGTGCCTTTCCATTTGCCGTTGTGCATGAATGGCTGTGGAGGAAGTTTTTGCAGTGACTTCTGCAAAGTTGATAAGTACGTTGAGCAGCTGTCAGCCAACTGGGTACAGCTGCTGGTTAGTGGGATTTGAACCCTTGCACTAGGACACACATCACAGAGACTACATCATGCATCTCATGAAAGGTTAGGTGCTTCTGACTGCACTGCATTTTGTATGCATAACAGCGACCAGGATAATGCACTTCGAGCTCCCAACATGTCTAATTTCCGGTTAACTCACCACTACGCATAGAATAAAAACTTGGTCACAAAGTGTTTGTTCTGAATACTTATTTCATTGTAGGTGGTTACTATAGACGACATGCTTTATGGGCACTTTTGCTTGGAAACCTATGTGACCATATTAATATTAATTGGGCACGACTAACACTAAAATTTACAAGCCAACCTGCTGTTTCAGCGTGTAGCTACACAGCAATCTTGGGTGCATATTAATAGGATTTCGCTTAGATAAGTGGAGCATCATTGGTTACAGCACAACTGCTCATTAATCCAATGACTAATCATGATAACAAGAAAGGTGATCAACTACTATACGGAAGATTGCTGGGCCAGTTGGTTCATGAGCAGCACAATGAAAACAGTGCGAAAGATTGGACAAAGAAGTAACAAGACAGTGCCGTTTTCCCCTGCCCCTTATGTCCTGAACTTCACCATGAAGCATAGTGCATCTCAATTTTCTCTTCAGCCTAAAATAATTTTCAGTACTTTTTTTCATTGCCATGTGACGTTTGTGGCGTTTTTTTTTTTCTTTCAGTTTTCTTTTACAAGCATGGTTGCTTTAAGCACAGGGGTGTTTTCTTTTTTTTTTGCTGCTGGAGCTGGTCGACAACAAGATCCAGCATGATTATCATTTTTGCTCAGCACAGTGCATCATTAGTCTGGGAATTTGTCAATGTTTTGCAATGCTCCCACAATCTAGTCAACATAACTGTAATTGGTTGCAGAGCCATTGTAAACTGTGCTTGCCCTACTTTGTATTTTTGAACAGGCAGCAACAAAATTATCAGCAAATTTTTCTCCTTGCATCTGGTTACCAAGGTTACAAGGTCACAAGCAATCTACAAGAAATACAATTTTCTTACAAGCATTTTTATTTGTCAAAACTAAATCCGCTGCACAAGCAACTTTGCGCAATCTTCAGTTGTTTATTTTTTAGGCTATGTAAATGCCCGTGTCAACTCACAGGCAAGCCCTGCCCCACCCCATCAACAATGAAAGCATAGAAAGCCTTTAGAACAAGCACGACAACACTTCTCTCACGCACACAAGCGTTCTTGCGTTATGTGTGCCGCTTCAGAATCAGTGCTATACTTGGTATGCTTAGCCATACTCCATTGCGTTAAATATCACACATTAAATGAGTCTTCAGGAGTTCTCGATGCCTCACACCCAATGCAATGTGTTTTAAGTCACCACATGGAGCACATGGGGCACATAAGCCAACACACGGTATGGGCAACCTTTCAGCAACGACTAAGTAGCTAAGCTGCAGCGTCTTACTGAAGCACCGCACAGAGTTCACTACGGGGCTGCCTACATAAAACTCTTAACATGTCGTATCCTCAAAAGACCTTCCAGCTTTTTTAGAAATCATTTGGGAACATTCCTTGTTATCCTATTATCCTATATTTACTACTAGCAGATTAAGTTAATTGATTCCTTTGCATCAGGAAGCCTAATACGTTTTTTTTTCTTTTGCACTAGAAGATGTTAAAGCTACTAGGAAGCTGGTTGGAGCCAAAAGGTGCTCTCTCTCATTTAATTAAAAAAAAAATAGCCTTCTGACATGACTTTTTTTTTCACTGGTGTTTGTGCAAACACACTGATTGTCAGACTACTAACAACAGGGAAATGAGATTGGAGAAGAAAAACACTCAATGACTGCAAAAAGATAAGGACTGCAGCCGAATTTGTCGGTGACGATATCTCCAATAACAAAGCTTGTTCTGTATGCGTCCTTAGTGTATTGCCCAATTTCATTATTTGGTCCAAACACTCAACAACTACTATTGCTTTGTTCCTGTACAACCGTCTTGAGACACTACAGGCATTTTCTTTGCCGCCTTTATCGGCATGAGACCATGTGGGGAAATTACAGAGGCAGGCCAAGACTGACTAGACGATACTTAGAATGCAAAGCCGCCAAATGATTCTGCTCTTTGAACGCTTGAAGCAACGCAACGAAAATGAGTGCCTCGCTTGAAACAAACAGCAGAACTCCTCTCATCATGCATATCTGGTGATAATCCCTTCAAAAAAAATAAAGCGCAATGGTTAACTACGTGAAGCGCAACTGCTCCTGAGATCTACAGTAAAACAGAAGCTGCTTGCCTTAAATTAGCATAAATAATCATGAGCAAACCACACATCATAACAAACTGCCACGACTGCTGGCAGAGTGGCATGGCTCCCCTTGTCTTTTCTTTTCATTGTTTTTTGGGTTCTCAAACACCAGCATTTCAGGATGGCCATGACAGAGGGGGACTCGACATACAAAGCACGAACAAAAATACAATATATATGTGTACAAGCCACCCTGCTGGACCTGTCGTGTGCCTTAAGTGCATAGCATATGGGCAATGAATTCGGGTAGCCGAGAACCTATACTCAAGCTTTGTCCCATACTTTATACACTGACAAAACTGCTGACGCTCTGAAACCTGCCCCTTCTGCTCAGTTGCAGCGTGCACCGAGAAACATCAATAGGAAAGTTAAGGATAGAATAATGGTGGCCATGTGCAAGCCATTTCAACACTTGCTCTGGGTAGCGATAATGAGTCTATGCCCTTAGGCATCAAGACAGCATAGATGCTGTGCAATATAACTGCAGAAAAGAGGCAACTCACTGCCACTAGCTCTCGCTGAATTTGCCAGGGAAACGGCTGCGACTAAGTGGGCCATGGATGGCACTTCGCATCTTTGCCAGAAGCAGCAGCCGCTGTCAAATAGCCATTCAGCTCACCTGTTACAAGGCCTAGGGCATTTCGAAGTCAAACTAAGTACAGGGCTGAATAATGCCAAAGTATAGCATTTAGGGTTAAGTAAAAGCATGAGCAGGGCTGTATAGCCTAAGCTTTTAAGCCTTGTAAAGTGTGATTACAGTGCCTGAAGTGTTGTTTGCCTGCACGTAGTAGTTTCTTAATCTTACAAAGATCTATTTACGATCACAATGTCATAATAAAGGTTATCTAGCAACCTATGTACTTTTTATGAGCAAAATAAATTTGGGTTCCAACTAATCCAAATATATGAGTGTCATGTGCTACCATGGAACAGACTTCATAAATACCTTTAGCTAAGAATATTATCCGAAAAACATTTGCAGCAGATAGACAGGGCTGCGACTTTTCTCATCCCTTTTCGCTTGAGAAGCCCATTATCCACATTGCAATGTGCGAAATATAAACCTACCACTTGCAACAAGTGGTCATACTTTTAGTATGTGCAATGAAATGAGCATTTTTCTAAATAACTTCCGATGCGTGGCACCACAGCAAAAGTGTTAGATATCCGCCTGTGCTTCACACAGGCTCGAAACCAGAGCAGATCAACGTTCAGATATCACGAGCTAAGCAGCACGTGTCTAGAGAAAAAAAAAAAAACGCTCAAATTTTAGACACAAAAAAATATAGACAGTAGTACACGCTTGTGCAAATTCTATACAACATAACAACCCTGCTTGAGAGACAGTTGGTTCTAAATAAAAGAAATGCAACCCATGAACAGCCATACTGACATGCTTTTGTAACATGAGAATATAAAGTTAATCCTCATATCCCACTGCACTAAAGCAGTGATTTTCAAACATCCCTGGATAAGAAAAATGGTTAGCCACAATACTCGCTCATGGAATTATGACAGCGACCGAAAATTTCCTTCCACTCACAACTCGTGATTGGACCAAAATCTTTTTTCGCCCCACTGTCCTATATTATACACTTTCTTCTGAGCATCAAAGTTCTGATGCGAACTAACTAATGCAATCCTCATTTCTTTTAGCCAAAGAACAACATCCATGTGCGCCTCCACTCTGAAAGAAAACTGATTCCAGCACACTAGACTTGAATGAGGGCATCATGCTTCGCTGATGACATGCACAACAGGTTATCCCCCCAACCCACTGCAACAAGTTTTAAATGTTTGTAGGTTCAAAGCATCCCTCCTGAACAGCTATTACCCACGTCTTGACCAATCTTTACAAAATGTTGACAGCTAGCCAAAGAACCTCCTCAACACAAGGAAAGATATTCACCATGTTCAACAAATTAGGCACAGTGCAAGAAGTGTGTGACGAATGAGTCTTTGAGGAAGCAACAAAGCGCTAAAATGGTGCGAGAAAACTGATCACAAACAAGACTGTTCCAGGTCTTCCAGGAAATGGCCCACAGAGAAGCACCTATGCAAACCAACTCTCCAAATAAAGGCACAGAGAGCGCATTCCGGCAGGGGAAAACTACAGCAGGCTGCACACAAAGTGGCTGCAGACAGCTTTGTGTCTGCACTGCCGCTCCGTTCACTGCTAATGCACACATTTTCACATGTCTCTAGCAGAAGCTGCCAGCGCAAGCACTCGGCAGAAGAAACCACTGGCCCACGGGGAACATTGTGCCCTTTGAGGCAACAAACGCTGGGGAACCCTGACAACAAGCAGCAGAGCAACCAGACCGATGATCCAGCCAGCGATGAAACAAAACTGTTCTCACAATGGAAGCTTGACAACCCAATGCTCCTCTTGATTCCAGAGCTGTCACATTGCACCTGGATACAAGTGCAAACAATACCACACAGCAAAGGAAAAGATGCGAGCAATGTGCGAGTCCTTGAGTCCCTAATAAAATGAGGCCAGCATTACAGGGGCGTCTCTTTCTTGACAGGAAGCACGGCCCCTTTCACTCCCTCCCTATAGTTGGCTACTTTGCTGTGCAGCTGATCTGAAGTGGACCGCTTGCCCCCCTTGCAATTGGGGTTGGTGACGATGCCGTTGCGCCTCGGCCGCGCGTCTACGGCCATCACCGGGGGATCTGGCAGCGGACCGCGGCGCGGCGGCACAACAACGGCTGGCGGCCAGTTGCAGCCCGGAGGACTGGACGGCGAGCGACCCTCGCTGTTGAGGGGAGAAAGCACTCGACTTGCGCGGTGCCGCGAGCGTGTGCACTGCTGGATTTGCTGGGTGAAGCTGAGACTGGATGCACCAGGCTCCGCGGAAGAAGCGGCACTGACACCAACATTGTGCTGGGAACGAGCTGTTGAATCAGTTCGATTGCTCGACGACTTCGAGTCAGAGCGGGTGGATGCAAGCGAGCGACGTTTGTCACTTGTGGATTCCGGCGATTCTGGGCAGAAGAGAGGAGCAGCACACGGTGCGGTGGAGGCTGCGGAAGCGAGCGAGGAGGTGCTGATAGATCCTGCTGCCTGGGCCGAGCGGCCCACAGCGAGGCTTTCCTCGAGAAGTCGAACAACATTGACGTGCCCGGCCTTGGTGGCGACGCGCAGCGGAGATCGGCCGCACTGGTCGGCATGGGAAGGGTCGGCCCCATGCTCAAGCAGAGCACGCACAACTGCTTCATGGCCTTCCTGGGAGGCAATGCCCAGAGCTGTGGCACCTTCCACACAGATGTGGTCAACCTGCACATCATGAGGAAAAACCACAAGATTAAATTTTCAGCAGTGACTACCCCAATGGAACTGCATGACAGGCTTGAGTCCAAAACGGCGCTAGCCGAAGCCTCCAGCAGAATAAATGTGGCACTTTCTTTTGTTGCCTACACCAGGCCATTTCACACTATTTCATACAAATTCACCTGCCCATAGCTTAGTATGTGATGAAATGAATAGCAACATGCTGCAACAGGCACTGGTAGTATCCATGTGCTCCTAGTTCCTCTTGGTAGTTGCCAATAGGCTCTAAGTTTGGCACAGTGAGCTATTGTCAGCTTAAAGAAATTGTAGAAACCAAGCTAAAATCTATGTGACTGTACTTGGTTCCAAGTTCTGTCACAGTAATTGTTGACAGTGCAACTTCGACTGGGCAAGGTTGCAATGCACTGACCAGGGGGACTTAAAGAGAAACACAAGACTTGGAAGGGACTTACAAGAACAATTTAGGAGATTATGTATGGCGATGTTAAAGTGACAAGAAAATAACTCTACATGAAGGGTTGGTTGCCATCTACAAAGAATAATGAAGGTGAAAAAACTTTGTAGGTGAAAGTTTGTAGGCGTAGGTGAAAGTTTGTTGACAGTCTTTAGGCACAGTGGTACCTAAAATAAATTTTGGTCCCAAAGGAAATGAGCCTGCAGGGTTCATTATTCATTTTTAATTCAGGCTGCCTGAGACTGCAACCGTATGCTGCGGAATGTTGTTCAAGTTCAACCTGGTGATGTTTTATACCTTCAGCTGGTTACCCAGACGTACAGCAATACATCGGAGCACCTTAGAGGTCTAAAGGAGCATCTACCCCCACCCCAAAGCCAACTAACTAAAGTGCAGTCTGTAAGATGGAGACAGCTTCAAACAAATACACACCCATGCTTATTTAGCCTAAATAAGATATACCCCACTACACACAGGGCCGCATGCCCGTGGTATGGAAAGACAGTCAAGCTGTATCACACCACATGGGGCTGCCGACATAACCCAGCAATCAGAGCCATACACAATGCCATGCCAGAGCAGTGGGAGGCAGCGCTGTCCAGCTGGGAATCCGGAGATCGGCTGGTCGAAAGGGCCCAAGCTACCGCATTCGGCGTAAGAGTCCTGGACTAGGATACCTTCAAAGAGCAATCAATAAAAGTCTTGTCTCTCTCTCTACCACACTCTGAGTGTGTGAAATTTGTGTTCCAAGTTTTGTTAATCTCTGTTCCTGTAACCCCCCTTTGTAATGCCTGCAAATAATAAGGTATCCAGCGTGTGCTACCAACATGGAATGCTAAAATTTCGTGGCTGCTGGTGGCAGACAAAAAAACCTGTGGACTGTTTTGCAAGTAGAACACACACCAGCTCAAAGCCTAGAATACCCGCTATGTGACCGCATGATCCCTTCAAGCATGGCATGTGGCTCATTAAAGACCAAGCACCACAAAACAGCCAAGCTGAGAATAAGGTCAGCACTTGGACCCTTATGAAATTGACCCTACGCCCTACCTGAGCCCCTCGCTCCAGCAAGAGCCTGACCACGTGTGCCTGTCCCTGCCAGGCGGCCGACTGCAGGGCAGTGCGCTGGTCTGCGTCCTCAGCATCAATCTCAGCTCCACGACTCAGAAGCAGATCGACCAGGTCCGCATGTCCCTGCCAAGCGGCTACGTGCAGTGGTGTGCGCCCCTCGAGGTCACCAATCTCGGGGTCAGCACCTCTGGCCAGAATGTAGTCGGCCATGTCGAGCCGGCCCTCCAACGCTAGCACGTACAAAGTGGAGCGGCCATCTGCGTCCTGGTAGTTGACGTCTGCATTGTAACTGAGCAAAGTGTGCACCTGCAGAAAAGAAGTTGCACGTACTGAACCAACGCTGCATAGGGAGGGCGCTGCAATTCAAGGTAAGCACAAATTTTAAGGTCAGCATGCGGCTCAGCAAAACTGGATAAGTGTGTTCACCAGCACACTTGGCGAGGGCACTTGCCTCGTTTGTCTGGAGCAAACTAAAAATCTTGGCCTATTTCCATGGTTTCCATGACAGCCATCCTAAGTGTGAACTGCTTAAATGAGCAGACATTGATTGATTGTTCATGAGTGGTCATTTGATGCTTGTTCTTTTGATGCAGCTTCCATGGTGCACCATTTGTCCACAGTGAGGAACTTCACCTAATCCTTGACACGTCACTTTCTCAATTATTCGCCACTTTCAAGATCACTTGATCTGCATCTATATTTTAGGAAGTCACTGGTGCCATTTTTTCACAGAACCTTAATGATGGTAGTTAGGTTTTATGGAGTTCAACATCCCAAAGCAACACGAGCTTGAAGGGACGCCATAGTGGAGGGTTCCGGATAATTTCGACCACCTAGGGGTCTATAACGCGCACTGACATCGCACAGTACAAGGGCTCTAGCATTTCACCTCCATCGAAATGCAACCACTGTGGCCGGGTTCGAAGCTGCGTCTTTCAGGTCAGCAGCCGAGAGCCATAACCACTGAACCACCACAGCGGCCAATGATGGTAGTCACTGACACAATTATCATCATACAATTTATAATATGAACACACCCTGCCATGCCACAAAGCATTTTGTGCTTACTACACTTCAGTTTGTGGCAAGGCCTCAACAAAAGCTTAGAATTCAGTCTTTTGGCTGAAAAACAGGGCAGAGAGTGTGAAAAAGAGCACAGGAACACTTCAACCTCAGCACATGCTGCCACTGCAATAGGTACAACAGGTGTCTCAGCATGAAACTAAGAATTTCTGTAGACATCTCACTTATTTTGGACTTATTTTGGACACACCAAAATTGTATAGTCAGAAGTCGTTATATGATAAGAGCGCATCACCAATTTCAGCCCTTGTCTGAAATAAGAGCAGAAGAAGCCAGCAAGCTGAGGCTTATGAGGCGGCGTTCACGCTCGTCTCAAGAAGCTATGGTAAAAAGATGCTGATTTACTGTGCTCAGCACAAGATGGGGAAAAAGTTCTGACTGTGAATTGACACAAAGGTACATTTCTTTACTAACGAGAGTGTGTTTTAGTGCCTATGGTATTTCAGCATGCAAAGGAGAAATTGTAGCTGTTATTAGACTCAAATGTCCATATATCTGCTAATTAGGTGTGTTTTACAGCTTTCAATGTATCAGTGATTGCAGTGGATTGCAGACGGGCACTACCTATGGGCTTGTGACTATGCCACAAGTTAGTGATGTGGTGTGCCACAAGTTTGCTCAGTGCAGAGCAACGGTGGCACCAGCGCAGCACTGTAAGCGGACAGAGAGAGATGGAAAATTAAGGCCACCTTTCTTGCCGCTGCAGCAGTTGTGCGTTCTCTCTTTCGAAAAACCGATGCACGCAGCCAGGATGCTGTGTACAAGCACGAGGCATGCATGAGAAAACGCCAGTGCCTTGCTGACAAGGAGCTGTGCTCACCGTTTCTTTGTGCCCTTCAAGTGCAGCCACACGAAAGGCCGTGCGGCCATCGTGAGCCCTGTGATCCACCAGGGAAGGTGGGTGGCCCCCAAAGTCGAGCATCGCGCGTACGGCTGTCGTGTGTCCCTCCTGTGCGGCCAGGATGAGTGGTGTGCGCCCCTCGTTGTCCGTCTCCGAAGCCTGGGCACCGGCCTCCATGAGCAGCGTACACACCTCCGCGTGGCCTTCCAGTGCAGCATAGTGCAGCGGAGTCCAACCCGCATTGTCCCTGTGCATTGCAGGCCTCAGTTAAGCGTGATGTACTAATATCAGTTAGTGACGCTCAGCAACTATGCCTTCTGCCACCACATGGTGGTGATGAACCGATGAATGGCAAGGCTTGAAAAATTTGGAAGGAAAGTGATTACAGGTGCGAGGCGCAAAGAAAGAACTTGACAGTGGTGATAGCAATGATCAGAGCTGGAAGAGTTATCAGACAAAAACCTCAACTTGCATCCCACTTCTGCATTAGCGGGATATTACAGATTAATCTAGGAGCTTCTACAGCCACCATGAGAAAGGAACAATCTGATGCTCTCAATGCATGTATAGGGTGGGGACTGAACACTGATAATGCCAAGTGTCCACAGTAGGGCAAAAGAAAACAAGAATTGATATTAACCTACTTGCTTGTTTAGCAAATGTATTGTTTCATGAATAGATACCACTATTGAATACAAATATCACAATGTAATTAAAACGTATAAGTAAACGTCTGGGCAAGATGAAGACAACACACGTGGTGCATGTTTGACCATCTTGCCCAAGTGCTTATGCTCGAGGTGCGCAAATATTTTTTTTTTGGTTGCAAAGGGAATACGAAGAACTTCCTTTCTGAGCGGCATCTAGCACAGCAGAAAATGACAGGGACATGAAGATGACACACACAGCACATGCCTGACAACGCCACTGTCATTTTCTGCCAGACCAGTTTGTCTGCCAGATACTGAGCTACATAAAAATGAATGCGCAGGCCAAGAACTTCCTGCAATATTAAACCTAAGCAGAACTTGCTTCAGTCTGTACTGAAAGACATTTTAATTTGGTAAATGTGAAAGAGGCAACAAAAATCTGCACATGTAGCACAATGGTGGTGCCAACACCCTTTGGTAACAAGGCATGCCAATAGAGGGCACAAGTGAGCTGAGGTTGTCTGATCGGGGGAGGCATCAAGAGCGATGCCAAGAAGGCCAATCAATGCGGGTTATGGCGGCCAAGTGGGCACTGGGACAGATGAGGTGCGTGAAATCTACAAGGTGGAACAGAACAGAGATGATCCACTCAGCAACACTAGTTTAAAATTCTAAAATCGAAAAATGCCGAAAATGCAACTCACCAGAGCTGTTGGCAGCACTGTAATGCACATTGGAATCATGCAGCCCCTACTACACAATGTTTAGCTATATGGTAGCACTTTAATTATTTAGCACTAAGCCTGTTTTTTTCCTGTGTGCTTCCAGAGTCTTGAGTTAAAAGCTTGTAGCAGATATTAAAAACAAACTGGCAAGAAAGATGGTGGCTGCTTTGCACGATCGTCTGCTGTTAGCTCAGCGCAGTATTGGTGAAACCACACTCTTGTTCATGAGGATGAAACCAGGGGAGAATTTAGGCAGAGGATAGGAGAGGGGGCAGGAAACACACCCTCTTCAGTGAAAAATTTGTTATGCAATTGAATTGAATTTATTTCTCCTGAACAACTAGAAACAATGAAAAACCATGGGATACCAAGAAAAACCACACTTTTTAGTTAAAAACCGCACTTTTTAGATTAAGAAAGTCTCAGAGATGCATTGTCAAAATAGGGCTACCTGCTCTAAGAGTCACCCGTAAATCTGTCCCTGGGTGAAACCATAGTAAATTTTCTGCCGAATAATTTGATATTATTATTATTATTGTCACCTTTGGCTGAACTGTGCTGAACTGAAATGCTTACACACTGCAGAAGCTAGACACAGCGGGCACTGCTTGCATGCGCAACAAGGTATGTTTTCACAGCAACGTCCTCACACCTGTGCAATTCGTCGAGGCCTCGGTTGAGCAGTTGTTGCACCACTTCAACGCTACCCTGAGCAGCTGCGATGGACAACACCGTGCGTCCTTCCGCATCGATGCTGTCCACATAGGCACCCCAGAAGAGGAGGAGGCCCACCACATCTGCGTGGCCCATGGATGCCGCTGCAAACAGTGGCGTTCGCCCACTGTGGTCCGCATGGTCCAAGTCAGCTTCCGCTGTGGCAACGAAACACACAGGAGCTCCTCAATATCACCCATATGGTTAGTTATTGTTCCAAAGAGAGCACAACTCCACCTGAAGACACGCTGTCGCAAAAATACAAACCGACACAATGCAGTACCGGCAAATTACTAACCATTTTTGAGGCGATGGGCAGAAAGCATACGTTATTAGAGTGACAAAGTTGAAGACAAATCTCAAAACACATAAAAAGCTACTTTTCATGCTTAGGTTCGATTAGAGTAAATATAAAAGGCTATTCTAAGCCCCATGTCCTGCCCATAATCAATGCAAAATGGAAGGAAGGTGTAGCAAATGGGCACCCATTTCATATAAAAATTGCTGCCCATTAACCTGATGATCAACTAGGCAAAGCAGTCCGTTTGTGCGGGGAAAATGAACCATTTTACAAAACTGCAAGCACGTGTATGCATCACAAAGCTTACACCAGCACACAGCCATGCACCTGAAATGGGGGGCAACCATGCAGCGTGTCATTTAACACTGACAGCAACTTTTTCAGTTCTAGCTATGCTGTAATGGAGCAAATTTTTGAGCTTCTAGAAACTCAGAAAACAGATTCCAATGATTTTCTATAAGTTCAGTGGCTCAAAGTCACATTCTGGCACCTCCTTGAATATTTTTATCCGCTATGATATGACTCAACTGGGTATGGTGTCTAGTATAAGATCTAAACAGAACTAGTGATGCATGAAAAAAACCAATCACAGCGAAGATGACAGTTGCAGCCTTCTGCATCTGTGGGTGCAGGTGGCTAGGCTTGTTTGGGATGAAAGAACAAGAACAGGGGTGAGGATGAGTAAAAGAGCGTTGGCTCACTGATTCATAACTGGTGCCTGTCTGTGAAGCAGTGACACACTCAAAGAAAACTTATGAAGCGTGAATACTAAGGCATGCATGGGTTATGGCGCAACACAGATTCACTGCAGATCAGTAGATAAGAAACTGCGCCAGCATAGCCTGCTTTCTATTGGGCTTCCAGTATCTGTTCTCTCCACTTGTTACTCAACTTCTGTCTTTTGCACTGGTAAGCATGCACCGTGACTTAATTGTGCGACAGCTTTGAAATTTTTTTCACCAGCAGCTGAGAGCTAGGCCGCACACAGGCTAAGCCCACAGGTTGAGCCCATTCTAGATCATTTGATTTCATCTCATAGGTCACCAAGAAAGCAATCAAAAGAAGAAAAACGAGGCATGGGTATGCACCTACATGAAAAGGAAGGAGAAAAACTAAGCAATGGAAACAGCATAATGTTTCTGTGAATATTTTTTCGATCACATCAGAGTGTCAGTATGCATGTGCACTGAAAACCCATAACAACAGAACGATGCTAATTTCACAGCAGCTAGAGGTCCATGCTCACCATCCAAAAGAAGCTCGCAGACCTCCCGATGACCCTCAAATGCAGCGACTAGCAGCGGTGTCATTCCTTCATTGTCAGCGTGGTCCACATTGGCTCCCCTCTCCAGGAGCAGGGCCACTACACCCACGTGGCCCTCAGAGGGCCGCACACACAGTGCTGCCACTGAAAGTGCCGTGCGCCCATCGTTGTCAGCGTGGTTTGCCTCAGCTCCGCCATCGAGCAGGTGCTCCACAATCTCAGCGTGGCCCATGTATGCCGCAGCGATCAAGGCTGTGCGGCCCTCACGGTCTGCACGGTTTACATCTGCTCCCTTCTCCAGCAGCCTCGTCACGATCTCCTCGTGACCGCCCCAGGACGCAGCACGCAGCGCCGTCCGCTGCTCACCGTCTGCCAGGTCCACCTGCGCTCCGCCTTCCAGCAGAGCTTCTACAACCTGCAACCATTCGACCAAAGTGCTGCCACGTTACTAACGGCTCTGCGTGCTATGATTGGAATTCAGGGTCTCGAATCTTGCATGCCATTGGCCGACACTGACATGCTTTCTACTGCTGATTGCACTTAATTAATATCAGCATAGTCTCTTTTTCTCTTGTGCTATTTTTTAAAATCAAAATCCAGTTATTCTTCCAGTTCAGTATTTTCTTCACATTAAGGCAAGTGAATGATGTGCGCCTTCGCCAAGCTGAGGGATTTGGTGGGCTCTGGTAGCAGCTAAATACCACACCAGCCTCGCTCAATGTTACCAATGCTGTGATGTTGCAAGTGACATTAACTTCTGCTTAGAGCATGCGAGGAATACAGTCAAACATTGGTATAACGACACAGATACTATGATTACTGGATGTTTTGAACTCTTCTTAAATATTTTACAAACATGCAATTCTTTCTTCATATACTGAATGCTGCTGGACATAAAACAGATATACCAGACACCTCAGCGCCAAGCAGTGCCCACTCAGATGGCAGGTGGCAGTCTTCACTGCACTACACAAGCGACTGGTGGTGGTGCAACAAGCATTCGCACAAAGGTTCGAGCTTTAACCTCGCACCAGTTAGTGTTCTTATCTCGCACTTTCCAACAGCCTTACGAAAAATACAGCAGCGTGGAACGTTGGTAGCCAGGCAGTCGGCACATGCCTCTCGGATCCATCAACAGGGATAACAGACACACCAGCATGGAAGGTTGTAGCTTTGCAGTAAAAATCCTGTGCTCATGTCAGCTGTCAAGGAGGTGGTGAAAACGATACTAGCTTTCACTTGTACCATTTTCCACACGGCACGGCTGCGATGCAAGGAAGCCACCCTAGCTGGTGCATGACCTGCTGCCATTGGGTGCCGACGATGCTGTGCAGGGAAGCTAATGTAACTGGCACTCGGTTTTACGGCCTCCAGAAACTGCACTAAAGCTTCAGAAAATGTTTCCCCTCTTCTCTAGCTAGTAAGGGTTGCTTGAGTTGCTGTCTCTTCACTGACTAAATTAAATTTCCCTGCTCTTGCATACGTTTTTGCACGAAATTTTGCACTACAATTTTCGGCCATACTGAACTGTCTTACGAATTTTTACCTGTTTGCTACAATGAGCTTTGTCTGTACAATCAGTGTATTTGTAAACAGCTTTCCAGAGAAATAATGCAGTCAGAACAGGGAAAAAGTGTACTGAACATAGCCTAGAGATCCTGAGCTCCAACTTGAGCAAGGAAATATTGGTACATAAAGTTGTAATTAGCAGCCCTTTATGCTACAAATCAAATGAGTGTCACACTTCACTGCTTTTCATTCAAGTCAACACATTTGACTGCGTAAAAGAGACCAAGAACAGCCATCTCTATACAAGAGTTCTTGTAAACAACAGCAAAGTTGAAGAAAAATGTACAAACTATGTTCTTGTCTATGGAAGTTAAAAAGGAACAATGATCAAAAATGATAAATGATGCATTAAACCCAGCAAGTTACCTTTGATACTCACCGAAATTAATAAATGTATTAGCCATTATCAATGACACCAATTCATATTAGGTTACCTTTGAGAGGCACATTACGGCAAAACATAAGGGTGACTCGCTACTCAGGGGGGCACAAATTTGTGACATCAAGAAAAGCTCACCGCCCCCCTCAAAGGGCTCTCAAAGAAAGATGAGTTCTTCACCTGCTACACATTTTCATCTTTGAGACAGTGAGCTGGTCCATTTTCCCTGCACGGTTCTTCAAACAATTTCAAATGGAGGCTAATGACCACAGCAGCCCTGCAACCCCGAGGTGTAAGGGGCTATACCTGCAAGTGCCCTGCCCAGGCTGAAGAGCGCAGTGGTGTCCAACCCTCATTGTCAGCGTGGTCAGGGTTAGCACCGGCTTTGAGAAGCAGCAGCACCACATCAGCATGGCCTTGCCGAGCCGCTGCACGTAGAGCAAGCAATGCCTTAGCCAGCACGCAAAAAAATTAATTGAAGTTGTGCTGTGTACACGTGAAATTCACTGAAGCAAATTGTGACACTGAAATTTCCACACTTTCCTACAAGTCTTTCCGAAGCAATGCAAGTGCAACTATGAAACGTGCAAGCAATGAACCCAAACACAACAATTGGTTCCCTTGGCTCTTGGTATAAGTGCCAAATCAAAAGTGCAGACAAGTACAGCGAAATCAAGTACAGTAGACTCCCGTTAAGACAAACTTGGTTAAGATGATTTCTCAGATAAGATGAATAGTGTAGGACCAATTTGGTGGTTTCCTGCAGGGCTCAATGTAAAAAAGATCCGCTTAAGACGAACTGTTTCACAAGTCCTTCGGTTAAGACGAACTTTCACAGTGACCGCGATCTGCAACAATGACACGGGTGAAATTAATCCTACCCACCGTATGCTGCCATCTGTAATTTCTGGCCATCATTGTTTCTGAGTTTGTTAATTAGTTAATAATTTTAAAGCACACTATTAAGTAAAACACAGTGATATACTGCTGTTTGGCAACAACAAATATTTTTGATGTTGTTGACTTCATTTCTCGTTGTTTCCTTTTCCAGGATAATACTGATTGTATGTCAAAGAGATGCCCTCAGGAGACAGTAATCAAATGTATCAAACAATGAGCCAATCATGCAGCAAAGAATTCACCTGACCAGGCGCAGCTACCATCAGTCTCGAGGGACTTCCCTACATGTATCTTGCTTCTGTATGATTCTCTAGTTTATTCAAGGTTTGTTCTCGGTTAAAAAATGATGCACTTCCGATCTTGGGATACTAATCCCTCAAACTAGCTCAACTTTGCATCCCTTTAAACTCCACATCAGAAAATGGAGCTCAGCATGCAATTAGACCCTGGATGCTTCGAATATCAACACACCCAGGTTGAGAGGTGTCTGGCTATTCCTGTCTGCCATTTCGAGAGAAGCTTTGGCCTCCAGAAGTCGCTCTACCAGAGCAGTGTCGCCCTCGTATGCAGCTGTGTGCAGCAGCGTCCGCTGGTTGCCATCCACATCGTCGACTGACGCCCCCGAACCCAACAGTGCGTCCAAGGGGTCAGGAGGAACCGAGGGCACAGGAGAGCCTCCCTCATCTGATCCTGCCATGGTGGTGGATCCGCTGTCTGTTGGAAGCCTGGCACCGGCCTCCAATAGTAGCCTGAGAAAAAATCCGTTGTCGCAAAATTGTTGTTATTAAAATGCTGAAAATCTCTGCATCTCATTCGTAACAATTAGTCGCTTAATGATGTTCTTCCTAAATATGGTTTAGTAAAGTGCACGTTTCAGCTAGCTAGTAATTCATTCGATAACGTTCTGTGGTGCACTACCACAGACAAAGAAGCATCATGGTATTAGCATTCATCTCATGTCCACATGAATCGTCTGCGGCTTTCATGGTAAGCTACAAGGACAAACTTTATTAGAACCAAAGAAAAAGCAATTGCCCTCGGCCGTGTTGGTACATATAAAGCGCTGATGCAAAAGGACAAGCCTTACATTGAGACCAAGGAAATGGGAATAAAAGATAATAGACAAATATTATGGTGTGACAGGAGAAGAGACTAAAAACAAAGGTCCCAGCTAGTGCAAAGATAAGGGATAGAAAGTACAGTGGGACAAGGTAAAGGGATTAAATACTAAGTGTCTCAGCCTTTACAAAAGGTTAGGGATGGTTGGACAGCTTGCAAATGCTGAAACAATGCTCAAAAGTTTTCTTTCCCACAAAGCAAAAGTGGCATATGGTATATCGGGTTTAAGGAACGCCATAGTGGAAAGATCCAGAATGACTGATTAATTTTGACCACCTGAGCTTCTTAATGTGAACTGACATCGTACAGTGCACAGGTGCCTTGCGTTTTGCCTCCATCAAAATGCAGCCAGGATTGAACCTGCGTCTTGGGGCTCAACAGTCAAGCGGCCTAATCACTGATAACGTGCTGCAATAGGCCCATGCTAGTGGGCCATACTTGAGGCTGACAACGGCTTCGTATCAATGGAGAGAAAGTGCAACAACATTTGAAAATGCGCTTCAGTGAAAACACGAATGCTATGGAAACATGCACTCCACCTCTCCTATTCTGTTGTGCTTTTCCAATGCTAGAACACAAACAGCTTGGACAATTAGAGCTACAAGCACATAAAATATCACCTACAAGGTACCTTCAAAAGACTACAATGAGCATAATTTTGACTTCGTGCAATAACTCACTGTGTCAACTACAGTACACATCTGAAAGAAAATACACATTTGATTTTAAAGCAAAGTTGCACAGGTTTGTATACACACGGTAGGAATGGAGTACACATGTTGACCCCGGAACTAAAACATATGACTATGCTGATGTGGCTCATAAGAATGTCATGTCATGTGCAGTAAGTTATCAAAGCAGACTGGGGTTGTAGCTAAAAGAGGTGACTTGCCAAAAAATTCTGGCATGATTAAGAAACTCAGACAGAAAAGAAAAGGCCCGATATGTATGGGTACGTATGAAGTTATAAATAAAATGCACAAGATACTATCATTAGCAACTGCCTGAGAAATATGCATTAAACTGAATGTACCAAGTGCTTTATATGACACACCAAGGCAGAAACTGCATTTCTTTATTGCAGTTAGCAATTTTCAACAGCCCTGCTTACTGTGCATGTCCCAACACACAGCAGACAAAGATATACACAATATATTTTCATGACCTTCTGTGATTTCTGGCATTAAAATTCTGACATCATTTATTTTTGTTGTAAGTGTGTGCTTGCCATTGGAAGCCAACGATTAGCTTTAGAAGTGTATTGGGACCAATGATCTTTGCAAGTCGTCTGTGAACCAATATTTACTTTCGACAGCAAGTAGATTCCTGCTGATGAAAATAAGGTCGAGCCAGGCAACCCCACATTCGTGCCATTCCTTTCTACTTCTGCACGTGCATAGTGCTCGCAAGAACCTCAAGGGACACACAAGCACAGAGGTGCAGTTACTCACATGCATAAACAAGGTTCGTCTCGCACTTGGGGAACGTTAAAAGAATGTGAACACGCCAAGTATACGTACATTGAAACACTAGACTACAAAAACTGCTATTTCCAACTTGGTTAAAGACAAGTATAATCACATCGCGCAAATAATAATAATAATAAACAATAGTAATAATAACAATAACTGTGATGGCAATAATCTCCGTGCAGTCAGTTGGCAGCAGGATAAGATGACAGTCAGTCTGAATACGCCGTCTCTTTGACGGAAGCACTGGCCATGATTCAATAGACAACGGCGTCAATACTTACAAGGCAGCTGATAAAATTGCTGACATGAGCTACGAAAACGAGGAAATCTTACCTGAGCACAGCTGGGTCTCTCGGTATCACCACACTGCCCACAGTGGGACAAAAGGCCCACTCCAGAGGCACACCCGAGTGAAGCAGCCACAGGGGCAGGTGGAAAGGCTCAATGGCCTCACAGGGGGGCAGACGCAACAAGTGGTGGGCCAGGTCCTGCACCTACACAAAACACAATGCCAAGACTGTCAATTATGAGCAGCGGTAAAAATAGACAACAGATATTAGTTTTGTGCAGACAGTTTAATTAAAGAATGTGTCGGTGTTGATTATGCCACCAGGGACACAAAGGGTCAGTTGATAGGAGTAATGGGGCTCGTGACTGATAAGCCGGACATGCGACATGACAAGCCACAGAGAAATGAAATGCACACTGTACTTTGTACCTGCTTCCCATTTGCAAACAACTACACATTCTATCGGTAAAAAGATAATTTGGTCCGACTTAACGTGAAGTGTTTCTGCGCACATTGGCAAAACAAATGGAATATGTGTGGATTTTATAAGTGAACACGTGGTGCATGTAAGCCTTTTTCTCGCACCAATGTTTTATGCATTACTATGGAATAAAAGACAACACGCTACAGCTTCACAAGTCGTAATTCTGTAACTTTAAATAACTAAATTATTTATGCCACTGCACTTTATGAAGCCTGTTCATCTAACAGTACCTCTCTTCCAAAATGCTAACTCATAAAACCTTCCTGTTGGACAGTGCAGCACCTAGCATATCTACAGGAGACAATAACATAAAGAAGCATAAAAGGTGTTTATGTTATGCTGCATAACGTGAGAACCCAGTGATAGCTGTTAGGCTGTGCCCTCTTGCATCGCGCCACTATGTTTCACCCCCTCCCAATGGGCTGTGTTGCCGGTGTGAACCCTCATGCTCCATGCTCCATAGCAGCTGGCACTCTGTCCTGTAGCTGCACTGCATGCATCGCAGCTGTCAGATCACCTGCCCTCCACGCTGCACCTCTGTTCTCCCTGCCCTTCCTCTTCCCTCCCTGCCCTTCTCCTTTCCCAATTTCTCCCTTTCTCCACAGCTGTCAGATCCCTTGCCCTCCATGCTGCCCCTCTGTTCTCCCTGCCCTTCCCCTCCCTGCCGCTCCCCTTTCCCCATTTCTCCCTTTCTCCACAGCTGTGGGATCCCTTGCCCTCCACGCTGCCCCTCTGTTCTCCCTGCCCTTCCCCTCCCTGCCGCTCCCCTTTCCCCATTTCTCCCTTTCTCCACAGCTGTGGGATCCCTTGCCCTCCACGCTGCCCCTCTGTTCTCCCTGCCCTTCCCCCTTCCCCTCCCTGCCGCTCCCCTTTCCCCATTTCTCCCTTTCTCCACAGCTGTCAGATCCCTTGCCCTCCACACTGCCCTCTGTTCTCCCTGCCCTTCCCCCTTCCCCTTCCTCCCAAACCCTACCTCCCTCCTCCAATATCCCCTCCGGGGTGCGGACGCCGACGCCAACATCGCGGATCCGGGCGCCCGCGCCACTAACAGCTATCGCTGCAAAATAAAAGTTTGGGAGACAGGAGAGGGCAATCTAATGGTGTGGAGCAAACGGACAAAGGGAAGCAATAAACCAGGGCTACCGGCTTTTTCACCATTTCTCAGACACTTGTTGAACTGCACGGTGTGTGGGTCCATTCCCCCAAACAGAATTTGACGACTGCTAATTCTGCGCCGCATGAATCCACAGCAGACGACAAGAAGGGCGGCTGTACTACGTGCCTGCGTGGGCGGCAGCTGTGCCCCGCGCAGGCTCTGCATCATGGCCAGCATGGCGTGGCCCTCGGCCGCGTGGCAGAGGTACTTCTGGGTGCAGTGCTTCACGTCGAGCAGCCACTCGGCGAAGCTGTGGTGGAAGAGCAGCAGGCAGCCGTCGTCGCGCTCCACCAGCAGCCGCGCGAGCAGCGCCAGCCGCCGGCCGAACTCGTCGCGCGTCAGCAGCTGGTTGCGCGTCCACAGGCACAGGAAGAGCTCGTCCGCGGTGAGCGGCTGGGCCGCCGCCAGCAGGACGTGCAGCACGGGTTGCACGCGAGAGAACTGGCGCCGCTGCACACGGGAAAGAAAAAGATGGCTGTCAGGTTAGGCCTAATTAGGCCTAATCCCCAGTTAGGCCTAATTACCTGTACGAGCGCCCCGCGATGGCACGTGGCAGGGTCGCGCGGCCGGGCAGCCAGTATCTATAAAGGCGGCCGAGCAACTCACGGACGCAGTGACAAATGCCCCTGAAAGCAGTCGCTTCAACCGGTGGCGTCGACCCAGTGTCGTGACGTCGCGGTCAACCGCCTTAATTGCACCTAGCAGCTGCAAGGCGGTTGACCGCGACGTCACAACACTGGGTCGACGCCACCGGTTGAAGCGACTGCTTTCAGAGGCATTTGTCACTGCGTCCGACCCCTGAATGCCAAGTCTGCACGCGTATGCTTCTACTGAAAAAGCAGCAATACGCACGCTACCTTTACTGCGGGGTAGCATAGCAAACGAGTTCGAGAGGGGAAAAAAAGGAGAAAGTGAGCTATACGGCGGACTCCCAAGTTGGTTGCCTAACGCAATTGGTCTCTTTCTGTCCTCAACTAAATAAAATAAAAAAAGAATCGAAGATTTAGTAATGGTCACAACTAGGTAACAAAATAATCCTAACTGGTCAAACTGGTTTAAGGCGCAATTTCCAATTGATTCCCAGTCGGCTCCCAGTTGACTAACTAGAACTCAGCTGGGAACCAACTGCGCCAAAGCACATCAATCGGCGCTATCTCCTCAGCCACGACGTTATTTGAAATGTTCTGCTGAAGCGTGAAAGCAATAGGCGTTGGCGTTGACAACATATTGCTGCGAAAACGCGGCGATGTAGCACAGGCCGCCGGCGTACACTCGGTAAATTCGCATCACTGCGCCACGAGTGATACGAAGACTCCAGCAAACTATGAATATTGAGAACGGTACATTCCGCATATTAACGCTTTCTGGTCATACCCTTAAAGGGTCCCTGAAAAGCGTGTTCGACGATGGCTATAAAATGCTTGCATTATGTACAGTACAGGCCACCGTGCGCTCATGCTGCGTGCAAGACCTCGAAAGCGAGTCGATAATTTACAATACATTTGTTTAAAAACTCCCGCTTCCGCGCCTTGCGGCGACCAGCGGCGCCGGCCTTTCGCCCGAATCAGCGCGCACCGCGGCGGCTGCGTTTTTATGGAGGAAAAACGCTAAGGCGCCCGTGTGCTGTGCGATGTCAGTGCACGTTAAAGCTCCCCAGGCGGTCGAAATTATTCCGGAGCCCTCCACTACGGCACCTAATTCTTCCTTTCTTCTTTCACTCCCTCCTTTATCCCTTCCCTTACGGCGCGGTTCGGGTGTCCAACGATATATGAGACAGATACTGCGCCATTTCCTTTCCCCAAAAAACCAATTATTATTATTATTATTATTATTATTATTATTATTATGCAGCGCTCGTTACGTCATCAGCGGAGGGCTATCATTGGTCCGCCGTGCCAACTCCGCCCCCCGGGGAATTTCCGCGCGCGTGGGTAGCCGGCGGGGGCGCTCGACATATCAGCGTGCAAAAAGTGACCACAAAGAGGAAAAAGCCCGAAGACGCGGAAATTCAAATTTTGACTAAAAGTAGTCCAGCTTCCACAAAACGAACTAAGACATTCTTGCTGGAGGATATTTGTGAAGCGGCACACATCAACTTTATAGAGAGCCCCTTTACAGCGGAGCTTTTCGCCGAACTTTGTCGGAAGCCTGGTTGACCTTGAAGACCGTGCCTCGAGCCGAAATCGAAGTGCTTGCGCACTTAACCTAACCACGCTAAATCTTTGAAGAACCACGTTGCGCATTCAAAAGAGACAAACACAGGCTTTTTCCTGTGTTTGTCTCTTTTGAATGCGCAACGTGGTTCTTCAAACCAATGCACCAACTAGCCCCAACAAGAAGTAGTTCTAAACCACGCCAAATCACCCGCCACTTTTAAAGGGCCACTGAGGAAAGTTCCATTCAATTTTCGTTCCTAGTAAAAATCGACTGTCTGGCTGTTTGTGGCTGACCTTATGTTCGTTCGACGGCAAAAGATGCATATTTAGCTCGAGAAATTTGCACTTATTAAAAAGGCACTTTTACCTGACACTCGACTCAAATTAGTGACATCAATAGCGAAAAGGACTCCGTGATCACCGTTTGGAACTGAACGCCGGTGTAGCCTAGCCACATAGAAGCGCTAACAAAAACAAACAGGTATTATATAACGTCATCGCAATTTGCAGCCACCTCGAGCAGCCAACCTTATGTGACACTCGTGCAAAGCGGAATCATTTTTTTTTTTCATTTCCTTTAAACGGTCGCCGACACACACCAGAAGCACGCAAGCCGAGGCCGCACCCGTACGCGCCTGAATAACATTCTCGCCTCCGTACTAAATCTCTCCGGCGATTTTGTTATTTTGTTGAACGCACGGCAGATGGAAAAACAACGGCGCAATGACAAGCGCATATCACGGTTGGCGACCGACGTTCCGAAGCGCTCTCCCAGACATTCGTAGCAGCAGTAGGGTTTTTAACCCTACCAAACACGAAACTCCAAATCAAAATCTGGACAGAGCCCGCGGCCAGTTTCAGCGGCCTTAGCAGATGATTGCGCCATCTATGAACGTTATCAGCCAGCTGAGGTCCCGCAACTTTTGTTTCGAACAGCTCCGGGCAGTTCATCCGAATGCCGCAAGCGGCGAGAAATTTCCAGACTTCGACCCAATCAGAGCGCCGATACATGGGCGGCATAGGAAGTTCGGTTCGCATAATGAAAGAGCTCTGGGCTCGCGTCGCCCACTTCGGACAATAGGTTCAGCAACCTCAGCAGCTAGCGCCTGCAGCGGTGATACACTATCGGCGTGCATTCAGCGACGCAAATACACACACACTTAATTCACTTCGCGCCGCGCTCACCTTCGCGCTTGACGCAACGGAGCTTTTGGCACGCGCGTGCTCGCCGCCGCTTTAGTTCGCGTATACGTGGCGCCTGAATTCCCTCTTGGCACGTGCGCGGCGCAGCTGCCACAAAGATGAGTGTACAGGCACCGACGAAAGTTTAAATGAAGAGCGCTTCATTGTTAGACCCGCATTCACGCGACTGCCTGCTTTCACAGCCCTGCAGTGAGCTCATGTCGCGACTGCATAAACAAAACTAGCTCCTCGCTTGAAAGCTACCCTGCTTCCGCTATATGCCGCGCGCGAGCGCGAACTGAACGCTGCCTGCATCGGAGCATGCGCAGACACCGTTCCGCGATGCCGCAGAACCGGGTGCAAGAGACATTTCAATCTGAAAAGCGCGCCACTGAAAAGAAAGAGCGAAGGCCCTGAAAGGTCATCCTTCGGCACTGCTGTTTATTGACCAGCGCAGTTTTCCGTTTCCTCTCAAGAAGCCACCGCGAGCACCCTTCCTCACTGAGGTACCCCCTCCCCTCCCCCTCCTTTATCTGGGAGAGTGGCTAAGAGCTCGTGCCGGGCGTGGAAACTTTCCCTCCATCCCTTAACCCCATACGGCCTCGAGCCACCCCAGAACAAAAAGTTAATGCCTCCTCTGCGAGCTATTCCTTGTAACTAAAGGCTTCAGTTAAGAATGTTTTTCATTATCATCCCCAAAGAGCGGCTCGCCATAGGCACTAACATCACCCCGTAAGGGTGACGGCGCATCAATTAACTTATTACCAATGGGAAAAAGAAAATATGAGCGGACACTTAAGCTCTGCCTTGAGGGCGTATAGCTCACTATCCGTTGGGCAGCTTGTGATGACGCCGCAAGGTCACATGACCTAGGTTTCCCGCCGGCCTCCTAGCTTGCATGCTCTCTGGGCCCCACCTGGCCTCAGTCATGCTCATGATTGCTCCACGACACCGACGCCGGGTTTTCTGTGTATCGGGGCCTTTAACGCTGTGGCGTTAAAAGGGCAGTAACGGCGCGGCAAGGCCATGAAGCGTTAGGCTTAACTACATACAGCAAACGCAGCGGGGCCTGCATGCCGGCACACTCGCCTGGAAGAGCCGCTGGCAGAGCCACAGGTAGAGTCCGTTGAGGGTGCCCGGGATGTGTCGGATCTCGCGCAGCGTGACCCACCGCTGGGCGACGCCGTCGAGCAGCCGCTCGAGGTAGAGCAGGCACCCGTTGCTCTTGATGTGCAGCTGGTTGAGCGCCTCGGCCGTGTCGCGGGCGCCCAGCTGCTGGCGCAGGGGCTCCTCGCCGTCCAGCCGGGCCAGGATGTACTGCTGCATGTCGCGCACCACCGACGCCTTGCGCAGGTCGTCCAGGCTGATCTGCACAGGCAAAGTTCCTTCTTTTCAAAGGCGCGGATCGTCCTCTCTGTCGTGCTTGCAGCGACGTGTCTATATACTGAGTCGGAGGACCTGCGGTTTCATCTCACCCGCAGCGGCGGCGTTTCGAAGCAGGTGAAACGCAAAAGACGCCCGTGTGCCGTGCGATGTCAGTGCAAGTTCACCAAGAACACCAGAGGGCCAAATTATTCCGGAGCCCTCGACTACAGCGCCCCTCATAGGCCATAAGTCGCTTTGGGACGCTAAACCCCACAATTTACAATTTTGGCCAAACTCGCGAGATGTGGCACCTGTGGTATCTGCACTTGTGGTACATGTGTACTCGAGGTACCAAAAAACAGGCACGTATCCAAGAAAGAAAAGGAGGGAGGGGGTGGCAGCCCCCGGCCTGGCCGAAATCAAGTTCAACATGCACCTCCCCCTATTCCCTTGGAAGTGCTCAGTCAGATTCCAACACCCCCTCCCCCACCCCCGCGCTATAGAAGAAATTACCTTGGACCCCTCCCTAAAAAAATTGCTGCCTAAGTGCCTGCCAGAAAAACTATCAATCATCTTGCGTATGTGTCTCTTCATTCTCACAGAGGTCGTGGAGCTCTCCTTTCCACTCAATGACCTCTTCGCTTACAAAGTCTGCCGGGGTCGTATGTTTTCATGTGTCAGGCAAGAACGAGAAGTTAAACGAAAAAAAAAATCCTGCGCGAAGTACTGGAATTTTCTCACAGAAAGGTTCAGCCGCTTCTGCGTGGAACAGAACGGGTTTTTTGGTGGGCGCCAGCAAAGGGTCTGAGCGATAAAATAGCCTTTTTAGGTTAGTAAAAAGAGCACCGCGTCTTAGGAACTGTAGCGTCAGCGGCGGCGGATGTCAAAGGAAACGTGAAAAATGCGTTCATTTTAAGTTGATGATGGAATCGGGGATTCTTGATGTCTTGGTGGTTCTAACTCGCAAACATTCACGTTACTCGAGGAAAAAAAATAAGGTTAACTGGCGCAATCGACAGGATCACAACTGGCGCAGTCGACAGGATCGCAACTGGCGCAGTCGAGACAAAATCACAACTGTAACCATGCAGGAACCCGAACCGAGTCAACGAAAAATGGTGCATCAGTTGCGCGTGAGCACAAAAGCCGCATGCGCCCGCAGCCTTCTCTCGAATTCTCGAGGAACCGGCAATGTTGACACTGAAATTGAAAGCAATCGCTACAGTTCTCCAAAGGAGCCCGATTCGTTCCGCGTAGCAGGAAGAGCATGAACGACTCGTAACGCGGCCAGCTTGTGTTGCGCTGCAGCCAGTTCATACCGGGACACAGTGGCTGCACACAGAACGAAAGCAGCAACCGAAGAAACCCTTTAACGCAGGAAATAAAAAAAAATAAATAAGAAGAGAGTAAGAGAAACGGACCGCTAGAGTAGTGCGGCGAATCAGCCATGCGGAACGTGCGGCGTCTCGGGGGGGGGGGGGGGGGGGGGGGGGGAAGGTGCGGGAGTGAAAGAGAGACCCCAGGCGTACGCTCTCCCGTTCAGCGTTCGCGTTCGAGGAGTGAAGACCACGCGAAAGAGGTAGGAGAGAAAGGAGTTCGTGTTTGTGTGGCGTGCAGCGTGCGCTGGAAAGCGCTGCGTAGGGGAAGCCTCATTACTTGTACAACACGGAACGAGTCACGAGGAAGGAGGAGCACGCCGAAAAAGCTAGGCCCACTTTTTTTTTCCCCGCGTGCGCCCCCTCCTCTTCCTCTGTGCGTATACTTCGGCCTGGGGGGCAAGACCTCTTCTCGCAACATCTGGAGCTCGCATCAGCCGCGAGTTGCTGCCCTGGGCCCGCTCCTGGAGCGTCACGTATAGACAGACCGCGCTGCTGACGCGACGCGGTGGGCATTGAAAAAAAAAAAAGAATATTCACGGATGATCGTACGAAATGATGCGGCGAAGCCACGACAGCAGGGGGCCTTTCTCTTTAGAATGGGCGCCTTCCCACTGCGTCTTTGAATTTGGTTTCGCCCCCACTTTTTCGCTCTGCTTCTGCGTGGGCTTCTCTGTTGGGAGGAGGCTACTGAAGGGTAGAGACGGTGGTGAACGTCTACTGGAGGGCGCATGGGGGTGTGGTGGGCTCCTCTCACGGGCTTCTGGTGGGTGGAAGACTTCTGCGGGGTGAAGATGAGTGGCACTTCCCAGCACCACTTCCCGAGTCAGCAGCCGAGCACCATAACCACTGAGCCACCGCGGCGGCTACACATTCGTCTCTGTCGTTATGGTTTATGGGGGTTTAACGTCCCAAAGCGACTCAGGCTATGAGGGACGCCGTAGTGAAGGGCTCCGGAAATTTCGACCACCTGAGGTTCTTTTACGTGCACTGACATCGCACAGTACACGGGCCTCTACAATTTCGCCTCCATCGAAATTCGACCACCGCGGCCGGGATCGAACCCGCGTCTTTCGAGCCGGCAGCCGAGCGCCATAACCACTCAGCCACCGCGGCGGCGTCTCTGTCATTAGATAGCTATATTAGACTAGGCCAGAGCCTTAATTCGCAGGCTGGAAAAGGCAAAGTCAAAGCGAAATGCCTAAGAGGCGGCTGTCGTCAACCCGCGCTGGTCAGCACCTCGCATTCGCTTCCAGAAAACCTTGTCAGCGCAGGATTGTGGTCAGGTGTCCGGCGTCGGAATCTGCGTATACAGTGCCACGTATACACTAAAGAGTCGGGCCCGGGTTGACATCGATGTCCACGCTGGAACCAGGGCCCTGTCCGGCTGACAGCGAGGTTCGAGACTCTTGTCGCTTCAAGAGTATACGTGGGACTTGTTCGCCGACTAAGTACCCCCCCCCCCCCCTCCCCTGTCCCCTATAACAAAAAACCCCCCCCTGAAACTCGCCAGCTCTCCTCTAGTTGCTCCTATGACTCGATTCGAAAAGACGGCTGCGCGACGCGCGCGCACGCACAGAAAAGAGTCCCGGTCTAGATTCTATGCAAACTGATTGACTATTGACTACGATGAGCTGAATTAGCAACGGCCGAGGTGGTCCACACCGTCTGCAGAGGTGGATGCATTTGTCACCCGCGAATCCATTAACGCGAATCCAAGCACCCTGAGATTCTCCCAGCAGCCTGTCTTTTGACGCACAGAACCCGATCACGCTCTGATACCAAGCGCGGCTCTCAGTTCGTGAGTTCGTTGCATTGAAAAATAAACACAAAAAATGGAAACTAATTATTTCCCCCTTTTGCGGTGCTCGGAAAGATCCGATGAGAGACTGACGGAAGCAATTGTAGTATTAAAATGTTGCTTTAAATGATACAATATTCTATTTTCAAGGATTTCAAGCTTGCATATTTTTCCCGATAGGATTCGGCTGCTTACGGACTCTCTATTCAATCATGCAGAAAGCCATCCTCCTCCATCGAAACGAACTAGTTAATATATTAAACAAGACCAGGAACCGGCAAATATATATCCGGCGGTAGCGCTCCACTGCACATTCTGTGCACGCCTTTCGATCGCCGCGCCGTCTGCGGCGATTTGCACTCATTTGGCTATCAATGCGCCTCGTCTGCGGTAAACAGCCTGCGTGCTATAAACGGCCGTTCAAAATTTTAATCAATGGACTTCGAGCCTGGTTGAACGGGCCTTACACTTTCAACTTTTACCCGTGTGCATTGAGGTTGCTAACCTGCATTCCTTAAACAGCAACTCCGGAGGATATCTGAACCTTTTGAGTTGGCGATCGCGTTATATTTCTTGGACTCTCTCTCTGCTCCGATGATTAGTTCTCCAAAATATTGAGAAAAACAATTAAAAAAAATAAAAATCCAGGAAGTCGAAACTGGGTTCCCGCCGAGAGCTCTGGTTTCGAGAAAAGTATGACGTCACGGATACTACCACGAAACCTCTCGTGTGCGCGTTAACTGCAACTGGCAGCTGTAAGTGACAGCTTCGATTATTATCGGTCTGACGACCAAAAACAAGCTCGAATTTTATTTTTTTTCCTTCAGCAAATGCAGAACGAATATCGACGGGTGTGCCAGAGATGTGCAGCTCGTGACGTCACACAAGTAGCCCAAAGGCCGCAAGGTTGCCCACAGAAATCACCCCGACTGGGGGGTCACTGAACGGGAAAATATAAAATCAATTTGCGCCGAAACAAAACGCCGTCCGGCTGCGAAGTTCGGCACAACGGATCATAAGACCCCGAAGGAGGAGGAGGATAAACTTTTTTTTTTTATTTCGTCGACAAAAGTAGCAGATGGAAAAACCTACCGGGAAAATTTTGGTAGAATGCTTGGGTGGGGGGGGGGGGGGGGGGGGGGTAGTCTAGTTAGTCCCACTCTCCAGAAACCTCTACTACAGCTCCTTTTTCCCCGTCTCCCTTTCATCCCTTCCCCCAAAGCGCGGTTCAAGTTTCTATCCAGAGTCGGCCTTTCCATTTCTCTTAACACTCTCCCCTACCTCTCGCACACCCGTAGGTCATATAACTATAACTGTCGTTGTCGCCATCAGCAGTCCGAGTTCAGCCCACTGCAGGACAAAGGCCTCTTCCGACCACCACCTGCAATTAGTCCTATGGAATGTGGAGTCCTTTCCCTTACTCTCTCATTCAATTTAGATATTTATACGGACGATTCATTACAGGCGCTTATCTCCGTCCGCGTCGGCCACGAGTAATGAAATAGGTCCTCGCCCGCTCTAAACAAAACAAACTCTAGCGCCTGCGTGCAGCAAAGCCGTCCACGTGTTGCTGCACCGTTCGTCGAGAAGATCAACGAACTCCGCCGAAAGGGAGGGAGGGGGGGGGGGGATGATGCCGAGAGTGGAGGAGGCGATGACGACGGAGCGGCGTGACCCTGCGCGCGCACCAGCACCGTGTCGTGTCACTTCCGCGTCGCACGTCGCCTCTCTCGGGGGGAGGGGGAGGGGGGGGGGGCGGTTTCAGCGACAGCGCATCCTGTTAACGGTTGACGACTGCTACGCAGTTACGAACCAGTCACCAACAAAGAAGGAAGTAAACTGAGTCTCAAAGTGCGCTCGCTAGACACGCCAAAAGTGGTGTTAACAGCAGGCTTAGCGATAGTCCTCAAAAGGCGTCACATAGCCGATATATGTTTCCAGTACACGTGCAGTTAGCTAGAAATAATTAAGGTTGAAGGCCCCTGACACTTCAACTAAACGAGTTCAGTGCTCAAGGTCAGCCTCCTCATCCGCTCGGCTGGCATCCATACGAGCCTGTGACGGCAGGGGCATTTCATTGGTCCATCGATATGAGGGAATGGCCAGTGCAGGGAAACAATGCGCCGGACATGGTCTCCCAAGCAGAAAGAGCGGGCGCAAATGGTAGGAGGACATAGTCGAACGCAGCACGGAGGATCACGATGAGTGATGACGTCATTACATCGGTCGGGTGCCCGCGGCTGGTGCAAGAAAAAGGTGGACGGAAAGAGCAATGGTAGAGGCATCAATGCGTCCAGCACTGAATGGTACGTTGCTGGGACAGTTGGCTGGCATTTATCGTTCTAAGAAAGGCAGCGCCGACGGACAAGCACAAGTGGACACATCTGCGCTGAACTAATAATAATAATAATAATGGTTTCGGGGGAAAGGAAATGGCACAGTATCTGTCTCATATATCGGCGGACACCTGAACCACGCCGTAAGGGAAGGGATAAAGGAGGAAGTGAAAGAAGAAAGGAAGGAAGAGGTGCCCGTAGTGGAGGGCTCCGGAATAATTTCGACCACCTGGGGATCTTTAACGTGCACTGACATCGCACAGCACACGGGCGCCTTAGCGTTTTGCCTCCATAAAGACGCAGCCGCCGCGGTCGGGTTCGAGCCCGGGAACTCCGGATCAGTAGTCGAGCGCCCTAACCACTGAGCCACCGCGGCGGGTAGCGCTGAACAGCTTTATTTTCGAAGACAACCGAATTACGCCTTTTATACCGTGACATAAAGTTCACGAGCAAAAAAAAAAAATGGAAGAGACACTTAAACTCCGCCTTAAGGGCATGACACAATAGCTTATAGGGTTAATTGCCATATATGCAGAAGGTCATACTTAACATTCATGGATCCCTAGGGATCCCCAACCCTTCCTGGCGCAGTGGTACAGCCGTTAAGCGATGCGCCACTGCGCTGCGATGGCAGGTGCTCCCAGTGGTGGGCCTTGTGCGGCCCAGGTTGTTTTTCCCGAGAGTCCAATCCTTAATTGAACTGCCACCTGCCGCTGCCCGGCAGTTTGCTCACTATCCGGTTGGCAGGTTTTGATGACGTCGCAACATCACGTGACCTAGGAGTCCCACCTGTCTCCCAGATTGCTCTCTGGGCACCCCACCTGCCAGAGTCATGCTCGTGATTTTTCGCTCCAAACGCCGACAACGCCGACACCGGACTTACTGGACATTGGGGCCTTTAACGTTATCGCGTTACGCATGCGCAAGGTTATACAAGGATGAAACCAGGTAAAGCCGTATTAGTCACCACTTTTCCAAACGTCACTTACACAAAAAAAAGGGGGGGGGGGAGGGAGATAAGCGAAAAAAAAACGACAATAAATGATTCGTGATAAAACATCTGGCTAGAACGACGTAAATGAAAGCCAACAACGAACATGGCTAAACCGGTGACAATGAAAAAGTGTAACAATAAAATTAAATAAACGCTGGCAAACGACACAGCTAGAAAGTGACAAGGATAGATCTAAGCACAAAAAAACGATTAAAACTGAGAAACTGCGAAAAGTCTGCGAGATGAAAGACAACAGAGCGAAGTGTGTCACGCGTGTGAAAGCAAACAGAGAAAGCGGCCTAAGACGATGCTGATGGCATTAAAACTTCGAAGGCATGAAGGCGGAATGGAGACAACATTAACACAGACGAGGAGGTAAAATAAACACAGGCGCGAAAATCCAAGGCATGCTGACAATCATATCGAGGCAGAGAGGAATGCTATCTCTTTTCTAACAGAGCAACTGACGGCGTGCTGACGTACCCATAATTTAGCTTTTTGATGTTAGCTGGTTCTGCCATTTCACGGGTGGGTTGCTTCCTGCTCTGTGCCAGAATTTGTTTCCTCTAAGTTCGGAGAGAGGCGACGACAAGGATTGAAATCTCGACAGTGAATGACCGAGATTCCAGACTTATTTTCTTTCGAGCAATTGTGGACTGGAATGGCGTTCCCCACGAAGTCGCCGCCATCACATGCCCATCTTTATTTCTTGAAGAACCCGTGACAATCGATTTTCAAACGCAATGACCTGTACTTTTTTTTCTCAAATATATGTAACCCCACCCCTTATGTAATACCCAAAACATCCTCCTCCCGCAACATTAGGAACCCAGGACGCTATATCTCCTGGCGTCAGATCCAAACGAACACTTTCCCTCATCTCCTGAAACCTCATCTCATGCACCCAACACTTATACCCTGACACATGCCCATGGTGACAGGCCCGCCCAACACTCTTCCAGATATTTGCGTGGACGCGGGGCGAAACCGAACCACTTACAGACGCAGTACACGTCATTTGTGCGGTGGGAGGCGATGCTGACCAGCGTATCGAGGACCAACGAGCCCTCACAAAACAGGGCCGTCTGACACCTCAATCCAGTGGAGCCCTGCAATGAGGACCCCACCCACAAGCCCCGAGAAACAGACCTCTGATTTTATTCAATAAAGTTTACCTCCCTACCTACCTCCAGAAGGAGGTCATTAAGGGAAATAAAGTGAAATGAAGTTTAGCGTTAGTATTACGTTGAGCAGAATTTCATTAATACATTAATACACTGGCAGATGTATTTCCAGCCATAGGGTAAAAGAATGGAGTAAACAACGCCCACGGAGCATGTCACGAAAGGATAGCGATCCCCTAGTTGTGCATTCCGGAATCTCTTTCTAGACCAACTGACAAGCCTGCAAAGGCTATAGAAGGACGCTGAGGAGCGGAGAAGTTTACATCTACTCCTGCCCTTTTGACAATTCTTTTAAGATACTGTGCAAAACCTCGTGGACGTATGGAATAACGGCCAGTCTTTCTGTTGCGAACCCTCTCACCCTCTGAAGTGTGGTTTTTGTCTTGCTTAGTCCTTGACATTTTTTCAGCCACAGAGGACAGACGTAACGCCGGCTACCCAGATTTAATCAGTCTCTGCGCTTGGTTTAAAAGACTCCTGTGTACATGTAGCTGGGCTAATGCTGCTGCCGATGGGCAGATACGAAACACACTCCGCGCACATGTAACGCTCGTATCGCTTCTATTTGCCACGCCCCGTCCCCTTTCTTCCTTTCTCCTTGAGCGCTTGGCTTCATTCGGACTGGGCGGATCACCAGCGGGATCTAACTCGGAAATTAAGCGAACTCAACAAATAATCAGCAGGCGCTTCCGTAACCTTTGAAACTGTTTTAGCCTCTACAGCAAAACCGCGTGCACGCACTGCGGTGGCCATCCAGCCAGCCAGACTCCGGCGGCAGGAAGCACGCATCCTCGACGCCACGAAGGAAGGCCGCCGGACATCCGCCGCCGCCGACGGCGCGTCGGTCGCTACGCCAGACGACGCGCGCCCCGCGAGATGTACACCGTCGGGCTGCGATGAATTGCGAGTGCCGCTTAGTGCGTCGTTGCTCGACTTCGCGGCGACGAAGTGCTAGGCGCCTTCTGGTCGCAAGGACGAACGCAGAAACGCAACAGGTTGCGCGTGTTCCGACTCCTGTTTATTGTTTACGCTTAATAGTAATTCCGACCCGGCATTGCGCGACGAGGAGAAGCCACAGCCGCTATGAATGCTCCACACGCCCACCTCACGCCGCCCCCTACCGCACAAAAGACGGACGACTTCCGGTCGGCAGCGACAAGACTCTGAACCCCGGTCACAAACTTCCGGGTTCCGAGATGCCTCGCCGCAACTGCAGCAGCTAACAGCAACGAAAACAACGCGCAGGCATGAAAGCAGGAGCGGAAGTTTCATAAAAGATGGACATCGCCGCTACGTGCCGAAAACAAAAATTACTACTAGTCGTCACAGACCTCCCGCCTATCCTAAAAAGCGACACGGTCTCCAGCTGAAACAAAGGCAGTTGGCGTTTTCCGCTCAAGCGAGCTGCGCGATCGAGGGCGCGTCACACCGGGTCTGAGGGTAGAAAACAGCGATTTACTCTGGTCCGTCCTGTGGGATCAGGTCACAAGTATACGCAGTCAATAAATCATCGCATCCCACGGATAAGGGGTCTGTGCACCGTTTCTTTGTATGAACTGCGCAATGAAAAAAAAAGATAGAGAGAGAGAGAGGGGGGGGGGGAGCAAGGGAAGACGGACAGCCGCTACCCGAACGGCGCCTCAAGCGACCGACGTCGCCTCCTCGTCTGTCGTCCGCATTCGCCACGTGCATTCCATTCTGGCGGAGGACGGGTGAACACACACCGAACTCACGGTCCCAGCTTACATCTTCGACCCGGAGCCAAAGACAAGAGCGGGCCGACAAAGCTGTCAGCCCCTGTCACATCGCGGCAGCACGTATGGGGTCTCAAGAGCTGCCTCCGTCACACTGCGCGCGCCTGAGCAAGCGGGCGTTTGGGCGCCCGAAAGGAACAGCAGTGTCACCCCGAGGAGACACTCGAGGAGAGCTGACACCAGCCGGCTTGCCCTCCTCCTCTTTTCCATCCATCTCGCGCGGCTGTCGCCGATGGGCAAGAGAAAGAGAAAGAAAAAATATTCGTCGAAGAAGTGGAACGGCGGTAATATGAAAACGCGGAAACAGCACCGGGACAGGGCAAACGAGGCACGCAAACAAACGCTTCATTTCTTGGCCTCGCCGCTCGTACCGCGTTTGTTCATTTTGGAGCGTATGCATATCAACCGACCCACTTCAACGCTCTTCGGTGGGACATTTATCAGACAAGGAAGCCACAAGTGGAGGACGTTGGCGTAGATAACATCCAAGCAACAAAGACAAAAAAAAGGGGGCGAGATAACAAACTAGAAAGACATTTGCATTTCGCCTCCAATACCGCTTCTCCAGCAGAAACTCGAACGGTGCGTGCGATAGGCCTAGCATCAACAATGTCCGGCCTTTTTTGGCAGCGTGAAATCACAGGCCCGGCCGCTCGTCACGCGTAAGTGACAGGGTCAACGGAAGCACGTGGACTCTAAATAAAACAGACTAACTACTCATAAACACAAGACCTAAAACCGCACCCAACAGAACGAAATCAAACGACAAAACTCTCTGACTATTCCCATCCGCTATGAAGAAGAGCTGGTAGCGACCGCTGCACTACTGCTACTGCGACTCCCTCACAAGAATTCCGGGAAGATAGTCCATAGACTGTGCATGGACTGTCTAAAGACTGTCTAATGATTTTTTTTTTAGCATGTATCCCATATAACGACATACCCGTACTGATAGCTACGTTCCCATATACCCGTACACCATACCCGAATAAGCAGCTTAGACCTAAAAATCATAGAGGGAGGCCCTCCGCCATGGTACTCGACTCGCACTGCGGGCACCCACCTGCGTGAATGAACGACCGCACACAAGACTATGCTTGGCTAATCCTGCCTGTAGCTCACGACAACCTTAGCCCCACTCTCTCTAGACACGCATAAAAGCGAGTTCGCGCCCAAACACATCTCTGCACGTGAAAAAGCAAACACGGCCATCAAGAAGCTCTCGGATTCCACGCAGCTTCCGCGTCCCGAAAGATATGAGCTCCTCCTGCACACACAAGACAGCAGAAGCCAATGTGCGGGCCTACAACAGAAACCGATCGGGCATCCGTTGAGCCCGAAGCCCTTTCATCCGTGCACACATGCAGTTTTTGTTCCGGTACTCGCCAGTGCACAAGGCATCAATGTGCGGCCAGTAGAAGTGAATGGAAGGCAGTGAGAGGGAATCCATTTCCGGCCTTATAGGCAAAGGTGGCGACCTTTCCGGCTCCACCTCCCCGAGGGCCGAACGCAAGCCGCGAACACAAAGCCACCAGACCGGCACGCCAAGGTGCGCAAGTGTAAGCGCCACACCAAGTCTATATATAAATTCGCCTTTTGTTTTCCCTCAACTTCGCGCGCGCGTTCGCGCGTTTTCTCGTCGTTCGCAGCACTGGGTTTTTTTCTTTCTCCGTTTTCTCTCTCTCTCGTTCCCGCAATCGCGTTATCGCCGGGCGTCGCGGGACGCGACAGCGGAGGTCCCTCGCGTGTTCTGAGCCGAGCTCGAAGAGCTGCAGAAGGAGCCTCCCACAGCGCGCCAGGACAGATGGACCTTTTCCCAATCAATCACCGCTGCGCGACACATCGCGCAATTGTCGCGTTCCGCAACCTCCCTCGCCTTTCTCTCTTCCTCGCTCGCTCCTCCCGTTCACCACCTCATCTCGTTTTACCTCCGCCACCTCTTCTCTGCGGTGGGCGTCTGCTCTGTGCACGCTAAGCAGAGGCAACGACGCGGCGCTCCCCGCGGTGAACCGCGGAGGCACCGACCGCGCTGACGGCGTACAGGTTGCTCTTATGCCGTACCGCATCCTCCCGCGTACACGGCGGATATTTCTCACTCAGCACGCGCCCGTGTCTACATCTTCTTGCCCTCAGCAAAGCACGTCCCGTCGCAAATAAGGCAAGAACGGTGGGGTAGGGTGAACGGAGCCGAACAAACGACTACACGTCAGCTGCGCGCACGGCTGTCATTTCTCGTCTCGGATGAGCCGATCACTACCCCATCTGCCAGTCTGGAACTCAAGCTGAAAGTATGGACCTCCTTCACCCCGCGACGTCACGAAGATGCGGTGGCGCTGATGTCAGCAGCGACTTTCGCATGGTAGGCAAAACAGCTACCGCCAGCCGGTGCCTACCGCAGCTGCTGCAGCTACCGGCGGCTGCATCATGCCTGCGCACTGCAGAAGCAGCATGTATTGATCAGCTGCGTCACTGTTCGATCCACGTAGTAGCATAAAAGGAAATTTAAATTAGCCCTGATAGGCTTCTCGCGATAAATACCGCATTAGTAAACTGGCTAACGGGGAATGGGCCGCGGTAGTAAAGCGCGAAGTCTGGGAGTCGATCGGCACTGCCACTCAATGTACTTAATAGCATGCAATTTACTGCGTTCATTCACCTGAACATCAGCATAGTACGCTTATAACTGCGCAAGGAAAAAAAAAAGCACGTATGTAGCTGCGCACGTATTTATGACCTTGAGCCGGTGTGCACGGGCCCCCGCCGGCAGGTTCACTTGCCCCCAAGGAACGCGTTCGTTTGTTAATAGCACAGCATGTTTTAATGGCACGTTTTATGGCATTTGATATTTACTTGAAAGTGTTTCTTAATATGACAGACGTAATTATTTCATTCGAGTAGAAAGAAGTCTGGTAATTTCATGCGCGGTCACGTTGGCGTGCTTAGAATAGCGTACCTAAACTGTGCTAAAAGCCACATGCTTTTTCATTGCATCATGCATGCGTCATGTTTCATGATGCAGTCCGTGACCGCGAAGGTTGTTTGGAAAGAAGCAGCCGCAGGCGTGCTACTAACAGACGTGTCGAGATTGAGAGGGGGCGCGGCAATGAAAAGTGTTTTTGTTATTTATGCACGCGATATGAAACTAAATTTGGTGCAAATATGAAATTGCTACCCTAGTTTCTGTAATGCCTTTTATTTTTAGCTATACCTGGTGCAGTTGTTGGGTAATTATAATTAACACCGTCGTCAAGTCACCTCAAGGTCTTAAATATTTGAGTAGAAAGTGCGCAAATTTTTTATGCCAGCATGTTCACAAAGCCCTGTTCTGCATATGACGCTATTAATTCTTTTTTTAGATGGTCATGTACTTATGCATGCATAGTTACGTGAAAACGTTTCTTACAAAAATAACGAACGTAATACTGCACGTGTAGGAAAAAAAATCGAGAGATAAATTACACTCCTCAACGTCTCAGGATTCGTTTGCGACAAATAGAATCATTCTATTTTCATGCGTTACGAAATTACGAAGGTGTGAGTGATGCCAATCGCAGAAAATGTGAAAGGTCAGAAAACGAACCTTAACGTTTATTCCCTCGTTTTTGGCCTCTTCGCTTGCGCTTTGGTCAAAGAAATGCGGCCCTGAACTCAAAGAAAGCCTCAAAGAAATTACCTCACAATTTTCGACGACCACGCATTTCGAAAGCGTACTTTATAAATTTCTGCTGTATATTAAGCTATAATTTTTCGTGACGAAACAAAACACCCCAGGGCTAAGAAAGAAAATATTTCCTGAAATCAAAAATTTTCACCAAATCGACCAGTTTAACAATGGGAGAAGTCGGCCTGGCTGGTGCGTGATCCTGCGGATAAAAACACCGCTTAAGCGGGACAGCTAGAGGAGAATAAGGACACGACGCTGTCCCCACTTTTCGCACAGCACGACACCTACGTATGTCAGCAGACGGTGAGCGCACGTCTGCTCCGCCGAAAGAACGCCAGCACTTCCCCTCGCTACTGTCCCGAAGTAATATTATTCTGGCTAGAGCAGAGTGTCAAAAACTTCCTATTTTATTCAATATGCCTAGCGTAGAAATCAACGCCAGAAACGCTTTCTGTTTACTACTAACCATATATACAATGCACAGTGGCGAACTATTTCTCTGAATACGCCGCACGTGGCCAACGCGAGCTGGCGTACTTCAAGAAATTACTAAGCTGTAAACATAAACCATTGCTGTGATTCGCAGAAACTGAAAACGCGCCTACAAGCCTTGAAAACCAGCGCTCAACGCCTCTCCGCAACGACACTCCCTGGCCTTTTGCCTACCACGAGCCCGCTAGCGACTGCAGCGCCACCTCGTTTGTTTACAAACATGAAGGAGGTCTATATACTGCCGCGCTACACCACTATACACCAGCCGTGAGGTCGGAGAGGAACGCTTGCACTGTGCGCCACCAGGCGGCGCCCACGCATTGCTTTTCTGAAGTAAATATCTATGATAATTGTAGGGGAAGCTCTTTGTTGTTCGAGGCCAGGTCGGGAGTTTTGCGGACTAAGGCATATCGAGTCAGCTGCGCCATGAGATAGACACGTTGTGAGGTGCGTGTGGAGAGGAGGAGGAAACGGCTGAAATTGAAAATTTGGCTTTTGAGGAAAGGAAATGGCGCAGTATCTGTCTCACATCTCGGCGGACACCTGAACCGCGCCGTAAAGGAAGGGATAAAGTAGGGACTGAGAGAAGAAAGGAAGAGGCGCCATAGTGTGGAGGGCTCCGGAATAATTTCAACCACTTGATAGTTCCCATTAAAGGGCTTCACCCTACGGTGGAAAGCAGTGGGGCTGATTTATCCAAGGCATTGGTCTTTAAGGACAGTGAAGGCAAAGCAGATTTTAAGCGGGTAGAAGTAACCAAGCGGAGGTTATCTGATTGGTGGCTAAAATCAAGACAAGAGTAAAATTTCACAAGTCATGGCTAGGTGGCTTGAACCACCGCCTGATTTAAACGATCCGTCCGTCCGTCCATCCATCCATCTGTGTGACGTTATCAGCGCGAAAGCACTACTCCAGATGTACTAAGAAGTAGTAGCAAGTGTTTAATGTAAAACAAAAACAAAAAGGAAGGTAAAAGATTTTAGCTAACCCCGGCATCTGCCATTACTATGTCGGCGGCACCTGAGCTGGGGTAGCGGAAATAAAGGACAGCAGGCAGTTTGAAGAAGTGAAATGAAAGAGGTGAGGGCACAGTAAGAAAGGATAGAGGGAGAGGCCCCGTGCAAGAATCTTGTCTTGTCGCGCCTTGTGTGAAGCATGCGAGTAACTCGGGTTATAGTTCGGAGGAGCGTCGCGCCAGCTGCAGCCAATGGGAGGAGGACATCGCGCCAGCTGCGGGCTGATCGAGAAAGGGTGTGACGATAAAGTAAAATTGGCTGTGGTTTAGCTCTGGTTAACCCTAGTTGAATTGCAAAAGCTTCGTTTCCTCGGCACGTCGTCCACGCAGCGTCTCATTCCGACGCTCTCGAGAACTCAAACCGGTCTCTTCCGCAGTTGGAGATTCACTGCGGGACGTGGCACGACTTCTAGCCGCATCTTCGTTACGACGCTTCTCGAGTCGTGCGGCGCGTTCTTCTGGCGTCTCTTGAGCGCACTGTCTCTTCCTCGCTTCCTTCTGTCGTTGTTGCGTCTATTTCGCGCTCTCCATAACGACTACAATACACTGCGGCTGCTGCTGCTGTTGCTGCTGATAGGAAGAAAGAAAAGGAAAGTGCACGGGCCTGCCCACTGGCTCAAGCCGAGCCTCGCTCGCTGCCGCGTGCTGAAAGTGTGAGTTAAAGGATAGGAGAGCAAAGATAGAAAGAAAAGGCACGCGGTAATATGCCCCGGGCCGATCCCAGAGGCAGTGCAATACCGGGCCGACCCGTGCCAGAGTGCTTCAAGCCGAGCACGCCGCCATACTCCAAACATAAGTTTAATATCTTGGGTCCAAGAACAAGCACCAGATATTTTTCTGCTTTCACTTCTAATAATGTTAATTGGTTTTTGGGGAAAGGAAATGACGCAGTATCTGTCTCATATATCGTTGGACACCTGAACCGCGCCGTAACGGAAGGGATAAAGGTAGGAGTAAAAGAAGAAAGGAAGAAAGAGGTGCCGTAGTGGAGGGCTTTGGAATAATTTCGACCACCTGGGTATCTTTAACGTGCAATGACATCGCACAGCACACGGGTGCCTTAGCGTTTTTCCTCCATAAAAACGCAGCCGCCGCGGTTGGGTTCGAACCCGGGAACTCCGGATCAGTAGTCGAGCGCCCTAACCACTGAGCCATCGCGACGGGGTGCACATGCGAATGCCAGAAAGAAGAGGCGAAGAATGAACACATGCCTTCGCACGTGTACTCGGTTTAACTACGTTGAAGCCCTAGCTGCCACATTTTTTGGTCGTCTCTCGCGCCAGTGGAGACTTTCCCCACCTGCACTGTTTTCGTATCGCTGCTATGTCGCTGCTTAGGTGCGACGCAGAGACACACGGCGGTAGCACAGTGGGCGTATACCTTTCTGAAGCCGGTGAACATGCGCGTGATGGTCTTGCTCTGCCTGCGCGCCGAGCAGACGAGCAGCAGCCAATGGGGGAAGAGCTGCTGGTGGGCGGCCAGCAGTTCGGCGATGGTGCGGCTGCCCCCGTCCGAGGAAGAAGCCGCGTGCTGCTGCTGCTCCCTGCCATGGCGCTGGTGGTGGTGGTGGTGGCTGCCGCCACCGGCCGCTCCGGAACCGTTCACCTGCGACCACCAGGGAACAGGGCTCACCCCGACGTCCAACGAAAACAGTGGGAACGCTTCAGTCGAGTGTAATATGCGACAACATCAGATTTCACATCTGTCGCAGCTTTCGTTGCAACTTCTGTATGTTTGCGTCAGTTCTTTTAAATTATCGGTCCACCAACCGCCATATCCGGACTGCCAGATGCAGTAGCGCGTATCCGATATGCTATGACTGTGCGGGCATTTGCATATATCACTTTTTTCTGATTTTCGATTTCCAGTCTCTATCTAGGCTGCTCTCTAGAAACTGGGCTGCTCACAACCCGGTGGGCAGGTTGTGATGAAGTCAGAAGGCACGTATCCTTTATCAACCAATAATTAATTTAATTCACCCTGCCATGGAGGGCAGGTTGCGATACGTCACAAGGTCACGTGACCTGTCTCGCCCAACTCAAGAGTAAATTTCATGACACGGGACACCTGTGGGGCCTTGGTGTGACGAAAACTCTAATGCTGTCGCATCGAAAGCGCATCGCGGCTGCGGAGCGCCCTCCACGCACCTGCACCAGGAGCGACTCGTCCACGGAGTCCACGAGCAGGAGGCAGGGCTGCGCGGGCGGCTCGATCTCGAGCAAGGGAAAGAGGACCGCCTTCTTGAACGCCTCGTCCGGCCATCGCGCGCAGGCGGCCGGCTCCAGCGCGGCGGCCGCCTCGGCGTCCCTCAGCCGGTCCTGGTAGCCGCCCAGCAGGCCGTCCTCCTCGCGGCGGCACAGCTGCCGCACCATGCTCAGCACGAAGCCCGGCACGCCCAGGGTGCGCGTGTCGTGCGCCTGGCAGAAGTGGTGGGCGAGCACGCGCCGGCTGAGCGCGTGCTGGCGGGCCTCCGGGTCCGGGGCCGTGGGCCGAGCGATCTCCTGGAAGAAGGCCGTCTTGCCGCAGCCCGGACCGCCCACCACGAGCGCGCCGCACGTCTTGGACGCGGGCCGCTGGTCCAAGCAGTGGGCCAGCTTGCCGAAGGCCCACTCCCGGCACAGGAACCTCCGCCGGCGGCTGTGGCACAGGCCGAGGCCTCCGCCGTTGTCGCCGTCATCATCGATGCTCGCCCTGGGCTGCTGCTGCGGATGCAGGGGCGGTGGCGAGCTCATGGCCGCGCTCGGCGAGGGACGGCTCCGCGCAGCTGCAGGCTCCTCGCGGACGCTGCTGTCCCGCTGCAGGTCGCCGGCGCCGCGCAGCTACTACGAGCCCTCATCCTCTTGCTTCCTGCGGACACGCGAACAGAAGTGTACCGTTATTCCTATGAAGCCCGCAGTTGAGTAACTCGAGTCCTCCAACCACATAGACAGCAGGCCGCCACAATGCGACCACACAACCTGCGCATCACAGCCCACAATGCGCACCCATGCATGGGAATTCTCTCCGCAATTTTTGTGCCTTGGAGAAAAAGGAAATGTAAACTGTCCTTCTAAAGTTGTCTCCCCTGCGATAATTTCCCACTGGCGAATCAATAAACAGATAAACGCATTAGAACTCGCCCATGCTCATCCCCGCTGTCCGGCACGGCCACGAGAAGTGCGCCGTACCGCGGCGAACCTTCCAGCGACTCGGAAACGTCCTGTGGCTTCACAGCACTGCGCGCAGAGTGCTCATGAGAGTGAGTATGATGGAGTTGGAGGAATACACTAACAGTACGAAAAACTAAATTGCTGTTGCCCCGCCGCGGTGGCTCAGTGGTTAGGGCGCTCGACTACTGGTCCGGAGTTCCCGGGTTCGAACCCGACCGCGACGGCTGCGTTTTTATGGAGGAAAAACGCTAAGGCGCCCGTGTGCTGTGCGATGTCAGTGCACGTTAAAGATCCCCAGGTGGTCAAAATTACTCCGGAGCCCTCCACTACGGCACCTCTTTATTCCTTTCTTCTTTCACTCCCTCCTTTATCCTTCCCTTACGGCGCGGTTCAGGTGTCCAAAGATATATGAGACAGATACTGCGCCATTTCCTTTCCCCAAAAAACCAATTAAAAAAAACTGCAGTCATTACCTCGCGAGAATACACATAACACACGGCGCCTGCTATAGCTTTCACTGTCCCGATTTCAGTGGCTGCAGCGGCGCTCCTCTCAAAGCTACACCCATGAGAGCGCAATCTGCTTCTCCAGTTAGGCCTCAAATCGCACTCACTCCGCTCCTTCCCCCGCCCGCGCGTTCTGCACACGCATTTTAGAGTCGCGGAGTTTTTTTGCCGCGTAACTTACGCGGCGTCCAGAAATCGCAATTCAGGCGGCAGTATTCTTTTCGGGAAAAGAAAATGACAGCGTAAACTTCCAGAGACCGACAAAGAGCAGTATAGTAGATAAGAAAGCAAACCCGAGTCAAGGATATCCCACGCAGCGGAAATCAAGAGCGGGGAATGTACTCGGGCGGGACATTTGATGCGGACACTATAGAGATAACCGATGGCCTTTCCCACCATTCGGCCGTTTTATACACATAGGCGCGGCCCCTCGGCAACTGTCGTCACCAAAGGAATGGCACAGAAGGTTCGTTTCTATTCCACTTTCATTCCTTAGGCCCTTACTCTATATACTCTCCATAATCTGCGGAAATATACATTTAATATCAATGACTCGCATCGCCTCATTAGTTTCCTCAGTCGTACGGAACGCGTACGGCCCATCGTCAGGCATCGTATACATTACATCACATAACATTACTTGACGGCATATACGAACCCCGCCCGCCCCTGGGGAGGACACCGAAGAAGCGCCCCGGATCTAAACGACAAAAGAACGGGGCGCCGCTGTTCGCAACCGAAACTGCGCAAGCAATCGGGCGAGACGGAACCTCAAGCAGCGTTTTTCAGAAACGTTCTCACTAGCTCCACCCCCCCACCCCCCAACCTCGTCTTTTTCCCGCGGTGGGTTCTCGCGTTACGACCGGGCACAGTACACTACTACGCTCCCGGCGAACAAGGGGCCTCCGGTGTGCGCGACTGCGCAGCCATGGCGAGCGACCAGGTTCATCGGTCCAGGAGCAGCAGAGCAACGACGACGGACGACGGGCGGGCTTGGTGCGTCGTACTCGAGAGCAACGTCGTGCACGGCGCATCGCTCACCGCCCCCAGCCTGCCGAAGCCGCGCGGGCTATTTCGGGAGCCGAACGCCGGCGCACCGGAGAGGACCACGCCTACGCGCATGCACCACGCAGTCGTGAGGGCCCGAAAGGCAACGGCCACCAAACGGCACGCCGGATGGACAGGCACTGAGGCGATGGCGACGATGGCAATGAGGAAAAAGCAGCAAGAGCGTTTATTAATAAGAGAAAACATTAGGCACCACGTGACGGGAACGTTTAGTTATAGTTTCAACCCAAGGCCTATAAACTACGCATCCCAAGCGCACAAGACAATGTTTGCGTTCTCGCTGAACACTCCGCCTCGAGATACATATATGTGCTGAAATTCACAAATTCACCATGCGCGGCGCATAAACGAGGCATAGTTTTGCCTTTTGGCGGCGACGGATGAATATCTATCATAAATATGGGAGAGGAGAGTGAACAGCATGATCATGACATCGAGGCAGTACACGGACCAACTCGCATGAAGATATACATTCGCATCTCCGGTATGCGTTTCACGCGTGCCATTATTACGACAGTCCCGGACCGAAGGGAGAAATTATTGTTTCCGAATCGTCCGCACAGAGCCATGGTCTCCGCGGTGCCCAGCAAGTTCCTGGTGTCTTCACCATTCATCTGGTCCATCACTTCTTTTTTTAATAAACGACTACTACTACTACAAAAGCACTCCCAGAGCCGGAAGGAGGCGTGTCCACCTGCCACGACGACGTTCATACAGTCCGCAGTTCGCGTGGAGTTGGGACGAACAAACTGATAGAGAATTAATTTAGTAGCCACCCATTAAAGCGTAGCGCAAGCAGCTCCCGCCAAGTCTGTCAGTACAACTCTCAAGACGTGTTCTTCCGAAACAATTGTGGCAGTTTTCTGGCCTTTGAGGCTAAAAAAAAAAAATAAAGTCCCCGTGAAAGGCGCTCGTAGAGAGTCATACACTAAGGGATCGAGTGTTCTTCAGCACAGTGGAGACAGCCACGCGCGGACCACACGCGTCAACGACAAAGGAAGGCACAGAAAGAGGCGCGCCGGAGGGACAGCGAAGGCGCGGCCTTGTGCCGCACTTGGGTTGGCCGTAGCCCATGAACGCTCCCCCCCCCCCCCCCCCTCCTGCCTAGGAAACAATGCACAGCGTCGACTTCACAAGCGCGCACTCGAAACGACCGCTCCAACCACAAGTCACCGCTAGGGTGCCTGGATGCCCGCTCGCTTCGGCTAGTCACCGCTCTCTACCACCGCTCAACGTAGGCAATCTAAAGTCACTGGAACGGCGTTCCAGTGACTTTATAGGGAATTAAACGGGAAGCGCCCTCTCACGGTCAACACTGCGCTTCCTCTGGCCGGTGCCACTGCCGGTCTCTAGGACAGCGCGCCCCCCACGAGACCGGCCGTGCCGGTGCCTGGCTCTGCAGCTGTCCACTCTTGAAACGGTGTGCTTTGTGAGAGACCATCGATCTGATTCGCTACGTCTTACCAAACACTTCACAGAAGCCCTGTAGACCAACAAATACGCAACATAAAGACGTACAAACAACGAAAGACTACAGCGAAGAAGGGACTTCACCTGAGTTACGTAATGGCGAAAAAGGCGGTGGATTCCTTTTTTTTTTGTTATATTTCACTTTTTATTTTTGCTTCCGAAATGTCACTGTGCGGCTCTCCTGACGTGCAAAGAGGTCAAAACAGGTCGGACACTCCAGAACGCACAGTCAACAGGGCCCAACACAAGCTACAAAGTTCGCAGGCACACTGCCAAGACCGGACGAAACTCCTTGAAGGCCTCGATGAACCGAGGTAGGGCCCTAACCGAGGTACTGCACCCGTTCAACCTTCCTCATGGTTGCCCACGAGACTCGAAAGGCTACGAACACGATCCCCGAAGCATCCCCCCCCCCCCATTGCGCACCCCTCCCACTCCGCGTGCCTCTCTCAAACATGCAGCTCGGCTACAGTGTACAGATCGGCTGCCCACAGTTCCTCCTTTTCGACCTCGCCCCCGTCGATCAGTCGCGTTGGTATACGCTCGCGTAAACCATGCGACATCGAACGCCTGCGCGCAAACGTGACACGTGTTGTGTGTGCAGACTTCCTGCGTGCGCGTTTTCATCACATGCACCCCCCCCCCCCCCCAAAAAAAAAAAACGAGGGCAGGACGCACAAAGAATAGCGTTCAGCGTGATCTTTGGTCCATCTTTCTCTTTGCTTCCCGCTTTTTATTGTTGCCTGTACCGAGCGTGAGCACGCATAAACGCTAAGGTTTCGTGCACAGTGCAGTCGCTTCCGACTGTTTTTAAAAATGCGAGGCATTAGCGTTTGTACTCTCGATTTGCGTGCGAAGCGCAGTGTATACATATTATATTGATTATACGGACATATGCAGTTTTGGCATGAACGGATAGATTGAGGGGCGGCCCTTTTACAGGGGTCAAAAGTGCTTCCAATTATATGAACGCTTCTAGAAAACTTGTCGCCGACGCTGTTACAGATATTCGCTTATTTCGTGATTGTCCAGTTACACCTGTCACCACGAACATCACCATACTCATCATGACGTCGTCAGCCGTAACGCCGCTCTCTCGCGGAAAACTTTCCGCGAGAAATATAAAAAAATAAAAACTGTCGTCCGTTAAGCATCCCACTGAGTAAAGGTCTCGCGGACATATCGCGAATCACTGCTTGCGGAAAGAGCCGGAAATGTGGAAATCAGTGACTTAGGGTGACGTCATGCCGGTCTGAGGGGGAACACTGCGATTTGGTCCGTCGCGTGAATCTATCTTTAAAGGCCATAGGAGGCAGTGTTCCTGTACAAGGAGGCATTCACGTGAGTCACGGGCGCCATTTTGTGGTATACAGCGCGCAGCTTCGGCGGTGCAAGCAAGAGCAGCAAGTGACTCAGGGGGATCAGGCTAATCCCGCCTGTACATAAACACCACCACCAGGTAGCAATAAGCCGATTAGACCTGCGAGCGGCCTTTCGCCACGCTCCATGCACGCCAAAAATGGCGGCCACTGTGAAGTCGATGCTTATACTTCCTGCTCATTTTTACAGCGAGAGCTGTTAAATGTCCGTTCCTCGCTTTTAGCGTCGTAGTAGGGGTCGGCGTGAACGGAGGGCGGTAAGCGTGGGGAAGGTGGGTTCCCGTGGAAAGACGTGGGTATGATGAGAGTGGAGGAATGAGCAATCGAGGGGGGGGGGGGGCTGACACGGGAAAAACCGGGGAGGGTGGTTTCCGTGGAAGGAGTGTATGGTGAGAGCGGAAGTATGTGGCACGCTCCGTCTAATGGCTAATGGACAGCGGTAAAGTTTACCACCTACAGAGTTGGTGTAAACCGTAGCTACCACAACGATCCCACGATCATATATGCCCGGCGCTGGTCCTGCGGCGGTGAACCATCGAGCTTCACGCGGCGGTCTAAGATGCCGACGGTCTACGCTCTCAATCCGGCGGAGAACACTACGCACAACAGCACTGGTGTTTGTCCTTATCTTGTCCCGTCTTCCGTAGCGCTAGCTGTTTTATCTAGTTCCTAAAAAAAAAAAAACTACCGGGGACACTTAAGGGAACTTACGTGCGAGTAATGCGAAGGCACTGCAATTTAAGTCCAATTACATTAACGCGATATATAACGTTAGGGACTTCGTGCCGCAGAAAATCCGGCGTCGCCGTCGTTGACCGTAAGCGAAAAAAATCCCGAAAAATCCCCAGAAAAGCAACCTATATAGAGGAGGCAGGTGGCCACCTGCCCTGGAAGAGCCGCCTATAGCTGGCCCCCCCTATCAGGATGCATGTGTGTGCCTCCCAGACTTTTGATGTTTTGGAAGGAGGGTTCATGCAGGGGTGTGGTGGCCTGGTGTTTTGTGGCGTAAGCATGCTTGGACTTTTCTTTTCGGCACTATTTCCATGCAATAAAGAAAAAAAAACTTGTGGCATCATCACAACCTGCCCACCGGATTGTGAGCAAACTGCCTGCAGTGGCAGGTGGCAGTTGAATTGATGATTGGCAACGAGAGGTCGCTCGGGAGGAGCAACCTGGGTCGCACAAACCCCACTGGTGGCAGCACCTGCTATCGCAGGGCAGAGGCGCATCGCTTAAACGCTGTACCACTATGCCAGGAATGTTATGAGGGCTCCCAGGGATCTATGAGTGTAAAGTAGAGAACGACAAATGCTGCATATATGTGCATTAAACCGTTTATAGCGAAGCTGAAGTGTCTCCTCCAATTTTTCCAATTCCATTCTAATTCGATTCTATTCCTGTGTAGTTGGTGCAGTTGTAAGTACCAATACTGACTAGTACTGGTTAACATTTCGTATTTTCCCGCCTGTGATGACGTCCCACCGTCTCGACAAATCGCGAGTTTTGCAAAGCCGCCACTTTTTGGGTGACGCCGAGTGTTCGCGTCCACGAGCCACGTTATGCTTTCGCATTAATAGCAAGAGCAAACGCGCGTACGCCACGAGCCCCCACTGGACCCGCAAGCGACGCCATCTTCAAGGGCAGCGCGAACCACCGGAGCGGCTCTGACCGGAGTACACACATGCACACGCTGATACCAGAGACCGCACGGAGCGCGCGGCAGCTATTTGCGGAGCCAGCGCGACCTTGGCGTTCTCGAGGCGGTAGCGTCGAGTCGTCTATACGATCCGTCGGTCGTGCCTCAGGAACAGCCAACATCGGCAGACCCCCCCTGATTTCCCAGCCCTGTTGGACATGTAGGCTGCTCAGTGATGCTCTCTCGCCTATAAACCAGCCGCCATCAATCAGCCCGTCATCGATCACGGTCCGCCCCACCCAGAGAGAACCAAGCGACCAAGAGGCAAGACAGGAGAGGACGCAGCACGCGTCTTCCTGAATCGCAGTCAGCTGCCGCACGCGGAAGCTGGGAAACGGTCTTCACTTCCGGCACCACTACTGACTGGACCGACGAGGCGACCGTGAGGAGCGGCGGAAGCACGGGAAGCTCAGCAATAACCGCCTCCACATCCTGGAAAGGACTCCGTCGTCCCGCGCTTCATTTATTTTTTTATTTTTTCGCGGAAGATGGGCGATGATGAGCGCAGCTGTCTGCGGTGTGCGCCGTCATGTCGGCGCTGTGCCAAGCTTGAATACGCTATACGCCCGTCTGACAACTCGGACGCTGATATGAACTGCAGTATTACGTAGATAGCGCGCGGTCTGAATCACCGCACAAGGTCGCGCACATCGCTGCAGCTGATGCGTACCATAAAGAGGGCTCCCGACCAGGTTCGACAGAGCACAGAAATCAAAACTTCAGAAAGAGTGCTCCGGGTGTCGCGTATACTAAAGCAGTGAAGCGTATGCGTGGTCTTCCACACGGGCCTTCCCTCTTACAGCCTGCGGGGTGTGTGATAATAATAATAATAATTGGTTTTTGGTGGAAAGGAAATGGCGCAGTATCTGTCTCATATATCGTTGGACACCTGAACCGCGCCGTAAGGGAAGGGATAAAGGAGGGAGTGAAAGAAGAGAGGAACAAATAGGTCCGTAGTGGAGGGCTCCGGAATAATTTCGACCACCTGGGGATCTTTAACGTGCACTGACATCGCACAGCACACGGGCGCCTTAGCGTTTTTCCTCCATAAAAACGCAGCCGCCGCGGTCGGGTTCGAACGCGGGAACTCCGGATCAGTAGTCGAGCGCCCTAACCACTGAGCCACCGCGGCGGGGCACGGGGTGTGTGCGCATTCTAATGTCGAGTGTTCTATAGTACACTTAGCGCCGCACGAGGGACATGTTCAAACACCTGTTCCACCGCGTGCGGTGTTTGATGAAGAGACATGGGAAGAGACAGTTGGTTTGCAGTTGCCACCGGGCTACGGACTCCGCTCGGTTGAGGGAGGGGTGAGAAGGGAATAGGTCTCGTCTGCTCCCACGATAATAGGCCAGTGCTGGGGTGTAACTTGGTGCACGGTCTTCAGGGCTACCTCCCTAATCCCCTAAACCCACTCTTGCTTCTTGGCAGGCTGCGCTACCCTGCTCCAACCTGCGATGGTTGATCCAGCGGGCCAGCGGGATTGCAAAATCCCATGGAGCCCTGAAACAAATTAAGGGACCAACCAAGGAGACAGGCAGACAGCCCGAACTCACTCTCAATAACAACTGTTCTCTTATTCCCCCTGCAAGGGGGAAACCAGCTCCGCTGGCGCACACTCCCGTAGTGCGCGCCAATTCGTGCCACAGTGGCCGCTTGCTCGCTTGTCTTGCCTGGAAGATAGCGCTCGTCACGTGACCGTCACTCCTCTGTTTGCTGTGCCGTCACCGCTTCGTTTCCCGTACGATCCTCCTACGTTACGGGCTCACATATTTGACGTTTTAAGCATACCGGAGACGTACTGCCGGTTTATAGGGCCCCTCTTGCGCACGCGCAGTGGTTCCCTTTCACCCCAACAATGCCAATGCGCATGCGCAATAGGGGCCCTATAAACCGGCAGTACGTCTCCGGTATGCTGAAAACGTCTACTGCCGCGAGGGACCGGCAAAATTGCGACCTGCGCGCGCTTCATTCTCAAGTTGCACGCACGCCCAGACCTGCGAGTCTTGCTCAGTCGTGCGCCTTCTCCTCGACAGATGCGCGACTGACGCTGCGCCTGTAGTCTGGATCTATCCAAGCCCTTGGAGAACGACGACCCGGCGCAGCCAGCACCTGAGGCGCGAAAGTATACACACGGAAACCGGCGGGCAGCGGGACACACCACGGCACTGGACGACGCGGTCCGATGCAGCGCCAACTATCGTGCTGCTCAATTACGGTGGCCGCGCCTGATTGATGGCGCAGGGTACCGCCCTAATCCGACAGCTCGGGTGGCGCATTAACTCTACGGGTGGCGGCGTTTGCACAACAAGCGTCGCGGGCTGCCACGCCCCGCTCTGCGATGCGCAGCGCCTACGAAATGAAGCTCTTCAATCCGCTTGTTTACAGGGAGCGCATCGCCACGCTGAAGTAGTATTTCGACTGCGAGAGGCTTGCAACGCAGGCACCTAACCCGTGATCACAAAGAAAAAAAAAAAAGATGACGGATGATTTCCCCTTCTTCGCGGGGAACAAATGACACCAATGGCTGTCGGAGCAAAATATCTTCCAGAACAATATATCAAACGCCTAAAACCTCCGGAGCTGCCTGAGAAAATGCGCGAAGGCAGTGACCGAAGCTTCAGTGCGGCGTTAATGTCACAATGGCGCTCTTTAGAAATACTTTAGAGATACAGATTTTCAGTCAACAGTTTTCTTTCGGGATCCCGGAAATCCCGTGCCGCCTCGACGGTGTCGGTGCGAGGTACGATTAAAAGAACCCCTGAGTTGTGCGGTCAATGAACGGAGGAAAAGAATAAGCTAGCCAGATGGAGGAATCGAGGTAGCCGCGCCAGGTGACGTCATCGCGACAGCCGGGTGCGGTGCCTGCGCGGCGTTCGAACACCCGCGTGCTCCAAGTCATCAGCGTATAGAGAGAGACACAGAAAGGCGGAGGGGGAAAAAATCGCGGTCGAATGCACCGACCCTTCCATCACCGCAAAGGACAACTTCGCTTCATTTCTTCTCTTAAAACATGGAAAATCTGCCAGGCACTCATATCAGCCTTAGCTCTCTACTCGAGCCAGCCCTGCGGCGCGCGTTGAACCTGGCGGAGGAGAAGGCACGCAGCGAATGCCCAGATGGAGTCTCGTTGCGAGAGGGCGCCACCGTCAGGGACAACCGATTAGCGTTCTTCCGAGCCGCGTTCCTTCCACAGCATACGCGCGCACAGGAGACACACCAGTTCACCCTCGCAATACACAGCTCTGGTGTATCTTTCTATCTCGAGCCAAAGAGAGCAGCAGAAGAAGCCTGCGTGTGCATGGGCAGAGGAGGGCGCTGGTTCGCTCCATCTTTCCGTTCTCTTGAAAGGTATACATCGCTCTCTGTCACAACGCGAAAAAAAGGAAACGCGCGCGGGACGAGAGCGTCGCGCCTTCAACCGCACGTATATAGAGCATTCCAGCTGCATAGCGAGCGTCTTAGCGGTACGACTTCATACACTGAAATCGCCGCGCCGCATACGGAGATTCCATTCGGACGGACTGTCCCCACGGCTCGCAAAGTGAAACAGTTCGGATGATGTCCCAGTCCGCTTTCCAGGGCGCAGGTTGGGCTTGCAGGACAGGCTATAGGCTGAGAAGAAAGGAAAGGCGCGGTAACTGCCTCACTCTGCAGGGTGAACGCCTGAGCCGTTCGCTGATCTCGTAAAGGCGGCCAATTTTTTTTTTTTTAAGAAGGCCCGTTCCCGGGACGGCCGTTGGAGAGGCATCTCGGGCACTTTTACCGTCAATAGCAGCAGTTTCAACTCCGGCCACACTCATACACATGGTGTGGACTTGTACACATTACAACACAGACAACGCAAACACCCCAGAGACGTGGGAGTCTCTCCTGTGTACTTCCAAGCCAGCAGACCAACGCTGGCTTGACTGGTCCCCTGTTTTTGGGCGCAATAAAAGAGTTTACCTACCTACCAGCAGTTTCAGGCCCCGGGGAGGGGGGGGGGGGGGGGGGTATAATCGCAAGCAACCTTATCCAAGCGGTGGATACCACATCAGCTGAAGAACCAGCTATCGCACTAGCGATATCCAAGATTAGCGAGGCAACGGTTACGTCCGACTCATAAGCCGCTGTACGCAGTTACCTCAAGGGTCGCACGGGCGCTCCATGCTGGAAAATATTTGAAACGTCTAATCATTCCAACATTCAGATCTTCTGGACGCCAGGTCACCTCTCAACGACGGCCAATGAGTCGGCCAACACAGCTGCTCGAGCTCTCCTCCTCCGAGCATCTGGCATGCGCAGCCTCCCTCTGACACCATTAATAACCCCTCACCCTTACTAAGCTACGCAGGAATTACGGAGTACTATAAGATCATAAGAAGGAAATACCCTCTTCCTCACAAAACCCTTAGCAAATCTGAAGAGCACATAATCAGGCGACTCGAACTAATACTCGATCCAATCCCTACTTGATGAGTAAATAGTATCCAGACACCCACGATTCGTCCTGCCCCTTCTGTGGAGCAGTTGGCACACTCTTTCACACAGTTTGGGAATGTCAAGAAGACTCGGACTTGGACAGCGATCCCGATCCGACACATGAGCGCTGGGAGGCGACCCTCCATAGCCGCAGTCCCCTCGACCAGAAATCGGGTTGAGGGAGGCCGGATTACGATGGCGACCAATGGGTTCCCCTGCTGAACCAACCCAGTATTTATGCTCTTCATAAATGTTTTTCCTCCACCTCGTAGCACCGAGCGAACTTCGTAGCGGACTGATCCACAATGGAACCCACGTGAACGAGGTAATGAGTATGCAAATAGTACGCATTTTTCGAAGCCTCATCATTGCAAGCACTCGGCGTTTACTGTGAAACAATAACAATAATTGGTTTTTTGGGGAAAGGAAATGGCGCAGTATCTGTCTCATATATCGTTGGACACCTGAACCGCGCCCTAATGGAAGGGGTAAGGGATGGAGTGAAAGAAGAAAGGAAGAAGGAGGTGCCGTAGTGGAGGGCTCCGGAATAATTTTCGACCACCTGGGGATCTTTAACGTGCACTGACATCGCACGTTAAAGATCCCCAGGTGGTCGAAAATTATTCCGGAGCCCTCCACTACGGCACCAGAACGTTATTTTGCGAACATTTGCAGACTATGAACAGCTGGGCCCTTCTAAGGATTTGGGCTACACGGTCGGCCTATGAAATAGACACAAGCAGGAAGTTTCTCCTCTGAGACGACTTCTCGCAGTTCGGAACTCGGGGCAGCGATGCAGAAGCTAGCTCGGTGGTTCCCTTATGCAAGCACGATCTAGTTTATAGCCTCAGCCTTCGATGCCAGCGGGGAGTGCACTGGAAATAGAAAGGTTTAACCTGCATTTCCTGCATCGCGAGAAACTGCACACACATTCCGAAAAATAAAGAAAGAAACAAGAACTAAAATGGCATGCCGAGGTGGCGCTGTTTTAGAAAAAAAAAGCAAAAAAAAGCGCCAGCGTCAGTGGGACGTTGCTGCATCCTCTGCAGGCGTCCGCACCCTATATCGAGCGATGTTTGTGTGCGCACGCACTGTTGCGTACACAGCACGGGCAGGCGGACAAGAATAATTAGGCCGCGCTGGCGCCCTCTCTAGCGGCCAAACCATTCTTCCCCCAGAGACGCCGGCCCTGCTTCCTGGCGCAAGCGAGGCCTGTTTGTTTTCTCGCGGACGGCTGCTGCCGAGCAAAGGACGGGGAACCCGCCGCGCCGCCTCCAACAGCTCCGGTCGGACTGGTCGCAGAGCACAGCCACTGCGCCCTTCGCCGGTTAAGCCTACTCACTTATTGTTTAGCATTTTTCTTTTTTTTTCGCCTCCCTTCCTTCGTCCTCTTTCGCGCTAGTGCAAGGTCGCCGGGCAGTCAACCGCTCGGTTACTTGTTTTACCGTCACCGAATAACCGCGGCGAGACCTTCGCACGCGTCCTCCCATTTACCGTTCGGAAATCGCCAATGAGTCATCAATCGGGGCGCGCCGATTTCCGCGTCGAGATTCGACACGCTCTTCATCCGTTGCGAGCGCAGCTTTTTGCGAGAAGCATGCGCCCAAGGAAGGACGAAGAATATAATAAGCGGGCGGCTCCGTTACGGCATGGAAGTCCGTGCCCGCGTCAAATCAGACAGTGCGCGTCGAGGCCTTAAATCGCAGTGACGCTGTTGCTGCTGCTCCAACCATCAAAGGCGTTAGGATGGCACCACTTTCCGCGTCACAGCGATACGCTGTCGGGTGTTGGCGGGGCGAGATGGGGACACAGCGGGAGGAATATATATATATATATATATATATATATATATATATATATATATATATATATATATATATATATATATATATATATATATATATATATATATATATATATATATATATATATATATATATATATATATAATTGGTTTTGGAGGGAAAGGAAATGGCGCAGTATCTGTCTCATGTACCGTTGGACACCTGAACCGCGCCGTAAGGGAAGGGATAAAGGAGGGAGTGAAATAAGAAAGGAAGAGAGAGGCGCCGTAGTGGAGGGCTCCGGAATAATTTCGACCACCTGGGGATCTTTAACGTGCACTGACATCGCACAGCACACGGGCGCCTTAGCGTTTTTCCTCCATAAAAACGCAGCCGCCGCGGTCGGGTTCGAACCCGGGCGGGAGGAATACGGGTGAGCCTGTCGGCACAGGGGTGGCATTAGGGAATTGGGAGAGGCCTTCGCATTGCAGATGGGACAATGAGGTTGTCGACGGAGAAAAAGGCGCTGCCAGTCCGGGGACGGTGACGAAACTGGTCAGTATAGCGAGCGGTCGCGCAGGCACTGAACAAACCACACACCTGTGCTGCACGCGCGTACAGCGATGACAGGACAGTGTGGGACAGCTGCACACGTTGAGTTTTTTTTTTTTTTTCCACGGCGCCTGCGGAGCCACACAAGTGTCAGCAAAATACGGTGCTTTTTTTACGTTTATAGGTTTTTATTTCAACAACTATGTTAGATAGTTGATGCCGTCTGTGCAGCAAGGAGGACATTACGTACGTGATAGAGTTCCAACTACCGGACGAGTAAATAATTAAAATTAACTAATCTGTTTTATATTTGATTTAGGGGGCAAGATTACATTGTGAATCGGAAGGCTGTCAACAGCGAAGGTGAGCCTTCTTTTTTTACTTTTCTTAATCGGCAATACGGCTCGAAATACACAACTAAAAATGCGCACTTGAAAGCGCTTTCAGCCCCCGGCGCGGCGGCCCAGTGGTTAGGGCGCTCGGCTACTGAGCCGGAGTACCCGGGTTCGAACCCGACCGCGGCGGCTGCGTTTTGATGGGGGCGAAACGCTAATGCGCCCGTGTGCTGTGCGATGTCAGTGCACGTTAAAGATCCCCAGGTGGTCGAAATTATTCCGGAGCCCTCCACTACGGCACCTCTTTCTTCTTTCACTCCCTTCTGTATCCCTTCCCTTACGGCGCGGTTCAGGTGTCCAACGATATATGAGGCAGATACTGCGCCGTTTCCTTTCCGCCAAAACCAATTATTATTATTATTATTATTATTATTATTATTATTATTATTATTATTATTATTATTATTATTATTATTATTAACCTCTTTGTGATGGCTTTCCCGAGTTACACATATATAAAATGGCGTCGCTCGCAATTTTAATGCAGCAAATACAGACGCCCTTTGCGTATTTTATGATGTACAACAGTGAACGCGATTTCGGCGACAATACACTATTTCTTCTTTCGCTCCTCCCTTCCCTTGCGGCTCGGTTGGGATGTCTACCGAGATTTGAGACAATTACTGCGGCATTTTCCTTCTTCAAAAAAGAGAAACAATACTACGCGGAGCGATACCAATTTATAAATGTGCGACGCGAGAGAGCTAACTCCTGCAATGATTGAGGTTTATCATGTCTGTAATGTTCGTCTTTCTGTACAATTCGCCTGCACAGACTGAACCAATGCATCTTGAATAAAAATCTGTAAGCACTTAAAAAAAATCACCCGGTATAAGGCAACGAAAAAAATTGGCTGTGGTTTAGCTCTGGTTAACCCTATTAGAATTGCGAAAGCTTCGTTTCCTGGGCACGTCGTCTACGGAGCGTCTCATTCCGACGCTCTCGAGAACTCAAACCGGTCTTTTCCGCAGTTGGGACATGTCACGACTTCTTCTGGTGCTTCAGTATCGATGGCAGATGCCGGGGCTAGCAAAAATCTTTTCCTTCCTTTTTACTATTATTTTTAATAAAACCACTACCACCACCACCACGACTTCTTCTAGGCACATCTTCGTTACGACGCTTCTCGAGTGCTGCGGCGCGTTCTTCTGGCGTCTCTTGAGCGCGTTGTCTCTTCCTCGCTTCGTTCTGTCGTTGTTGCGTCTCTTTCGCGCTCCCCATAACGACTAGAATCCACTGTAGTAAGTAAGGGTTATGGGGGCTTACCGTCACAAAGAGACGCAGGCTATGAGGGACGCCGTAGTGAAGGGCTCCGGAAATTTCGACCACCTGGGGTTCTTTAACGTGCACTGACATCGCACAACACACGGGCCTCTAGAATTTCGCCTCCATCGAAATTCAGCCGCCACCGCCGGGATCGAGCCCGCGTCTTTCGGGTCAGCAGCCGAGCGCCATAACCGCTGAGCCACCGCGGCGGGTCCCACTGTAGTAAGTGGTCGAATAGAAGAGGAAAGGAAATGTGCACGGGCCTGTGACTGACGTGTTGTCACCACTGCCGGCGTGCAGATAGGGAGGAGGAGAACAGGCAGAGCGCGCTGTTCATGAACGCTGTGTTTCGGTCAAACGACATTTGTCAGCGCAGTCGAATAATAAAAAAGAAACATCCCCACCCTTCGTCGAGCTCTGAACTGAACAGACAACCTCCGCTTCAATCATAGCCACGCGACTGTGCCACGCCATCAGCTTTAGTAGACGTTTTTAGCATACCGGAGACGTATACCGGTTTACCGGACGCCGGACGCGCAGTGGCTCCCCCTCACCCCAACAATGCCATTGCGCATGCGCAAGAGGGGTACGGTAAAGCGGTATACCTCTCCGGTATGCTAGAAACGTCATTGTTTAGTGCTGTTAGAGCACGGCAGAGCCGGAGCGGCTATATGATAACGCTCCCGGTAAACCACTAGGTGCGTATCGAAAGATAAAAAGCACGTCCCGCACTTACCAACAGCGATGAGAGCTAAATGGGTGAGCATAATGCATGGCGAAATCAATCAAACAATCAATCAAAACTGCAGTCGAAGTAATTTCAGCCATTTCGTGCCCATGTTAGCTTCCAGATACGAGGAAGTCAACTTTTTTCTTTTCAGGTTATATGTAAACTTTAACTCCATCTTTTCCTCGCGGCGCGGGTGATCTGATAGGTGAGAGTCGGTTACTTCACATTTCAATTAATTTCATTCCTTCCAGACGCACACTGAACGCTGGAAGTGGTTTTCTGGACGAAAAGCCGTTCATCTAAAACTTGGCTAAGCGCAGGCCCCCGATTTACAGCAGTTTTGACGTCCAGTTTAGAAAGCCCAAAAATAAAACCAACCTTTTTTTTTAATACTTCACCTGCCCCAGCGTAAACACCCGTGCTATGTTAACGTGCTCGGAGCGTGCACGTGACGGGCCCCTCCGGGCGCTAATCTCTGGCCCCGTGGAAGGGATTCTTTATATGCGTCCGCGAACGCGCCCCTGTGTGTGCCTCCCGCACTCATTCCTCTTCAAGGTGCTGCGCAGCAGGTTGACGAAAGAAGATCAAATAAAAAAAAAAAAACGACAGAGATCCCACGCCCGTCCCCAGCGGCGTATCGAGTTGCCCGGCCAATCCGCCAGGGGCACGCGCGCCGAACGAAGACGGCTCTCCCTTTCTCTCGCGGGGACCCGATGAACGACGGCGCTCGCGCAGCAGAAGAATCCGCGCAGAGCAGAAGACGAGCGTTGAGCGCGGCGCAGTACAACAGACATATGGACGAGCCAAATACGAGAGTGGACCCAATACCATTATCATTTCTTCCAGAAGCTGTTTTGGAAAAGAAAAAGAAATCTCCCACTGGGATGTACAGTCGTGCCTCGTTAATGTGGACACTTTGGTTCCCGAGCAAAACTGTTCATAAAGCGAGTCGCCCTTAATAATGATTCCCGAAGAAAAAAAAACGTGATTAAGGCCTGCTTCTGTGCATAGTGGTGTCTAGAGAAGTTTGAACTTAGGCATGATTTTCAGAGCTACAGTTCCATTATCCTGGTCGCCATTGTGTTTGAAATGCAGCTTTGCATGCCTAGAGTTATAGATATACTTGAAGGCGTTTCGTGGCTAAACGACCAACTACTACTACTACTACTACTCACATCTCACGAACCGCTGCTCTGTATATCAGTACACAGTCGGCCGACGACCGCTGAATGCAGCTTTCTACGTGGCACAAGCTGGAGAAAGTTTTCATCGCACTCATTCACGCAACATGAAAAATAGTGAGGCGCATCAATTGGGCAGCTTTGTACTGTGAACTAAGAAACCGCCAAAGAAGAGGGCCCTCATTCAGGCATTCGCACTTGTGCATTGCATTCATCTGATGTCCTACGCCCAAAATGCAGAAATCGAAACACCTCGTCGGGGCAGTGGAGATTTTGTTCTCATCTCCGTCGATATTACCGAGACAAAAATACATGGGCCCAATTGGGCACTGTGCACTTCCCCCCTGTCCATTGTCCGGACAGCGAGTTTCCATTTTAACGAGGCGGAAACACAGTGAAAAAGTTTGGTCCCCGGAAAAACTGTCCATAATTCGAATCGCCCATATTAACGGGGGTCGTATTGAGGTTGAGGTGTTGAATGCTACAGGTGGGGTTAGCCTTGCTTTGTCTGCCGGCAATTGCTCCACCGCAGCGTCCCTTCGATATTAACAATGCCGCATCTACCCCGCTAAGCGCACAGTCTCTTATAATAGCACACATTCTCTCCCTCAGTCACTATCTATGCACACAATCAATCCACACAGTCCACTCCAGAAGTCACCATCTATGCACATATTCAGTCACAGTAGAAAACGAGGCACAACTGTACATCTTTGCATATATTTTTCACAGCAAACAAAACACAATCGTCTCACAACGTGCACTGACACTGCACAGTACACGGGCGCCTTGCATATCAACTCCCTCAAAACGCGGGCGGGGGTCGACCCCGTGACCTTCGCGACCTCGCGCTCAGCTGCCATTGAGTCACCGCGTGGAGCGAAGGGTGTCACGGCAGCGGCGGCGAGCTGTGTCGGCGACCGTCGTCACAGGAGGCGACCGTCGGGGGAATCCTCGACACCCGAACAGTAGCGCAGCTCCTTAGCCAGCACGAGGCGCTAGTTGTGCAGAGCGAGACGATGATCCTAGCGAGCAGACGCCCCGAGACGAGACGGCGTTTTGACGCCAGTGTTGCGACACGCGTGCCACGCAGGGCTCTCGGCGTTTCAACACTGCGCGCGCTCATGCGCAGGGCAGGGAGCTAAACAACGAGGCGGCGAAGCAGCGGCAAGCGCTCTCGCTCGTCAAAGCGACTGAGGACAAGACCCGAGACGACAGTCGCCATAAAGGAGGCTCGGACGAGGGCAACTGCCACATGCATTCACGCTCGCATAACTCGACACATTTTTTTTTTTTTCAAGAATTACTGATCGCGAAGTGCGGGGTACATACACGAACATCGGTTGACTGCTATGGTCGGGTTCATTTTTGTAACCTTTAAAGGGACACTGAGGAGAACTCTATGAATTTTTTTTTGTTAGCAAAATCTGATACTTCGGCATTTCATGGCTTCGTTTCCGCTTATTCATGAGCGAAGGATGCATTTATTTCAAAGAAATTTGGATTCGAAGATGAAAAAGTTTTTCCCGCCGCTCTGATTCAAACTCAGGGAACTCTTATGACGCCACGGCAACTCTTATGACGTCTCAGAACGTAGTGACGTGACATGTGACGTAAACGCAGACTCCGTGATTTCTGACGGCTAGCGATGCGATGCGCAACCTTCCTTTGCCAGCCTCAGAGATTCGCGCCGTTCATGAAGTAAGGAAAATTCCTCCAAGGTGGCGCCTCTTGTCCTAGGAAGTCATCACGCTTGTACTTGCGAGATTGGCCTGTGGCGGCGATACCTGTATTTTGGTTCTTGCTATTTTCTACATTACAAGAGCTTTGTTTTCAGTAAGAGTGGCGTTTTTGTGATCAGGAGCTGCTTTTCTATCGATACAAGCCAACTTAAATTTCTCCTCAGTGTCCCTTTAAGGTTTCACTCAAGATTATTTTGTTTTAAGAGCGTTAGCTCTTACTCATCGCGTTTCTCGATTTCTTGGGGTCTGCTACCACCTCCCTTCGGCGTGAATTGTTTCAAAGTCCGAGGAATTCAAGATGGCGGCCCCCATAGTAAACCGATATAGCAACCCAATTGGTGATTGATTGGTGACGTCATTAGTATATCGAATTGGTGACTGATTGGTGAGGTCACTGATATATCCAACTGGTGATAGACTGGTGTCGTCACTTACAAAATCCAAGATGTCAGACTCGTATTTCCATTTGTGTACCTCACTTTAATTTCATTCATATCAATTCTAATAAACAGCTAACAGCTAACTCTCGTTACTTCAACGTCTTCCAGACGGTGGCGGCATCTCTTTTTTGTAACATTTCAAGTTTCACTGTAGATTTTTTTTTCTTTTGCGACTGCCCGCAACAATCTCACAGGCGAATTCGCGACAGCATTGTAATGATCGCGGTGACGCCTACTACAGCACACAACAGCGGCGAAAAAAAAAAAAACGTCTCGCCTCAAAACGGCACCACTTTTGTGCAGCACACATGCCAACCACAAACCGCCTTACACTGCCTGGTTTATTTCTCTTATTCCTGCTATAAAGGTCGAAAGAAAGAGAAAGAGGGGAGGGATCGAGTCAGCGTAAACCGAGCAGACGGTCGTCCGCGCCCACAACGCAAGCAGGAGCGTCTCAACTTAGTTGGGTGCAGCGCAGCAAAGGCCACCCATCTCCGCCAATGCCGACTGCTTGCGTGGCATTTGTGTTGCCAGCGGCTGCATGCACAGCAGCCTCTACAACAAAAGTGCGCGCGAAAAGTTACCCACTGAGGCGTTCCATATCTCTGTGTACGTAGGAACGGGCACACACAATTTCCCGTTTACGCTGAGCGGTCTATTCGCATCTCACTTCAGCTTGCAGAAACAAAAACAGCAGCGCACAAGGCTACTGGCGCTGGGTAATCAGAGTGGGCAGCCGGCTGTAGAAAGAAGGCCACGCCAAGCGCTGCTCACCGCCGCAACAACGAGACTGCAGAGACAGAGAGAGCTTGGAAAACGAGGACTCTTGCAGACTGAACAGAGCCGCGCCGCGAGCAACCAGAAACACCCCAGATGTGGTCGCGAAGCTTCCTCCACGACCCGCCGCGGTGGCTCAGTGGCAAGGGCGCTCGGCTACTGATCCGGAGTTCCCGGGTTCGAACCCGACCGCGGCGGCTGCGTTTTTATGGAGGAAAAAAAGCTAAGGCGCCCGTGTGCTGTGCGATGTCAGTGCACGTTAAACATCCCCAGGTGGTCGAAATTATTCCGGAGCCCTCCACTACGGCACCTCTCTTCCTTTCTTCTTTCACTCCCTCCTTTATCCCCTCCCCTACGGCGCGGTTCAGGTGTCCAACGATATATGAGACAGATACTGCGCCATTTCATTTCCCCCAAAACCAATTATTATTATTATTCCTGCACGTAGCAGAGGCCGAGCCCAGGTGATGGCGAAAAGGTTTGGTTCGGTCTATGGGGGTTTAACGTCCCGAAGCGACCCAGGCTATGATGGGTGCCGTAGCGAAGGGCCCCAGAAATTTCGACCACCTGAGGCTCTTTAACGTGCACTGACATCGCACAGTACACGGGCCTCTAGAATTTCGCCTCCATCGAAATTCCGACCGCCGCGGACGGGGTCGAACCCGCGTCTTTCGGGTCAGCAGCCGAGCACAACCACTGAGCCACCGCGGCGAAAAGGTGAAAGGTTGCACATCTAGCAGCGATCGTATTAATTTTCGTACAGAGCACTCATTTTCGGGACGACTGATCAATTACTCGAATAAAATACCATCGCGAACAAAATACTGAAGAGAAGTACATGAAACAAGAAAGAAAGCATTCGTCTAGGTTCTCGTTCGCGCAGCAACGCTTTCCGCTCGGAAGGGTGGTAGGGCTTTCTTGCGGCGTGCTGCAGAGCACATTCGACTGAAAATTGGTTGTAGGGAAAGGAAATGGCGCAGTACCTGTCTCACATCTCGGCGGACACCTGAATCGCGCCATAAGGGAAGGGATAAAGGAGGGAGTAAAAGAAGAAAGAAGTGCCGTAGTGGAGGGCTCCGGAATAATTTCGACCACCATAAACCACAAACCGCACCACGGTCGCCGCCAGTGTGTTGCAGTTAATAATGAACGCGACTGTACTTCACCGTACGTCGCCTAAGGATAGCTATTGTACGCTAAAAACAGTACTGTACTGTTTTTTTTTAGGCCCTCTAAGTTCCGTGACGGTGGCAACGTTTTGGCAGTGGTGAAGACGATGATGATGGTGCAGATTGCGGCGGACACCACCTGATGATAAACGCGAGGAACCTAGCGGCCTTGTTTCTCATGTTGAAGACAACAACAAAATGTCTATGAACCGCACGGGCAGAGACCATGGCTGTATCCAGGCTAACAGCTATGTATACGCAGTCACGGCAGTCACTCGACACATACGGCTCGCTCGTCACCACAAAGCCAGATACGCAGCCCATCTAAGAAATGGCACTGCAAACGGCCGGACCACAAACGAACTAAGCGAGTGACAGCGCGGCGGTACAGCATGCCACCCATTTCCGAAACGTCAAACTCATGCATCTTCTATAGAAGTCGCAACAAGCAATGACAGCTTCATATTAACTTATTTCTTCAACCACAGCCCCGAATTCCCAAGGCAGACCAAAGCTAAACAAATTTTCCGACGAATCAATCGATACGTCGCCCTGTCGATATATATCTCCAGTCAGGGCAGACTCACCTGCGCTCCTTCATGGCTAAATCGTCCACTGTGTCGAGGTTCCGCTACACCCCACGGGTCCGACTATTTACGCCGCCCCGATCATTCATTCAAACAGCCGAGATCCCACGTCTGACCACGTAGTTCGCCTGTGTGTCTCCGAATTTCGCTCCTCGAAACCTGGGCAACGCCGAAGCACGAGCCACACAGCATTTAAGCCACGCGGGACAAGACACTGCACGGTGTTGCTCTTACGGGGTAACTCCATGCTTGCGAACGACAGGCCCAATAAGTAGGCGCACGGACAACTCGTTCGCTGATTCATGCGTGACAAGAGCCAGGGAAATGCGCGCAGCTCGTTCGTCAGCTGCCCACTCACGGCGGGGACGGTATACTTGAAGATTAGAGCTCCGGCTCGATACAAGACAGACGTCTCTCCGTCCTATCACCGCTTCGTTCAGCGACACGTAAATGTAAGCCGAATCGATAAAAGCATCCGCCTATACACGTCACAAAAACGATAACGGGTGCGTGACAGAGCGAAGCATTGCACGAAAACTGCGTAAAACTTCACGTTCTGGAAGACTAGACGTGGAAGTCAGAAACCGACAGTAGTCGATTACCGGTGTTCCCTGGGCTCGCGATTAAATCAGACAGACTCATCGACCAGACAACGGTGAAGGCAATTTTTTTTACGCAGCCCCAATCAGGCACCGGCCTCTATAAATTCCGCGGGACTGCTAAAGAATATCAGACTAATGAAAGCCCGTCGAATATAAAATAAAAAAGAAACAAACTACAAAAAAAACGTCTGGAACTACGCAAAAACAATAGCGAGCGAACCGAAGGGTTCGTATCCGCACCAAGCTCGGGGGATTTCAAACGAGCGAACGATAAGAATCGTGACGTCACTCAGCGAGGCCCGTCCAGGAAGTAATCTTATCGCACGGGGCTCTTTCCTCCGCCCAGCCCAGATAATGCAGCTCAGGCGCCACTCGGCTCCGAGGTCGAACAGCTGTTAAAGGTCACCGACCGTCACCAATGGCTGGCCCATGCGTGGAAGACAAGCGCACGAACCACACCCAGTGACGCCTGACTGGTGGGTGTGACGTGGTTGGCCCGGCAGCACTTTTAAGATACGGCGATCGATGAAGACTAAAGGCGCAGTAACTGTCTCACTCCTTGGCGGACACCTCAACCGCGCCGTGTGGGAAAATTAATAATAATAATTGGTTTTGGGGGAAAGGAAATGGCGCAGTATCTGTCTCATATATCGTTGGACACCTGAACCGCACCGTAAGGGAAGGGATATGGGAGGGAGTGAAAGAAGAAAGGAAGAGATAGGTGCCGTAGTGGAGGGCTCCGGAATAATTTCGACCACCTGGGGATCTTTAACGTGCACTGACATCGCACAGCACACGGGCGCCTTAGCGTTTCCTCCATAAAAACGCAGCCGCCGCGGTCGGGTTCGAACCCGGGAACTCCGGATCAGTAGTCGAGCGCCCTAACCACTGAGCCACCGCGGCGGCAAAGCGAGCATATCTGCGCTGTGCCAACCATATCGCCCCTGAAGCACCCACTTCAATCTTCAAGAAATCAGGCGCGAAGTGCGCGACTTTTTACACGCCAGCTAAGTCGTTTTTTATTCATTCAGCAAGCGTCGTCTCTGTGCAAACACCATGCGGAAACGAAAAATTGGCAGTGGCTCAGCTCGGTTATGCCAGGATATACGTAGCGAAAGCTAAGGCAAAGCTTGGTTAGCCTTCGTTAATCTTGACTGCAAGTCCACGTTTGTCTGGTTAGTTGTCACGTGGTTCGCCAGGTGGTGCGGTGCGAGCACGGTGGGAACTCGAGCACGGTGGGAATGCGAGCACGGCGAAATTATTCCGGAGCCCTCCACTACGGCACCTCTTTCTTCCTTTCTTCTTTCACTCCCTCCTTTATCCCTTCCCTTACGGCGCGGTTCAGGTGTCCAACGATATATGAGACAGATACTGCGCCATTTTCTTTCCCCAAAACCAATTATTATTATTATTACTATTATTAAACTGCGAGTTCGTTCGTGGTCAATGTAGCTTCCGTTACAAAATAGCAGTCAGCGACTAGGTCAGATAAACTTTCAGAACCCGCAAGGGTTCCCTCATGACAATGCACACAAACAATACATATAAGCACCCCTATGGATGCACTCATTACTGCCCCACCACTTGTGCCGCAAATCGCCAGGCCCCACTTTTGAAATTGTTGGAAGCTGGGAACAAAATTTCCACCTTTTGGAAAAACGCGTCTCCGAAAAAAAGGAGTGCATGCCAGTGATTCAGCGCCGCCTACATACACGTCCTGCAACGGCACAGCCGATCATTCTCATAATTAAGACGCTGGAGTATGTCGCCTGCACTTTCTCACTCGGCGCCCTCTTTCGCCATGCCCCCCGTCATCGAAGGAACGTCGAGAGTGCCTCAGACGCGAAAGCTGGGTGGGTGGGGGGCAAGGAATAAAAAGATAAAAAGCGAGCGGCGCGGAACTGAGTTTCAGGGTCATTAATTGCGGCAGATTGAATGCACGCTCCCCCCCCCCCCTTTTTTTCTTGTAGCACATCCTCTCTCCACGGCCGTCAGTGCTGGGAGTGAGAGGTGAGAGAGGGGGAGAGAGCTTTGGCGGCCGCGACGAGCATCTGTAATGAGCCCCTAACACTTCCGCACACACATCCGGAGGTGCGAGGGGACCCGGCTGCTGCGGGCGGAGTCGTCCGCTTGTCGCAACGCCGCGGCCGAGACACACACAGCTTCCTTCGCCTTGGACAAGCGAAGCGAGAACGCGTCCCCTTCAAGGTCGCCGAGCTAACCGCATTCGCGCAGATCCGCTTCTTGCGCTGCCGCCGCTTTTCGAGCCTTTTACATAACGCCGTGGCCAGCAGCAGCAGGAAGAATAAAAGAGGACGGGAAGGGAGGGCGGCAGAAGAGCCAGAAGCAGAAGAACCCCCTATCTCCGGCGGCGGCTTTGAATTCTGATCACGGCGCGGTCCGCGCTGGTACAGTATGTACAGTGCCAAAAGTAATCCTGCATCCAGGCAGAAAGTAAAATAATACAAAAGGCTAGACGAAGAAAAGGTCGCGGGTCAGGAGTGGAGTGCCAGTTGGTATCTGCCGTGAAATGAGGCCAATAAGCGAGCCACTCGCTAAAACAAAAAGAAGCAAAGAAAAGACGCCAAATAAATAGTACGTGTTGCTGGATTCGATGCGTGTTCTCCTTTGGAGGGACTTAATTTTACGACCGTCATGCCGAGGTTTACTCGCGGTCTGCAATGGAACACAAAAAATGACGTTCGGAACAGAATGGTGGACATTGATGTAATAAGGATCCCTCGCTAATACTCACGATTCACCCTAGCCGATATCTCCAAAGGAGACTTGCGGCTGTCGAAGCATGAATTTCTTTGTGTGTGTGTGTAAAACAAGCTATTCTAGGCACTGTATTTTATTGCTTAACGATTGCAAGGAAGAAATGAAGGCACTGCGCTTAAATCACCGCACAAAGAGCCTTACAGGAGTGACCTTGAAAATGTTTAGTGCCTGAGGCCATCAAGGCACTTACTGCCGAAAGAGAGACTTATCAGCTCGCATGGCAGGCACCATGGTTCAAAAGCTGTGCTAAACAGAGCGTTCGCGCTTTCGACGTGTGCCCAATTTAGGCCACGTAAAACTGCCGCCGCATGAATCATCCAGCTCTCTTTCACCGCCGTTATGAACCAGACAGGGCAATCAATAGCTGGACGGCCGGCCGGTATACGACTGACCACCCGAAAAAAGATTACATAGAACTTTGCGTGCCCTTTCAATTTCCTCAGGGTGTGGAAAGTTTAATAAATGACAACCAATGACGCACGACCGCTTTCACAGTTACCTGTCTCCAAACGGCTCAGGAATTATTTAACACGATTAAATTCCCGAGCAGCTGCTTCGTATTCGTCATGGCTACATACGGGGTTCGTGAAACGAACTTGCCGAGAGAGCAGATCAAGGCGAAAGATTACAAGAAAATTACGTAAAGAAAATAAAAGCACATGTCGGCGAAGCGCCTTTTGAGGCGACTACTTTTCTGCGACCTCCAGAGCCAAGTGGGTCAATTTCGCTGTCTCGGCCGCCTATGCTCTTCGTAACTGACGAGCAACGGACGGTCGCCGAATGTCCAATTCTCCCTGGAGTCTCCTATGCAGCTGAAGCTTACTGCGGCACGAAAAATGAATACACTTTACGCTTTCCTAAAACATATTTGAAGAGTAATTACGGTGACGTTGCGCGTAACACCACCTGTCCCCTTCGGCGATGACAAGCAAAACAAAACGTACCACATGGAACCAAGCTTAAATTCTGTACCCGTTAACAGGAAACGGCGCAAAGCCGACCCAGACTGCATCGTAACAGGCAGCCGATCGAAATTACATCTGACAGGCCACGCGATGATCAACTTAATGGCAGCAGTGAATGCGGTCAGTAGACGTCGGAGCAAAACCCAGCGCGGCGACAGGGCTGCCAAGCTTTTTATCGTTGTCTGGGAGAGCTCGCATCGGAGCAACCCATCTGATAGCGCGCAGCCGACCACGCCAAAAATTCTTTTCCGGGCTTGCAAGAGTACTGCGATGTGCATCCCAGGCAGCGCACTGGCCGAACACCGACTTCGCGCATCGGGAGCAGCGCGGCGTCTGATCCGCATACGTCTGTCTCCGTGCAGCCAGCAGCGGATTCCATGCCTTATGAAAGCAGCGCGCGCAGACATCCGAGGCAGCAAAAATTTACGAAGCTCTGAGGTTCACACAGCAAAGGAGAGGCTAGAGCACCAGCTTCCTCGCCGTTACCATCGCTCTTGACCGATACCGGAGACACTGGTGACGGTTGATCTCGTTTTGATTGAGCAGCTGCAGCGGAGTGCACTACAATGGGCTGCAAGCAGCGTCGCAGCCCAGACCGTCGCAGCGCTAATTACTGTGCAGAGATGCTCGCGTTTGACAGCCTCGGAGATTGCGAGGCACTCGAAAGATTCGATATCCTGCAGGACACGAACGGAAGCGTTAACTTACTTTTTATACCGTTGAATGGTCATAGGGAACGTCCCGAAGGGGCATGGAGCCGTCGGCGCGGGGAGTATCGTCGCGGAGGGCTGTAAGCTTTCGCCATGTAGCACACATTCGCACGGTACGTCACTACGATGGGCACCGCCGCATCGAGCTCACTTTCCGTCGTGCCATATCCGGAGTGGTTCTGTCACTGCTCACACCGACGATTTGACAGGAGCTGGCAGTGAAACTGCGCCCGTATCTTTTCTTTCTTTTCCCTTGGCCCAACACACGCAAACACATAAAACAGCCTTCACTCAGGATACACACACACGCGCGAAGATGCTCGTCGGCACGGCCAACACGGGCGCCACTCGCGAGTCGAGCCGCTACTCCAGATGCCGACAAAAGCACCGGGCAACTCAGTGGCGCCATCTACTAAGCTCGGTACAAAACAAACAATTCATTGTTGCTTGCTTAGTAACGACCTATGGCGGGACAAGCGTTCATATTGCAGCTGCAACCTAATAGTTTCTTAATATTACATAGAGGGACAGCTGATGCCACCGTCTATATGACTTTCTTAAAAAAGCACTGCATCCACCGCGGGAATACCAGAAGGAAGACGTTTCGTGTTTGGCTTGGCTAGTGTTAGGCAGAAAGCGTGGATTGTACCTCGAAATCGGTAGTTGGCCCAGCACTATAGCGATGCCCTTTTCTGCAACATTATCTACAAACGTTGGTCGTCTCCTCTGCGCGCTATTAAGTTATTTCGATACTGCGTTTTTCAGTTCTTATATAGATTTAAACCAAGTGAAAGTTCGGTGTCAGGCTGGTATGGAAACCTTCACAGCATTTTTTCGAGGTTTGCCTCGAGAAGACCCGTATTTTTATGGCTGAATCCACGTTTTATGCTCAACAAGAGCCAAATCAAGAAAGAAACCTTGTCTTCCTGGCATTCTCGCGCCTCTCCATGGTGGATGAACTGCAGCGCCGCCAGCTTTCCCTCTGGGTAAATAAGAAACTATGCTTGCGACGCGCTCGCTGCATGCCTTCGTCATGACGTCATCGGCAAGCAGACGACGTCGCGCGCTACTCTGCTGCCGCGGGCCTCCACCGCGCAACCTGCCTTCTCGCTACCGCCGTACCATCCGGTGCCCTTTCTTCCTGGCGCTCTCGCCGCTATCGCCTTCTTTTGTCCTCCGTGCTCAGTTACGCCAACGACGGCGAGGCACGCAGCTCAAACCGGGAACGAGCGCCTAAGAACTGCGCTCTAAAACATGTGCACACACTGCATCTTGTTACACCACTGGTCAATGCCGAACACTGTACGAAGCGTTCGAACGAGAGGCGGCGGAATTTCGATTCGCTACCGGAAACACGCCGCGGTGGCTCAGTGGTTAGAGCGCTCGGCTACCGATCCGGAGGACCCGGGTTCGAACCCGACCGCGTTTCGATGGAGGCGAAACGCAAAAGGCGCCAGTGAGCTGTGCGATGTCAATGCACGTTAAAGATCCCCAGGTGGTTGAAATTACTCCGCGGCCCTCCGCTACGCGTCCCCTCTTTCTTCCTTTCTTCTCTCAGTCACTCCTTTATCCCTTCCCTTACTGCGCGGTTCAGGTGTCCGCCGAGATATGAGACACTGCGCCATTTCCTTTAATACCCAGGTGAAAATTTCCTGCTGGGAATCTGCTGGTTTGTACTGGTCCCAGCAGCAACTTTGCTGGTTTCGGTCTGGGCCTGCTGGTCCCAGCAGCCCACTTGCTGGTTTTGGTCTGAACCTGCTGGTCCCAGCAGCACTACTTGCTGGTTTTGTGTTGGGAACTGGTCCCAGCAGCAACCTTGCTGGTTTTGATGTCTGAGTCTGCTGGTCCCAGCAGCACCACTTGCTGGTTTTGTGTTGGCGGATTGGTCCCAGCAGCAACCTTGCTGGTTTTGTACTCGATCAACTGGTCCCAGCAGTAAACCTGCTGGTTTTGTACTCGGTCAACTGAAACATATTGTTGCTTTTAAAATCAAGTAGCCGGTCGTCAGAAGGGTTCTACTGGTCTTAGTAGAGAAGAAACCGGGTTTATATTGAGATTATTATTTACTTGCCTGGAGAAAAGCTGATCAGCTGGGAATTCAACCTGGCGTGTATTGGACCAGATGACCTAGCTAGTTGGAAACCAACTAGACATGACTAGTTTCATTCAGAAGGTGTGTATTAATAGCCATTTGGCAACTGCTTCAGCGCTTGAAACTTGAGTATTTATTGGGAGACAGGTGTAACTAAATAAAGAAACACAGTGACAAGCTTCTGCGACAAGCTCCATGCACGGCTAGCAGTAAAAGTGGAACTTCGCCTTGTGAATTCCAACTCCAACGCTTTTCTTAAAACGATACTTCGTCAATGGAAGATCATGCCTATCAAGAATATATAATATCAGTCTTTGAAGCGCTTTGATTGCCTTCCAAGACAATCCATACTCGATGGCAAAATTCACAGTCAGTGCAAGGAAGTCCTCAACAGTTAAATCACTGCATTGCGTCTGATCTGACGTCTCAGGGTGCTCGGAAAAGTCAGGCAGTTGCGTGTGATTGCTCGACGATGTAGGAGTTTCCGTAGGACCTGACCAATTATAGCTGCTGCCATAATCATCCCCATCATGATGCGTGGCCTGTGGTGATGTCAGCGCTGGTGAAGATGACCGCGTAGGACCTTGCTCTGGCGAAGTTAGCGTGTAAATCCTTGCGCTGGCGATGGTGGCGGCCGCGGAGATCCTTGCGCTGTTGACGTCGGGTGCGTATCCCCTTGCACTGGCGACGATTACCGCGTAGGCCCTTCAGCTGGAGACGGTGGGTGCGCAGACATCCGAAGATAACTTCTGGTGGAAGTCGGAAGACCAGCATCGCTGCCTGGGTCAAGACAACGCCGGTACCGCTTATTCCTGCGGCCCATTCTTTCAGCTAACTGTGACAATAATACCACGGCCACCATCCGAATAGCACTTGAACGTCGACCGAAGAGAAGCACTAGGCGGGGATTGCTGTTGCTGCTGCAGGATTTGGATATGGGGCTTTCTCTTTGTATCGGGCGGCCCTTACAAAAAAAAAAAAAAAACTCGTGTCCTAGCCTATTTTGCAGGAGGCCCTACAGTTACGGAAAATATACTAGTTCACTGCACTACAGTCGTCGAGAACGAAGCGTCTAGTTGGATTTGGATTGGATTTAGACAACCTGGACTGGTGAAAATGCCGATGTGGCTATCCTTCAAGAGCTCATTGAACTGATCTACGAGTAAATTAGCACATTTAATTACATGAACATGCCACTAAAACTTAATAAGTAACTGTGTATCAATTGTGCTGTTTTAAACCAGTTTTGAAAAACTTGCTTACTGACTACCTTTTTTCTTGTCCGAAGTTTGTCGCGTCGATTTTTGGAGATAGCAACATTGGGTACTTGTTTACCTTTCTTTTCTCCTTTTTCCCTGTCTTCTCGGAGTGCACGGACGAGTATCGATCCCCGTTTCTCTGTTCTATCATACTGTGGCGGCTTTTAGCTTTTTAAATTACTTCGCTAATCCGAACTTATTCAGTTAATTAATCTGCGGCTGATCTGCGCTTGCAGAGTTATTAGTGATCCTTGGTGTGCATCACGCTCCACAGACACGTGCGATGTTTGCCGTTGTCAGGTTCGCGCACGATATAGATAAGAAGTTGTACGTGATTCCTGCAAAGGATATTACGAATTTCAACCCGAAAAACAACACAGACTTCAATACGCGGTCTGTGTATACCGCGTTCTGGAGAGATCCGCTGGACGGAAAGGACAGCAGTCACTACAGCACCCAAGTCCTGATGCTAGGAGGTAATGGCTCAGTTTTGTGCACCTTAATTGCATGAGATTTTGCCACGCGAACTGGGTTACTATAATATATGTGTGTGTATGTCTGAATTTCTCACTGCAGAGTCGGAGAAAGAAATCCAGGAAAGGATGAAAACAAAAAGACTTGCGATGCCAAAAATTCTAGATTCGCATGATTCTTCAAGTGAGACATGTGAAGAGGAAACAGCAGCCCAAAAGAAGAAGGTGTGCTTGCATTGTGCAGTGTTATATCTTGTTTGATTGTGCAATCTCGTGAAATTTAACCTGCGATGTGTTGTAGTGTATGCTTGTTGCAGCACATCCTGTGTTTTTAGTTTTTTCGTTCTTTAGAAGCAAAAGCGAACTCTGCTGGCATCCAAAAAAGCAGAGTATGATGAGACCATGCTAAAAAAAAAATATGGACGATGCCAGAAGCAAAACACTGGCAGCTCAAAGCCGCGACAGCCGCCAAGTGGTAAGTAGTACGCCTGCTTAGCTATAAGCTGCCTTATAATTATCAGACACCTTTAAACGTCAGATTAAATCTGAAACCGTGAATGATAATTCTTTATAGGCCAAGAAGCGAGTTGGCTAAAGTTCTTTAGTTATTATAGCAAGTTGGGAGTTATGTGCACTATGCCCCTGCAATCACCTGCTGGATCCTACTGTCACACCACTCCTTCCTTTCATATGGCAGCTATCTCTGCAGCACCTTATTAACTGTTGTAAATACTTTTTTGCAGCCACGGTCAAGCACTGGGGTCTACAAAAGGGCGTGGACGTGGACCCCGTCGTAAAAAAACATCAACGGGATCCTCTGCGAGAAGATTCAAGATGTCGTAAAATCCAAGAGGAAGGATATGCAGTGAACTGTCCATTCACATGAGAATAACATGAGAATAAACATGCTAAACTGCACAAGACAAGTAGATCTTCTTGCCCTCTCCTGCTGTTGAGAACATGTAATGCATTAGTATGCGTCAAAGCAGCAAGTGGGAACCTGTGTCCAATGAGCTGTGTTTGCTCGGCAGTCTCGGATGAGCAGAACTGGCACGTTGGTTTAGCTTGGGTTCATCGAATTCTGCGTGAAGGAACTAGAACAATAGAAGTGACACCAATACCATACAGCTCTGTGTTGGTGGTATTTGCCTCGTTTCTACTGATCTTATTCTTTCACACATTTTGAGAGGTCAAAGCTCATTTCAATGCCTGCTGGCCCCACTAACACCTGCTGGTCCCAGCAGCGCCTGCTGGTCCCAGCAACAACTGCTGGTCCCAGCAACGCCTGCTGGTCCCAGCAACGCCTGCTGGTCCCAGCAACGCCTGCTGGTCCCAGCAGCTCCTGCTGGTCCCAGCAACGCCTGCTGGTCCCAGCAGCTCCTGCTGGTCCCAGCAGCTGCTGGGAATCTGCCAAAATCCCAGCAGTGTTGGGACCAGCAGATTCCCAGCAGGAAATTTTCACCTGGGTAATAACAATTAATTGGTTTTGGGGGAAATAATAATAATAATTGGTTTTCGGGGAAAGGAAATGGCGCAGTATCTGTCTCATATATCGTTGGACACCTGAACCGCGCCGTAAGGGAAGGGACAAAGGAGGGAGTGAAGGAAGAAAGAGGTACCGTAGTGGAGGGCTGCGGAATAATTTCGACCACCTGGGGATCTTGAACACACTAGCACACGGGCGCCTTAGCGTTTTGCCTCCATAAAAACGCAGACGCCACGGTCGGGTTCGAACCAGGGAACTCCGGATCAGTAGCCGAGCGCCCTAACCATTTCCTTTCCCCAGAAACCAATTTTAAAGCGAAAGCTTTACTGGCCGCGAACTTGCATTTCGCCGTGGCGGTGCTCCGAGGAGGTACATGGCGTCACATCGCGCCCCTGGCCGCGGATATTTTACTCTCTCGCTCCCTAGTCACTAGAGCGCATGCACCACTAGTAGCACCGAGCCAAAGGTGTTCCGCCGCAGCACCGCGCCTTTCCTCAAAATCCAGCTTTGTTTTCTCTTTCTTCTTTCCCTCCCTCATTTATCCCTTCCTTTACAGCGCGGTTCGGGTGTCCACCGAGATATGTGAGACGATTACTGTGCCGTTTCCTTTACTCATAAGCCAAACAAAACAAGTGAGCCGACGGCGTTCATAGAGTTCACTGGTGTTGACAACTTTGCAAAGGCCGTTCGTTTTCACGAAAGGAAATACCACAATCGGCTCCGCGGGTAAGTGGAGTCCTCAATCTCGCTTTCATGTCCGTGGCGTTGGTGTACAACTGCAAAAGCCTGCTTTGATTGCGTTCCGCACACTGGATAGGCAGCGCGCCCTCGATCCCTGCCACCCTGGGAGGTGGCATGCATTTAATGGTTGATCGCGAGAACTTTATCACCAAATGAACGCTGCGTCCTAGCTATTGCTGCAGTGCCGCATGTTAGCCACAACGCCGTCAGCGTTAATGCATTTAGGCCACATCTCTCTCTTACCCTCGCCACATGTATTAAAGCACGAATGAGGCGTCCCCGCATATCCAAAGGGCCAGTTATGCGCCCTTTCTTCCCTCAAAACCATCGCCGCCTAGAACATTGTCATCGCCAACGCCAATGAACACAGTGAACGCCGACATCTTTCGCTTTGTATATCCTGGATTAGCTCAGCTAATCCACATGAATTTTTTCTCTCTCTCGCTCCCTGGTCACAACTGCGCATGCGCCACTAGTAGCACCGAGCCACAGGTGTTCGCCGCAGCAGCGCCTTCCCTCAAAATGCAACTTTCACTTTTAAGTTTTCTCTTTCTTCTTTGATCAGGAGTTCCCGGGTTCGAACCGGACCGCGGCGGCTGCGTTTTTATGGTGGCAAGACGCTGTTTTTTTTCGTAGCAGGAGACCTATAGTAAGAATGCCATATGGTTTATAAAATGACAGCACGCTGCATGAAGATCTCAGTGACACAGAGTTGTACAAAGCCATCTTGGCCAGCTTTGCATATTTTCAGAGCGAAAGCTCCACTTCTCGCATGCAAAGCTGATGAAACTTTGATTTGACCTCAAACTAGAGGCTCGCCGCAGATGTGGCTGTCATAAAACGTGACTTGTAGCAGCTGTTACCGCTCATTCTCATCAGTTGTGTCAAATTGACTAACCACGTGATTCGCTCTTGCTGAATAATCACCGCCTATATGGCCATCTTATACTGGCACCGCATTATGCAGTGTCAGAACGTCACCTCTGCACTCTACACCTCCGTACATGCCGTTTTCGCAGTGACGAGGATAACAGCCTCAAACTCTGCGCTAGCAGCGCCGCTTCTCTTATGCGCTGGCAGCAGGGGCACCAAGTCTTGCTACACAAAATTAAAGGGGACACTTAAGCTCCGCTTTGGGTATGATGCAATAGTGTAATGGGTTAATTCTCGTATATGCAGAAGGTCATTCTCTGCATTACGTTCACGGATCCCTGGGAGTCTATACCCCGCCTGGTACAGTGTGCTCCCATGGGTGGGCCTTGTGCTGCCTAGGTAGTTCTTCTCGAGTGACCAATCATTAATTTACCTGCCACCAGCCACTGTGGGCAGTCTATGTTGAATATCTGGTGGAGAGGTTGTGATGGCACCGCAAGGTCACGTGACTTAGGTGGCCCACCTGCCTCCTAGGTTGCTCTCTGGGGACTACCTGCCAGAGCCATGCCCGTGATTTTTTGCTCACAATGCCAACGCCGAATTTTCTGGTGAACGGAGCCTTTAACGCTGTTTCGTTAAAATACTCATGTGCTACGCAGTGTTTTGCCCGACGAAGGGGCTACAAATTGTCTAGACATAGCCGCGAATCGAGACTAAAGATCGTCCATGTGTAAGGCATTATTACACATGGATGCGTAAGGTATTATGATACATAGATTACCACGTGGTATTCTCCTACGACTGCTGCATAATTCGTAATCCAATTTCTTTCTCATGCTATGTATAAGCTTCCTCTCTCTTGTAACAAAATTTATATTGGTTAAACCGGCCGCTGTATCAATATTCGGCATAGGTAACATCTGTCATACCGATCAGTATGAGGCCGGCACGATGAAGGTAATGATTGATTTACTGACTGAAAATGCTAGAACAAATGATGACGTGGAGCTGAATGGCGCTTGACGCCGGCACGAGGGAGCTCAATTCGGCTGCCACTGCTCCTGCTGCGTTAAGGCCGCTGCTGCTGCTACACATCTTCAATCACTCTTGAATGCAACCTATTCCCCTCTAAAGGAGCACTGCCAGGATTGCAGGAAGGAAAATGAGGAAGTGCGCAGACCTCTAGTTCCGCACACATGCATTTCATTTCGTCACAGAGGTAAGACAAGGAAGTTAATGGAAGCATGTACCATATTCGAAAAAAACAGGATGAATGAGTTTATCAGCCTTTATTATTGATAGTTAGTAGAGAGATTGCTTTCCTGAACAACACATGATGTTTTAGTTAGTTTTTGATTTTTACGGGTTTTCAGCCATTGACTTATGATATGGTTCTTAGATTGTACTCCGCGTATGTGCACGGGAGCTATTAGGTCATGTGATCATTAGCTATAAATACGTTTTTCTCAATTAAAAAAATGCAGTTGCGAGTCAGCACTCTGTATGTTTCCTTGTTCTTTGTCTTTCGTCTGTTCTTGCTGTTTTCTATCCAAAATGAACATATACCAACTAGACCAACTATCCATTCTACCAAGTGCTCCCACGGAAGAGGAAAGGCACAGGACAAGGAGGTACTACTTTTTTTTTTCTCCGACAGACCCTCCTCCTCCAGTACTCCACCTTTACTTTCTGGAGCGCTATGTCATCACACGGTATGATGGACTGGAGACCAAACCCCTCAGTTCGTTTCAACCCGCAATGTGACGTACGCTGCTGCTGGTTATCCTTCATAGCCTGAGTCGCTTTGGAACATTAAACCCCCATAAACCATAAACCATCACACTCAGCACTCCCTCTCCACTCTCTACTTTATCTTTGTGGAAAAAATAAACCCCGATCTCAACAGCTGGGGAAAACCATGACCACATGATTGGATCTCCCAACTCCAGTATTATACCAAAAGAGGAAAGAAGATCAATGCTAAGAGGAAGTATTTGTGAGCAACAGCGGTTGTGACGTGTGGAGTTGTTTAAAACATAATAAGGGAGTTATTGCTCATTAGCATCCACCCAAGCGCAGCCATATGACTACAAGGGAAAGCTATTCAGCTCCACAGAAACTTCGTAGCTGAAGAAAAATGTTTCCTCGTTGAAATGTAGCCACCATACCGAGATCACCATAACCACTTTTGTTCACTAGTTGCCCACACTACTGTGACAAGAACAGCCGGAAGCCTCTCAAGGAAGATAATACTGCTGCCAGGCAGCTGGTGGAACGATTTTTAGTAGTTTAGAATGATTTCATATTCTTACCATGCCAATGCACACATTATCTGCTACAAATGTTATCTCAGCAGCAAAGAGAGGAGTGGTATCTTTTATGGTCAAGCAAGCAGTATGGAAATGGCTAAAAAAAATGAATTCTTTGTTCTTTCCGTGGTCTTTAGAGACCATGGGACGGTATCAATGCTATCCACCATCAGAAGCTCACTACTCATAAACAGGGATTAATAAAAGAAAGAGAACTGCCACTATCACTTAACATGACATTTTATTTGCACTCGTAGGACGGCAATTTTTTTCAGGATAGAAAAGGTTTCCTTTATACACTTAAAAGACACACTTGTTTAGGAAGTACAGGTTCAACTTGAAAAACAAGTCAGCAGCAGGGTTACACATTCACTCATGATAATGTACAGTATTGTTAACAAAACAAATAATTTACATGAATATCACAATATGACAGGCTTATCGCAGTCGGCCACTGCAAACCTAGCTGATGGAAAACTTGCAACTTGCATGAACGTTGGCAGAATGCCTGAGTGTGAGTGAGTGTCTTGCATCCTGCAGTTTTCGAGAAGATTCTGGAGGCTCCTTGCAAGCATGTAAATAGTGATTTTTTTTTCCAGTTCTTTGGCTACCTGTTGCACTTCAAAGCAGAGGGACAGAGACACGAGGCTCTCTGCTAGAAAACCATGTGCGGCAAGCTGCTTAGACCACCGCCTCCCATGCCGCCGCCACACCCACCAGATGGTGGAGAAGGCCCGCCTTCAAAAGAGTCGCCAGCGTTGCCGGTCTTGAAGGACCAGCGGGCACGCTTGCTTTTAGCTTCCTGCTCCTGCAAGCAGCAGTGACATGAAAGGTAGTTTTAAACACATTGCTTCCTACTGAGTCTTCATTGTGTAGCACAGCCTTAGGCCTCAAACTTTTGATCCATGAAAATGGCATGAAGTTAAAAAAATTCATAACAAAGTAGTGCAGAAAAATGATACCAATGCACTACTAGAGCCAGGGAAAGTTATGCTGAATGTAAACATCAAACCACCCCGTATGTGCAACATTCACAAAATTATTATAGTTATGATAAAACAGCATCATAACAGAGATGGTGATGCTAAATGGTGATAAGTGGATTGTTAACATCCTGAGGCTGCACTGTGACTGCAAGTGATGCTCCAGTGGAGGGCTCAAGATTAATCTTGACCCTTGGGATTCTTTAATACGCACTGACATCGCACATCAAGCTTACATTCTTGGATTTAACCCCCATCAAAATGTCGCTGCCATGGCTGGGATTCAATCCTGCGATCTTGTGCTTAGCACTAAAACATCATAACCACTGCAATGACTGTATGATGGTGGTACATAATCCCTAAAAACATTACCACCCCTAAGCACTTAAGTTTTGCTGGGACAGGTCGCTGAGGTCATTGCAAGCCAGGCGTAATTGGAGAGCACTAGGAGAGGCCCTCATCACGTGTTTGCTGGCACTGATTTCCATGAGGAAGCGAATTAATATTTACAGGTATGTGCAGGCACTGTACAATAAAGCTTATGGACTGTTTTATAAATGCTCTCACAACTTAGTGCAGCACAGGATGTTTGTACTTCATGTCACTAGGCAGCATCACCACTAGCACTTTTACCGACACCCCTACATACTGCGAATTTCACTGGTCATCTGCTTTTTCTTATGAAAATGGTAAAAGTCTATCCCCGTTAATTTGGAAATCCAGATAATTAAAACTATTGGCTCAGTCCCGGCCAACAGCCATGTAAGTCTATGGCGTCGGACGCTATGGGCCTTGCACCAGTTGATTTGAACGGGCTCCCAAAGGAAGGCTGCGCTCAGGTACAATCAGGGCGGCAAGAAATTGTTGAAATAGCCCTACTCAAAACCTGAGCTCCAAGTTGCAGAGATGCTCAAGCAACTATTTCGTGCGCGTAATGGCAGGTGTGATGACGAACAGGCAGCTCCGAATCCAAGGACACTGCGACTGCTTAGTTTCAGTTTCGCTTTTCTTAGCTTCATGCCAGCGTGCAACGACGGCGGCTTGGCCTGCCAGCCAACTTAACCCATCTGAGCACTGTTGCTGGTGTTTTATGCCACTTCGGTGCTGTTTACTTCGTTTGCGTCCATGTGGCTTTTTTTTTATTGCGCTGAAACTGTGTGCTCATTACATGCCATTCGCTGTTTGTGTGGTGAAGCCTCCTCACATGCGCCACCGCCGCTTATGATGGGTCTGGCGTGGTAGCAGTGGAGCTCTACTGTGCCGCGCCGTGATGGATGTGAGAGGCTCTTGCGATTATGAAGGAGTTTTGCTCCGATGCTCCAGACCATATGCATGCAATAAAGCACTAATGGCAATATGAAAAACAGTCATTACTGTGCTGTTCTCATCTTAAGATCGGGCAACTGTTGCCCAGTTTTTCACCAAATAAATTTACTGTGCTGCCAGCAATTCTCTATAGTTTTTCCGGGGTCATTCGATAATCCAAACTGTTGGATAATTCGAACATTTTTTCTTGTCCCTTGAAGTTGGAATTAAAGAGATTTTACTGTACTCTCCGCATGCACATATACTCGCTAACCAAAAATTCAGCAGTTTGCTGGTTATTTCTGATCTTTATCGTCATCTTCACCTTTTTGTTTAGTTTTGGGCCATCTGTACGGCGGACGAAGCACAGTTCCCTTAGTGATGGGTTTGCTTTTGCGTCGGGACTTTTTCCCAACCTGTGCTGCCTGCAGAACAGCCACTGAATGCTGGGCTCATGAAATCAGTCGCAGGCTGTTGTCTGTACATGATGCATGGCAAGACTGAGTCACGTAAGGCTTTAGAAGGGCACAGAACTGACAACACCTTCCTGTGCAATACTAGCAATTAGAAGTTAATGTAGAGTTATTTTCATCTAGCAATTTGATTTTTGCGGCTCCCCGATTTTGCGGACATTTCACGGTCCCTAGGGAGTGTGAAAAATCAGTCGGCGAATGTACTGTTACCTTGCGCCTCAAGCACCTTTAGAAGCATGTGGGCATTGGGCTTCTTGAGTGATCCAAGCGCACGCCCGCTGCAGCCGTTCTGCTCGTTAGAGAGACCTCCCGTCAGGTGTCCGGGAGCGGAATGCAGGCGGCTGCTGCTTATCCTCCTTTCCAAGGAAAGCTCTTTCGTGAACCGCTGTAAATCATCCTCCCCGCCATTCTTCCTGCTTCGACCTTGTGTCCCCACTGGCTTACTCCAGGTGACATTTGGGGGCACTGTTTCGGTGAGAGGCCATGAGCGGGGAAATAAACGGGGAGACTGCCACTGACTCGGCAGCAGAAAGTTCGCCTTGCCAGGGGGACCAAGAATGCGGCTCATTTAACCTTTGCGAAACAGTGATACATATATGTACTATTTCCTCACCGTGCTTTTTTTTTGCACGTAAACAAACAACAATACACTCATCTGCCACTTTTTTGTGTTCTGCCATCTATCCAGTGCTCAAACAAACAATTCAGCGTGTTTTTATGTTTCGCTAGCAGGTGCCGTTGGTATGATGAGTGTTTTTGCAAGTGCATGTGTAGATTTTGACTTGGCGAAATTTGGTGCAAAACAAATGGCGGGAAAAGAGCAATTCCTTATGCCTGGTGAGTGTCAAAACTTACCTGTTTCTAAAAGAGTCTTGTTTTCAGGCTACATTTTGTCTTACAGCGCTCCTTCGAAGCCAGTGGCAAGCATAATGGGCTATCAACGTGCGACCTGTGTTGCCAAGATGTGCTCCGCGCATTCCCCGTCCTCCTTTGCGTTGTGTCATGCACGATTTAACCCTTTGGTTGGCCATGCGGCATGTGATCGACCTTAGCTGTGCCGTCATGCGTGTATGGTCTCTGCTTTGCGCACGTGGCTCCACGGGCCCGCTCCTGGGTGCTGTGGCAGGGCTTTGGGTTGTACTGAGGTCTGGGGAATAGTGCAGTGTTCTGTAATGCAGCTTACTGTGTAATAAACATGTGTGCTCTCGAATAACAGCGCCTTCCTTCCTTCAGAGCGAGAGCACAGGCGCGCTGCGAACGCTGGCTGTGCCTTCACTTTGCTTTGGTCCGAACTTGCGTTTTGTGGGCGAAGTGCCACTTAACACACCATACCTGGTAAACCCCACAAGCAGCGAAAACTCGGCTAGAGTTCAATATGCCTGAGACCTCAATCTCACCTCAAAGTACTTGACGTTGTCAATGTCAACCATATCTCGCAGGCTTGAGTGCAGCAGGTCTCCCGGTGCAGCCTCCTGGTAAGCCAGGCCACTGTCTACCTGCCTGTAGAACAGTACGTATGCTGTGTCCTGAGGGAACCGGCTAGTCAACCCCTGCAGGCTTGCATACGATGAAGCTGATACCCGGCTGTCATTGAACAAGTACCACCGCTTGCACAGTGGATCAGGGGCCCCTGACCGATAGGCTGACTTGCGAGGGGACAGTGACTCCTGGGTGTCAGTTTGAGCACATTGCGAGCAGCAAGCATGAAAGAGAAGAAAAGACAGGCCACATCATGGAATAATCCTTTCCAAGGGTATCACATTTAGCACACACCTACTGGCCGCAGCTGCAGAAGTGGACATTGTGGAAGGAATTTCTAAGTGGACACGTTTCCTGTCAACAACAATCTGACGTCATGTCGCCCAGAGTGCCGACATACAGAGAAACACAGCAGTTTCCTGCCGGCTCCTATCAAAACAATCCAACATTTGCCTCTCTAAGAACAACGAATGATCCTGCGGTGACCCTTTCAATAGGAACGGCACTTTCACTGCTACTGTAGCTCATAGGACGCACATAGAGAAGCATTTTAGTGCCACCTGTGAGGCAGAATTGCTGCCCTCTTTCATTCCAGAAACACTGGCAGACTTCTTGCTGCACTGCTTCGTCTACTGAACATAATACCGGCAACACTCTGCTCTGGTCTCTTGCACCTCACTTTCACTTCATGTATGCCTACTGGGATTTTAAAAGTTGTGCTTCCAACTAGCAGTCAAAAGACATGCAGCACTTTTGTACTCTCCTCTGCCCCCTCCCCTCCCCGCCCCTCTTCTCCACTAGGAAGTAGCATCACTGGAACATTATCACCAACATGTTCGCAGATTGACTAAGAGGTGCTAGAAGCTAAACCATGAAATATCATGCCTGGTCGCAGTGAACTGTGACGTACAAAGTTGGCGCTTTGTGAAAAAAGGCACTATTAAAGTGCACAGTGGCCACTGACCTGGCTGGAGTAGCGGGCATAGGTATAGTAGTGGCCGCGATCAGCCGACGTGCCCGAATGGACCACAACGGCATAGAGAACATAGGTGGCCTGCTGTTGGCTGGTCAGGCCACAGTTGGAAGGCAGCTTCAATGTCTGAGGGAAGGCCACCTCCCGAAGGATTTTGGCCCGGGTTCCTGTGGCTCCGTCGTACGAGAAGCGCATAAGCGTCAGCATTAGATGCTGTGGGGGCTGGGCTAGGGCAACAGTGCGGCGGGCATCCCTGAGCGTGCCACACACACTGCAGTGGTACCTGCAACATGAAGGGCGCAGAACACAAATCTTGAAAATGGCTGAGTGGATGGCAAAGATGGTGGCAGCCATTTCAATCAGAATTGTTCAGGTGAGAAAACTACTCTCCCTGCTGAGAGCAGGAAGGAGCTTGTTAGGATGCTTATGAAGACAACCAACAGCCTTTTGAAATCAAGGAAAGCGTAGAAAGATATTTCTATCATTGTATTTCTTATTTCAGAAATTAGCTGGGTGATCACTCTGGAAGGTAGATACCGTAAAAGCCTGTTAATTTGGTGTTCAAGGGACTGGAATAAACATTCAAGCTATCAAATGGCCCCCAAAAAACTGGTAAAAACCATTCCCATAGTAGTAAAGTTATTTGGTGAAAACTTGGGCTTCCTAGAAAGCTTTCGAGACGAAAACTGCACATCTATGACAATTTTTTGCAGTTTTGTCAAACAATTTACAGGGTGCACGCTGTCGGGAATGTCGAAAAAAAACTGCTGCAAATTTTTGAAGGTCCCAGTGGCCCCCTAAGTGGCATGACGCAGGAGCAGTGGAGTCCTCTCACTAACGTCATCATCATCTGTATGGAGACTATTCTGCACTAAATGGAAACAGCATATGACAAGCCTGCAGTTTTGGCACAGTTAAAGAATGAAGAAACTTGCAGACTGAACTGAAGCAAGGAAAACACATTGGAGTTGGAACTACATGACACCTTCTAAAAAGAAATGAAAAACAGCACGCCAATCAGTGTTCGAAACAACAGGTAGTTGTGCTTGGCTGGCTGGCTGATGCGGCCAATAGCTGCTGTCATCGCAGATTGGCGCGAAGCTCAGAAAAATAAGACCGAAACCATGGAGGAAGGAAAGAACTCAAGAGAGGCCATTACGTGACATTTCTGAAGCCGGATGTGAAGGCTCGCCCCCGCTACCCTCCTACTTAGCTGCCATCTCAGTGCGCTTGCGCATGCACAGCAAACAATGCAGCAGACGCCGCCGCTGTGCTCAGCGTCAATATTGGCTGCGCCTTCGGCCAAAGCGCGTGACTTCTGGCACACTTTTTGGCATGCAGCTCAGACAGGGAGGGCCTATCCTGAGCTTTCCTGCCTCCATGAGCCGAAACTATGGAGCTGGGATAGTTTTCGGCGACCATCGTCACGCCTTTTCAGCATGCATGTCAGAGGTGCACAGGCAGCCCTGTACCATGCAATTAGGCTTGAGAAAGGTTATTTAGAGGGCCACTTCCTGTGCCGGTATACCTCGACACAGCTCCGCATCAGGAGCGTGTCCAATGTAACCGATATGAGTCAAGCACAGCAAGAACTACCGACCGTCGCAGGGGCATGCCAGCAGTCCAAATATGAAGATCTCCACACCAAAAGGGTCAAAATTAGTTAGGTTTAAATTGTAATTTGAGAAAGGAGAAGAAAATGCAAAATGCTGTTGCTGGGAGCAAAATTCACAACCTCTGCAAGTCATGTTCAATGTTCCCCCAACCAAGCTACAGTAGTATTGTCTCTCCTCCTACTTGTGAAGGTATTTATATGTTCATTTAAGTATAGCCTAACCTTGCGAGTGAATGCCACCACCGCCACACCGAGCCACAGTGGCCGACATGTTGGTAGCACTTGGAGAGTGCTAGCATTCTTATGGCTATGACAAAAGAATGATGCAGGCACTTCAAGCAACTCCAGCTCAGTTGCACGCCAATGACACATGGTAGCCTCAAGGTCAACCATACCACATTACTTTATGGCACTAATTGTCTCACAAGGCATTAAAGGGACACTGAGGACAACTTGAAGTTGACCTGCATCAATAGATTACCACATTCTAATGACAAAAACAACACTTTCATTGAAAAGGAAGCTTCTATAAGCCACAAAGAGCACAAAAATGAAATAAGGGTGTCGCCATAACCGGCTGATTTCACTAGTAAACTGTGGTGTGTCGACAAATTTTTTTCGTCGCAGATCCCTGAGGTGATGCTACACTGCCATTCACTTCAAAATGCTGATCACGGAGTCATTTTCGGTGTCGACTTCATGAGTTTGACAAAATTAAGTGGCGGGAAAATTTTTAAACGCAATTTCTCAGCAATTTTCTTACGTGAGGGCCACACTTCTTTTTTTACAATTCCGGTGCGAATCTGGAAGGTGCAGCCCATACACGAATAAAATAAGTCGTATAACAGCATTTTTTTTTTTTCAATAATCTGGTTCAAAACAGGGGCTGTGGTCCATACACGGGTGCGGCCGTTGCAGGAGATTATACAGTAAATGCGTCTTTTCCTCCTGGACAAACATCAACTTATCAAGCAAGAGTCAAAGGATTGACTTTTACCAAGAAAAAGAATTGGATGCCGTTGTCCTCAGTGTCCCGTGTGCAAGCACTCTGAAATGGTCCATTTCACTACCACTCCCCTACACAGCATAATGCAGGACACTTGTACCCAGTCAAGGGTTCGACAGATTCCTGTTTGGCAAGGAGGAAGCATAGTGGTTGAATAAAACGTACACTCGCCAAAAAAATTACTTTAAAATATGACGTTTCGGGACCCCTACGGGTCGTTTGTCCACAATGAAGATGAGCGGAATGGGCCGCATCTTATATGCGCACTTGACAGTGCAGTGAATGGGAGTAGTTATCGTCATATTTTAAAACCATCTTTTGGCGAGTGTACGTTTTATTCAACCACACTTGTAACCATTTTAGCAGGTGCTATCAGTGCACGCACTTCCCTCCATGCCCCTGTCTATGCAACGTTTTTTGGGTGTTTTGGTTTGATTCATGGGGGTTAATGTCCCAAAGTGACTCAGGCTATGAGGGACGCCGTAGTGAAGGGCTCCGGGAATTTCGACCCCCTGGGGCTATTTAACGTGCACTGATATCGCACAGTACATGGGCGTCTAGAGTTTTGCCTTCATCGAAATTCAACTGCCGTGGTCGGGAGCGAACCCGCGTCTTTTTGGATCAGCGGCCGAGCGCCATAACCACTGAGCCACCGCGGCGGCACTTTCTTGGTGTCTGCTCGCAGTTGTGCCAAATGACAAGTTTTCACTCTTACATATTCTCGCTCCATGACAAACTGAGTGAGCATGCACCTGTTCTCGCCTTCCATGCTCTCAGGTGCAAAGTAGTTCTCCAGCATGTCCTCCAAGGAGAGTGCCTTGGGACCATTTTCAACAACATCCCTCTGACCCTCCGCTACGCCCGACTTGGTGGTAGACCTTGTCTGGTATGCTTTGCCATCTGTGCCACCTGCTCCCCTGGGCACTGAGCCCACAGGGAAGGCCACATGGAGGTCTGTGATGGCCTCTTCATTCTTGCTCTCACCCTGGTTTCACATGAGAAAGGGGGGGGGGGACGGGGAGCAGAAATAAAATGCGTACATGGTCACAATTTTGCACAACTGTGGGCAAACTTTAGCAGGCACAGGCACTGCAGTACTCACCTTTGTGTACAGTACTCACGGATTGAAATAGGACATTCGGAGCGCGTGGCCGTCGCTTCATGGAGCGCCGCCCGTAGACGCTCATGGAACCAAGGTGGTGCATTGTGGTATGGCGTGAGAGGGAGAACATCTACAAAGCAGAATTGTTCCTTCCAGTAGCCAATCAGCCGGCCTGTGGTTTACCACATGCCTGCGTGGCACTGCAAGGCTAGCGCTCCGAATGTCCTATTTCAATCCGTGAGTACTGTACATATTCAGCGACATGAAGCACAAACTACCAGCACCGCACAGCACATTTCTCCATGTGAATCGCAGATTGGTGCCATCACACGGAATTTTTCACAGTGAATGCAGCACTCCTGTTACATGCCACTGTCATTACAGGCTAACAAAAAAAGAAGCAGGTCCTGTGTACAATTCCCACACCAAGACTGAAAGGCCTGTGAATGTGCTGCGGTGCGCAATGCACTTTTCGAAGGGAATGACAAACACCACAAATGGCTTGCCTTATCTTTTTGGCTCTTAGTTCGTACATATCCTGAACAAAAAGCTTCAAGTAGTACAATGCAGATGGCAGCCATTCACATAATTTTAATGCCCAAAATTGACCGCACTGACGTCTCGAGTGTTTGGTCTTTCTCGTGCACTTTCTCTGCTCACAAGTGGCAGCAGTAGCACCTGCAAGGGCAAGCATGCTTCAGGTTCATCAGCTGTGACACTAGTATGATGTAAGATGCGGATGCATCAGGTGTGACACTAACCCCACGTGAGCTGATTTACTGGTGAAGAAAGAAGACTTTTAATAGAGTATGAAGGTGCCCAAAAAAAACCACACAGACACAAAATAAAATAAAGCAATGAGAATGAAGGGAAGCCTGCAGGTCAGGCTATGCAGGCAGGTACTGAGTCACAGATAGTAGCATGTGTCAAGTTTCCATCAGGAGTAAAAAAGGCCAATACAGTGAAACCTTGTCACAACAAACACGGATATTACGAATTATTGGCTATATTGAACTGTTGCTAAATATTTTCAGCAAGCACATGCATTTTTTACTGCATATATCAAACGCGGTTTGCCATAAAACGGATATAACAAACTGCCGAGCGCCAATCTGTGCCCGATCGGATAGCAGGCGGCAGGTTCTGCTTCACTACACGGGTGACTGGTGATGGAGCGGAAAGCGTTCGCGCCACAGTTCACGCTGTACCTCGCTTTGCCAGCAGCGCCACAGAAGATACAGCAGAGAGAAAAGCTGGTAGCCAGGCAGGCGGAACCTGTTCGCACATCTCGCACCCGATGACAGTGCCCCAGAACCAGCAACACGGCCGGTTGCTGTGGCTTTCCAGCAGCCATTCTCTGCTCTCGTCGACTATCACGGAGTGGAGGTGGTGAAAACGGCAGCTTTCGTCCTGGCATCCGTTTTTTTACGCGACACCGCTGTAATGCGAGGAAGCCGCCCTAGCTGGCATCTGATCTGCTGCCGCCACGTGCTCCGGTGCTGTGCGGCGAAGCCAACTTAATGCGTTTGCCGCTCAGTTTTTTGTGGCCTTCACAATCGCCGCGAGCGCCTTTGAGACAGTGCTAAAACTATGGAAAAGGTCTCTCCCAGTTGCCGTTCTTTCGTTGAATAAATTTAGCTCCTTCACCACGAGTTTTTTTGGACATTTTATATTATAAATTTTGGCTATATCGAACTATTTTACAATTTTTTACCAGTTCATTATAACGACGTTTCACAGTAAATGGTGCCATTCGGTGCAAGTTTGCCATTTGGTACAGTTTAGCACCAGTGTAGCCTAGTCACAATGTCCGCGGTTTCAAACTCAGCGAATGTTAATCTTACAGGCCACATTCAACCAACAAACTGCAGTACACTCCCATGAAGACGAACTCCGTTAAAGAAGGACATGGCTTTCGGCAAAATTTTTTTTTTTACTTTTTGGTGCATTTACATGAAATTTTTTGAGCACATGTAAATAGTTTAATGACTACTCTAAAAATATTTCACTGTTATATCTCCAGAAAATTGCTTTCTAATATATGTTCTTCCTCTGAACCATCTGGAAAGGCTGCAGAGTAAAGAAAATGTGGCAGAAGGCTGGATCAACAATCAATGCGTTCTTAATGGCTTGCTACAGGTCAAGAAAGATATTCTTAGAAGTTTTTTTTTTTGCAAAGCACAAATTTTGGTTTTGAATTTTTGTGATGCAGTGTACGTTGATATATCTAGAGTGAGAAGAAAATTTCACACAAGATATTTATAATTCCTAAATTTGAAAAACAATGTCCTGACCTCCACTGTGGTGCTAGGAGTGCAACAAAACAAACGAAAAGAATCATGAAGAAATTTGCTCCGCAAAGTGAGTATCTGTGCAGAGAACCATAACGAAGAAAAACACCCATTGTTCTCCGCAAAGTGAATATCTGTGCAGAAAACCTTAACGGAGAAAAACACCGATTGTTCTCCGTAAAGTGAATATCTGTGCAGAAAACCTTAACGGAGAAAAACATCCATTGTTTGAGCATTTCCCCACAATACAAAACTGCCGCGGTTCACCAAGCAATTGTTTTAGAGCACTTCCCTGTCAATTTCAGCAATGAAACTTTGGGGCAGCACAAAAAACGAGGCACATTAGCAGATACAATAATTTTCAAGAAGTCGATTTTGGAAAATTTGGGGGGATTTCAAAGCGGCATCGCATCTTAAGATGAATTCTCAAATAAGATGAACAATGTTAGGCCATTTTATTGGTTTCCCATTGGACGCAATTCACAAAAAATATGCTCAAGACGAACTGTTTCGCGTGTCCTTCAGTTAAGACAAACTTTCACAGTGACTGCGAACCACGGTGACCTCATCCAATGGCACTTACGGGGCTCCCGTGCAGCACTGTCAAGGAAAAAAAAATAAAATGCTTCTACGCAAGAAAGCGCACCCCCACAAGATGGCTTCCACACACGTTCGTGAAAAACTGCAGAGAAGACACCCTGCAAGAGCACACTTTCTTGGGGGGGGGGGCATCACTCGAAGTCATTAAATGCGGAGAAACATTTCCCCGATTGCACTGACAGCCACCATCACGTCCGCCGCAGCTCGTGTAACGCCGCTATGAGTGGGTTGGAGAGAGTGGGGAAGGTGGGGGCGCAGCGGCCGATCTAGAGGAAAGCATGTGCTGCGCAACCAGCCGCGAAGGCGCCTGGTTTTCTCTGCATATTTCCCCTCTTGGTCGCCCACTGCTGTCTCCACAGCAAACAGAGTCTTTGCCTTGCGATTCAGCCATCGGCGCCTGAATCACGAGAGCAGTAGTGCAGCGGCGATGGACGCGCGCTGCTTATGCCGTGTCTTTTTGCTACGTCCTATTATTTTTCGCTGCTTTTGAGCATGAACTGTTGTAGTGCCATGTGACATGACGTTCCAAAAGCAAAAGCAGCGGAGATGTGCCGACTGTGCTGAAGCATGTACAGCACGTTGTGTCAACTGCGGTCGTTCGTTGCGATTGTAGACGTTCCTCTCAAGTCAGTTCGTGCTTTGTCGTCACAAAATTTTTCAGCCAAACTTCATAAGCCAGCACAGGCTAACAGATAGTCGGTGTAGCGAGTTCGTTATAACAAAGTCAACTGCCGCAACACCTTCATTACATAGAAGTTGCAAATACACGCGCTTCAATGGGGACGGCATCGGGGAATTGAGAAAGTTCCTAATATCGAGGAATTCGCTATACGGGGGTTTGTTACATCCAGGTTGAAAACAATGAATAAAATAGCCTTTCAGAGAGAGGATAATTGCAAATACAGCATTTGTTGCACTTTGCATGAATTGAGCTGAAGATTGAGAGCATGAAGCAAGCTCACTTCACCCTACTTGAAAATGGCACTGGTCTAGTAGTTTTCTTTTTCACCGTCTCCTTTTTCCCACTCCATGCAATTTTGCGAGTACAACGCATTAACACGTGTGGCAGAGGTGCTTGAGAAGCAAAGCATATCAAGGAACTTACGTTGCAGGTTAAGCAGTGATACGTCGTGCAGATCACTCCACCAAAGATGTCCTGGATCAAGGTTTGATTGGGCAAGCCTGACCCATCGTGCCGAAACCCACTTAGCTGGAAGCCCCGGCTTTTCTGCTCTTCATGGGACGAGTCCACCAGGTAGCGGAGGAACTCGGAGCAGTCTTGCTGCTCGCCCAGCTCGAACCAGGGTGGCTTAGATGTACGGAGAAAGGTTTCGGGGCACACTGCTGGCCGCTGCATCAAGGAATCAGGCCATACAGAATGGAAGGCTGAACTACATATAAGGCCATAGCCTGTTGTGGGCAATGTTCAATGAGGCACCCAACGCAAGTGGTACAGTAAAAGCTCATCAATTCTAACTTGACGGGACAAAAAAAAAATGTTCAAATTATCCGAAAGTTCAAATTATCAAATGATCACAAAAACTGGTCAACAATTGCTTGCATCATGGTAAATTTATTTGGTGGAAGATTGGGCAACAGTTGCTCGATTTTGAGATGAGAACCACATGGCAATAACTGCTTTTCACGTTTCCATCAATGCCTTATTGCAAGCATAGTGTCGGGAGCATCGAAGCAGAACTGCTCCAAAATCGTAAGAGCCTCCCCCGCAAACTTCACGGTGCAATGCGGTGGAGCTCCACTGCTACCTCGTCACACCTTTCACAGGTGGTACTACTATTGAGTACGAGAAGGCTTCATCACACAAACTGCGAACGGCACGTGACGAGCGCAGTTTCAGTGCACTGGAAGAATGGAACCAATTGCAATGCCAACTGCAAGTGTTCGAAGTAGAGGTCACATATGCAGTCAACATGCAGTACATTTGCCATGTGATTCGCAATGTGACCCACCTGTGACAGTGCCAGGAAGGCAAACAGCTCCTGCAGGCTCTTCAGGATTGTGCCTTGTGGTATGGTGTCGGTCTGCAGCAGCTGGTTCCTCAGGCTGAAAAACACAGGCACCGTTGCATTTACTGGACTGCACGACTACACATGACCGTTGCAAAATAGAGCTATCATTGCAAGGCTAACATGGCAGACTAGTTTTTTTAACTTGGATGCAGTGACTTGTCAATCTTGCTCTCAGGGAAGTTTGGTTTATGAGTGCGTTGGAGCTATGGCAAGGAAGAACAGCTTCGACAGTGTTAGACTGCGAACTGATCTTTTATTGCGCTGCATGCGCGGCGAGGACTGGTGCCAGCTTCTTCACGAGTTGTGGCCCGCAGCCAGAGTGCGATGCGGGGGTTGCTATAGGGCGCCCTCCCATACAGCAGAAGCCACAGGGGCAGTTCAGTGGACATGATTGGATGAGGCTGGTCAGAGTGGGTGGTGGGACCACGGGCACAAGAGCGGCAACATAGGCCGGTTTGAGACAGTCAGCAGACACGACATCATCACAACCATTAGTGTCTAGCTCGAATGTCTTGGACGTACGATGGAGTGCGTCAAACAGTCTATCACAAGGCCTCTGTGAGGGGCGGACAAACATGGTAACGCCAGACGAAGAGACAGCTGCAGGAGTTAAGATCATGGTTAACAAACATGGACCGGGGGCTACGGTTAGCAGGGAGGTCAGGAGTAAGGTTTTGAAAAGTACTGCGCAGGTCCCGGATGCAGGTGGAAGCATCATGGATCTAGACTCCCTTGCCATAGCTCTCACAGATTTGGTGACCCGGACGTGAAATTTTATTGTGCTGCATGTGCTGGCCCGCCGCGGTGGCTCACTGGTTAGGACGCTCGCCTACTGGTCCGGAGTTCCCGGGTTCGAACCCGACCGCTGCGGCTGCGTTTTTGTGGCGGCAAAACGCTAAGGCGCCCGTGTGCTGTGCGATGTTAGTGCACGTTAAAGATCCCCAGGTGGTCGAAATTATTCCAGAGCCCTCCACTACGGCACCTCTTTCTTCCTTTCTTCTTTCACTCCCTCCTTCATTCCTTCCCTTACAGCACAGTTCAGGTGCCCAATGATATATGAGACAGATACTGTGCCATTTTCTTTCCCCAAAAACCAATTATTATTATTATGCTGCATGTGCTGCGAGGCCTGGTGCTAACTTTTATTCAATGTAGCCACTGCACATGGGGCAAATTGTGGCCTGCGACCACAGTACAACGCAATGGGCGCTACAAAAGCTTCACTCTGGGCGTTCTAAAACTTCTGCACAAGACGAAAATGGCACTCAGGTGGACGGGAAAGCTGATAGGCTTGAGAATATGCCCTGTGAGGGCTTTGGTAAAGGTGTTCTACTGAAAGAGGGTGTGTGGAACACAGCATAGCTCTACCCGTTGCTTTTTTTTCCCTCAAAAGGACAAATATCTTATTCCTTCCCACAAGACACCAAACCTCTGCTTCCAACGGCAGTGGCTTCGGGCACACACTGACCGCCAGCCTTACCGACAGAAACTGGGGGCTGAACTGAATCACACCACGATGTCGCAGCATCGCCCTCAGTGCCACTTGTGGCAAACCAAGACTAGCACCAATGCCCAAAAGTATCTTTCAGATAGAATTTATTGGGTGTGCACTACTGCGGCAGTACTATTTGACCAAAATTATTGTGACCAGTTCTATGCACAATGCGCCTGTAGGTGTACTAAGAGCCTCCCTCACCGTGAGGTCATGTAGAGAGCCTGGAGGACACTGTTGGCGTAGCACGTGTTCCCCAGGTTGACAAGCCCAACCAGCTCAGCCTCCCGACGCACCAGCAAGGGTGCCTCGCCCACGATTCCCCCAATGTAGCGGTCTCCAGCGGACCCCATCCGGTACTGGCCCAGCAGCTGCTGCATCTCTTCTGTGGCTGGTGCCACTGCCGACACATCCTGCAATGATAAAGTGTTGGACTGCATTGACAAGGTGATGGACCGCAGTGACATAGCCGTGATATATCATGAATTGATGAAGCAGTGGACTACATCGACAAAGCCCCGACATACCCTCCATTGACAAAGTGGCGGACCGAATTGAAGCTAACCCTTGCCATCCTTACAAGACTGGCCGTGTCAAAATAGCAGCCTAGATAGGACATCAATAGTGAAAAAACAGCGCACAAGCAAACACAGACAGAAAGAAGGGGACAAGCGCTGAACTAGCAACTGAGGTTTTATTGAGAAGCATGGCGAAATATATACAGCACAGCATACAGCATTCAAAAAACATATAAACAGCACATAAAAGGCGGATAAGAAGCCAGCATCCAAACTCATCGCTTAATGTCGCATATCCAAGAATTCCATCTCTTTTGTTGAAAGAAGGATAGACGGGGTGCTGACACATGAGTCCTCCGCTTTTGCTATCGCCCTAGCCTCGATAATTTCCCTTGTTATTGTGCACTTGTTTCGTGCCAGGATTTTGCAGCCGTGAAGGTCGGGTATGCAGGCAGGTTTATGATCGCAACGGTGACAGTGCTTAGCCAGAAAACCTGATGAAGCAATGGATCTTACATTGTTGTTATGCTCCAGTAATCTTTCGTTAAGACACCGACCGGTCTGGCCGATGTATCTGCTTCCACACGGTAACTTAATTTCATAAACAACACCCTGATCACATGCAACAAAAGGATTCTGGTGGTTGATTTTGCATCCAGGACGAGGCTTTTTCATTGGATTTGTCGCTTTACACAGTTTTATTAGTTTTTCTGGGGCAGAAAACACAACCTTAACATCGGCCTTCTTGGCCGATTGCCAAGATTGCCAAGAAGGTCTCTCACGAATGCTTGCTTTGAAATGCTTTTTTTTTTTCATTCTTTGTTGCCAGGCTTCCTGAATTATTTTGACACTCTAACTCTTTTGTGGCTTCCTTCAACTGAGGGAAAATATTCATGATCACAAGTCTTACTATAAAGCTGAAAAACCTTACTGGTACTTCTGCCCCATATTCACTCAAAATCTGGCCTTCATTCACTGATCAAGCATGGTGCCAGTTCACACAGCAAAAAGCATAAGAAATAACAATACCAGAAACTCTTCCCATCATGCCCTGCCACTTAACCAAGTCACAAGATGCTGCACTATCTGTAAATGCCATTAAAAACCATAATATCCGCTCTAGCAGAGACAAAGACTGCACCTTGTTGAAAACCCACTATCGAGTGTGGCCATTCTTTCCAAGAGATCTGCTCATCTGTAAGCTGCAGCCACTGGCATGTCAGCAACAGGACGGCAGATTGGGCGAGTTGGTAATCCATAATAAGCATTTTTTCAACAGCGCTAGACAGCAGGACATAGAAGAAGGAGAGACAAACAGAGCGCCACGTTCATCTCTTGTTTTATGTTCTGCTGCCTAGTGGTAGTGGTAAAGGCTTGGCATATCAGCAGCTAGTTCACGAATGCACCCTGGGATCTTTTCACAACATCCGATGATGATAGGTTTCACGGCAACCAAGGTTTACTATGCCCCAGTAGTCAGCACTGAAGTGCTCTGGTTTTAAAGGGGAAAGCGGTGTCATCTCCTGATTAGTGCTTTGAAATTGCATTGAACATGTGCCCGTACACAAATTAAAAAACATAACTGTGTTTTCTTCTCAATTATCTAGTTCAAAACAGGGGGTGCAGGCCATAGAGGGGTGCAGCCCTTACATGAGATTATATGGTAACTCAACTAAAACTAGCTACCAAGACATACCTTGAGTGTGTCCAACACAGGGTCATAGAGGTCAGGGAACCCTGAGTGCAGGAACATCATGGTGTAAGCCAGGCTGGCCAGCTCTTGAAGGACCTCTTCGTTCTTCTCCTTGCGCAATTCTTTCACAAACGCTGGTAAATGGGGCAAGACCTGCCAGGTTCCACCAACAGCAACGCAGGTGGAAACCGAGGTGGGATGGGGTAGAAAAACACAAAGGAAATCACAGTCAGCACGATGAACAAAAGCAAAGCTACATAAACCTAAAAACAGGGGCTTTCGTTATTTTACTCCTTTACGAGCAGTCCACAAAAACCTGTGTGCACAAAAACCTGTATGTAAAAATGTATGCAGGGAGGACAGATTGCACTGATGCAACACCCTACCTTTCATTGATCAGACCATTAAAATAATACTGAGAGCCAAAAAAATGTAAACTAAATACAGCCATACATAATACACAATAATCATAAGAAAAGCGTTTTAATTGCACACAGGGAATATAAAGCTGCATGCAGCATGTGCTGCCCAAGCAATGTACTGGGTCTGAAAAAGAAAACAATGACTGCTTTATTTTCAGTACTGAAGTGCTCTAGTTTTAAAGGGGAAAGCGGTGTCACCTCCTGATTAGTGCTTGACTTTGCATCAAATATGTGCCAAATTCTCTACTGTGCATTCCTACCTACTGGCTAACAGCAGACAATTTCCTGGCTGCTCCTGTATGTGCAAGAATGTGTATGTGTATGTGCTTCTGTAAGGCAAGACCTGCCTCACACTGTATTAAAATGCTTGTTTGCTAATCTATCTATGCCCACGCCCACACACTGTATGGAGACTGAAACAGTGGTGAGATACACAGGTATCATATTGATGACCATGACTTGTTAGACCATGCTCAGGAAAGGCTTGTGTTTATGTGATGCTTCTCTGGTGAGACCGTTTACCGATTTATGTGCCTGGCTGAACAAATCACAAGCTCATCAGCACAAGAAAAAACCTCATTTAATTTTCGCAACCATTGCAGAGCCTGAAACAGTGCTCGAATATCCTAGGCAGAAACTGCAGCATAGAGAGCGTGCATCAGTGATCCACATCAGATGTATAACCTGAACACAACTGATGAGACAGGAACCAAAAGGCAGGAAAGAGGCATTGCTACTCCTACTGAAGCTAGTACAAATATGAACAATCCAGCGACAGCAAAACATAAATTTAAACAGACGACAAATCACCACTTAAACTGCATTCATTAAAATAAAGGGAAAGTGATACCTCCAGTTACCTCTGCCACAGTGTAGTTTTCCGGCAACACAATTCCAAAATGCATGAAATTAGTTGTTTATCGCTGTGGCCAGTGGTCTAGCTGTTTGAGTTTTGCCACCATTCACAACTGTCAGAATTATCTAAGAATGCTATTCAACCTTAAAGGGACACTGAGGAGAAATTGAAGTTGGCTTGTATCGATAGAATAGCAGCTCCTGATCACAAAAACGCCACTCTTACTGAAAACAAAGCACTTATAATGTAGAAAATAGCAAGAACCAAAATACAGGTATCGCCGCCACAGGCCAATCTCGCAAGTACAAGCGTGATGACTTCCTAGGACAAGAGGCGCCACCTTGGAGTAATTTTCCTTACTTCATGAACGTCGCGAATCTCTGAGGCTGGCAAAGGAAGGTTGCGCACCGCACCGCTAGCCGTCAGAAATCACGGAGTCTGCGTTTACGTCACGTGTCACGTCACTCCGTCCTGAGACGTCATAAGAGTTGCCGTGGCGTCATAAGAGTTCCCCGAGTTTGAATCAAAGCAGCGGGAAAAACTTTTTCATTTTTGAATCCGAATTTCTTTGAAATAAATGCATCTTTCGCGCACGGATAAGCGGCAACGAAGCCATGAAATACCAAACTATCAGATTTTGCTAACAAAAAAAAAAATTCATAGAGTTCTCCTCAGTGTCCCTTTAAGATATTATTTCAATGCTTAGTAAGGAAGCTATTTCCTGAGACACTCAACGTTTGTAAATGTAGCAAATTACAGCACCAGGACTGCAGCACCACATAAGAAATAAAATCGAAGCAGTATGGTTAAGTATGAATGCTCTTTTCACTAAACTGAGAGTTTTTGAGAGTTTGAAATGCCAAAACAGAGGTGAAACCCCAAAAGAGAAAAGAGCCGCACATGCCCTTCCACAACCCCTTAAAGTGTACCAACATCAGTAGGTGGTAATGGTTCCGGCAGTGATTTGGATATTCAGCGTGTTAGGCTAGTGCAGGCACCAGGACATACCTTGTGAAAGAGAGTGGGTGACTGCTGGTACGATAACAGCATGAAGGTCAGGACCGGAAATGCACACTTGCGGGTCAGCGGTTGCAGAGCTCTGGAGAACACCTGTGAGAGCCAACACAACACAGTTACATGAAAATTACCGCAATTGATGTGATGGCAGTACTTGAAAGCATAGGAAAAAAAAAAATTTTTCATGTCCAGAAAAACATGTTGCACACCCAAGCTATGAAGAAACGAGCACACGAGCAATACTGGCAATGCTATACAGGTATAGATAAGCGGAGTGAAAAAGAATGGCGCTTATAAAAGTGCGGCATAAGCTAGGAAAAAGAGAAAGCTGAAGACCACGAGGAGAGACTTCAAATAAGTTGCTTAAAAAAAATGACAGGCAACACCTAAGAGTTCAGAGAACAAGCACCAGGAGTGTTTCCAATAAATGCAGCAGAATTTGAAATGCGGTGGCCTGCATCTTGGTTGTTCAACATACGGGGACAAAATTTTTTAGCCTATCCTTGCTCAGAAAATAAGTCACAAAACCTTACTCTGCTGCCGAAGATAGGTCATCACACTTAAGTGGAGGTACTAATTTTAGAAGCACGAAGGAACACCACAAACAGCTAAGAAAGAAAGGAGCATTTAAAACTCAATTGCAAATTGTCCTCATCCAAAAGCTGGACTGGAAGCTCTATAGCTGTACACAGTGGTGTGCCATAGAGCAGAGCAAGTGAACTCCGACAGCAACCGCTGGGTCTCTGGCACCGTATTCATATCTGCATATACACGGCTTGGAAGTTTGCCTGGCTGTACTTGTGCAGGCGCCTTGGCTCTGACACTGAGTACCCACAGCCTGCCCCCAAGCATGCCACTGAGCACCTCACTATTCTTGCTTTGCAGTACACCATTTTCGCACTCCAGACAAGACTCGAGTGTTTAACGCCGAGTGCAAATGACAACGGGTATTAGAACCAGCTATAGAGGCTCACCATGTCGACGGAGGACTCGAAGAGGTCACGTATGGCAGCGAAGCGGCCTGTGGTGACAAATCCGTGAAGAGCAGCCATCACCCAGAGGTGCATAGAGCCCATGCCAGGCCAGGCCAAGCACTGCAGCAGCCTGCGTGATGCCAGCACCAAAGGCTCCACGTCTGCTGAGCCACTCAGGCTGCGGTTCATGGAGTTAGTGGCCGTTGACACCAGGGACACAGGCAGCAACTGCACAATCAAACACCTTGCTTATAACAGTACCACAGAAAAGGCAAACAATAAAAACTGCAGCATACAAGGCAGAGACACAAGGAAGGGGGATTTTATAAATGGTACGAGTGTGAGAAGGCAACCAGACGTTATGAAAACAAGAGGCTACAATAGAGGCAGATGCCCAGAAAAATGTACATATTTTTCAGCTCTTCAGTGGTAACAAGATTTGTATGCAGACTGCTAACGAAATTTCTCACCTCCACAATCGAGGCCAATGGAGGGGCGAACTTGTCCTCACTGCTGGTTAGGATTGCCGAAACCACCTCAAGAGTCTTGCGCAGTGCTGGTTCAGACAGGGTCCAGATGGACTGCACACAGCAGAACCACAGTCGTCACAAGTGTTCTCCCACGCCAAGTATTCCCCCATGCATGTAGGTTTGGTTACCATGCTTATTTGCATAATGAACCCACTTCTATTTTCAGAAAGGCTGACATCAATTTGGGGTAGAGGGTTCGTTACGTGGAGAAATGAGTTTTGGCAGAATTTTTTCATCCGCTGGCCCACAGGGCTGGGCACAATATGTGAAAAAAGTGTCTTTGATATCGATACCCTAAAAAATTGCATTTGCAATATAAGGTACAAAACCACAATTTTTGGTTTGGTTTCATTGCAGTTTAATGTCCCAAAGTGACTAAGGCTATGAGGGACACCGTAGTGAAGGGCTCCAGAAATTTCGACCACCTGGGGTTCTTTATCGTGCACTGATATCGCACAGCACATGGGCCTCTAGAATTTCGCCTCCATCGAAATCAAAATGACAGTCGATTTCCAATACAGACACTCGATACTGCACGTCAATACTGCGATACACCACTGAAATACCAATAATACTAATAACGCTGGTAATATGATTTGCCAAGTTAAATTTCTCTGTGGTTTCTGGAATGTTTAGTGTATTTGATATAGCGTGCTGCATTTGAAAGGGTTTAAACGAATCCGGCCACATGGATTTCTTCGATTTCTTTAAGCTCCACAGTCAGCTCAGCTGGTTTCGTCAAAACTTTAGCACTGGAATGAAGCCACAATGAGGTTGAAATGATCGCTTCCGTAAGCAGCCTAGCTCAAATTCTTTTTTTAAAGCTAATGCTCGTCACATGAACCGGCCTATGAGCAGTTGATTATGTACGAATAAACTTGAAACTGTTTCCGATCATCTTTGTCCATTACTGCAGTATTTACCGGTTGCCTCTGCCTTTGCCTTGTGCTAAAGGGTACAAGCTCCATTTGGAAAGCCGAACAGTTATTTCCCCAGCACTACAATTAACAGATGTTTGAAGCTGAGTATTCTTCATTAAACGCTAGAAGGAAAACAAGAATAAAAGGTCCAAAAAGTTTTTATTAGGCAGAACACCTCTTGATAATCTCTGCTGTTTAGATGCTAAAAGATTCCACTTTATAATTATCGTCTAGCAAGAATTACTTCAATGCTTCTGTGGAAGCTGAGTTATATGGAGACAAAATTTGAACTTCCGTGTTTTCGCGCCTTTTCCTCTCCTCTCGCACGCCAAAATGGCGGCGCTCCTCCGCCGGCCCAACGTACTTGGTCCCTCCCCTACCTCCGCCGGCCGCGGCCATGGTAGCCCGTGACGTCTGAAAGAATTTGGCGCTGTGAACCAATGACAACCGTCGGCTGCTGACGTCGCCTGCACGACGCGACATCGTATGCCAAGTTTTCGCGCGAAACCCCGGCACCGCGCGCCGCCACGAGGTGCGAAAGATGCAGTTTTTAAAAATGTATTGTAAATTTCCCGCTCGCTTTTGAGGTCTCATAAGCGGCATGGACGCTCGGTGGTCTGTACTCTACATAGTGCAAGCATTTTAAAGCCAAGCTCAAACACCCCTTTCTGGGGCCCTTTAACTGGTGCACCACTGCGCCAGGAGTGGTACGAGGACTACGAGGGATCTATAAATGTAAAGTCGAGAAAGACCGCTTCCGCATACATGGGCACTAACCGACTAAAGCTATCATGTCATACCCTTAAAGCGGAGCTTAAACGTCCCCTCCAATTTCCGTTAAAATACTTGATGCACTGAAAACGTATTTTCGATACCGATACTTTCATTTTTGGCAAGCGATACCTAATATCGATACATAAAACATATCAAAAAATAGTATTGATGACACATGTATCTTTGATACTGCACATGCCTGTCGTCCATCTGCCCACCCACTCACTAGCCTGTTTATTTATTCATTATCAATGAAGGCAAGTAGCCAGCTGTGTTGGTGTTGCCAGTGTTTAGTATTGTATTGTTCGAAAGGTGTATGCTGTATTATTGTGCAACCCAACGATTTTATGGTACGGTGCTGGCCATTCGTAGCGAGATAAAGTGACCATGCTGAACACCGGCCCCGAATTGTCAGGGCCTGATCACCATTCTGACCAGGCCGCTTTGACTCCTATATGCAGCAAATAGGAGCTGTGTGTCGGTATTCATGGGAAACGCAATACGGTAATCTGTGTGCTGGAGGCCCATTCTTCTGGTTTAAAATGCAGTACATTGCCAGAGTAAATGGGTAAGGTCCGCGTTGCAGTGGAGCCCGTAGTGTGAGCATGTTTCATGCAAGACCCGCCTTAGATGTTCCCAAGAGGTCTTCAGTAATAAGGTTTATGCTGACTCGGCATATACCCCAATATACTCTGCCAAAATGGCAACGGCCCTCTATGTGAGGTGTAGCAGCATTAACACTACTGTAACTTATTATACCTTGATAAAAATGGCCACGCTGTTGATGTCCTTGATGTATGACTTGAGATCCTGTGCATGTGTTGGGCAGGGCGCGGACACCACGCAGTATGTAAGGATGGAGCATAGCTTTCCTAGCTGGTCCTTCTGCAAATCACACAAGACAGCAAAGCTACACCAGTACTGAGCTTGGACAAATTTCAAAGGAAACCACAAACCACAATTTCGACTGCATTTCTATTTCATTTCAAATATAATGTTTTCTTTCAATTGCCATGAATGCCAACAATACCAAAGAATAGCAATTAATCGCTAGCAAAACCTTTCACAAGGTTTAGGTTGGCGGTTTACAAACTGGGATCTGTAGAGCCCTTGCATCCATTGGAGGCCTTCTTGGGTTCCTAAATCCATGCAAATCAGCCTCCCCACCACCCCAACTTTCACCAACATTTTGGGACTGACCATATTGCAATCACTTAAAGGAGTCCATTTCACAGTTCAGGCATTATTAATTGAATCTGGGCATTTTTATAGGGGGCTGTGCATCTGCATGATCCTTTTGACATGCATGCTGGACTGCCAGGAAGGCACGGACGTTAAGAGACACAGGGTAACTGAAACCCCCTTTGAAAGCTGTTGGGGGTTCACCGAAGCTATGAAAATTGAGGATCCCTAGTCTAGGTCTGTGAAAGTGCCAGACCTATCTGAATGAATAGTGGCATGATGTCACCAGGTATAAGCAGTAATATTAAGAGGTGCTAACGATAAGCCACTGCAACAAGCACAGAGGATCAACATTCACTGTGTGTGGCTTAGGAGGCACTGAGAAATATGCACTGTGCAATGCACCTGTGTTCCACAAAACCTCGTAGCCGCGATTAGATGCCCCGTCCCCTATTATCAATGTCATAGCCGGCACCTGTCTTCAGGAAACTAAAGTTCCTCGGCAGGAACAGTACAACAATGAAAATATCCATTCCGTGTCCTGTTTTCAAGCAGTGAAGTTAATATAATTCCAAGAAGGAAAACAGCCTTAATTACACTTCACAAGAATGACGCGATCCTGGCGAGCAAAAAAAATTAATGAAAGGCCAGCCATTCTGGGCCAACAGAACCAACCTTGGGCATACACTGTGGGAAGCGCTCCAGGAGGGACACCATGGCACACGTCACAGAGAGGGAGCCAGTGCACTTGTCCAGGTAGCCAATGCAATGCATCTGCACCACGCAGCACATCTTGGGGAATGTGGGGTCATCTTCCATATGCGACAACACCACTGACACCAGCTGAAGCATCCTGCAGCCACGCAGACAACCACCAGCCGATATATGATGCAGCAAAAAAGCTGACATTACTGCAGACGGAGTGTAATCATGATATGTTGACCACAATACTTATGTTCTAATTTCATCAACAGATATTGCAGCCATGTGGGTGGAATAATGCAGTTATATTATTCAAAACTGCCGAAATAAAGATGCAGGAAATGTAAAAGTGCTAAGCTCAACCCGACAAACTACTATTTAAGAAATAACGCAAACCAGCCAACCATATTACCATTATGGTTGCACTAATAGTACTTAACTCCCGTGAAAGAAAAAAAAAACAATCAGGATTATGTGCATGCAGAAAGGTAGCACAATTTTCTTGCAATTCTAATAGCATATCAGGATTATGTGCATGCAGAAAGGTAGCACAAATTGCTTGAAATTCTAACAAAGTACTCTTTAATGCAGAGGGTCAGCAAAAGCTGTCATAAAATGCCATATAAACAAGGTATTCTGACAAGTCAATTAAGAATGTATATGCCATATGTGGCCTCACACATCTATGTAACTCAAATTATCATGTGCTATTTTAAAGAATACAGAATTACTAAGAGGATAACAGCATAAGTCTTGTTATGTATGAATTCTTCTGACAGTATTTATGACCGTCATTTATGTCAGCTAACAGTGGCACCGAGCAGCAATTCCTCAGGAAAAGAATAGTTGACAACGGTGAGCTCAGCCTCAGCCCACATTACTATAATAGCATAGCCATAAGCACAAAGCTGAGCTTATAACAGGATGAAGATTGCAAACAGACAGCCAGCCGAAATGATTATCTCCAAGAAAGCCAATGCTCGCCAGCTAGTAACAAGCATTAAGCTCCATTTCATCGTGAGCTGCCTTTCAAGTACCCCGTAAGATGCAAACTAATTTTGCTTGTGAGAACTTGATGAATTTCTGACCACACATCCTTTAGCTTGGCTCTCATCAATTACTCATACAGCTAGGCTTTGAATGCCTTATGGGTGGATTTAAAGAGCAGCTTCATACCGCTCTTTTACGAAGCGAATAACTTTCTGCAAAATATAAACATTTTTGACAATTAAATACCTCGTTTACTCTGGTTACCCTTTCCTGCTGCCTCCCAGATACAGTCATCAGGCACAACTTGAATTAACTAATAACATTCCACTCATCCAGATACTTACTCTAATGACTCACAAATGGTAATAAATTTTGTGTAATCATAGAGGTCAAACCAAAACTAGTTTACCAAATAAGATACATTGGTGGTGATAAATACCTTGATTGCTTGTGCTCACACAATGATACATTATAAAAATTGCTGAATATGAATGCTACACATTTTAGTCAGTCTTCCTTTATTGTATCAAGCAATAATTTCTGAATGAATGAATCAATGAACGAGAGTGAGCTAAAAAGTGAATTTCAGTGTGACTAGATGCACACTAGTAAACAGTAAAAAAAAAAACTTCAATAATGAGGTAGTGGTGTGCTAATAAAAACATCTTAATGTATGGCAGCCAACTGACAAACTGTTTTGGGCGGTCATTAAATGCAGTTTTACAGCACCAAACAATAAAGAGCACATCACACAAAGGAGATAACCTTCAAGGTTTCCACATCCCCATGTGCTTTGGTGCCAAAGCCAAAAAAGCACATAAAATGGTAACAAAGCAACCTAGCCTCAGCACTGATGGTGAAACAGCCTATACAGCATTGACAGTGAGTGAAGAAGGAATGTTCAATACACAGCAATGAGCATATTGTGCTGCATACTTGTCTTTGTGAATAACTTCTTCAGATGTAAGTGCTGTTGTCAAGTGATTCTGGGTGATAAACTTTGCCAGTACAGCTTTATGATGCTTGCACCATGCCGTAAACACCTGAAAATAAACGAGATGCTTCAGCATAAATTGTCAACAAAGTAACAACACTTTATGCAACATTTTATTGCTTGTAAAACTACAAGTAATGCTATGAGCAATGAGTAATTACTCCCTTATCATAAAATATATCATCAGATATTCTTGTCTACAAACAGCTGAGTGATGCGTGAGGTGAAAACCCAAACCAATGCGAACGGTGCCTTTGACATACAGAGTCAATTATAAGAAATGTAAACGCTGGAGTGGCAGCCTTTAAGTCTTTATGACTGTTCAACTGTTCGACACATATAATTTTAAAATATTCAGCAGTTTTCTCAAATTAACAGGTCTGGCAATGATGAGGTGGCATTTTTCACATAATCAGTGTTTTCAGAGCCTGAGCACTGCACCGACTTTTTTGCATTTCTGAACCAGGTGAAAATCTCCAACTGGGTATAGCTGGTGTCAACTGTTTCACAAACCAGTTAGAATATTTTGAAATGAGACTCTTGTCCAGCTTAGTACCAAGATACAGCAGCATGCAGTGGTTCATACCAAACACGCACACAGAAAAAACGACGGGTGACTGCAAACCTGCATAACTGTGCTGTGATTAAGCTTACAGGGCTGGCCGACAGATGCAACAGAGCATAAAAAATGCGGCTGCGGTTCAACTGGCTGTAAGCAGCACATCAAGTTCAATCCTGGGCTGCGGTAGAACTTTTGGAAGTCAAATTCAGTATCCAAGGCATTGAATAATTGTTTTTCACACGCACGTCAGCAGGGCTCACAAAATACGTAAGTGCGATAATCACACTATTCTACGGGGGACTACATGTATATATCATGCTAACAGTACAAGGCAGCTTGCAGAAAAGCAGACGAAGATTTCGCATGAAATCCTGATCCACACAAAACTGTAGAAATGACGGCGACGCAGCTTAGAGAGCTCGGTTTTACACCCAAGCTAAAACAAAGCTTGGGTTGAGTTATGTTTAAACGCCGACTCACCTGAATTCCGCCGTTTTGAAGAAAACCAGTGTCGCCCTTGATGGCGAGGTCCCAAGACGTTTCAAGGAGCGACTGACAGTCGTTTGAGTCAATTGGATTCGAGGCAGCTGGAATCAGCTTGTTTTCGATAATGCTTCGTTTTACTTCATCTGGAGTGTCGGATTTCACGACTGCTTGAAGAACGTCATGCATCTTGGCCGGAATCATCCTTTCGTGCCTGTTGATACAATCAGCAAGTGCACGAGGGGGTTTAAGAAAGATGAGCAGCTGCTGATGCGAATACAAACTGGACAATCATCCCCCAACTCAGCAGGCAAAGATACTTGAAAGTTTCACTTTCACGGCGTTCAACCCCACTGAGCACCATTCATTCGGTAAGTACCCCCTTAGACACTCTCATTCATTTTCTATCTTTCGCTGAATCTTCTTGGACATAACTCACATGGCTGAACCTTCACAGACGCACAGCCACTATTCAATAATTGCAAAAAAGACGCCTACTGTAGTTGCGCGATTGCCAGTCAGCTTTCGACACCACCATCCATGACTCGCAGCATACATTTGTGCTTGGCTTGACTTGCAGTTGCCTTCAACGTTTTTGCCTTGGCTGCTGACGCACAGCTACCGCAGGTGGAAGACTGTTTTTTTATATTATTATTGAATGACGACGTAATGCATGTCGTTAATAATGCTTATACATTTATCAAAAATAATTTTATGAACACTTCACGATGTTAAGAGAACGAAAACAAACCAACCACAGACATCATGACCACCACCACAATTGCGTTATCTACATATGTATTGTATTGTTTCTTTTTATCTGCCATGGTACTGACAACACGCGCTCGTTATCCGCAGCACATATTAGCAGCGTGTATCATCAGCAGTACTGAACTTGTTACGCTGAAAGTATTTCAGAACGAGCGACCGGCGAAGCTGCGACGCACTGATTCGTCTTTTAGAGGACAACCTGCCATCTGCACGTGCGCTACCATAAACCAGCTGGGAGGCAAACGCCTCTGCAAGCTGGAGCCGAGATGCGTTTCGGTCAATCCTCTACGAAGCGGTGATAATGCTGAAGCACAAACGGATGGAGGCGCGGAAACTTTTTATCGCCTTTGCGACAAGCTGCATGCCAACAGAAAATGTATTTTTCCCAACCCTTAAACAGGGCAGCCGTGAACAGTACATTTCCGTGCAAACGACGTCACGCATTATAAGGTAGCAGATTTCTCGTTGTGAAACAGAACACGCACCTCTGTTTTCCTGTCGGCGTTTAGCTCCGCGCGCAGCCACACAATAATGCAATAAAATAGAGATTTTAAATGGTGCACAATGAATTTTTATTGGTAGATAATGCGCAAAAAAATATTTTCAGTTGGGCACACGAAAATAAAATATGGCAACTCTGTGCTGAAAGCACATGACCTGAGTTCCTGAGTCACACAGATTTAACTCGGTATTTGCATTAGGATTTATGTGGTCCACCTTGCATATTTACAAGGTTTTTCTTCTATTCAGATTGAGCAATATATTGCAGTATCTTGTGCAAACTGTAGCACCACTGTGCTCCCAATTTTGATGGAATGGCCTGCACAAGAAATACTGTCTACTGTGCAAAAGAATTCACACATGGTGCAAATATCACATATGGCATTCACCACAGTCCACCATGCCTACAAGTGGCACTGGCAGCATAGGTTCGAAATGTGCTCCTCTGGTGTCCAGGCAAGAGCCACTGGAGTAATTACGAATCTGCGTTGCTACGACTAATCATCATTCAAACAATGTCTCTGTCCAGGCCCAAGGACTGGCTTATCTGTTGCAGATAGTTGTGCTTTAGGGGCAGTAAGTACTGCCGTTCATCAGGCACTTTGTCACAGTGACGATGTGTCTCATTAAGCATCCTAGCCACCAAGGTTGTCACAGTCTGCACACCTTCACCAATTGGAGTGACTACACTGGGCGCTTTCCGACTTGTCACAGGAGTTGTCCTTAGCAGGCGATTAATTGGCAGTATGTGCCCCTCTGTTGTAAAGATGTACTTGGCAAAATGCTTGTTCAGGGGATTGTCAACGTCAAACAGCAGGTAAAGGTACTTGCACGTTTCACTGAGAAAGAAACTCTCCATCCGGTCCTCCAGAGACTTGTCCTGAACGTTATGTATAGTGGCATAGCCACATGCTGCCTTGGTGTAATTGTTAAGGCTGTGCAGAATGTCTCTGCCAACGTGGAGGTAAAATGGGTTCTTGGTAGCCCGATACAAGAGGTATGTGGATTCGATCAGTTCGGGTCTCAGCGGGTAGAAAGACAGGTCTGGTGAGACCTTCTGCCAGTTGAAGCGCTCGGGGAGCGCACCGAATCGCCTCCAAATGGCGTAGAAAAGCGCGTGGCTGCAGATGGCTTCTTCGATGTCGCCAAGCAGGACCTGGATGCCCGAGAAGGAGGCCTGCAGGGAATCGATCCAAAGCGTCGATGTGGATCCATCCTGCATGTTGACATTGACATAGAGTGGGTGTTCCCCGCAGCCCTCGTTGCACGAGACCCGGCCCTTGCGCATGTACTGCTTAATGACGCTGTAGCTCTCGTTGAACATGCGGAAGTCCTCCATGTCGCCAAACAGGATGTACGTCTTGAGCAGGTACTCGTAGAAGGAGTCGAGGCCCGCACCGATGCCGCTCATCTTGCCGACCCATTCGCCCGTGTTGACGTCCACGATGTTTCCCAGCAGCCCCGTGTCCTTGGCCCTCAATTCCCAGAGGGCTCGCGTGGCGCGCCGGGCGGCCTCCTCGTACGCGCTGTCGTCCAGCAGGCGGCTCAGCACGCCGAACTCGAGCAGGAGCGAGCCCGCGCCCGCCGTGCAGGTGTGCGTCGAGACACCGCGGGGAACACCGCGCCGCAGGTTGACCCGAGGGTACGGGATGCCCGTCCGCGTGTTGTCGAAGGCCGGCAGTAGGCGCGAGGCGAGGTCCTTGGACAGCTGCAGCAGCTCGTCCTGATAGCCCGGCGGGCGGAGGTCTCCGAATGGCTGCTGTTCGTCCGTGATCAGAAGATGCGCCGACAGCAGAGCTCCAAGCAGCCGAATATTGGCTTCAAACACCTGCACCACGTTGTCCTTGTCGAAGGAGACGTGCTCTAGGATGAGCCGCACGGCGTTCCTAAACTCGCTCACGTTTCCCATCACGGCCAGCGTGTCAAGGGAGTCGACCAGCGTCAGCGAGTAGTCGCCAAGAACATCGTTGATGTTGATGTTCGAAGGGTTGTCGTAGTCAGGGCCCCGGCCTGTGCAGTATATTGGATTTAGTTCGTCCTTAGGGAATGCGTACTTCATGTAACTGTCGTATCCGAACTGGAACATACGCTTGGCTTCCTCGGCCATGCTGAGACGCAGCTTCTCCGGGAAACTGCCGTACTTGCGGTCGTAGAAACCCGGCTTGTAGAAAAACACATCATAGCTGGCAGTCCACGGAGGCAGTGCCACGAAGACGGCTACGATTATCGCAGTACGCAGTGCCCGTCCCATGACGGCGGCGATCAGCCGCTGACAGCGACGCGTCTCGCAGCAAAGGTGTCCCGCCGCTGTGTCGTCATCCCGCCGATGCGCTACGTGGACGGCTCAGCAGAAGACAACACATGGGGCGCAGCCGTCAGCTCGACCACAGCGTGCGGACGAAGTGCTGCTCGACTTGACATGCCACTCGAGCAGCCGCGGACCGGACACGCCTTGCTTCGACTTCCAGCTGCGGTCGCCCCCAGCTCCGAGCACGGCGAGCCGTTTACGGGTCCGCGTAGACCCCGCACCTGCCCGCACCAGACGACCGCCCCAGAACGCGAACTCCTCGCCCACCCCTTCCTTTCGAATTGCGACCGGCTTGTCTCGGATAGCAATGGCTGTTTCGAAAGGGCGCGTTAATTTAGTTTTGGTTTCGAAACTACTTCTGGCGTTTTTTTTTTATTCCTGCTTCATTTGCTGCGTTAGGCTCGAACTTTCCTTCCTTTGTAGCCGTACAGCTTAGTTGGTTGCCAGTAATTACTCACTATTAACAAATCTACTCCACCAAGTGTGCTTCCTCTAAACATTTGAGCAACACTATTCATGGCTAAAAAGAAACAGGTTTTATTGACGGGAAAGGCAGCGAGGTTGGCCGGAAAAATGAATATCTGGCCTGCTACTCTGCACTGGGGAAGGGGAGGAAAAAAAACAAAAAACATAAAGCCACGATGGGGGATGATGATGATGATATGGGAAGGCAGATGAAAAGAGACAAGGCACATTTTCTAACATTACAAACGAGAGTCAAGGGCCGTGTTGCTTAAAAAGCGTGAGGGAGCCCGCGTTGCCTGTAGAGTTTTCGAACTCCCTGGCCAGTTGCCTAGGGTCAAATCCTCCGAGCGGGGCCTGCCCTCAAAATACTTCGAAGTAGATGCTAACATGAGTCTTCCTCGTGCATATGCTGGGCACGCCACTAAAACATGCTCTACAGTCTCGAGCACGCCACATGTGGAACGGCTTGAAGTTTTTCTTCGGCATCTGAACTTCACACGAGCCACTGACTCATGGACAGTTTTCAAGCATGCTCTACATGCATTGTTTGAAACGAACACTTTTTGCAGCACATATTCACAGTAAAATGCTGCACACTGTGTTGCAAGGCCGATATAAAGCAACAGCAGTTTCATTGCAAAACACAGACCTAGCACACTACATAGACCCTCTTCAACCACCTAGCAACATTTATCTTCTTTAGTAAGCAAGTGCATTTTCACATTTCTTGTGTAATAACACAGCTGCCATGTGGTCAAAAGTGCATGGATGTTTGATGTGAAAGCACTGACATTCAAATTTTCTGGAAAGCTTGCACACAACCTGAAGCACTAAAAACAAACAGCTGCGCAATGAAATAGTGAAGAGAAGATATGATGTGGTACCACATATTTATTTATACATGAGACCCATACATATAAGTGCACCTGCAGCATTGAAGATATATTTTACAATTTTACAACCATCATTCTACTTCAGGGAAACACAAAGACACATAATAAAAGAACAAAGTCCTTCTCTTCCGAGACGCTCCAAACAAAAATAAGATCACACATCTCCTTGCTTGCACTCTGGAGTCCTTGAATTTACATCACCCTGTAGGCATAGAAATCATTCAGGGCTTCACAGAGGTTCACATTGCACACCAAAGTCACAATATAACAAAGGAACAAGAGTGCCAGTGGGTAGAGAAAAATCTGTGTATTCTTCAGGATAGGAAGAGCTGTAATAAAAATAAAACGATATCATAAGAATTGACTATTCGCATGACGTGCTCTAAAATAAGCATCTCACACATGATACAAAAAGTTCAGCACAGCAATACGCCCGTCTTCCCTGGGGCATAAAAGCACCGACGTAAAGTGTAGAGTCAGCTGGTAACCTCAAGTGATTATAATCATTTACAGTCAGATATTGGATCCAAGATGGCATAAGCAATAAATATGAGGTGAGGTCAATGCAAAAGCCTTTAGAGATTCTTATTTCTGCACTCAAACTTGGCATGAAGTGCTTTTAACATCCTGTCTGGCTGTCTGTGCACAAGAAATTTGTAATTAATGCTACAGGAACTCTGGCTACAATGGCACGTCTTCTATGGCACAGCTGAGAAAATCCATTGTTATTCAGAGGCATGAAATCAACATGACACAACTGCACAACAGGACTTTCTACAGCCCAAAATGACCTGGCATTGGCCAAATATGTCTGAATCAGTTCAGCATAATAGACCATCAAACAAAATAACCAAACTGCATGGTGATGAGCAAAACCTTGAGATAATTTTTAGTTTTCCAACCCTGGAGATTTAAATGGGACAGTATGCTAAAAAACAAAAATTAGCACGCATAGCTAAAATAGTGCAAGTCAAAATAAACATATCCAGAAGTCTTAAATTTAAGGCAGAAAAACCTATGCGACCCTCCATTATCAGTGCTGAAGGGGCCAGAACTCTAAGAACTTCGGAGTTTTCAATCAAGCTTTCCTTGAAGTCAATGTGCCTCACGCACACATAACTTTACAAATTCTCAGATTACTGAAGAGAAAAAATGTATGCTGTGGCCATCTAAATAGTGTTCAACCCCACCTCTGAGCTCATAACCGAGAAACTAGTAGCCTTGAAGGTACTTCACTGCACATATTAAAACAGCATAATAGTAGTGGGGGAAAGGTGAAAAACAAGATGCATGGCTGGAGACCAAAATTGCATTCCTGCACAATTGTGCATAGTGGATCCCATGGGCTGAGGGATTGCCAGGAAGTAAATTATTCTTTCTTGCTTTTTCTTGGAGTTTTTTGTTGATGACCAAATGCAACTAAATAAAACACTTGGGCACAACAGAGCACCATTTTCAATGAAAAAAATTGACCTTTTCTGCAAAGCATATATTGAATTTCATGGAAGGAAGGATATTCTTGCGCTTCTAAGCCATGCTTTCTGACTTGGGTTTTGGGTGCCGGAGGCAGACTGAGCCTTCATATCCAGTAACCAAACACCCATAAAAGCAGCTCTCATTAGCGCCCACCATTGCTGCAGTTCAGTGGCAACTTTTCAATATTTTTTTTTTTTTTTTCATTTAATTGGTCATCGTTTTGCACGCCCAAAGTGAACAGAACACTGACAAGCAAAATAAATGCAACTTTATTTTTTTGAAGCCAATACTGCCAGCCAGTTCTGCAGCAACCTGAAGAATGTCACATGTCTGATGGTCAAATCCATATCTTCTCCCCTGTGACATACTACCTCCTCCACTCAGTGACTTCAGTTGGATGACCAGCCATTAGGTCGCGTTCCAAATGGTATTCTTTCTCCCAAACAGAGCTGGGCACCATTCATTGACAACACATGAAAGCACACCGTCCCCATACATATAGGTCAAGCC